>NC_073304.1:157443061-158059311 GCF_027595985.1 Sorex araneus | reverse complement strand
TCTAGAAGTTTCACCAATTCTTATTGATGTTATATTAAAATCATTGTCTCCTGAAAAACTGAGACTATGCAGAAGAAAATGTCAGTGTGATTTTTCAGAAGATAGAAAATATCAGCATGATTTTCAGGACAGGGAAAATGTCAATATGATTTTCAGGAGAGGAAAAAGTTCTGTTTAGATCACTGTCATGATACAAACAATTTTCTTCACGCACAACAGCTCATCTGATTACTCTGACAATTCTTTCTCTGTCTGCTTGGAGAACAGAATAAAAAGATAAGGGAGGAAATATCTGAGACATAGCATGCCTGTATATTGGTAACATTAACTATTCTAAATAATGATTGATATGAAAAGGAGGGAGTTGAGACTTCAAGTGAGACACTAAAGGTCTGTTCTTCAAGGCAGCCAAAATAGTCACTTGATCCAAGGCTAATTAATAGTCAGTAGAGCCACACCAAGATACCTACATGAGATTCGTACGTCAGGTATCTGTTCCAATTCCTTTGGGTCTGTGCATTACCAGCGGTTAACATACTTTTGCTATCAATTAATTGGCCTGGAATGGTGCCCAGTTGACCTGGATGCTCATCTCAGTGGCTCTGAACAAGAGGTTTCTACTAACAGCTGTTTTATCATACATATGCATGCACAGATACATTTATGAATTTTATACCATATAGAGTCTGCTACTGAAGCCATGCAGAGAAACAAGATTGTCAACTCCAGTACATTTCTGTGATTCTTTATTAATATTTGGGACATGCCTGAATTTCAAACTACTAAACCAAGTACACATCATATTTGAATTTTTTTCCTTGAAGAACAGAAAAAAAAAGACCCCACAAACCACAAAATTAAAACCCAAGCTTTTCATTTTTTAATTAATTTAATGCTATGAGCTTGGGGAAGTTACTGACATTCATGAGCCTTAGATTCATCATCTATAAAAATAGAAATCAGATGATTTGCCTCACAGAGCTGTTGTGAGAATTAAATGACACAACATCTGCATGTCCTAACATATGGATATCAGGTGATAAAAAAATGCCCAGTGGTTTTGGAAGAGACAGTTTACATTTCTGGGTTCACAATTTAAAATGAAATAAAGACTTATTTTCTTAATTTTTTAAATCTGTATTTCTTTATATTTTGCTTTTTGGGTCACACCCGGTAATGCACAGTAATGTTACTCCTGGCTCTGCACTAAGGAATTACTCCTGGCGGTACTCAGGGGACCATATGGGATACTGGGGGTTGAACCCGGGTAGACTGTGTGCAATGCAAATGCCCTACCAACTGTACTATTGCTCCAGCCCCGAAATAAAAACTTTAAATGGAGAGGCAACGACCTTAGTTTCCGAGTCAAAATTAAGATGTATGGAAATCATTATCACTTAATTCTACAGAAAGGAAAAACATGACAATTGTTTACTTTGTCACTTACTATGACAATAAACAGGGGAGGGTGGTTAAAACAAAGGACCAATAATTCTCAATAAGTAAAATAAACTTCAAGCACACAATACTGCAGATGAAAAGTCATCAGGTACGATACCTGTAAACAAGCAGTTTCTGGAATGGATTGCTTACATCAATACGTGTGATCCAGTCTAAAGACTACTCCATCCCCCCACTCCCTTCTAGATGGTGAATTCCAAGGAAAGACAGCAAAGCTGGTACTAGGGAAACTAGGTCCATAGGGCTCCTGCCTGCTAAGATTTCCTTTTGCTCAGGAAAGTCAGTGAGAAATCTGGATCTCAGTTTCCTCATTTGCAAAATTAAGAGAGTTTAATGATGAGTCCTTATGTTATTAAAAAATAGGATTCTGGTTTAATATGGCATATGTTTAAATATATGACAAGAATACAAAAGGTAAGTCATGGGAATGCATCAATGATTATTTACAGTGAGGCCAGCAGAAAAGTGCATGATTACAATGCAGCAAATTACTAGTTGGATGTAAGAAACAGCTACCAAGTAATCTAAAATTATTTAAACAGACTCACAAGGTATTTACAACCAGGAAATTGCCTAACTATCTAGGTCACAAATCCATAGAAGTATAATCAAATCACAATTATACAGTTTAACATCCAATACCAAAATACTAAGTTTAGATTTTTGAAGGTCCGTTTTTTCAAAAAAAGAGATATTTTTTTACATAACATTTTATGGTAATGCAAATACTTATAATCTGGAACATTTGGAAATTACTGGAAAGAATAAGTTATTAAAAGATTAATGTAGATGGACTAATAAATTCATAAGTGACATATCAGCCATGTACTCTATATAAATTAGATATTGTTTATATTTTTAGTAATAACTCATAAAAGGATGATATTTTCACTTAAAAATCAATTAATTAAACAGCATCTTAAAAGATATCCCATGGATCTGGAGCAATAGCACAGCGGGTAGGGCATTTGCCTTGCACGTGGCTGACCCGGGTTCAATTCCCAGCATCCCATATGGTGCCCTGAGGACCGCCAGCAGTAATTCCTGAGTGCAGAGCCAGGAGTAACCCCTGTGCATGACCGGGTGTGACCCAAAAAGCAAAAAAAAAAAAAAAAAAGAAAGATCCAGAGTTGCCTGCTTTTTGTCTCTTTACTTCTAAACAAAATCAAATTCAATTTCCAGTCCTAGACTCAAACGCCCTAGAAACCAAAACAAATAATTCTGGAGGACTTTCTTAAAAGTCTCCAATATTTCCCATGTGAGTGTAGCATAAGAACCTTCTAGATTATTCGATTTTTAAAAATTTCAAATACATGAAAAACACATTTGGAGGGAGGAAAAAAAATCACCATAAACGTCTTAATTCTCCCTCCCCAAAGAGAAGTAAAATATTTGGGTAGAAGCTCCCATCACAAGCATCTGCTTTTAGGGAACAGACAGCGGCCGAGGAAACAAACCCTTAGGCCCTACTAACGGAACTCAGGTTTCCAAGCTGGGGATATGGGGTGGCTGTGGGGTCCAACAGAAAGAAGTTTCTTAGGGACAGTGGTGAAAGGGGGCTGGCACCTGGCGGGGGGTGGCTGTAAACCATGCTGACCCAATAATGGAAGACTAAATAAATAAAAACCTGAGGAAAAGAAAAAACAAAAAACAATACTTGCTTAACCGTGGGGCACTGATTCAAAAACAAGCAGAAGGCTTGGAGAACACAGAATAAATAAAGGAACAAGAGGGCTTACTCAGTGGAAGAAATATCACTGCGCGTGATTACGTATGTTGGGGTTTATGAATCACACCAGAGGTGCTCAGGAGCTCCTCCCAGACCGGTGCTCGAGGGGTCGCTCCTGCACTACCCAGGAGACCAGGCAGTTCTGGGGCTTAACCCAGGCCTCCAAGTGCAGGCCACATCTCAGCCCGCCCTCTCCCTCTCCCTTCCCTACCCACCTCTCCTTCCCCTCTCCCTCCCTCCTTCCCCCACTCCCTCCCCCCTCCCCTCCTCCTACAAGTGGTATTTTCAATAGTCTGCTCCTTTAATAAAAGGTGACCAGTTTCTTACTTTCTTATCACCAATAATTTATGTACACGTAGGTATATTGCTCTTCAGAAGACTTTCCATTTACGTTTGCAAATGAATAGCTAGAAAGCTAGAAAGTTATTCATTGCTCCGGTACTGAGTATGTGGAAAAAAATGACAATTTGACTTGGGACAAAAAAAATCTAACTAAATTTGTTACTAAAGTCACTGTTAACAAGCGTTGAAAGCCTTTAAATGTTTCTAAAAAGGCCCAGTTGTAATACACAAATACATTCTTGATTGTATTGTATAAACACGTTTATTTCTTTTTTAAAGGAATATCATTCATTTTCTTAACAATAGGTCATTTGTTATTCTGTTTCACTTCAGTAACTTTGCATCTTTCTGGGGATTCTATTACACTGTGTGAGAAACACATTGTAAAAATCACTCAAAATCATTCCCATTACATCTTACATAAAATAGAGAATACAGATGCAAAATTACCTGACAAGCAATGTGCACGAGGTAGACCAGCTCTTTAGAGTCACAGCCATTTTTCATCACTTCATTCTGCTCCTCTGAAAGTGACAGCTTTGTCACAGAAGAAAGGGGAGAAAGCGAAAGTCATGATTAATGAGGAAGCATAAACTGGGCCCTTCAACAATACCCGCACCCGCACATTCATGTAAGACACGCCACATAATTGAGCTCCATCGCTTCAGGCAGATAAAATGGGAGCATTCAGGATGTAAAATAAACGTTTCTAAGCATTATCTTTGCAATTTATGACTAGTCTAGCGTAATTTGTAATTTATGTCTCATCTAGCATAACTACAAAACAGCAGTCAACTGTATGACTGAATCCTATTAAAAAAATAAATCCTAAATAACCAAAACAGGACTGCACTTCTTCACTCTGGCCAGCACGGATGTGAGATGGGGGCCCCAAAGTGGCCACTGGGGAACAGTGCAACACAGCAGACGCCCCACGAAGGCCTCACACTGCATTTCTTAAAAGCTGAATGAGAAACCAACACTCAGAAACCGCTTGAAATCTAGAATTTTAGTTGAAAAGATAGTTACACCAAGGAAATTTCAGCAAAAAGTACAACTACATTCTAAGGAAAATTCTGGAAATTAAAATGTAGCAGGTACTAACAGTGAACTGGACACAGTAGATGAAAGGATCAGTGAACCTAAAAACAGGACAACAGAATGTACACGAGTGAGAGCAAAGAGGAAGGAACCCAGTGACAACAAAAACGTCCAGCTCTGATCTCTGAGAATGCCAAGCAGGTGACCATACAGGGAACAGCGTCGACTGGGAAATGGGGGAGGGAATGGACAGACATGTCTGGTGAAAAACCTTTTAAGACTGTTACAAGAAATTCAGGGAATTCCAAATAAGGAAAAAAAATGTTTAAATCACTAGGCAAGTCATAATCATAATATTGAACAATGGAATGAAAGACAAAAAATCTTCAAAGCAGGCAGGGGGGGCAATTACTGAGAGGAGGGAGGAGTGAATATAAAAGATGGCTAAAATTTTACCAAAAACAAGGATAGAAGACAATGAGAAGCATCATTAAAGAACTGAAAGAAATGGCGATCCACTCCATTTCCACGAAATTTCAAAAATTCTTTAAGAAACAGAAATTGACTTACAAATGGTTAAAGAATGAGGAGAATTTGTCTTCAACAGACCAATGAAGCCAGGAGTTAAAAACAAGTTCTTCATGTTTAAAGGAAATAGCACCAAGGTGAAAACCCAGAATGAAGGAATAAATATGCCACAAGGGATAAATTAATAAGTAAACTGACATAAACAACTTAAATTGTCATCTGTATACGATTAAGACATTTTCAAAGTTCTCAGATTTTCCCCAAGCTTTTATTCAGACCTCAACTACAAGACATAAGTAAAAGGGTTTTTTTTTCCCTCTGCATTTTCTTCGATCAATGAAAACTGAGAGGTCCCACTAACACATCCGCCCTAAAAGAATTCATGTTACTTGAGAAAGAAAAGAGAACTCAAGGAGAAAGAAATGAAGTCCAACATCAGAACAGAAGTTAATGATGAAGAATTCAGAAAATAAGTTTTACATCTATACAAGTTTCTACTGGATGACAAAAATAATGGTAAGAGATCATTATACTCCTGCACAAGGCAGGAGAAACTTAAATCAACAACAACAACAAAAAAAACCAAGAAAGCTCAGAAACAAACTGCGTAGCTGACTAGCTCATGAGGGGCAAAGGAGGAACATCAAACTTGAGTTCAAAACCCTGGTCTCTTTCACAGGGACAGTAAGAAGCAAGCAAAATATCTCAAGTAATAAAACCATCCTAGATCAAGGAATAAATCAAACCAGCTTTAAAACAATAAGAACACTTTTTCTTTTCTCTCGACTAAGTTGTTTTGGGGACCACACCCAACAGTGCTAGGTGTGGTTCTCAAAAAAGCTACTCCAGTGCTGCTTCACACTCTATGCTCAGGGCTGACTCCTACCAGTGCTTGGGGAATCATGTGGTGGCAGGAATAGAGCCCCTTGTTCTCCAGCCTGCAAAGCAGGCACTCGGCCCGCTGTGCTCTCATCTGCCCCAAAAAACCTGGAAGGAAGCGTTGTGGTTTTTCTTTATAGGTCCTTATGCCAAACCCTCGCCTGAGTCAGTAACATTCCTGAAAAATGACAGCCCCTGATTCCTAAGTGTGTGTGTGGAACCCTGGTCCCTTCACCAGGAGCAGAGACAATTAGCAAACAGAGGTGTCTGCTCAGTGTTGCAGCTGGCAGATGGGCTGATGCAGCCCTGGTCTACCTAATGGTGGCGCTCTCTTGGGAATACGAAGCAGCAGCATCACTCAAAAACACTGGAAATTAAAAAAAAAAAAACACCAAAAAAACTGCTGTCACCTGGAACGACCATCTAGAGTCAAGACACGAAATAGCTTGAATCCACGGAGGAAAAGCTCTGGCGAGAGGTGCTCTGGACAACCAGGGCACTCCGAAGTGCCATGTGGACTAGGGCGCCAACTAGTGTCCAGAGTTGGACAGGCGCACACCAGAGACGGAAGGAGCTGAACATGGACTTGAGATTCTGACCCGAATCACTGGCAGGCGACAACAGGACGGAGTAAGTCTCACTCAGGGTCGCTGGAGAAACCCAGCAGAAAGGAAACGTGCCAAGGCTTCAGAAAGGAACCTCCTGGTCTTATTAACTGTGGTTGTTGTTATTAGTTGATCACAGTGAGATACACAGTTACAAGTCTC
This sequence comes from Sorex araneus, assembly GCF_027595985.1. NCBI lineage: Eukaryota > Metazoa > Chordata > Mammalia > Eulipotyphla > Soricidae > Sorex > Sorex araneus. The sequence continues at coordinate 158,052,564 of NC_073304.1, read as the reverse complement.
TTCGTGATGGGCTTCAGTTATATAAAGTTCCAACACCTGTCCCCGGCCCCTTCACTAGTGTATGTTTCCCACCGCCAGGGAAACGTACACAGGCGGGAAACTGTGGGGGGAATCTGGGGACACTGATGGTGGGAAACTGTGTTTTCTTGGTTCCGGGAATGCAAAGACTCCCCTGACAAAATACTGTCTGAGCACAGAATGTCTTCAAAGTTGGCGAGACGCACGGGCCACATCCCAGCTCTCCTGTGAGAAGAAAAGTCTCACAAGGAAGGAAAAGAAATGAGGCCAGCGGGACTGCACTGCCCCCTGGCGAGGTCTGAGTGGCGGGTCAGAGGGGCGTGCTGCGTCCAGTGGGCGAAAGGAAACAGAGAAGCACAGAGCTTCTGCAGTGCCCAGGGAACGAGCCTCAGAGGCCCACACCACCTCCTCTCACAAAGAACACGGGAACACTGGCTGGGACCCAGAGACTGCCTGCGGTCACCAAGCACAGGTGAGGGGGAGGGACACAGAGCAACCGGGCAACAGACCACAGAGTGACACCGGGGCCCTGGCACACCCTTGTTGGACTAGGGAGTCCGGCCAGTAGCTCCGCCCACTGTGGAGTCAAGACAGCAGTCACGTTGGGTCAGGGGCCACAGTTACTGGCTAGGCTTGGCGAGGCGCCCTCATCAACAGGCCAAGCCCAGAGCTAAGTCAGAGACCCAGCTCAACTGCACAACCAGGCCGACACCAGCTCTGGTGCACTGCCCAGCCCGGGAAACTGGGCATCAGTCACTCCTGAGTACAGCCAGCAGCCAAGACACAGGAGGTGGGGAGGGGGAAGGCAGAAGACCTGGTCACGCTGAACACGGAGCAAGAACAGCAGCCCTGCCACCTCAGAGCCAGTCTGCAAGCCCATCTGCAGGTGCAGAACAGCCTCACCCGACCCGTCATGGAGCCCGGCGCCTGCTCCCGTCTAACCAGCACTTCTGGTCACTGGGAGTCCGGCCCCCACCAACGGCTGACCCAGCATGTTGCCCAGACCCCGTGCACAGGCCACACCATCAGGATTAACAGGTGTTTAGCTTGACCCAGCGAGGGACTCCAGCAGCCTGACTGCTCCACAGCCATCCTGACTGGCTTCTGAGAGCGGGCAGCACCTCCATTCCCTGGAAACCCCAATGGCAAGTCTAATGATGCCACACAGATGGACAGCTGCCCACTGAACACATAGGCCGGGCTGAGAGGTGGCTCTTTCTCCCCATGCGCTGATCTCCGAGGGCTGGGGACGGAGCTGGTTCTTTCAATGCACAGATGCCCGGAGTCATGCCAGGGAGACACACCACCACCAGAGTTAACTAATAAAGAACCAATAATCAAGCCTTTGAAAAATGGAGATCTACAAGATGCTTGACAAAGAATTCAGAATGATTATCTTACGCAAGACCAGTACAATACAATGAAATGAAATTAGGAAAGGAATATATGAACAGGAAGTTTAACAAACAGAATGTCCCCTCCCCACCCACCCCAAAGATCAAAGTGTATGATCTCAAAAAATAAAAAATAAAGTTTTAAAAAAAATTGTGCTCGAAATTCGCCCCCCCCCTTTTTTTTTTGGCTTTTTGGGTCACACTTGGTGATACTCAGGGGTTGCTCCTGGCTCTGCACTCAGGGATTACTCCTGGTGGTGCTTGGGATGCCAGGGATTAACCCAAGTCAGCCACATGCAAGGAAATCACCCTCCCCACAGTACTATCACTCCAGTCCCTAAATTCTCCAAATTTAATCAGGCACCCACAGCTTGACTGGTACCAAACATATTCATCCCAGAGAGATCTTACTATGACACATTACCATCAAACTGTCAAAAATAAAACAAAGAAAAGTCTGAGAGCGGCAAGTTAAAAGACTTCCTATATGATGGAAACTCCTGCTACAAGATAGTCATCAGATTTCTTAACAGAAACTTCACAGAGAGTGGGATAACGCATTTAGAACAGTAAGAGGGAAAAACCCTGCCAAACAAGAATACTATACCCAGGCCAGAGAGGTAACACAAGGGTTAAGGCACTTGCCTTACATCCACTGACCCCAGTTCGGATCCCATCACCACATATCGTTCCCCAAGCGCTGCTAGGAGCTAGCTGCTTCTGAGCACAGACAGGGCCCTGAAGAGGTCCTGAGCACGGCTGGGCATGGCCCAACCCTACCCCACCCACTCCAGAAAAGAAAACAGTACCCAGCATTATGCTGTCCAATGAATGAGAGGTTTAAAAGTGTCCCAAACTAATAAAAGCTAAGTGATTTCGCCACTAGGCCTGAATTACAGACACTCTAAAGGGAGTCCTTCAAGCTACAATTAAAAGGTATTAATTAAAATTGTAAAAACTAAAGTGTGAAACTCACATGGAGAGCGAAATATATAGTCAATTTCAGAATTCTCTGATTATTAGAGTAACTGCGAAAAATCACTGCTTTCTCCTATGCAGTGTTGGTGACTGAAACTAGAGCCTCGAGCTTGTACCTGGGAGGCACGTAGCCCCCTGCTAAGCCACACTCCTGCCCAAGTTCATCTGAACTCTACCATAAAGGCTAAAACACAGAGACAGTAGGAATACCTGGAGCTGCGTAATGTCTAGGTGGAAGGGCGCGCACTCAGCTGGTGAAGTGACTCTCTGGTTGAGCTTCTGCCCTGCATGTGTGAGGCTCCATGCCCCCCGCTCCCCCCCACACAAAATTATAACAAGTAAAATAAAATAATGCAAACTGTAGAATCAATCACCTAAAATCTGCAAGAAATGATAGAGAAAAACTTGTCTCTACAATGAAACGTGTTACCAACTAGAACAGAATGATGCATCCATCAGAGTCCGTGGAGGGCTGGAGAAAGAGCCCAGTGAGCCGAGTGATGCTTTACCTGCAGGAGGCCCGGGCTCTATCACTGCCACCACAGGGTCCCCCAGGCACGGCCGGTGCAACCCTCCAGCACAGAGCTAGGAGGGGCCCCTCGGCACCACCAGGTATGGCCCACAGCTCCCCTTCAAGGAACAAAGAGACAACTTGGAAAAACAGGACATTTAACGCCATAAATGGTTATCAACTAACAAGGAAAGACAATAAGTGAGTTAAAAGGAACTACAAATCAACTAACAAGGAAAGACAATAAGTGAGTTAAAAGGAACTACAAATCAAGTAACAAAATGGCACGAGTGTGTGTTGTCAGTGGATATAATACAATATTCAACTATAAGTCATCAAAAAACCTCATTTATGCAATTATGCAAGAAAATAGAATAAATGGCATCCAAATATGAAAGACGCAAAAAAGTCTGTCTGTAAAAGTCAGGTTCTTACAGTTAGAAAATCCTGGGGCTGGATTTTGCACACAAATAGTATGGGTAGGGAGTATGCCTTGCATGGGGTTGACCCTAGCTCAATCTCTGGCACCCCATAAGGTCCTACAAGCCACAGCAGGAGTAATCCCTGAGTACAGAGCTGGAAGCAAGCCCTGAGTATCTCCAGGTACAGCCCATAAATTTAAAAAAAAGAAAAAAGGAAGGAAGGGAGGGAGGGACGAAGGGATGGAGGGAGGGAGGGAAAATCTTCTAAACTAGCCCTCAAAGTATTAGAACTGATATATTAATTCAATCATTACAGAACACAAAATCAACATATAAACAGATAGCAATTCTATATAATAATAACATAGCTAAAACACAATTTTATTTAAATTACATCAAAATAACAAAATTTATAGAAAAACATTTAACCAAGAGGTAAATAATCTATACATTGATTGCTATAAAAAAAAACCTGAGCAGGGGCCAGAGTGATAGCACAGTGAGTAGGGCGTTTGCCTTGTACGAGGCCAACCTGGGTTCAATCCCCAGCATTCCATATGGTCTCCCAAGCACTGCCAGGAGTAATTCCTGAGTGCAGAGCCAGGAGTAACCCCTGAGCAACTCTGGGTGTGACCCAAAAAGCAAAAAAAAAAAAAAAAAAAAAAACACCTGAGGAAAGAAATCAAAGACATAAATACGCAAAAAAAAAAAATTCACACTGTTAAACTATCCCTTCCAACCCAAAGCAATCTGCCGACTCACTGAAATCCCTATCAATATTCTGATGACTTTTTTCACGGTAATAAGACCAACCCTAAGGTCTATATGCCATCATGAAAGTCACAGAAGAGCTAAAGCAAACTGGAACAACAAGTTCAAATATCTATGCACCCACATCCTGATTTTAAGCTGCATTACAAAGCTAAGTAAATTAAAATAGCATAATACTGGTATGAAAGCAGATGCATGGAACAATGGGAATGAATCACACAGGCAAGAATTAAAGTTGTGCGTATACAGTCAACGACTCTCATCGAAAGTGCCAAAAATACACAATGGGCAACTGATACATCTCTTCCGTAAATAACAGAGAAACCAGATAGCCACAAGCAATGGAATGAAATTAGACCCTTATCTTACATCATGCCCCCCAATCGAAGTTCATCCAAAGCTTAACCACCAAGACTTAACTCCAAGTAGAAAACAAAGGTTAAAAATCTCCTTGACAGCTGCCACCAAGATGTGATCCCGGGGGCCGCACGTGTGTGCGGCCTCTCCGCAGCTGCACGAGCGTGACTCCAGACGCCAGCTAAATTTTTTGGCATGGGCAGCTCCTCGCAGAATGTCTCCAGACTGAGAACTAAGCCGAGGCCCCATGCCCGCCCAGGAGGGGAAAGGTATTTCTCTCTCTCTCTTGCCTCTTCCTTGCCGGGGATGAAGGGCGTGGTGACCGCCATATTATGACGACCACAGATGGGGTTTACAAGCTTGCAGTGATCCAATACCTGGAAGAAATCTCCCTGGACTTAGTTGCTAAAGTACAGAAATCCAAAACCTCGTATCTCTTCACAACAGGTCTGACTCTAGTGGGGTACTCCTAACAATAATAGTGAGGTTTGTGTTAAAATATTGAATGTAACCAAAGTAAATAGAAAGTAAAGTGAAATTTATCAGTTACAAGGCTGGCGGGGGGTGGGATGGGAGGTGTACTTTTTTTGTGTGTGTGGTGGGATATGGGCACTGGTGAAGGGATGGTTGTTTCAGCATTGTATAACTGAGACTTAAGCCTGAAAGCATTGTAATTTTCCACATGGTGATTCAATAAAAAAATAAAAATTAAAAAAAAAAAGAAAAGAAAAATCTCCTTGACATTGTACTTGGAAATCATTTAGTTTGGACTTAACACCAAAAGCCAACAATGAAACAAAAACAGACTACTAGGACTACTTCAAGTTCAGAGACCTCCACACAGCAAAGGGAACAACAACATTCAAAACTGAATGGGAGAAAACATATATAAATGACATCAGATTATTCTAAACATGCAAAGAGGTCCTGCAACTCAGTAACAAAAGTAAACCAAATAATCTGATTTTAAAATGAGCAATGGTCCCCCAAATAACAGTATCCCTCTAGTTGGAATCTCTCCATTGCTCATTATACCATGACGGGAGCACTTTTTTCTCAACACACCAGAGTATTTTCTCTTTCTATTTGTAGAAGTAATTTAAGTGAAAAATCTATTTTCTATGATGCTTGAAGGATGGGAATTTTTTAAGTACCTTCTAAGCCCTAAAATATTCTCAAACCCCACATGGATTTATATAGCTTTAAAAAATTTTTCTTCATGCTTTATTATCAGTAAATGTCTGGTTTGTATATTTTAGGGGGGGATGAGAGGGCATCGGTACATACCTGACTGTGCTCAGGGAGCCCTCCTGGCTCTGAGCTCAGAGATTACAAAAGGGAACATGAGCAACGCTGGGGTGGCAACTGGGCAGGTAGGCTGTATTCGAGGCAAATGCACTACCCACTGTATCTTTCCTGGCCCTGTATGCCTTTATTATATACGCCCCTCCCACTGTGTCTGTCTTCTCTCTATATATAAACTATCTATATATAATATATAAATTTTTTTGTGAGTTTTTATAGCACTATAGCACTGTCGCACTGTTATCCCGTTGCTCATCGATTTGCTTGAGCGGGCACCAGTAACATCTCCATCGTGAGACTTGTTGTTACTGTTTTTGGCATATCAAATATGACACGGGTAGCTTGCCAGGCTCTGCCATGCGGGCAGGATACTCTCAGTAGCTTGCCGGGCTCTCCAAGAGGGACAGAGGAATCAAACCCGGGTTGGCCGCATGCAAGGCAAATGCCCCACCCACTGTGCTATTGCTCCAGTCCTTGAGTTTTTATAGTCACATAAATGTTTTTCAGGTAAAGGCTTGGCGGAACAGCACAGTAAGGTGCTTGCCCTGTATGTAGCCAACCTGGGATCAAATCTTGGCACTGCCTTGATGAAACCCAAAGCACAGAGCCAGGTGTGGTCCAAAAGTAACAAAAAATTTTCAGGCCAAAAGGGTCATAGTGGAAAAAATTTAAGCCCGGTTCTTTTTTGTCTTGTTTTGTTTTGTTTTTAGGTAACACCCAGTGGTGCTCAGAGGTTACTCTTGGCTCTGTACTCGGAATTACTCCTGGCGGTGCTTGAGGGACCATATGGGATGCCAGGATCAAACCGGGTCGGCAGTGTGCAAGGCAAACGCCCTACCCGCTGTGCTATCACTCCAGCTTAAGCCCTATTCTAAACAATGTTTTCTCACGATCAATCTCCCCTCACCCCAACCCCACCCCACAAACACACTTATCCCCTTTCCTTCTTTTGTCTCTGCCATTTGTCCTTTCCTGAACACTCCTCACGTCTATTTCTGTATGTCCCAAATCTATTTAACCTACACTAAGGTCTGTGTTGCAGGAACGTAAAGGTCACAGGAAATGACCTCTCACCTATGAAAACCTATAACTACTTTTCACATGTATTATATATTTTTCTTCCATTGTTACTGGCATATTGCTTGCTTCCCACACGAGTACTGAGGTATTCAAACAAACCATTCTGAATGAATTCTATGTGGGTTTTGACACCTCCTATAAACAAGTCTGTGCAATCGATACATTTTATATAGTAAATGAACCACACATATAAAATATAAAATATATACAACTATGAAAAATTGGGCTACATTTGCCCACAGAACTTGTGAAATGAGTATAATCCTTAAATTATTTTCCTTCAGTTAACTTAATGATATCTTAATCTTTTGTTTATAATGGAAAGGAGAATTTCCAAGTCTCATATGTCTCCACTGCTTAACAAATCTATTTTGGCACTTATTTTTTCCTATATGAATTCACTTTTATATCACCATGGAAACCAATTTTCAATTAGTATTGTTAGGATCTTTAAAAATACAATTCTATTCAGCAATCCTTCAAATGTTTGGTTCAAGTCCTTTTCTCTGCACAGAGAATGGAAATCAGAGGCTTAAAGCAAGGTAAAAATATATCATCCACCTACATTTTTTAAAAGTCATTCATCAAAGTCTAATCAACAGATTGCAAGGGAGGAGTAATAAAGAGTTTTCCCCTTTTATCAGTCTTTTCTAGTTCTACTCTGGTTGCAATCTGAATGGGACAATGTATGGAGCCTGTGACCCATCTCCTTCCCACTTCTGAGGCGTCTGGCAGATGAAGAAGAACCTGAGTACTGTTCCGTGGTCCACTTAGCCCGATCACCCACAGGCTAACATTCCACACTGAAAATACTACTTTCCAACTACTACCTCGTGAGTTTTCACCACCTGGGAATACAGCTAGTTTGAGTTACACCTTGGAGAAGTACTAAGCAAGGGAAGTGATCATTTCAGCTCATAAAGCAAACATCAAGAAGACAAAATTACACTTCGAATTTCTTAAGAAAAAACTAAGACTTAAGCCTAGTGGGCAGCTTTCCCTTGCAAAACTGAGAATGTTTCCTCGGTGAGTCTCAGACGAGGGACCTGGTGTGCTGACCCCACCAAGCACGGCTCACCCGGATGCATGCAACAGGGAACTGTGGAGATGAGGCCCACAGCTTTTTACACCCTATCTGGTCCTCCTATCACTGTGGGCAACTGGATCTCTGGGAACCAACACAAATTCCTCTGTGAGGTCCCATCTGTGATCCAAAGTTCTCATGCTTCTCTTAGGGAAAAAAGGGAGGGCGGAAAACAAGAAAAGAAAGTGAGAGAGTAACACAGAGGGAGGGAGAGAGGGGTGTGTGAGTGTTTGTGTTGTCATGGGCAAACTCATTTGTTAAATTAGGGTATTGTAGAGATTTGAAATTTGAGAACCCACTGTCTCAGACCCAAGAAGAAAAATTTTGTAAGTACTCGGTCAAATTCCCGAAGAAACACTGCATGTGTGAGATGACTCCGATATACGATGTATTATTATTTTTTCCTTTTTCAATCAGTTTTACATACCTAACTCTGGCACTGGAGAGTGTAGCCTATGAGAGACTATTCAACCCCAGAACTAAGAGGACAGCGGCACCTGGAGTTCGCCAGGTGAGCTTTGCTCTCCATATTCTCTCTCAGCGAGCCTCAAACTACAGCAGAGCCATCACTACAGAAAATGCAGGTAAGTGGGACACTGAGGGGAGAGGGGAGGTGAAAAAAAATGGAGGGGTTGGGTGAGAACCGTAAAATTAACATGGCTGTTGATTCAAAAAGGTTACTCATATAATATGGACTTCTATATGCTATTCTTAATAGGAAATATCCAATTAGTGACACCCCATGTCATTAATAGGATTGGGGGGAAACAACTTTTCCAATTCATTTTTATTAATGATTTCAAATCTCCATGTTAGGAAACAAAACTTGTCACAGCACCTACTTCTATAAACATGAATGCCAACATTTAAACCCAGCTTGGTCTGGGGTTGGGGATCAAACCAAGGAGGGCCCGACACATGCAAGGCAACCGGGTGTGTTCTTAGTCAGAAAGAAAACCTACACTGTCTCCCAAAGCAGCAACTCTAGTCAGCTGACCTTGGTCAGTGTTATACCAAGGGTTTGAAATACCAAGACAGAAAGGTGGAAGGTCCATGTCTGATCTCACCGGCCAACCTTGTGAACAGAAGACTGTACCTCGCCATGCAAGGGGGACAAGGCAAGGCCATGTGCTTCCTCCCTCTGGTTTCCTGGCTGCTCTTTGATTCTAAACCTTCTCTCTACATAAGGACTTCAATACCCTACGCCGGAAGTTTCACTCTATCCGACCCCAGAACAAAATTGTTCAATAATGACACAGATAGCATCTGGGATTCTCACCTGCTTTCTCCATTTTAAAATTTTATAGGAGGCAGCACTTTGTTCAGAGAAAACATCACATAGGGCAGGAGACAATACAGCTCAGTGGAATGGTGCTTGTCTCACATATGGGAGGCCCTGGGTTCGATCCCCAGCACCATAGAAAGAAGAAGGAATACACCACACACAGGTAAGCTGATGACTAGATCAACAATGAAAACATCAGTACAGTCTCTTATTAGGAATGATCTGTCATGAGATTCCTTGCCATAAAAAAAAACAAACCTTCCAATTTGCAATATATATATATAGACAGATAGATAGATAGATAGATAGATAGATAGATACATACATACATACATACATACATACATACATATGGGCTGGAGCGATAGCACAGCGGGTAGGGTGTTTGCCTTGCATGCAGCCGACCCAAGTTTGATTCCTCCACCCCTCTCAGTAGCTATATACCCAGCAAGCTACTGAGTATACCGCCCACACGGCAGAGCCTGGCAAGCTACCCGTGGCATATTCAATATGCCAAAAACAGTAACAACAAGTCTCACAATGGAGAAGTTATTGGTGCCCGCTCGAGCAAATTGATAAGCAATGGGATGGCAGTGATATAGTGATGGATACATATATATGTATATATGTACGTATATCTATCTATCTATCTATCTATCTATCTATCTATCTATCTGTCTATCTATCTATCTATCTATCTATCTATCTATCTATCTATCTATATCTCCACTGTCTCATTCCTGACTACACTAACCACGAGATATCAGAAAATTTCTGCTCTGACCTTTAACATGTTATGGTATGATGCCAAAGGGTCTGCAAACACTCGCCTTTCTTTTTTGTTGTTACTATTTATTTATTTGATCACCATGAGATACAGTTACAAATTTTTCATGATTACACTTCAGTAATACAATGCTCAAGCACCCATCTCTCCACCAGTGCACATTTCTACCACCACTGTTCCCAGTTTCCCTCCTGCCACCCCACCCATTCCTGTGGCAGGTACTCCTTCTTTCTCTCTCTCTAATTTTGGGCGTTATGATTTGCAATACCAATACTAAGAGGCCATCATGTTTGGTCCTTAGTCTACTTTCAGCACACATTTCCCATCCCAGGTGAACTCTGCAATCATCAGTTACTTAGTGGTCCCTTCTCCATTCCAAATGCCTTTTCCCCCAGCATATGAGGCCAGCTTCCAAACCATGGACACTTGCCTTTCTTTAATGAATTTTACAATGTATTTCACAACCTGGTTTGCTGAATTAATGCCTTGTTTAATTCACAAAATACTCTACTACATATTAGGCGCAGATGTATTTCCTCTTACTTTATAAATGAGGAATGAGTCCAGTAAAATTCAGAAACTTAACCTAAGATCACACAGGTTAGAATACACTCTTATGCAGCATACTTTAAAATTTTAAGTGACATTCAAGATGCAGGCTGTTTCGAAGCCACAACTTATTGTGTCTTATTAAACCAGCAATCGGATCCCTTTCTCCTTTTCCAGCATCTCAAAACAACACAGGAGACAGCTCTATGGCCTCATTTGAGCACAGACCTCATCACCATCAGCTGTGATCTTAGGTGAACTCTGAAACTCTTTGCACAGCAATTCCTCATCCGAAACCATTGGAAAGAACAACAACAAAAAAAAAACAACATAGGAAAAACATATCAAAGAAAGTCTGGTTCACAAAAGCCATACAGTATAGTACTTGACAAATTAAAATACTGAAATAGTCAACAACTATTAGCATTAAAAATAATCCAATTCTGACTGCTTGATTAAAAATGAAAATCCATGGAACTGGAGAGATAGCTCAGTGGGAGGGTGCTTGCCCAGCACACAGCAGACCCAGGTTCAATCCCTGGCACCCCATCTGGTCCCCTGAGCACCACCAGGAGTGATCCTGAGTGCAGAGCCGGGAGTAAGCCGTGACCATGGCAGGAGTGGACCCAAAACAATGACAAAAAGGACAAAGAAAATTCAGGGGTGATCTGCTTTTTATGATTTCTCCTCAACGTTTACAATTAATTCTGCCTCTCCTTCCACATTTCTCCTGGGGGAGAGAAGCCGCGGAAACCCTCTCAGCCCTGGGACAGCCTTCATCAAAGAAAGCTCAAGACACAAACACAAATGCGATTTCCTGTGAAGTATCATGCTGACAGCCTGGCCTTTGCATTCAGGCTACTTTATGTTCTTATATGGTGAGACATAAAGAGAAAGAGAACAGCTGATCAGAACCTCAAAGTGGAAAGCACTGCGAAGCAGTTCGGCATCCCGTTCACTAGATGGCGCTGCAAGATGGCGTTTCAGGGGAAGAGACGCTTCGAGTGGGATGCAGAAGGGACACGGCATCTCTGCCCACTGCAGACTCTCCCCTTCTTACGGAAAAGCATTTTGTGAAGGGTGAATACACCTTTGTTTCAGGGCAACAGAGGTGGCACAGGGATAAATGCAATAAAGAAAACACACTTGAAGAATTTAAAATCACATGCGGTTTTACTTAAGAAAAGTTCATTCAAGCCAAGGTCTTGTCTTCTCTCTTCCCCTCCCCTCCACAGGTTTGAACATCCCTCCACAAAACACAACACAAAAATCACACGTCAAAACCCAGAGGATCAAAACTTCAAATTGCTACTCAAGGGAAATGTCCAAACTTAAATGCAAGTTTTTAAAAACAACAGCTAAAAATGAACAAAAAAAAATCAATGGTACCCAAAGAAAAGTTGCTTCTACAGAACATTAACATTTAATAAAGTTGCTTTATTACAAAGCTTTTTTTCCTGAGCAGCAAGTAGAAATGTACATGTCTGCTATTAATAATTCTTTATTTTTTTGGTTGCGGGGGTGGGGGATGGGTTCATCCCAAACAGTGCTTAGGGGGCTCAGGCCCAGTCCCAAGTGAGTACAGGTCACCTGGACCAGGGCTTCAATGCTGGGGTCTTGCGGTGTCTGACATCGCCCAGAACACCAGGGCAAAGCCCAGGGCCCCACCCAGCAATGCTCAAGGGACTATGCCCGGGATGGAACAGGGTCAGCAGGTGGCACACAAGGTACATGCTTAATCCCTGGACTACCCTGCTGTCCCTTTTCACCACTCTTTCCCACAAAAAGGCAAGAAATTAAAAACTTTGAAGAGAGTTTGTTCTAAATTCAATCATCAAATGTAATGACATTCGTGCTAAATAAACGGACTAGAGCAAGAGCTTGCCCGAGCATCAGCTCTTTCCCCTCTATGCTTTTCCTCTTCATTCTGTCACATGCCAAATTAACTGGATTCAGCACCACCCCCTGCACCTAAGGTCTCTGCTACGTGAAACACCAGTTTGACTTCCAGCATTCATTCTACTGTGTCCAGCACAAGTGTCCCTAGGGAGTGGTCACCCCTAGAGTGGTCCAAGGGCAGCACACTGCCTGCTGGCCAACCCACTCCGGACCACACTGGACCTCGCCTCACTTGAGGATCCCCTTATATCCCTGACACCCCTGAAGACACTCAGATGAGATTTGAACAGAAAAGTTCAATGCGGTATACTTCCAGCATCTGCCTCTGGCCTGCCAGATGGACACTGAAAAAGCATTTGAACTCAACACACACACACACACACACACACACACACACACACACACACACACACTGTACAAAATAATTCACTTCATTAGATGCTAATTAAACCAGAAGCAAGGGAGAATGCTCCATGCGTATTCTGCTCTCAAAGGTGAAATCCATGATTTAAGAACTCCCTGGTCCTTTAAAACAAGAGGGAAAAGTTCTGTTTCACAAAACCCCATGTGAAAATATTACTCCCTTTGCTCTGATCTTTAAATATGGAAGTCATGTTGCAGGCCAGAGGGAGAGTACAGTGGGAAAGGAGCTTGCCTATACATGGCTGACCGAGGCTCAAGTCTCAGCACTGCATACTGTCCCCTGGGCTCTGCCCAGATCCCTGAGCACAGGGCCAGAAGTTAGCCCTGAGCACCACCAGGTGTGGTTCCCAGACCAAATATATACATATAAATGTCATGTTGTCTTGTCGAACCATTCCTTTTAAAATTGTAACTTATCTTTTTCCTAAAATTCTTCCAAATACTTTAAGCTGGTTTGTGCTTTCATGGAAACATTCTTGCTTCCTGGAGCACTTTCTAATCCATCCACACCAATCTTGTTTCCAGTCCAGCAAGTAGCCTGAGAGATTTTAAACAGAGTTTCCCTGCACAAACAGCCGCAATTCACACAACCCGACCTACTTTCAAAGAGTCCGTGTATTTCTACTCTTTAAATGTAGATACAGATTCTAATCTATAATGATGTGATGAGTACAAGGTCCTCTGATGTCCCGACCTCTACTCAGGGAACACCGACCTCCTTCCATCACTGTCTGAGTCCTGAGAACAGAGTTCTCCGTAGCTGCTAAATGTTACGAATATACAAATAAACAAAGACCTGAAGTTAACACTAAACTAGTGTATCTTGTTTGCAATGTGTGTGACGCTGCAAATATCCTATTTAAATCTTCTCCAATGTACTATGAACATCTCCAGAGAAGGGATGACACAGTTAATACCCAGTGAGCGTCTGTTCATTGAACGATGATGGAAAACACTCGAGATTTCCCACACACAGTATTATAGAACCTTTTACTGAGAGACTTGCTGAGTTCCATAGAGGTGAAACATGAGCCATTCCCACACAGGAGTTTATAATTGCTTAGGAATACCAAAGAATGCTTCAAAATAAATCCAAGTGGAAAACAGTAAATAAGACAGAAACATCCAATTTTAATAGAAGTGTGTGGTATCATCGGATCTATACTGGCAGATGCTCCCAGACCCCAAAATGAAGATCCTAAAACTCTTGCCATGTTCTAAGTAAGAGCTTGGGGGAGCAACTCTTATTCTAACTTTTGCCTTTGAACCTGCGCCTGGTTCTAAAGCCCTCATAAATTCCTGAGTGATGAGAGCACCTTTTGTTCTCGAGGTGATTGTGGGTGGGCTCTGGGTGGCTCCCAGCTGGGGGCTGGTTATCAGAAAGACCAGGACGCTTGGAATTTTCAGCTCCACCACAGAGAGGGGAGAGGGGCTACAAAGTTAATGATTGCTCATGGGTAAGTGAGAAGGCTTCCACCAAATCCTGGTGGTACAAGGTTCAGGGAACAAGCAAGTGGGTGAACACATCCGAGCTTGGAGGGTGACACACCTCAATTCCACGGGCTCCCATGTCAGCGCCCTCCCAGACTTCACCCCCCTGTCACTTCCTGTCCCGTCAAGATCCTTTAATGAACTGGTAAGGCCAAGTGCTTTACTAAGTTCCAAGAATGGCTCTAGAGAATTAATCTGACTGGAGGAAGGTATCTTGAGAACTTCCAATTTGTTGGGAAATCAAAATGGTTGGTAACTTGGGGACTCCCCCCGCCCCCCCCCAACACACATTGCATCAAGGTGCTTTGGAAGTGGTGTGGAGGGGTCTGGGCATTCAGCTCAGGAATATCCAGCTACTCTTCGGACAAGGAAGTAGAACCAGGAAGGGGAACCACGAGTTGCAGCAAGGAGTTGCAGGAAGGAGAAGCAAGAGCTCAGTGCAATAGCAGGGGGAACTCTCGGGGAGACCTGGGCTTTCCCACCCCACCTTGCACAACCACGGCAAGACAGGAAACACATCTGAGTCCATCTAATCCAAAAAGTGCACCTGGACAATTAAAAAAAAAAAAGAGAGAGTGCCCTAAAGATAGAGTCAGGAGTAAGCTCTATTACTCCCCACCAAAAAAAATAAAGATAATTTAAACAAAATAAGGCATATCTAAGCTATAAGTGAGCTCAGGGATATAGGTGATAAGGAGTTGGCATCTTTTTTTTTTTTTTAATTTAATTCCTCATTGTTGGTGTATGCTGCAATAATATGTGAAGACATAAATGTTCTCTCTTTGCAAAGGAAACACTTGGAGCCTCTGTAAAAGGTAAAGCAGCAAGTTATGCCAGTGGGCAAAAAATAAGAGTTTTCCGAGTAAAAGAAACATTAGCACTGTAGCACTGTCATCCCGTTGCTCACTGATTTGCTCAAGTGGGCACCAGTAACGTCTCCATTGTGAGCCTTGTTACTGTTTTTGGCATATTGAATATGCCATGGGTAGCCGGCCAGGCTCTGCCATGTGGGCGGAATACTCTCGGTAGCTTGCTGGGCTCTCCGAGAGGGGCGGAGGAATCGAACCCGGGTTGGCCACATGCAAGGAAAATGCCCTACCTGCTGTGCTATAGCTCCAGTTACTGAGGTGAGACCTCTACACTGAAGAATTAGCAGAGGCAACTGGGTGCAGAACACTGAATCGTACTGGAAGAAAAAGGCCAGGCAGGTTAGAGCCAGATCCTATAAATCACTACGGGCAGTTTGAAGGGCTTGGCCTTTGACTATGAAGAGAAGCAACTCGAGCATTTTGGAAGAGTGACATGATACGACCTACATTTGACAAGGATCATTCATCCTTACTGTGGTATCAACTGTATCAAATCCCCCTAAAATAACAATACCTTAGCCTCAGGTGAGAGCAAACAGGTCTGGGCAGATTCTGGACTGATTCTAAAAACAGAATCAAGAATTTTGTTGATGGCCTGAATGTAATGAATTCTAGAAAGAAAGGTGGTAGAGAGGGAGAGATAGAGGGAGAGGGAGGGAGGGGAGAGGTCCAAGATAATCCAAAATCTGAGAAATGGAAAAGACAGAACTGCTGTTTATAAGATGGAAAAGATGATGTTAGGAGCATGTCTGAGGGGAAACTGCTCTAGGCAAGCTAGAACTGGGATCCTTATTGGGAACCCGGGTACCCGATACTTTGCATGCAATGGCAAAAGAAGTCAGCTGGATTTACAACACAAAAACTCAAGTCAAAGAACATTAAAATCTGCCTTTCAATTATTATATAGTAATGATATTACTGGCCCAAGTCTTTTAGATCTAAGTTATAAGCGTGCATTTAGTCTAAAATTGAGAATGGATTAAGAATCTATAACATATAGAATTAAAAATAATCATTTAATTTTATAACTTGAAAGATAATTTTGTCTAGGTTTTAAAATTTTAGCGACTGGTTGATATCCTTTAGGCCACAATCCTACCGAGGTGATAAAATTTTGATGTTTACGGATGTTACAAATAAAAACACAAGGAAAAAATACTGCTAAGACTAGAGTGAATAAAGAAGACTTGTCACTGCAAAATCTCCCACTTCCAGATGCTCAGTCAGGAAACATCAAAAGGCAACACTTCAGCAAGTCAACTGACTGCAGGAGTAACTGACGGAGACAGAAGAGAGATGCCAATCGCAGAGCTCGTGACAGATCCCAGACCTAAGCTTCCTGCTTACTTCGCAAGACATGCTTTGACTCATGTATTAAAGACAAGAGAAGCATTTGTGGAATATAAAGTAATGCAATAGGAGACTAACACCCAAGGATAGTAGAGATAAGGGCCAGGAGGATTGCTCCACGGCTTGGAAGCCGGTCTCACGTGCTGGGGGAAAGGGCGGATGGGATAGCAAAGGGACCACTAAGTAAGTGATGGTTGGAGGGCTCGCTCAGGATGGGAGATGCGTGCTGAAAGTAGACTATGGATCAAACATGATGGCCGCTTAGTACCTGTATTGCAAACCATAACACCCAAAGGGAGAAATCGAGTAAGAGGGAATGTGCTGCCACAGAGGCAGGGGATGGGAAGGGGTGGGGGTGGTGGGAGGGATACTGGGAACATTGGTGATGGAGAATGGGCACTGGTGGAGAGATGGGTACTTGAACACTGTATGACTGAAATGTAATCACGAAAGTTTGTTAGTCTGTAACTGTATCTCACAGTGATTCATGAAATAAAATTAAAAATAAGAACAAGAAGGCCAAGGATGTGGCTCAGTGGTAAAGTGCTTGCTTTGTATGCATGACTCCTGGGCTCAATCCCTGCACTGCAAAAAAAAAAAAAAAATTAGAAGAAAGTCAGGAAGGGGGAAGATTCTGGACTGATGGAAGAATAGGAAGCACCAACCAAGACTCCACCCTCTCCCACCTGGAGATTCTGCACTGGCAGAATCTCTCTGATGTGATTATTTTATAACTACGGAGTCACCTAAAGAGTGGCAACTTCTGAGAGAAGGCATACCTGGTAAGGTACAGATAATTTTGATCAATTTTAGCTCTTAGCTCAGAAGCAGCTACCCCTGACCAAAGCCTGAGCATGTGAGTCAACTGTGCAGATATTCGAGGAGCACTTGATGTGAGCCAGAATGGGCAAAGGAGATCCTGTCCTCCAAATATCAGGGCTGTATCTTTTGACCATGGACTTGATAGTAACTGGAAGCCATGTGAAGAAATAAAGACCTCAACAAAGGAACATACATACTTACATAATGACGAAATTGTATGTCTTTAACAATCTAAAGTCACACAGACCAAACTCTGAGGAAGGAAGATTTAGGCACTTTAAAAACCCAACTATATGCATGCTACCTCAAAGAACACTCTCTTTGGAATGATTTGTTCTAAATCAAATTTGGAACAAGTAAATTATAAAGTTTCTAATACTGAGCAAAAACAATTACCAAATCTAGAAATGGGCAAACGACTTGACCATAATGTAGACATTTCTTCAAAGCAGAGATAAAAATGGACACTAAGTACATGAAAAGATTCTCAACACATCGGTAGGGAAATAAAAATCTCATTGTACTCATTAGTTTGACCAAAATTCCCCAAGGGGCATGAGGGAAAGTCATCTCTTACAAATGGTTGTGTTTTTTTTGTTTTTGTTTTTGTTTTGCTTTTTGGGTCACACCCAGCAATGCACAGGGGTTTCTCCTGGTTCTTCACTCAGGAATCACTACTGGCGGTGCTCAGGGGACCATATGGGATGCTGGGATTCAAACCCGGGTTGGCCGAGTGCAAGCCCTACCCGCTGTGCTATCGCTCCAGCCCCTCTTACAAATGTTTGATTCTGAGTTTTGATATTTTGATATTCTGAGTGTTGATATTTTGTATTTTTCCTACGCCATCAATAGTCCATGACCTCTTTACTCGTAGAAACAGAGGCTGCAAATCTCAGCAGAATGGAGAATGAGGAATCAAGGGGTGGCAGTGGGACTGGCACTCTTCTGTGTTACTCACAGTGACTCACTGGCAAATCTTTGCCTCCCATCACCACCAGGTGAGCTCTGCTGCCCACGGGTCTTAGCTCCAAAGGGAGGAACACCAGGAGGCAGCCCAAGGCCTCCACAGAGCTGAACGCTAACACTGCTGCCCGACCACTGTGGGCTCCTCTTGTGTCCGTGAGGAACGGGGCTGTCTGGGTGACTGATCCTGACCATCAAGGGGAAAGTGGGCAGCTACTCCTCTGGGCGGCTGAGCGCAGAGGGTCCTCAGGGCATCTCTCAGTATCACCTCGGCCTGCCTCTCAGTGTAATGGAAAAGTGCTGGAGCGCTTGAATGCTTTTTGGTTTTACAAAATAGAAGCCGTCGTGTCCAGCAGAAATGCCATCCGGCTATTTCCTTATTCGGAGATTAATTATGATTTAAGGAGTATGAAGAGACAAAAGGTGGACTGGGAAGTTAATTTTTTTTGTGTCAAGATTTGGTAAAGCGTTATTCTAGATATTCTGTGATGCTATTTTTTTTTAAGGATGTTTTTAGTGAAACTGCGAAAGATGTGAGGGGAGTGAAAGAGATGAAGTCCATGTTTGTTTGTTTGTTTGTTTGTTTTTGCTTTTTGGGTCACACCCGGCAATGCACAGGGGTCATTCCTGGCTCATGCACTCAGGGATTACCCCTGGCGGTGCTCAGGGGACCATATGGGATGCTGGGATTCGAACCCGGGTTGGCCGCGTGCAAGGCAAACGCCCTACCCGCTGTGCTATCACTCCAGCCCCAAGATGAAGTCCATGTTTAAGGGAGAACACAGGTTTCCCCCGGTGGGAAAAGCAAGCGCAGAGACAGAGAGAGAAGCAAGCGAGATGTGTGTTCCAGGGAGGACGCGGACCTGAAGAGCAAGCCTGTGGTGCTATTGTTTTAAATAATGTTTAAATGAAGTTAAAACTTAACTAAGTAGATGCTAAGTCGGTGTGTCATGCCACAATATGAGCAGGCCTCATCCCACAGCTGACAGCCTTCATAGGAAAAATAAATAAAAGGAGAGGACCACCCAGGAAGCAAAGGGAATTCTGTCAGCAACTAGACTGACTTCAGAGTCAGGTTCCGGCACCAGCTCATTCCGCCGTCTTCAGTCTACTCTGGACTCAACACCCATGTAAAGTCTTACCAAGAACCGAGTCATATGAACAAGTTTTGTTTTCGAGCCACACCCAGGGGTTATTTCTGGCTCTGAACTCAGGAACTGCTCCTTGTGGTGCTCAGGGGACCATATGGGATGCTGGGAATAAAACCTGGGTTGGCCGAGGCTGTGTGCAAGGCACACGCACTCACCACTGTACTATCACTCCAGCCCCTGAACGAATTCTTGACCCCCCCTCACCCCCCGACACAAACACACATTCAGTTTCAGTGGAGGACCCTTAAGAGAGCAGTTATATTTAAAAGTAATAGAGCAGAGCTCCTTTTAGGAATGACTGATGGGAACTGAAGTATAACAATACTGAAGCACTGAGCCACTGACGCGCGCACGACCAGACTGGCAGAGCTCTGTCTAAGAGAAGAGACTAAACTCCAGTACTCTGGCTGGTAGTCAGTTACTCCAGGAGTTAAAAAACCTCAATGTCACTCCTTTTCACACCATCTGAAGAATTCCATACAACCCAAACATTAAAATCAAAATTATGAACTTTTGTGGGGAGGGGGAATAGGACATCTCTCAGAGCAATAAAGAATCTCTTCAAGCTGGAAGGCCTGTTTACAGCAGGGCTCCATAAACTACACAAACAATGCTTTGCTTTACCTATAACACCCAAAAGGAGAGAGAGTAAGAGAGAATGTGCCTGCCACAGAGGCAGGGGGTGGGAAGGGGTGGAGGTGGCGGGAGAGATTCTAGGAACATTGGTGGTGGAGAACGGGCACTGGTGGAGGGATGGGTGCAGGAACATTGTATGACTGAAATAATCATCAGAGTTTGTAAGTCTGTAACAGTATCTCACAGTGACTCATTAAAATAAAATTTAAAAAAAAACAATGCTTTGCTTTAAAAGCAGCCTAAAGGTGGTGAGAAAACATACCAGAATGTGGGAGAAGATGTTTTTTTAAGCTTCTATTCAGTAACAATAAAAAGACTGGATATAACATGAAAGGACTAAATTGAAATATAGAGAGCGTGCTCAGGCATAGATAAGATGAATAGGTCAGATCAAAAGATCCCATCATATGAAACTTCTATAGATAAAAAAATGCATGCACATCTACTAAAACAACATGAGCCAAAGTTTTACAAAAAATAGGGGCCGGAGTACAAAATAAGCATCTGAACACATGTTGAGCTACATGAAAAATCAAGAGACTGCAAATTAAAATATACTGAGAGATTTGCACCTCTATCATACTGGCAGAAATTAACAAGTGTTGGGCGGAAAAGACAGCCCAGCGGTACATGCATGCACACAGGAGGTCTGGGTTCGATGCTGGCAGAGCAGGAGCCCGAGGGCACTACCAGGAGCAACCTCAAGCACAGAGCTGTTGAGTGGCTGCTGAGCACCATCAGGTGTGGTCACAGAATGAAACAAATTAACACGTGTCAAGCACAACAACAAATTAACAAGTGTCAGAGCTGGGGATGTGGCTCAGTGGGGGGCACTTGCTCTGCCTGCATTAGGTTCCGGGCTCCATCCTTGAGACTGCAAAATAAATAAGCAAGACAGTGTCCCAACATCCCGAGATGGGAAAGATGCAGAACCACTGTCATTCTTCACTGTTGCTAGTGGGAAAACAAACATGTCATCGCTTTTTAAGAGCAGTGAAAGTGTGCACATGGGCGCACCAGAAGCCTGAAATCCCACTCCACTCCCGTGAAGAGCCCCCCCACACAAATAAGCCAGGGACACTTTCAAGCAGTCCAGAAAGTGACACACCAACCCAAGTTTCAAACAACCAGGATGCATCATGCTTTGGGGTAATGCACAGAAATGAGAAAAGTGAATGAGTGAGCGGCGCAGACCTATAGGAACACATTTCAGAAGGTCACACGGCGGGAGAAAGCAAGACACACCGGGGCTGCACTCCCCGTCCCCCTGATGCTTTTTCCAGGCTCTTATCTTCTTGGCGATGCTCTATGCTGGCTTTTGCTGTTGTTCAGTAACACAGCCAGAGCACCTGAAGCAATCCCAGCTACATAATACCTTCTCAGGGAATATTTCTTGAACGTGTTAGTGTAATGAAGCTATATAAACACTGACATAGTTAGGGATGCATCAGATAAGAAAACTACAAAAACAAATGGAATGGAATGAAAATTACAAAAGGAACCTCTTAGTCCATGAGGCGGGGAAGGAAAAGGCCACACAGGACAGAGGAAACTTCTCTCTCTGCACTGAGCGTGAAATATACATGGGAAGGTGCACGTGTGTATAGGTGTATGTTCTTTAGTTTATACATATAAACTATGTTTTAATTTTCATCATCATCATTGTCATCACTGTCATCCCGTTGCTCATTGATTTGCTTGAGTGGGCACCAGTAACGTCTTCATTGTGACACTTGTTGTTACTGTGTTTGGCATATCGAATACGCCACGGGTAGCTTGCCAGGCTCTGCTGTGTGGGCGAGATACTCTCGGTAGCTTGCCGGGCTCTCCGAGAGGGGCGGAGGAACCAATCCCGGGTCAGCCTCGTGCAAGGCAAACGCCCTTCTCGCAGTGCTATCACTCCAGCCCAATTTTCATACACACACATATATGTATATAAACTCTGAGAGTAAAACCCCACTCACATTTCTCCCTTCTCCCTGACTCCGACTCACCCCTCTCTATCATCATCCAAGATCCAGGTAACAACTAGAATATTTCATAGGACAGGACAACCTGACCTAGGAAACTGGTGGGAAATCTGAGATTTACACCAATTCTACTGTACTATTTTCACTTAAATGGAATCCTTGACACCAAGTAGGGACTAGTCTACAGAGAAAAAATGATATTTTTTGTATTACCCAGTCAGACACCAACAGGAAAAAGCCCACCACCACAAACCCCAAAACAACTGCTAAGTGTCA
Source organism: Sorex araneus (assembly GCF_027595985.1). Taxonomy (NCBI): domain Eukaryota; kingdom Metazoa; phylum Chordata; class Mammalia; order Eulipotyphla; family Soricidae; genus Sorex; species Sorex araneus. The sequence continues at coordinate 158,030,173 of NC_073304.1, read as the reverse complement.
CCTATCAGGTGACTGATCTCTGCTCAGTATGTCAGAAGGATTTCGCGCCTACCTGGATACTGCCGAACTCCACGTTCTCGTAATGGAAATGTGCACACTCAGCCATCTTCGGAAAATGGCCTTTGGTGAACGGCAACCTGAAGCACAGGACAGGGAATTAATTCGTGAGATCCGAGATACATGCAGAGTCAAAAACTACGGCGGCTCAGGGGGGATACACAGCGGGTTTATAAGCTCATGCAAACAAAACTACTGAAGAAGCGCATGCGCACAGGACACACTGACGCACACAAACCTTTTCCAAATACACTGGGCCAAAGGAATACTACACTTAGTGCACAAGTCAAAACCAAAAAAATAAGTAAATGAAAAAAAAATTTTTTAAGCATCATTCTACTCTTCTAGTCCTGATCCAAGTCTATGGCAATAGAAAAATTCTATTTTGAGTGACTTTTAGGGAACCTGAGTGTGAACAGCCAGCTTCTAGATGGAAGCAGTATTCCCACCACAAGATACAGAGCCTGGTGTTACCTGTGGATGTTGTCGCAGCCCAGCAGTCCTGGATTCGGGGGTCTGAATGCAGAACGAACAATTTTTTATCCTCATCTTTTCTTTCTCCACAATAAACCACAACTAGCTTATCCTCTACCAGATTAAACAAAAAGATGTTTTCCTCTTTACAACTGCAATGTGTGTGTGTATGTGTGTGTGTGTGTGTGTGTGTGTGTGTGTGTGTGTGTGTGTGTGTATATATATACATCTTTAGATATTTCACTAACGGTCAGCTACTAGCATCTATTTTAACCTTTCTTACAGGGTCTAAGTCAGATGACAAAGTGGAATTTCCTAAAGGCAGGGAGAGCACAGAGTCATGGTTCCAAGAAACAGACTTGAGCTGTTCCGTTTCAACAGATACTTGAAACAAATACAAAATAGACAACGACACAGTTGTTTTGAGAACGAAAATGCAGTACATTTTCTGACACGCCAACGAACTCTAGGCCTCTTGCACGAATTACAGAATTATCATCAAAAGCTTAATCGATTCAAATATGTGGCTAATAATATGGATCCAGCTAAAAGCCTTCTTTTTTTTTTTTTTAAGGGACTTAAGGAATTGATTTGTACTGACGAGAATTTGGGCAGGACCCATCACAAAACCCCAACTCACTTTTTCACGTGTTTGACCTTCATGCTGGCAGTGGTGCTGCATGTCTTCAGAGAAAGGTCTCCTGGAATCTCCGGCACGTCCGCTCCTCTCGCCTTCGAAAACATCAAGGACAAGAGATTGATGACCAGTCCTTGAGGGGAATGCTTTAAGGCCCAGGCTCAAGTGAGCAGTCCGGAGAGACAGGACAGTGAGTCGGGCGTCTGCCTTGCAAGAGTCCAACCCTCACCTTCTCAGCACCACCTATATAGTCCCCAGAGCACGGCCAGGAGTGACCCCTGGGCAGCAGAGAGCCAGTAGAAAACCTAAGCACCACTGGGTGTGGCCCAAAAACAACAACAGCAATAACAACAACAAAACCAGAGTAAAAGTTAGCTAAAATGATTCTACTGACCCAGCAACAATTAGAGTTCATTTTCATCTAATATATTCACCTAGCATTATCTTCTGAAAGTCGTAACTTAATTGACTCTAATTGTTGAGAATGAGGAAAAATAGTCACCAAAATATTTAACTACTATAAAGGGAAAATTCTTCTGTGAAAACAGGAACTCAGGGCTGAAGTGATAGTACGGTGGGGAGGGCGCTGGCCTAGCATGCAGCTGACTGGGGTTCGATCCCCAGCATCCCACAGGGGCCTCTGAGCACCGCCAAGAGTGACTCCTGAGTGCAGAGCCAGGAGCAACCTCTGAGCATCGATGGGTGAGCCCCGCCTCCCCCTCAAAAAAAGAAAAACAGGAATTCATGCATGAAAGAAATCATGAAAGAGCATTATAAGCAATAAAATTTCAAAGCAACAAATACATGATGCATCTCGGCACAAGCTAAAATCTTCCCTGGGAATTGTGGAAATAAAATAACCTTGTTTACAATGATTAATAAAAGTGAAAATGGTGATGTGAACATAATTAGGAGATTATGACATGCATTTATCACACTGAAATTTCAAAGGGATATATGTAACACTTTCAACTCAGAATACTGATCTTTAATTTCAGTGACACATTTTACTGTATTATTTTTTTTTAAAAAAAAAGACAAGAAACTGGAGGGGGGGGGGAGAGAGAGAGAGAGAGAGAGAAAGCTTGGCAGCCTGCATGTGGGAGGACCAGGTTCCATCCCTAGCAACACACGGCATCCCTGAGCTGTGCCGAGTGTGGCCCTAACCAAAAAATAAATATAAATGAAATGAGAGCAGAAGCTGGAAACTCAGCAGGGTTTTTATACTCTGGACAAATATATAGGAAATTAAAATACCTCCTTAAAAAACACATATGCCATATTATCTAAGCTCTGTGACCAAAAATTAAATGGAATTATTATAACCAATGTCACAATAAACAAGAGGGAAGCATAGGATGGGATGAGCTGTTGAACTGAGTTTGTGACGATTCACAACTTCAACTACCTTTTTTTTTTTTTTTGCTCTTTGGGTCACAACCCGGCGATGCACAGGGGTCACTCCTGGAGGTGCTCAGGGGACCATATGAGACACTGGGAATCAAACCCAGGTCGACTGCGTACAAGGCAAACGCCCTACCCGCTGTACTATCACTCCAGCCTCTCAACTACCATTTTTTAAATGCTGCTTTATCTCTGAAAAAAAAAAAAGGCCCCAAAAGTTGGATAAGTGTTAAATATCATGACTTTTCAAAGCTATATGGCAATGATGCTTGAGCACATAAAAATAGCCTGTTGGTATATGTCACTGGCGTTCACTGCAGCCCCTTTGTGTTTTAAGGCTTTTGTCTTTAACAAAGTTAGACTTGCTACAGTTAACAGTTAATAGAGTTGCTAAGAGTTCATGAGTACTTGAGTATTTTTCAAGAGCTATTCTTTCTTCTTGAATCAAGATGATTTTAAGATCAACTCCTTCTAGAAGAAATAAGTCTTCTAAAGAGAAGGAAAAAAATGACTTTTTTTTTTTAGTGACAGAATCAAAGCCATTCTATTTTATAATTACCAGATAGAGGTATGGAGAATTTTTTATACATCTAACTTATACTCTGCCTTAAGAGTTATTTCATAATCTACGTATTATTTCACCATTAAATTCACATTCATCATCATCAATTTTTCCCCTCCCTGCTAGGGGAAAAAAATTAAAAAAAAAACAAAACAAGAAATAACTTGTTAAGGAAAATGAGAGGATAGCTTAGAAAGAGCCACTTTAACTTTTTCCACTCATGACCTCTTGGGAAAGTGCTGCTACAAAGCCTGGATTTCTGGCACAGATGATTTGGAATTTGGGGGTACTGTGCACTCTGAAATCTTTCACTCCTGCAAAACTTTTCCTGTCCCATGTTCAGTGAGGTGACCCTCAGTGGCTGTTTGCCCTGGGTTAAAAAGCTAGAACCTAGAAGTGGGGTTCACAAATTTTTTCTTAAAGGGCCTGATAGTAAATATTTTAAGAGTTGTGGGTCGCACTGCCTTTGCCACCCTCAACTGGGCATCAGAGCAGAAAAGACAGTAAATGTCTGGGCACAGCCACGCTACGTGAGTAGTTGACTTGTGAAAGCAAGCAGCCAGGAAGTGGAATTCTGTCAACCCTTCACCCACAACAATGATGCAAGAGAGGTCTCCATCTACCTTCTATTTCCTGCTGTCCAAACTGCTGCATCATCTATTTTTCTTTTTGGCATTTTTTCCCCCATGTTTTTAAATTCAAGGGCTATGATTTACAAAGTTATTGACAGTTGAGTGCTAGGCATACGATATTTCAACACCAATCCTACCACCTGTGTCAGCCTCCCTCCATTCGTGTCCTCATATTCCCACCCCCTCCTCGCCTGCCAACCTGACAGCCACACTCCAGTTTCAGTGGTTACAGCCTAGATCTGTGTTCAGTGATGCTGGGTCCCTATTTGGGATCTGTGGCTGTACCACTCTCCCGTATCACCGGTATAACTGACACCCTGATGCCAGTTCACCCATTACTTCCCGTCCTCATCTATCCACCACCCCACCCCCCACTCCCCACTGATTTCTTTCTCGGTCTTTGTCCTCTCTAAACTCTGGGGCCAAGGGTGATGGAGACATGCCCCTTTGATGTGGTGAAAAAGGAACTCTCAGCCACTGTTGGTGGGAATGTTGTCTGGTGCAACCCCTGTGGAAAACAGTATGGAGAGTTTTCAGTAAACTTAGAATTGAACTATCAGATGACCCGGCAATTCCACTTCTGGGCACTACTCCGGGACATAAAAACACTCTCTCCAAGGGCATATGCAAACCATTACTCATTGCTGCATCGTCCTTAAAGAAGTATTTTAAGTCTCAAGAGGGGCCAGAGATACAGTACAGAGGTTAATACTCTTGCCATGTATGTGGCCAACCCAGGTTCGATCCCCAGTGCCACGTCTGGCTTCCTGAGCCCCACAAGAGTGATCCCCTGAGCACAGATGGCTGTTGCCCAAAACCCCTCGGTCCCCCAAAAGGCCAGTCACCATCGCCTCATGCACCTCATGTTTCTAACAGGCTTTTGACTTTTGGTGAGTTTGAGAATTTGCTACTCTCATTTTTCCATGAATAATAATAGAAAACAAATAACTTTGCAATGTTTAGCTATATCAAATACAAGTGCAAAGATAACTAATAATTGTAGCACTGTAACAGTCATCCCAATGTTCATCGATTTGCTCGATAACCAATAATTAAAAGTAAATAATATATACCTAAGTACCAAAAAAAAGATGGTCTTTTGCTCCCTTTCAACTGAAAGTACTTCTCACAATAGAATACAATAATAACCTAAATCACAATGTCTAACCAAAATATTGTGATTTTTTTTTAATCCTCTAAGATACTTGGGCACCAAAATTTACTTGATATAAACAAGCTTGCTTATTTTTTATTCTTATTTAATATTCCTAATAAAGTGTTTTTTACTACTTATCCATTCTTTGCTCATAAACTGACTTAAAATATTTTAAAAATTAAAAAGAATTCTTTGGACATAGTTTGATAAGCAATGATGACTATTTGATAGCTTGAAATAACTTTTTTTTTAATTAAACATTTTTATTTTATTGGGGCTGGAGCTATATCAGCGTTTGCCTTGCATGCAGCTGACCAGGTTTCAATTCCCAGCATCCCATATGGTCCCCCGAGCACCACCAGGAGTAATTCCTGAGTGCATGATCCAGGAGTATCCCCTGTGCATCGCTGGGTGTGACCCAAAAAGAAAAAACAAAACAAACAAAAAATTTATTTTTTTCTTTTAAATTTTAATTTTATTCTTTAATTAGTGAATCACCATGAGGGTACAGATACAGATTCACACATTTTCGAGCTTATTTTTCCCTCATATAATGTTCGCAAACACATTCCTCCACCAGTGCCCATTTTCCACCACCAATAAACCCAGTATCCCTCCCACCACCCCCCAATCCCATCTCCCCCGCACCCCACCCTTCCTCTGTGGCAGGGTATTCCCTTTGGGTCTCTCTCTCTCTCCAACTGGGTGTTGTGGTTTGCAATAGGGGTATTGAGTGGCCATTGTGTTCAGTCTCTAGACTACTTTCAGCACGCATCTCCCTTGCCTCGAGGGATCTCCAACCACATTTTATTTGGTGTCCCCTTTTCTATCTGAGCTGTCTTTTTCCCCAGCATGTGAGACCAGCTTCCAAGCCATAATTGGAATATTTTTTTAATTTAATCACTGTGAGATAGACCCTTACAAAGCTGTTTATGATTAGGTTTCAGTCATACAGTGTTCCAACACCCATCCCTCCACCAGTGTACGTTTCTCAGCACCACTGTCCCATTTCCTTCCCATCTCCCACCCACCCCTTACCCCCCAGGATGCTTTGCTTTCCTCTCTCTGTCTCTCTGTCTCTCTCTGTCTCTATATGTCTGTCTCTCTGTCTCTGTCTGTCTCGCTCTCTTTTCCTTTGGGGCACTGTGGTTTGCAACACGGATACTGAAAGGGAAAATACTTCCTTTGAAAATGAGTTCTCCCATACTGGGGAAGCCGCCGTTCCGGCCATGTATCTCGGACTCAGCGAAGCAGCATGCATGTCTCTGAGCGACAGCCGTAGACTGAATGACGACAAGGACAACTGTGGCCCCAGACAAACCCACAGTTTACAAAAAGACAGTGACGACCATGGAGTCAGTGAACCAAACAGCGGCCTGAGAGCCTTGCACAACTTGAAGGAAACTTTCCTGAATCTGTAGTTCAGTTGTCCTTTGAGCATGTGTGCTTTATCCAGCACTATCTTCCTGCAGTCCAGACAGTTCCCACATTCTGGCCACTCGCTACATTTTTGAAAATGAACAAATATAATACGACTTAACCCTCAAATTAAATGCTATCTTTCTTTTTTGCTGTTGTTGTATTTTGTTTGTTTGGGGGTCACAAACAAGCCGGTGCCTTGCTCCTGGTTCTTTGCTCAGGGATCACTGCTGGATGGGCTTGGGAGAACAAATGCAGTATCAGGGGTCAAACCTGAGTCGGGGGGCCCAGGCCAATGTCCTACCCAGCAGTCTACCTATCCACTCTGGAAACAGCAGCATTTTTATTTTTTAATACCCAGAAAACAGCATGAGAGAAAATACAGCAATTACAGTACCATTAGTCTATTAACAGTCTAGTTTACATAGTCTTTAAACTCTTCTAAATTTCAACTGAAAGGGTGTGTGGATCTGAGTCATTTAACAATTTTCTCTCTCAGAAAATGTCCTCTGACATTCATTCACAGAAAATAGAGTTTTCCCAATTTATGCATGCTATAATCATCGGTTAATTATGCTTCCGAAATAGAATTTACATCAAACTTCACAGAAATATCATCAGTCACCAATAAAAAAAAAGAAGAAGAAGAAAACACTAAAATAAGCAAACTAAAGTAGCAGCAGAAGGCAAGTTCATAAAAACAGACACCACTCAGGGCTGGAGCTATAGCACAGCAGGTAGGGCGTTTGCCTTGCACGAGGCTGATCTGGGTTCAATTCCCAGCATCCCGTATGGTCCCTGAGCACCGCCAGGAGTAATTCCTGAGTGCATTAACCAGGAGTGACCCCTGAGCATCACCAGGTGTGGCCCAAAAAGAAAAAAAAAACAAAACAAAAAAAACCAACCAGACACCACTCCCAGCTGAACGAAGAGGAGAGGAAAGTACCAGGTCACCCTCTCATGTCCCACCCTGCATGAGGCCTTCGCACTCACTTCCCTTTGTTGCTCTGGCCGTTGTTTCCGATGAGCCGCCCTCCCCTGCCTGGCTAAGGGGCTTGCACTTCCTGTGCAGTGCTCACTGAGGCTGGTGCTCTTCGTGCTCTAGTGGGTGCACATGTGCTCCTCTGGGCCGTGCCTGGCTGGGGGCTCCCAGGTGAGGGCTGCAGTGCGTGCTGGGGGGCAGTGGATGATGACGACGTGTGCACCTTCGATGGCCAGAGGGGCACTACCTGGCGTGTGGTTTGGGCTGTGGGGTTCACCGGGGTTCACAGGACTTGGTGGTTGGTGGTGCCCCGTCCCTCCCTGCCCACACGCCTGGCCATGCCATGCTGGGGCATAAAGGGCAGTGCAGGACACAGGGTTGGAATTCAGGACCACACGCTGTCAAGGCGGGCCCTGAGCCATTGGAAGCCCCTCCAATCATGATGCTGTGGTGGCTGTTTTGTGGGGCGGAGGCAGCAATTAGGAGGCCCGGAGCTGGGGAGGGGGAGCAAGGGGGGCTTCCCTACTTTCTGTGCCAGGCAAGAACTGAGGATGCAGTGGTGCCCGGGCCCTGTGCTGTCGGGGACTGTCATGCTACCCTGGACATGCTCAGGTGATCCCAGGATGCACCCAGGGCTCTGAGAACTGAGTGGTGTAGGGGGAGTATACAGGAGTCGGGCGTATGCACGACATGAGTCAGAACTGAGTCTCTCGGACACCGCTACTTTAAATCTGTGTTTTGTTTTGGGGCCACACCCAGCAATGCTCAGGCTTATTCCTGGTTCTGTGCTCAGGAATTACTCCAGACAGGGCTCAGAAAACCACATGGGATGCCAGGAATGGAACCCAGAGCATGCAAGGCAAGCAGCCTACCCACTGGACTATGTCTCCAGCCCTCAACATTAAGGTTTTGACCTCTTATTTTCCTTGTGGAATTTAATTAGCATGTTCACTACCGCTATCGTCAAAATGCAAAAGTGCCTTTAAACCGTTTAAGCCTAACAGTTAAGCAAATGCTCGGCAAATATTTTCTATCATTACCCTTTCACAAAGTAGTAACATTTACCCTACAGACTACAAACTGAAGACTTTTTTTAATATATTCTTTAATTTTCAAAAGTATTCTGCAATCCCACTACTCAACAAGGACATCCCAAATTTCCTGCAGGAACACCTAGCACCACTTGGCATATTATCTACGCAATTATTAGCTTTTCCTTTGACCCCCAAAAATGAAAGTTCCATGAAGGCAAGTAACGTGTGTTTTGTTTAGGGATCTGCTCAGAGAGTCTAAAATAGTGCCTAGAATAGGTTCTTTACATAATAAAGAGTCACGGGGGAGAGGGAGTAAAAGCTAAAATATCCTTCCTGTGAGTAACACTTCCTTGGTTCTTGGCCCCATACTCAAATATTCATATAAGCACAGACATAACTTTGTCTTACCATTGCACTAAGCGTTTCTTCCCAATCAGGCCGCTCTCGAGGGTGAATGTTTCGATGTAATTCTGGGACAAAATCATCCTCTTCAGAATGTACCGAGGACTTCATCTTCCTAGGGATCGACATAGGAGACAGATAAGCATTCCCACCTTGGTGAAAGCTTCCCGATGGCCACAATTTGGAGAACAGATAAGTGATGTCAGATTAGATGTTTGGTTCCAACAGCTTTCATGGCTTGTACTGGTTCTCTATTTCTCCAACAGCGGAGTCTTTATCAACTGATTAAACACCCGCCTTTATTCCAGGCGATAAAAATGAGGGTTAAGGGTCTGCAGAGCAGGGGTTGGGGCAATGCAGAGCAGGGGTCAGGGATGTGCTGGCATTCATAGGACTCTGGTTCCATCTCTGGCACTGAATGACCTTGTCGAAGCACTGCTGGTGTAGGTGCACGCAGCAGACCCCTGGCACTACAGGGCCTGTGCAGCACCAGAGCCCCGGGCCCAAGGATTGAACTGTCCATCTCACTGGCCAAGGCAAAAAGCGGATAGAGGGAAAACTTTGAAAAATAAAGCATACTTGTTTACATTCAAAAGACAAGAACAGATAAAGGCATGATGAACTAAAGGCAAAAATCAAATCAATGTCTCCAACTTCAAGCCAAGGATATTAAGAGTTTCACAACCAATGGACCCCAGGGCAAGCATGTGATGTAACCGCAGCCTCCAAACATCAATGTTAGCCATTATAAAAAAAGAGTTGGGCATTTCCTCCAACAGATAAACAAACAGATACCTCCAGAAGGAGCCACCTGACTCCTAGGTATCTAAGCAAGGAAACTAAAAACATCCACCAAGAGCCTGTGTAAAAAATTTCACATGGGGCTGGCGCCATAATACAGAACCTGGGTTGGCTATGTGCAAGGGGTTTGCCTTGCACATAGCCAACCCAGGTTCCCCGGCATCCCATATGATCCCCCATGCACCACCAGGAGTGATTCCTGAGTGCAGAGCCAGGAGTAACCCTTGAACATCACCAGATTTGACACCTCCCCCCTCCCGCCCCCGCCAAAAAAAAAAAAAAAAGAAAGAAACCCTTACACGTGTTACTCATAATAGCCAAAAAAGAGCTGGAACAACCTACAGGTCAATAAATAAAATGCACCTAACTCATCCAATAAGTGTGACTTGGCCGTTGAGGTGGGAAGAGCGCGGGCTCATGGCAGGGCCATCTGAGATGCCCAGAGCACACCGAATGTGACCCCAGGCATGCCCCAGCCCAGCGTGTGGGAGCACCGCTAAGAAGTGCACGCACTGTAACTCAGGACTTGAGGGCCACAACCGTGTGGGACCCCGGGGAGCACTGCATCCAGGGCGCCAGTGCCACAGCATGCGGTGAGCACTAGAGCCACAAGCACACACGGACGCCCCAGGGAAAGGGCAGCGTCCTGTGCGCATGACCACCCGTCATCACAGAGGGAGAGAAGAGAGAAGAGAGTGCCAACGCACGCTGGCACACGGGGCATGCAAACACGGTGCCAACTGGGGAAAGGAGTCAGGCACGGAGACGACCTGCCTTATCACTCCACTGGCAAGAAAACTCAGCAACCCTCAATTTACGAGAGGCAGGAAGTACACTGGGGGCTGCCAGGAGTCAAGGAGAGATGAAGAGTCACTTAATCGTGACTCTTAATTTTTCAATTAACTTTTTAATTCTTAATGGAATTAAGAATTTTCAGGGCAGAGTGATGTGTGGGTAAAAGCTTTTGAAAGATTTGTTGAAATAAAGTATCTCAGCCTACATATTTACTCATCACTCTCTTTTCCCAATTAATTTCAACAGTCTAAAAACTTTATTATGCGAAATGCATTTAACTTTGCCAATAATTCTAAATAATACTGGTTCTTCCCTAAAGGACTGCCATAAAACTATGCTTTCAAACATTTTAATACATACATGTATATATATATACACATCTAGCATATATATAAAATGCATCTTACAGGGGGTGGGGGACGGACGGTACTTTAATTGCACATGGCTCACCCAGTTTGACGCCCAGCACCATACATGGTGCCCCACACACACACTACCAGGAGTGAACCCTGAGCAAAGAACCAAGAAGCAACTTCTGAGCACTGCTAAGCATGGCCCAAACCACAAAAGAAAACTCCCTCCTGAAATATTTAAAAACAAGTGGTCACAAATGTGCAACTTTGTGAATGTACTAAAAACCACTGAATTTTATATTGCAAAAGTATGGATTTTGTGGCAAGCAAATTCCATCTCAATAGAAAGCAATGGCGTTTAAAATCCCAATTCAACTCAATAGGGACATGCTGTCACAAAAGTGTCAAATCAAGAGGACAATAAAATCTATATACAAAATGTAATGGCTTTAAATCTATCAAGAAAGAGGGCCGGAGTGATAGTACAGCGGGTAGGGCGTTTGCCTTGCATGTGGCAGACCCAGGTTCAATTCCCAGCATCCCATTCCTAAGAACCACCAGGAGTAACTCCTAAATTCAGAGCCAGGAGTAAGCCCTGAGCACTGATGGGTGTGACCCAAAAAGGAAAAAAAAAAAAAGAAAAAAGAAAACTGAAAGAACAAGAAGAAAAATAAACTACAATCACAGTAAGAAATTTCCACAAACATTTCTTGGAATAAGTAAAACAAACAAATAAGTAAAAATAAACAAACAAAACCCTCACATGGGACAAGAGTTTTAATACTGTGGGTAGGACACTTGCCTTGCATACATGTGACCTAGATTCAATATCCAAGATTCCAAATAGTTCCCCGAGCCTGCCAGGAGTGATCCCTGAGCACAGAGCCAGGAGTAAGCCCTGAGCACTGCCAAGTATGGCCCCCAAAAGCAAAAACAAAAACACCTCAAATACATAGGAGAGCTGAGCACTATAATTTTCCTATTTAAACTAATATATACCATTATTCTCAGTAACTACAGAAAAATATCATGTTCCCCAATATATATGTCAGTTACAGCTCAATAACCCTGGGGAACAGAGAGCACCACTAACACATTCTACTACATGAAGTCCAAAGACAGACAAAAAGTAACTATTAGGACAGGAGTCAGAATGGCAACATTTGGGAGAGGCACTGGCCAGGTTGTGTCGGGTACTGGAAATAATCTGTATCTTGGTTGGGTTTGTGGTTAATAAGTTTATACACTTATCACTATGGATATTCTTCAAGCTATGTATTTAAGATGTGTGAATTTTATTACATGTAAGTCATACCTTAATGAAAATACAAAGCAAAAATTAATTGGCAAAAATTAACATATGATTTTAAAGGGTATAAATATAAGTTTATATACATTTTGCATCATGTAACAATGAATCAATTCCATAAAGATTTAATATCTGTTTGTTTGGCTCTTGTGTTTGATGCTTTCTAAATGATGTACAAATTTACCATTAGAGAGTTTAACTGTCGTTTCACAACTAATGAAAAAGCCAGAGCAAACTGCCAGCCATAAAACCTGAAGACTCCAAAACCATAATCCTGAGTTTTCTGTAAAACATCTCCAGAACTTGACTTGTTCTTTTCTATCACAAGAAAGAACAAAGAGAAAAATACTTTTCTCAAACTGTGGAAACCAGCCTTTGCTCGTTAAAAAAAAAAAATTATCTAAACCCTTGACACAACTTTGTATTTACATAATGTTCTTATTTGTAACTTGTGAAATGTAATACTCAACAGTTTTGAAATTCCACAGAGGCGTTTGAGAGATAAAGTGCCCGAGAAGTATATACCACAGGAACTGCTGAATGCCAGGGAGATCGTTTTTTGATTTTTGGAGTAACTGGTAAGTAACAACAGAACTTTGCCCCTTTATTTTAATTTCCCTAGTCTTTCTTTTTATTTCTGGTTCTCTGATGCTTTGCTTATACAACTGTATAAGTATTTATGTATAGTATTTTACTGTATATTTCATTAACCAGTCCCCTATCGGTGGGTACTTGATAATTCCCTAACTTTTCCTATTTTTCTATTGTAAATAATGTGACATGGAGGTAAATATTTGTTTTCATTCAAGTACATCTGAAAAACAAATTCTCAAGAGCAGTATCTATATATATATACATACATATATACTACAGAAATGTATGTATACATATATACACATTAGACATTTTTTCAAAACTAGGTTGTCAGTCTTCTCTTTACCTACTTTTCTTTCTTTCTATACTAAAGAGATCAGCCATCACTTTGACAGTGGGTTCGTCCCAAATATGTCTGAGGTTATTTGTCCTGCCATTGTTTTGACCATTCCGGTAGTTCTATATCCTACAAAGCTGGATTTTACAATTCTTCCTTTTGGGAATTTTGCTTTTTAAGTCACAGTTCAAAATGCCTTAACCAAGTCAGAAGATATTTATTTTCCCATGTTTCCTTCTAAAACTTTTTATGACTTTATTCAATACACTTATATCTCTGTTGAGAATTTATCCCTGGTATTACTGCACTGGACTCCAAGTTTTCTTTATTTTCCACAGATACATATCCAGTTTCCCCCAAAGTATTTAGTGAACAACACATTGTCTCCATTGGCTTTTGAGAAGCTACCTTCCACTGTATGCAAATCTCCCCATGTATTTGCTATCCAATCTACCATACCAAGTGTGCCAGAAACACTAGATTTTCCTCACCAAGAAAGTGAGTGATAATATCTGCTTCTGCTGGGTTTTCTGGCCACCACCCTTGCCCCCAACCCAACAATAAATTAGCTAAAATGAACTTACGTAGAGTTTGAAAAGCATTCTGATCACATTTTTAAACATAAACTCACATGCTTAGGAGGTAAAATATTGCCAGTTATGCACAAGATATATTCTTTTTATTTCCAATAAACTTCCTTTTCTTCAACAATGTTTTACATTTCATTGGCCAAGGTCTAGAGTTCTTTGTTCAGTTTATTTCTGGCTATTTCAGATGTTATTGCATAGCTCCTAAGAGTGGCCTCTGGTGGCTGGGGTGATGTGCCTCAACTGATAAAGCACATGCATAGTCTGTGCAAGACCCTGAATACAATCCCAACCGCCTGACCACCCACCGAGCCCCACCCCTGCACCAAAGGTGGGTAGTCCGTGTGGTCCCCAAGCAGCACCCAACCATCATGGGTCCCTAGCAGGCTGAGCTGTGCTGGGGGTGCCCTGTGTTTTGCTAATAGCACCTTCACTTCCATTCTACCTCTCCCTGACTGCATTTGACACACTGTCATTAGCCCTGTGTTTCAAATAAGAAAAACGGCACTTGTGAACCCTTCTTAGTCATTTGGAGTGTGGGAGAGCATTTAGCCTGCAAGACCCCACTTCAGCATGGTGATGACGGGGAAATGGAACTCTGAAAAGTCTGTGAGAGAAGAAAGGGAAGTCAATCTGTCACACAACCAGGAAAAGACTACAGAGATCCTGGTCAACTTCTGGGAGGCAAATAATAGAAAATCAGGTAGGGTCAGACAGACAGACAGACAAACCACAAGAAAAACTGGTTGGGGAAGGCTAGAACCCTGCTCTCACCACAGGAAATGAAATACCTGTCCCAAAAAATGTATGGAAACTGGAAAACTATAATGTAAAGAAACATAACAATCGATGTGAAGGGCATGGAGCGTGAGTGCCTGCATCTGCGGGAATCGAGGAAGAGGCTGGACCTCATGGAACTTCTGCAGGACACAGCGCAGAGGGAGGTAACGAGGGGCAAGGACTTCGCTTCAGAGTCAAAAGCGTAACTTTGACAGGCACATTTAAAAAACCAATAACAGCATAAATTTGGCTGTCAGAACAGCCAGGATACACATACTGAATGAAGCTGCAAGGCTGAAGAAACCTGAACATATATTATGTAAGTGTGTTATATGTATATATCTATAGAAGAACACAAAACTTCTCTCTCAGGCCAAAGAGAGTACAGGGGTTAATGCTCTTGCCTTGTCTATGAGCAGCCCTGGTACAATCTCCAGCACCCCATACAGTCCCCCAAATCCTGCCAGGAGTGACCCCTGAACACAGAGCCAGGAGTAAGCCCTGAAAACCACCACATGTGGCCCCCCAAACAAAGCATAAGTAAGCAAAAATTAATAGAGAATGAAAATTTTTGAAAGATAATAACATATTTTAGAAAGGCATTTCCCAACATGAAGACTAAAATCTATAATTTAAACTCACTGAGGTCCAAGCATTTGAGTATATGCAAGAAATCAGAGTACACTAGACAAGAATGAGTGCTTAAAGGAGGTAAAGGGATATCCATGATACCCTTTCAGTTCCTGTACTGCAAACCATAATGCCCAAAAGGTGTGTGTGCGTGTGTGTGTGTGTGTGTGTGTGTGAGAGAGAGAGAGAGAGAGAGAGAGAGAGAGAGAGAGAGAGAGAGGAAAAGTGCCTTAGAGGTAGCAGGCTGGGGGTGGGGTGGGAGGGAAACTGGGGACACACTATTGGTAGGAAATTTATACTGGTGATGGGACGGATATTCCGGAATATTGTTTGACTGTAACCCAGTCTGAACAATTTTGCAATTGTGTATCTCATGATGATTCAATTTTAAAAAATAATTAATTTTTTAAAAATCAGAGTACAACCTCCATAGAACTTATCTGAACAAAATACAAGAAAATATCCATTAATAATAAATGACTCAAAGCAGGTGCGTTAGATGGGATCTACATAAAATGCAACAGTAAACACTGAACAATGATGTATAAAATTAAACCTGAGTGAATGACCAAAAAAAAAAAAGTAAACATCAAAAAAACAAGATTGGGAGTGAGATGGTACAATGGTGGCAAGTGAACGGGTACCAAGAGTGTCATCCAGGGAGAAGGAGGCTGAAAGAAAGAGACATGAATGTATTCTGAAGATCATGAAAGAATGGGAAGCAGAGAAGGTGGGGTGGGTGTGGGGGAGAGAGAGAGAGAGAGAGAGAGAGAGAGAAAGAGAGAGAGAGAGAAAGAGAGAGAGAGAGGTGGCAGGGAAGAACAGTACTCATGGGTGGGAAGATGATTCCGTTTTCAAATGCTAACAGAGAAAATACAAACCCGGGTATGAGAGCACAGAATGGCAGAATGGGTAACTACTCACTCATGGAAAGGAAAAGCCCGGAGAACTGTAAAACTAAGGACCTCAAGGCCAAGAGATACTACAGGGGGTTAAGGACCTTGCTATGACACAGTCGTGTTCAACCCCAGACACTGCATGGTTCCCCCACGCACTGCTGGGTGTGGCCTAGACCCCCCAACTCCCCAAATTAAAGAACTGAATTTTTTCTTTTTTGCTTTCTCAAGATTATAGTCTTTTGAAAGTATTTTCAAAAAGAAATGAGCCATATTTCTTTATTAAATGTTTTAATAGTTTGGAATATTTTTTCATTAGCAAAGTTTAAATGCGTAACTATGTGTACACAGAGGGCAAAGTTTAAGGAAAATAGGTTGGTTTTCCCTGACAATTTCATTTAACTTAAAAAAATAATTATTACATTGAAGGGATTACATTGAAGGGAAGGTGTTTACAGTGGTACTGACATTTATGGTCTAGGAGTGCACAGTGACCTGTATTTAGTGACTTGTATACGCCAAGGCCATACATGTCCACTCACCACCACCAAAAGGCCTGTGACCCAGCCCCCATGGAAAATAGGCATTTTCTATTTTAAGGCAGTAACTCAATTAAAAAGGAGCTAATATATAATCTTATATAGGTCAGATGTCTAAATCTCCTCTTGAACATCAAAAAAAGTCACACTGATACAAGAAAGGCTCACCTTGGATTCCATCCCAAAGAGTTTAATTACTGAAATACCAAGAACGTCTTGTATTAGCATGCCCCATGGTTAAGCCAGACTCATTTCACAGGTTATAAAGGCAACCTAGTGGCTAGACTCCAATGCCCCATGAGTTTTCTGAGATACAGGGATTTCCACACTAGAATCTTCTCATTGCAACTATTTATTATTTTTGTAACACTAGTAGGAAGATGCTGACTGAAAGTTAATTTAATGTCGAAAAAAATAGTGTAGGGACTAACCTATACTCCAATCTCAGATTCCAGAATAATGAAAGCATCACCTTTGCTGAAAAATACACCTATTTGTGGCATCATCCGCAGTGATCATTACTGAGAATGAGAGGCCTGTGAGAAGTCACAGGATCTAAAATGGGCTTCTGTGTGATACCTGCCAATGGTTAATTGTTAATGCTACCTCTCTACCCTTCCAAGCCCATAAAAACTGACGGTGACTTCCAAAGTCAAGAATTTGTGAGGCAAACAAAAGAACAGGCATGGTATTTAAAGTAAACAACTATGAGACTGGTTTACAGGTTTCCGGGGCTACTTAGACATCATCACTCTGTATTTGAACACTGCAAGAAATCTACAAGAAACAATACTCTCACATGCTGTGGTGCCCAGGGCCAACTCCTGGCTCTGTGCTCAGGGGGTCACTGCAAGAGAAACTCAGGGACTAACTGGGGGTGGCCACAAACAAGGCAACTGCCTTGACCTCTGTACTATCTCTCCAGCCCTATGACAATAAATTCATGGCACCATTTCAACTAAGGCAGAGAACAAAAACTACCAACCAATCTAGCACCAAGTTCATAAGCTATCATTAGTCGTGTGATGCTATAAGCTAATAAAGACATGGTAAGAAATTAAAATGTGTACACTATTAAATCTCGTAACTGTTTCAAAGTATACATCGTCATATCTGCCTCTCATGTAATTTTTGAAAGACTGAAATAGGATTATTTGATAGACATTTCTACCCTCACATGCCGAAATACTAGAACCTTTCATGAGTGTGATTTGGTAACAATTCCTCAGTGCCTTAGCAGTTCTATCTTTGTATTACCTCTCATTTACATTGGCTGCAAAATCTATACAGCCCAGCTACTCAAAAACTCATCCAAATAAATTTCAGAACTGAGATATCAGCGATTTCCCCTTCAAAGTTATTGCTTTTGTCAGTGAATTAACATTTAATAGCACATAGGTTTAAGAAATATTTTATAAAGCTAAAGTTTTCCACTTTCAACTCCAGTTACTCCTGGGTTAAATCTTACGTTCCACTCTGAACTGACAATGTGTTCTATGTGGCTTTCTGAGCCAAAATTTACACATCTGGTAACTGGGAGGAAATACCCACTTTGCAGGTAACTAATGTACTAATATAACCAAAGATGGTTACATGCAGTACTGAACATATTTGGCTTTTCATACTACATATATACTTTTATACTACACATAACAACTTCTAAATATAATGTCCTTCCTTACAAGAATTAAAGCATTTGTCTTTCCTTTTCTGCATCCAACTCCCCCTTATTTACAGAGTGCTTATGTGACCTCCTAAAGGCAGTTCTATTCTCTGGACTCAGGATCACTGAGTGCCAGTCTAAAAAACTATTTGACCAAAATGATATGGCGAAAACCACCTTCACTCTAAATGGGATCAGAAAACAAGAGACTTGTTAGTTAGTGGTAGGCAACTCTGAACTTCACAGACAAATATGAACAAGATTGGACAACTCTCCACAGAGCTAGTATGTGAGAAAAGCAACCTTTCCTCTAGCCGAGACCAGAAGTGTGTGCGATGCCAAGCCGCAGGACACACACAAATGCTCTCTTTAGACAAGTCTTTCCTCCCCACACAGCTCTAGCCGGGAGCACCAGATACATCCATCCCAGGCGCAGTGAGCCTTGACTAAGCCGTGGCCCATCAGATGACACAGGACTATTCTTTCCATAAGTTCAAGCCCACCTTGGAAACTATTCAGATAAAAAGAATACACAATCCATGTCGTTGTGTGTATGTGTGTGTGTAATTTAAGCAGAATGCAACCAGTCTTGTCAGTTGGGTTACTGTGTGTTGGCATGATTGAGGTGCGCAAGAACATTCCTGAACAGTTCTTACTTTCTACATGTATTCTACAAAAACCATCCCCACATCCCACACGGAGTCTACAATGTGGTTCTCGCAGTGTCACAGCTGCCACCCACCCCTCAGCTGACACACACAGGCAGCTCTGCTAGGTACTGGGGCGGGAACACTGCCCTGAAGGGTTTCCTTGGGTCTTACTGCCAAGCAGATGAGCAGTGTTGCCTGAAACGCATGAAACGTGTCCTGACCCCAATCTCCTTACTAAACTTACGTAGAAAAGAAGATCAAATCTCAAAGAGATTTTTGTTTTGGGAGAGCCATGCCAGTACTCAATAACGAAATACTATACTGGAGAGAAATGCCCTACGGGGGATCAGGGTGTCCTGAAGCCCTTGCACTGGTACTATGCAGACTGAGTTTCTCAGGATGGAATGGCTGTCACATACTCCTTGGGGCAACGCAAGCTCAATGGGACACAGATTTACTTTTAAATCTGACTATGTAAAGGAAATGCCATACAAACTCTGTGCCTAATAAATAAATCAACATTGACAGACCCTATCTCTTACAAGAACGAAACCCACATTGTTTCCTCTGGTAAACATTGGAAAATGCCTTTGACAACTTCAGTAATAAGACAAACCGTTTTAATGCAAACAAATACTTCATTCTAACTGTTCTTAAGACACTGTTCATTTGTCAAGCTAGAAACTGTATGTAACATTAGCATGCCATGGAAGAGAAGTGATTTACATAAATAAAATTATGGGGAGAATGGGGAAGTTGAGACAAAATTAGAATTTCATACTAATAAAAGAGTTCATTTTACCCTTTGAACATTAAGTTATTCTTTAAGAATTAAAACACTTGTTTGTTTAACCGATGATTCGCAAAATTAATATTATTGAGTGTTCCTAATAGTCACCCCCCCCCGCTGCCTTGTCACTTATCCTGATTTAAAAATAAAATCTGTGGGTAAAGAAATTCTTTAACTTCAGAAAGGGGGAGACTCTTTTGAACATTAAACACAAAGACAAGATCTGAAGAAAAATAATGGTATGTTCACCTACCCAAGTACTCATAGGTAAAATTATAAAAGATGTTTAATTAGCCTTGTGGGTGGCAGTGATAACATGCAGTTCAGACTTCTTCAGGAGATTTTTAATGCCTCCAAAAATATTAATTTGCTAACCTTGTCTGAAAAAGGAAAGCCAGAATAAAGCCTCATAAAATCTGCACCATTACAACCGAATTAAGAAACGGTCTGTATCCCGTTCCCACAAGCCAAGTGAGACCACTCCATTCACCAGTGTCAGAGAGCATGGAGCACGTGTTTCAGCGGGGTGCATAGCCTTAAACACGTCTACTAGGAAATGACACTAGAGAGTCAAACCAAGAGAGACTGGGAGGGGAGAAAGAGCAGTAAGTTATTAAGTCCAGGAGAAGAGTAAGGCTCAATGTCATGAATTAATATGTACTTAATCCAAAGACTTTATACATATGAATAAGATCAGTGAAACAACCAATATGTACTTAATCAAAAGATTTTATACATATGAATAAGATCAGTGGAATTATCACCCCCCCACACCAAAGGAAAAAAAAATATATATATATAGAGAGAGAGAGAGAGGGGAAGAAAAATCTCTCAGATTCCCATGCAGATCAAATCTATTAGCTACAAATCAGATACAGGAAGGGGTAGTAGTTCATTCTTTGTCTCTACCTGCAATTCCTGAAATGCTACTACAGAACCTGTTTAACATCTTCTCTCACTGGTGTTCTAAGGAGTCATTTAAAATCTGTTTTACAAGCTCGGGGCAAGTTGTGGAATGAAGAGTGCTCTCTACAACTAGAAACCTGTCCTCTTGCACAGGGAACTGCAAGTCTCGCTGAAACAGAGACCCAGACCACAGACGGGGGCAGAGGGTACGGGAAAGGAGGCGGGGGGGGGGGGAGGGGGAGGGCAGCAAGAGGTGTGCCAGGGCCAGAGTTACCTGGAATCTTTTTCTTCTTCTTCCCCGTCCCCCTCTTCATGGTCGGTCCCCTGCGATGTCACTTCTGAGTCCACCCAAAAGACGCTGTCATCTCCCGAAGTGCTACTCTCGCTCTCTGTCTCCATTTCGCATTTAACACATTGGATCCTCTGGGCCCGGGAGCCAGAGGAGCGACGCCGGGGTGTGAAGGCTCTACCGGCTCATACTCGGGTGTGTGGCTACCACAGACCCGGGTCTTAATTACAGCCACAGACAGGAAATCACTGACAGCACACTCACTGCGTCTGTCAGTCCATCCGTCTGACGGCTCCACCTGCCCATCCAGGTCCTCCCACTGCCCGAGGCTCCGTGACCTACTTCGCCAAATGCGCGGCCCAAATAAGGTGCTTTCTCACCAATTCTCGGGGGGTTACTAACTTTTTTGTTGTTATTGTTCTCTTCTCGAAATGTCCAGTGAGTATGTGGGAAGCTGGTGTTTTCAAAATACCCGGCTTCCCTGATTTCTGGACGTTAGAGAATTTAGACTTCAGAGAGGTAAATGAGAAAAAGGAGGGGGGGGGTAATGATAAATCAAAGACAGGGTCTCCTGGGCCAGGCACAGAAAGGGAACCCATCAGAGATGACATGGGGGATCGAGATGCAGAGAAGAGATAAGCACAGACCTGCCCAACTTGACACCTTCTGACAAACACCCGGATTTCCTTCCCTCCACAGTCACTGCCACCCACGCCTCCCTCAAGCACCCAAAGAGAACACGACAGCCAAACAACCCAGGTCTTTGACAGAAAAATAAATAAATCAGTGCTACGAGACTCTGACAACTGCGACAAAAACCCCAAGTGCTTTTTATGCCATGCAGAGGCGCAGACAGCAAGAAAAAGAACTAGCTGGGAAGTCGGAGAAAAGTACATCACGTGTGACACCAACCACAGCACTGCTGTTGCGCAGACACCTTGCTGGGTAACAACCAGAGGCGTGTCTGATACTCAGGATTCAACAGCAGCAAACTGGTAAATCCTAATTTTCTATGATGTCTGATTGGAGCGACTTGAAGATATCAACTTGAGCTACTTGTACATTTACATATTTGAAAATAACGAAAAGAAGCAGCTAGCAGACTTTGCTTATATCATACCTTCTTTCCTTTCAGTAAAACTACTACTGGGACTGGAGCAATAGTACAGCGGTAGGGCGTTTGCCCTGCACACGGCCGACCCGGGTTCGATTCCCAGCATCCCATACCATCCCCTGAGCACTGCCAGGGGTAACTCCTGAGTGCAAATCCAGGAGTAACCCCTGTGCATCACTGGGTATGACCCAAAAAGCAAAAATTTTTTAAAAAAATAAAACTACTACTTATAAAATGCTTCTATTTTCATCTGACCACTTTAATTTTTATATAGTCAATCTATATTGAATGGCAGGGCACCAAAAATATTCCTACTAGAAACCAAAATTTGTTGACATACTTTAAAATCAGTTTATTTTTTAAATTTTTTTAAATTTTATTTTATTTTTATAAAGCTGTTCACAATATTTGATTACATTTAATATTCGAACACCAATCCCACCATTATTACACCTTCCCACCTTCATATTTCAAATGTTTCCATCCCGAACCCAAAACCCTGCCCCCAAAGCAAATCGAAGTAATTTATTTTGTATTGCTTATTATGAATTTAATGGTCAAAAAAAGTTTCCTTAAAGGAAAGTGTGTGGAGATTGTTGTATTTCACCCAGAAGCCATTAAGTCCTTCTACAAGAGATTGGTAACATGTTGTTAAAGGTTGAGCCTTGTGTGCTTATATATATCTATATAAATATATTTCCCCCTAGGACTGGTTTGCCTTCTGCTTTAAACCCAATTAAATGTGGCATGCTACTCTTGGTATATTGGTGATGTAAACTATGAGATGTCTCGTGGCTGCAAATGTGGCCACGCAGTTTCCAGGAATAGATTGACTCATGGGTGAGGCTTGTCTGAGCGTGTGGAAAGCGGCCGTGAGCACAGTGGTAGTTGGTTCTGGAGGTTTCAGCTGCTGTGGTTGGCTTCGTTTGGGTGTGCAGGGGCCTCACCCACCCCCCTCCACACCCCAAATGAAATAGCCTAGCACAGGGTCTGGAGGCCTGGCTACGGCATATCCAAGAGTCAGGTCAAAGTCAAATTGTTCATCTAGATAGTAGCTAATAAGGAAAACGATGGACACAGACATATCTAGTAAACTATTCTAACAATTTCCACTGAAGACAAGGCTATACCAAATCTTGATCTGAATAATCATTTAAAACATCCAAGAGTCACTGAAGTCTCTCTATGCCACAAAACCCAGTCATCTTCCAAATATTCTGACAATTAAAATTAATCCCTTCTTCACTCCACATATCAACATTAATTTTCAACGGATCAAAGACTTAAACATAAAACCATAAAGGAAATTCCCAGGAAAGCTTCTGTCATCTCAAAGTGCATACGTTCTTATAATTTTAAGAAGTCTTAAAACTAAAAGGCTAATAAAACAAATGCAAGTTTCTCAATATTCCCTAACAAAGAACTATGCGCAAAGCCAAAAGTAGTTGAGGGGGGGGGAAAAAAACCTTGAAGACATCAAAAAATGGTTCATTCTCTTAATATAAGTGCCTAGTCTACAAATGCTCATGACTCAAAACCCAAAAACAAAAAGGTTAAATAGCAGAAAAATATGAAAGAATCTTAAAGAGTTATAGAAAGTATTTGACTTCACTCATAACAGGAGAAAAACACACACACACAGTAAGGTACTTTTTATTTCATCTATTAGATACAAAGATTTTTTTTATTAGTGAATCACCATGAGTTGCAGTTACAAACTTATGAACTTTCATGTTTGCATTTTGTTTATATCCCTCCACCAGTGCCCAGTCACCTCCCCCAATGTTAGATACAAAAATTTTTAAAAGTTGCTAACATACTGGAGGAAGACAGGAAAAATAAACATGTGCTTTATATGGGAATATAAATTGGTACAAACCCCATGAGGGGTAACCTGGGGGGAAAAAATCTACCAAAATTCAAAATGCACGAACATCTATTTTGGCATAGCAATCCCTTTTCTAAGACAGTACCTGAGGTTTAAAAACAAAAAGAGAGAGATGTACAGAATTAGTGCGGCAAACTTCACTTCAGCAAAACAGAATAGCAAAAACAAGCTAACTTCCTCATTACCGGACATGAGGAAATGTGCTCCTGGGATACCCACAGACAGGAAAGCGCTCGAGTGTGAAGGAAACGCAAGGCAGCCTGACTGGTCGTGATCTGGAAGGAACTCTGAGGTATACGTCCTAAGGCAAAGAAGAACAGGACGAAAACAAAATGTCACGTAGGTGACGTGCTGGAGCTCCTGTGTCCAGGGACAGGAGAGGGAAGCCGGCTTGCCTGCTTGGGCAGGCAGGACAGCACCGGTGGCATCTGTCACCAAAGGGAAAAGAGACAGCCAGAGAAGAGGGTGGGAGGGAGACTGCCTACCACTATTGATCCATGGGGAGATCACAGGTAAATAACCCATGCAGGAAGGGCATTTTCTTACATCGTATGGCAATGACACCCAAAGACAATAGAAATGAGGCCCAGGAGGACTGGTCCACGGTTGGAAGTTTGCCACAAGGAAGACTGGGGGGGGGGCGTGCAGTGAGGACAGAGGAGGGACCACCATGGCCACAATGGCTGGAAGTGATCACTCTGGACAAGAACTGGGTGCAGAAAGGAGGTAACGAGATAGGCACGATACCCTTTCAGTAACAGCATTGCAAACCACAGTGCCTAAAAGAAAAATAAAAGGTGGGGAGGCTGGGGGGGGGGCAGGAGGTCAGGAAACTGGGGACAGTGATGGTGGGGAAGGTGCCCTGATGAAGGAGTGGGTGGTGGACACTGTAAGGCTGCAACTCAATCACAGCTTTGTAACTGTGGATCTCATAGGGATTCAAATTTTTTTAAAGTTTCAATGTCATAAATGAAGACAAAGAAATGGCTTTTCTTTTGCTCTCCATCTCTGTGTAGGTGGCTGTCCCCACTCCCCACCTTGCTACTTCCAATCACCAGCCCACCACCCAAAGGGTCTCTCTGCACCTTCCTCCCAGCCCTGTGCCCTTCCTCTGCTCCACCATCCTTTCCCTGCTTTTTCTTAAAAAGACTATATTTATATATATATATATATAAAATCTTGATCCCGCAGAAAAGAATCTGATTTTAAAATATTGAGTATCTAGGTCTTTTCATCTTGACAACTCTAAGTCCTTTCATGTATTTTTGTTGTCCTATTGATTTTTTTCTCTTCATCATCCCTTCTGCTCTTTTATTCCTAAGGGTCCACCCTCCTCACTCCCCCAAGCCCTTTCTAACGTGAAGCCTTGGGCTGTGCACAGTGTCTTTAGAAAGGCCCCATGGCACAGTGCTAGTCCAGATGCCACTTGACACTCCGGCCTGCCCAGCTACCTCTCTCACAGTGAGACCTCCACCTCACCGTTCTTCAATCCGTGATGCCAGCAGACCAGCACTGACACCAAGACACCCTAGACCAGCAGTTAGAACCAAGGCACAAGCAGAGTCCACACCTGTGGTCCAGGTGGCTGAAGACCACAGTTCCATCCTACCAACCTGGCATGTACGTGAAAGACCTTTGAGACCATTCTCGCCGTCTCTGTTTTTAAAAATTCAACTTCAGAATCAGTGTTTCTGTCTTCTGGTTCTTCTTCCATCACCAATGCAAAGCTGGCAGCAAGAAGATGCCACAGACCAGTCATGCGTGGGGCTCCCACACATGTGATGGGGGCGGGGGGGGCACTCCACACTCCTCAATGGCAGGTCAGGGACTTAACCCCTTTCCTCCTGGCTGCCTTAGAGCTGCAAGAGGCTTCACAGCAAGAAATAGGTTTTATAAGATATATATGTAATATATATTATCTTATACAAAAGATATATATAAGTGTAAGATATATCTTATATATAATATATATAAAATTTCCCCCTTGCAGTGTTAAGAATCAACCCCCAGACCTTATGCACGCAAAGCTTGTTGTGTCTACCACTGAGTCACACCCCCAGGCCCACCAATGAGCTTTTATAGATCCTATTTCTGACCCAAACCAAGAAGTCGCCAATGGTGATTAAGTACCAGCTAATTCTTTAACTACTGTTCAAAGGACAAGGAAGCTGAGGTAGCCCCCTGTAGCACAGAGAATGCATTCTTGGCAGCAGTTTTAAGAATCTCAAATTAGGGCCAGGAATGTGTCTCAGTGGTTAGAGCACTGACCTTACTTGTGTGATGCCCCAGGTTCAATCCCCCGCACAGCAAAAAGCAAACTCAACATCTCAAATCAGAACACATTGTTTTCAAGAGGGATGCTTTATGCTTTCTTTCCCTATAAGCAGCTGTAAAGTAGTAACAGCAAATATATACTGAGTGCTTGGGTTAAGAGCCAAGAATCGTGCTCGCTACTTAGGGCCTTTATATAATTACTTACAATTATGTAATTCTCACAGCCATCTTCTGAGGCAGGTGCTATTTTGATCTTTCTATTACAGGTGGAGAAATAAAGTTAGCTAGCATAGTGATTTGTCCAGGGTCAATGGTCATAGATTTGGATTAAAGATACTTTTGTTTGCTCGGTTGGTTCTGGGGCCACACACACTGGTGCTCAGGGGCTGCTCCCAGAGCACTGCTGAGGGGCTCCCGATGGTCTTCGGGATCCCCTACAGTTGTGTGGGCTGAGCTGGCCCCCAGCATGCGCTGCACACACACTAGCCCTTTGAGCTGCCTTCTACCACCCCCTAAAAATACTATTTAAGGATTTCATATAAGAGAGGGGCTGGAGCAATAGCACAGCGGGTAGGGCGTTTGCCTTGTATGTAGCTGACCTGGGATTCAATTCCCAGCATCCCTTATGGTCCCCTGAGCACCGCCAGGGTAATTCCTGAGTGCATGAGCCAAGAGTAAACCCTGAGCATCACCGCGTGTGACCCAAGAATAAAATAAAATAAAATAAAATAAAATAAAATAAAATAAAATAAAATAAAATAGAATAAAATAAAATAAAATATAAAGATTTCATATAAGATCTAACCGCCATACAAAGCATTATTTCTATGGGAAGAGTTTTCGTCCCGGTCCTCATGTTGTTCATGAGCCCACCCTTCTTCACACTTGCGGTTTTGTCCTTTGCTGCTGGTGGTGACACCAGCGGGGAGGGAAGGCTGGTGATGAAACTGCTGAAGTCACATTCACCTGCACCCCCATACCTGTGGCCTGACAACTATAGAAAGGCTTGTGACCACAGTCACACATGTTACAGCAGGGGCAGATCTAAGGTCCCGATGTGCCACTCGGCAGGCCTTTTCCCATTATGGAAAAAAAAGGCGGGGGTGGAGGGGGTGAATTGCTTTTATTAGATCTGTTCTGTGGAGTACATGGAAAACAGACTGAGAGAGCAAAAAATGCCTCCTGACTCAGACACCAAGCTCCGGCCACAGAAAGCTTCACAACTATGTCTCAGGATACATATGAAACAAGAGAACACAATTCAGTGTGAAAGTTCCAATTTCTTAGTAAGTGAGAAACTAAGTGGAAATTTTATAAGTGTATGAATACGCTCTCTCAGAATTAAACTGAAATAACCTACTGGGCTTTAAAAGAATTTTTTTTATTGAGATTTTGTGGTTTACACTACTGTTAATAATGGTTTCTCGTGCACATAATTAAACCACCACACCCATCACCAGCATACCCACATCCCCTCCTCCCTAACCCCAACAACCACTGCTCTCAGGCACCTTCCCCAACTCAATTGTGTGGAACAGTTCCCCTGTTTTGTTGCCCTCAGGTTTCTGTTGTTGTGCATCTTTAAGTCCCACACATGAGAGAGATCATTCTATCTCTTTTCATCTAGCTAAGTTCACTCACCATGATAACCTGCAGTCCCACCCATGTTGCTGCAAAGTGAATGATTTTGTTCTTTCTTAGAACTGCAGAGTGTCCCACTGTGTAGATAGACCACAATTTCTTTTTTTTTTTCTTTTTTTTTTTTTTGCTTTTTGGGTCACACCCAGCGATGCTCAGGGGTTACTCCTGGCTTTGCACTCAGGAATTACTCCTGGCGGTGCTTGGGGGACCATATGGGATGCCGGGGATCGAACCCGGGTCGGCCGCGTGCAAGGCAAACGCCCTACCCGCTGTGCTATCACTCCGGCCCCTAGACCACAATTTCTTGATCCCATTCCCCCATGGTTGGTATCCTGGATGTTTCCATACCCTGGCTACTGTACTAAGGGCAGCAATGAACATAGCTGTGCAGATCCTTCTGAATTAACATTTTGGTGTTTGGGGGATAGATGCCAAGAAGTGGCACCACAGGATTATATGGGAGTTCTATTCCTCTTTTTTTGGAAAGATCTCCACACTGCTTTCCACAGAGGCTGAATCCAACAGTAAGTGAAGGTCCCTTTCTCACTACACCCCACCAACGCTGCCTGTTCCCAGACTCTTAGATCTGCTCCCTTCTCACAGGCCTGAGATTACATCTCCATGTTTGGATTTGCATTTCCCTGATCACTAGTGACAAAGAGCATATTTTCATATGGAGAAAGGACCTGTTGTTTTGTAGGCAAATGAGGGTTTCTGTCTTTAGCCAACTAAGTGAAGATTGAAAGCATACTCCCAGACACTCAAGTTTTTCCTAATGCAAAATGTTTATTACAAAGAAGGAATCTGCTCCCAATAATCACATCATGCCTGGCCATGCTTTCACTGGAC
Organism: Sorex araneus; assembly: GCF_027595985.1. Classification (NCBI taxonomy): domain Eukaryota; kingdom Metazoa; phylum Chordata; class Mammalia; order Eulipotyphla; family Soricidae; genus Sorex; species Sorex araneus. Next base: position 158,001,729 of record NC_073304.1, on the reverse strand, counting down.
CACTAACTAGGTAGCATCAATTGGTACAAACTCTATAATCGTCATCTCATATGAATATTGGAGAATGGCATGACAGTCTCCCTAATCAGAACCTTCCACACACTAATTGCAAAAAGACTTCTAAAGCACTGTATGGAGCAAAGGCTCTCACGTTTGTTTGGCCTCTACAGGATGGGAGGTGAGGACAATGGTGACGGGTGTGGTGTTGCAATTCTGTGCATGGTAAAGCCCCAGTAACGGTACTGGAAATCACAGAACAAAATTTAAAGATTCTAAAACTTAAATTATTAAAAAAGCAAATTTATTTAGCTTACCACCACCCCATTAAAAAAATTATTCCGAGTCCTCCAAAATCTACCTTCTTTATGCAAACAAAAAGAAAGCACGCCCAAATGTACCAGAAGTTTCTCTTACCCATTATAATAAAAATGTTTGGAGTTTTGATTTTGGGTTTTTGTTTTTTGGGGTTTTTTTTTGCGGGCAGAAAACTCCCAAGCAGTGTTCTGGGGCCCTCCCAGCAATTCTCACCCAACCAGGTTGGTGGTACAATGGGAGGGTCTGAGGAGACAGAGCTGTGGGCCCTGCAGTGCCCCTGGGACCGTCCAGTCCTGCATCCAGTGACAGAAAGAGGGCCAGTCACGTGTGGTGCATGTACCTTAACCGGGTACTAGCTCTTAGCCCAAAAGAATTTTTTAAGACACAGTTATGTATGTTTAAAAGCTTGGGAAACTGTAACACACACAACATACACACACACACAAACACACACACACACACACACAAGCGTTGAGATGCCAGAACCAATATAGGTGGTTACCAAAATAGAAGGAAGGCGTGGGTAAATCAGGTAAAAGAGAACGACTGTGTTTAAGGTCCATTTAGCAGGGACCTTAATTGGTATTCACAGATGGTGATTCTCAGGGATGCACACCTAAAGCTGATACAATCTCACCATGCCAAGTTTCTACAATGAAAGCAGAAACAGGATCCGTTTGGGTTTGTTGAGTTCGGCTGGGTTGAGTCTCCCTCCAAGTACCGGAGATCACCTGGGCTACACCACAGGAACCAGGTGGAGGCAAGAACTGGATGCAGGTGGAGGCCAGAGTGATAATACGGCACAGTGGGTAGGGCATTTATCTTGCATGTGGCTGACCCAGGTTTGATTCTCAGCATCCGTGCAGTTCCGCAAGCAACACCGGGAATAACTCCTGAGCACAGAGCCAGGAGTAACCTCGGAGCATCACTGGGTGTGACCCCAAAACAAAACAATACCGAAAAAAAAGAACAACGCAAGCCTTATTGTGCCCATGTGAGCAAGCTCCCTGATCTGTAACAGCAAATCCTTTTGTTTTCTTTGATAAGTTACTTAAATTTATCTGTAATACTTTTTACTCTTTAACGTAAACAATGTTAATTATCTAATTTTTCAGTTTTAAAGATGTGAACAGCATGAGATTTTTAAAAAATCCACTCCAGGGGCTGGAGCGATAGCACAGTGGGTAGGGCATTTGCCTTGCACGCAGCCGACCTGGGTTTGATTCCAGCATCCCATATGGTCCCTGGAGCACCGTCATCGCCAAGAGTAATTCCTGAGTACAGAGCCAGGAGCAACCCCTGTGCATCGCTGGGTGTGACCCAAACAACCACACACACAAAAAAAAAATCCACTCCAGAAGGCCAAGAAGGGCTCAGCACCTTCCTTTAGGCGTGGGGTCGTAAATTCCACCCTGGGTGCTGCATGTATGTGCCCAGCACTGTGCTATTATTTAGCTTACTGCAACCCCATTAAAAAAATTATTCAGCATCCTCCAAAATCTACCTTCTTTATGCACGAAGCCAGGTGTGGAAATACCCCCACTAAAGTGGGCAGTGCCCAGAGGACAACTAAGCGATATGCAAGTACTGTGGTCAGGAGTGTGGGTGCCCCTCTGCCCCCAGTAAGTGCTGAGGTGTGATACCCCAGGCGAGTTCTTCAACTAGGAAGTTTGCAAGCCCCACAATTAAAGGTGCAACTCAAAGCACCAACCCTAAAGTGGATGACCCCCACAGGCACAGGGTGGGGAGGAGGGGGGGAGTGTGAGCCCCCACACCAGACAATGAGCACGCCCAGGGGTGCACCAGTGCCCAGCTTGTGTGTGAATCTGGTCACAGCCAATAGTAACAACAAAAGGGAAGGGAAAAGGCGAGAAAATTCACTCCAGGGCTTTTCCTGAGTAGTTGAACACTAAATCTCAGCATCTTACAAACCACATAAATCATCAGTGAAACTTTAACATGTGCATAGGAGTGAAGGACTGGAAGGAATTAGGTCCCACAACTACGGAATATAAATTGAAAAATAAAGGCAGAGAAAATAAATAATACAACACTATATGCAGACCTAGGTAAATCGAACACGGAGAGCGAGAATAAGGAAAATAGCAAATGACAAAGGCAAAAACATATGTCTAGTCAAAATCAGAAAACCTGACAAGTTCTTTATGTATGAGAATATTAGAGTCGTGAAATAAGTATGTATCATAAGTCACTATGAATTCAATTCCTAGTCCACATGTTTCTCATCCAAACTTGTGAAGAACCAAACTGTACAATATCCCATGACAGCCCATTAATAAAGAACACTGTAATACCGACACCTAACCATAAACAACTTTGTCACTGGGTATCTTATTTTGATTCAATAAAAATTTTTTTGAAATGGAAAAAAATTTTATGTTAATGAGTAGGAAAAATTAATATTTTTAAGATTACCAATGCAAAACATTATACAGATTGCAACACCTAGCAAAACTCTAATGGTATTCTAAGAGGACATGGAACATTAATATATATGGAACTTCAAAAAAAGTCAAATAGTCAAAGCACTCATAAAAGTTGGTAGGCACTGCATCACATTTCACAACATTAAGGCTACTATAATTAAAAAGTGGTAAAATTATTAACAAAAATTTTTTTTAAAGAAATCTAATGTTGATAAGTGTAAAAAAATATAACCCCTCACAGTTGAAATCATATCACTTTGATTTACTGTTTCCCTTTCAAATTTTAAGAAAATCCAGCCCAGAGGACCAGAGAGAGAGAACAGGAGCCAAGACACTTGCCTCACATGTGGCGAATCCTAGTTCATTCCCTAGCATGATCCACAGCTTATGGTCCCCAAAGCACCACCCAGAGTAATCCCTGAGCACTGAATCAGAAGTAGGCCCCAGGCATCTCCAGGTGCAAAACAAAATAACAGAAGACAAAATGAAGAAAATCCAATCTAAGAGTATTGGTTTCAATGGTGAAGAGCTTATGTTGGGCTCTTTCCCCCTTGCTCTTGGGTAAGGGGTAACACAGGGTGCCACCACTCTACCAGATGAAATTAAAATGGTACAAGGCTGCAGAAGACAAAGCATGCAGAACCAACAAGCTGGCCATGCACACACAGAACAATCCCCTTCCACAATCTTTAGCATTCCATCAACACACTCAAGACACAGAAAAACAGCAACACTTCAGCAGATGTGTTAGAATCTGGAGATCTCAGAAAATCCTCACTGGCTAAGCAGCCCCCTCACTGATTCGAGAGACTATTAGTTTTGCTTTTAGACTATTGACAAAATAAAAACTCTTCGACATGGGGAAGGGATGTAGCTCAGGTAAAATATCTGCTAACTAATATGAAGCCTGGGTTTGATCCGAGGCACCAGCAAAAAAGCAAACATGAAACTATATAATTGTTGACAAGCTTAGAGCCTGAAACAAGTTATAATTATTCTAACAAGTTAAAGGCCACTAAATACATTTACATAGAAAACAGAACAAAACACAAGAAAAAAGAAAAAAAATACAACTTAACAGAAACAACCATTGTTTCCGTCTGGAAAGTAAAATAAATGTTGCTGATCTATCAGTGGGATTACATGGAGTGAAGGAAGTGGACCACAGCTAATTAATAAAAGATATAATGTGGAAAATTAGGGATTACTTATGCCACAATTGATTTGGCAATAGACCACTGATGAAGGATGAGCATTCCTTATTATAATGGTGAAATAAAGGACATATCCTGAGATGGATTTGAGAGTAAGTATGGCAGAGCCTATGAAATACAAGGTAGAACAATTATACTACTTTGACAAATGTAGAACTCTAGCAAACTATGATCTTGGCAAGAACTGAACTGCATGTTCATTACTTCTGGCCACTGCTTAAACTGGACTTTGTTCGATCGTTAGCGATTGTGCAAAGAAAAAAGGGCTCTGCAAAAATTTAAAAATAATGAGAGGAGGAAAAAAGAACCAAATTCACTAGACTCCTGGGAAGGACCAGGATACACATCCAATGGGCAAAAATTAAGACTATGCTCCCACCCTCTGGAAAGTTCCTAAACTCAGGCATTGCATAAAAATAGAGTTTCTCTCACAAAACTCCTTGAAGGAATGCCAATGGCCAAAGCTTTCAGTATACTCTTACCTATTTATTAGCACTCCTACCTTGATAACTATGTATTGGTTTGAGACTGGAGCAGGTTAAGAAGCCCGATACTTAATCTCCTGGTGCTCCCCTGAAATATTCTTTTCCCACTGTACCCACTTTTATCCTTTACCCACTAAGGAGATAAAGGACAAAAGGGGGAGCCAGCAATAACTAATGACACCAAGTATTAGCAAACATTAAACTACTTATACAATTACAAACTTTTATCTTTTTCTCTCAAATCACCATCATCCTGTTCTCAAGGAAGAAAAGTCACATCCATACTTAGAAACACTGATCTGAGCTTCATGATTTTGATTGAAAATGAGAGAAACAAAGGTACTGAAAGGTACCTGTAGATAATGCCCAAAGGGGAAGAGGGGAAGGGAGGAGGGAGGGAGAAAGTGAGAGAGAGAGAGAGAGAGAGAGAGAGAGAGAGAGAGAGAGAGAGAGAGAGAGAAAGTGCCTGCCACAGAGGCAGACTGGGGATGGGGGCATTAAAAAGGAGGGAAACTGAGGACACCGGTGGTGGGAAATGTACGCTGCTGAATGGATAGGAGTTGGAACACTGTAAGGCTGAAAACCAATCATGAACAACTTTGTAACTGTGTAACTCATGGTGAGTCGACTTAAAAACACACAAATACATATATACATACATACATAAACAAGAAAAGGAATACTCTTGGTTTCACTTGTTCTTTACAGAGGAGAATTAATCCTGCATCTGTTGACTGACCTGACTTCAGGACACAGACACGCATCTCCCCCACTGTCTCTCCGAGGAGCCCAGGCGCAGATCAGTTGCTAAAGCACCCGCTGGCCGGCCTGAGTCCATGAGTTCCATCCCTGTCACAGGCCCGCGTACGATCCCAGCAGCGTCCCTTTGGGGATTCCAGAACTACAACCAAGAGTCTGATCTCTAACACGAGACCAACTGTGTCCTACCCTCAAACATCACAGCAACAAATGAGGTGGGAAGGGGATTGACAAGATAGTCTGCACAAAATGTTATCAAGGGAAAATAGTAACAGACACAGAGTGATCTCTCTCAAAGGTGAGAAAACAGGAAAGCATAGTCGGTGGATGACAAGTGCCAAAGATTACAGAAATGAAGGGCATGAGAATCAAGGGTCAGTAGGCTGCTCACCTTGGAGGGTAGGGTGGGGATCAGGGAAGTGCCTGGAGGAGGATGGGGTGCTGAGAGGTCGAAGGGATATGGGTGCTATCATATTGTTATATCATGTAACAATATAGTCATCCAAAGTGCCTGCCCCAGACACAAGCTGGGGGTGCATGGAGGGGGACTGGGGACACTGGTGGAGGGTAGTGGACAATGGTGACGGGAATGGTGAGGCATACTGTACACCTGAAACTCTATCACGGATTACTTCATAACTTTGTAATTCACAGTGATTCAATAAAAGATGATTAGTCCAAAAGTAATAATAATAATAAAGCAACTCTCTTGAAGAGTAAAATAAAGCAACGTCAAGCAAAGTTAATATAGGTAGCTTTTTTAAGACATACAAACTAATATTTAGCTTTTAATGGTACATTAATTAGGAAATGATTATCTGCCTATCCTAACTGTGCTGGGATCAGACATTAATAGTATCTGTGATGTTTTTCATCTGGGGTTTGTGAGAGCTATAATTAACGTAAAGTGCACTTTATGATCGCAAACAGTACCTGCAAAACAATAAAGCTGGTTTGAAAGAGTCGATTCTGAAACTTCAAGTTGTAGCACCATTCCGTTGTGGTAAGCCAGACATGCTCAGAAGCTGCACGAACTTGTTGCCTTCTAATAGGGAGAGAGCTGTTTCACTACATAAGTTGTGATGAACTGAACTACAATGAAAATAACAGAACCACTTCTGAAAATCCAGGGTGTCCCTTTAGAAATTTAATGAAAGCTGATTCAGATTCCTTCCATTCACCGTATGCCCACATGAATTCAGGTCATGTGTTGAAGATTTCTGAAGCACAGTTTCCTCACCTGAACAAAATAAACCCAGTCACGCTGCAATCAAAGTAATTAAAACTATATATAAAAGATGCTCGTGTGATACATTTAGTTAGGAAAAAAGCCTAACTTGGTGCTAAAAAAATGGAAGGTATAAAGCAAGAATGATGTTTTGTGAATCTAAGTTTTAGAAGTATTAAAAATGATAAACTCTTCTAGAACAGAAATCAAAATCCTTAAAATAAAATATTCTCAATTGCCAGGGCCTGCACGGCAGAGCCTGGCAAGCTACCTGTGGCATATTCGATATACCAAAATCAGTAACAACAAGTCTCACAATGGTGTCCGCTTGAGCAAATCGATGAAAAATAGGATGACAATGCTACAGTGCTACACTGCAATTGCCAGGATACAAATTTTTGTTTCTGTGAATTAATCTTAGGTGTGGAACAAGTCTCTGATGTCACAAATGTGCAGTGGGTACAGAATTTTCCAGTTGTAAAAAAATTTTTTTAAGTCAGCCTGAATCACAAAGTCCACTCTCAAGTTGCTTCCTCCCAGCATCTACCTGGTGTATAACCAGATTCTGCATAATCTCTGACATTCTGATTAGATCCAACTGTTCTGCTCCACGGATTATTCCACTTCCCCGACTTCCCTCTTCCAACAATAATTCTTAAGGTAAAGATTTTGGATTGACGGGAGCAATAGTACAGTGTGTAGGGCACTTGCCTTGCACAAGGCCAACCCATAGGGCTGACCCAAGCATCCCATATGGATCCCCGAGCACCACAAGGAGTGATTCTTGAGTGCAGGGCCAGGAGGAACCCCTGAGCACCTGTGGGTGTGACCCCAGAAGACAACAATAACAAAAAACAAAGGCTTTAGGTTGGTATTTTCCATCTTCCAAATTAAATCATCAGCAACATGATAAAACAAGAGAAAAGACCAAAGTCGCCAAAGAGCTGCTTGGCTATTTTTATTGGCATGTTTGACAGACATGAGACAGCTATGTAACTGGGTTCAGCAAGGTAACTAGGTTCAAACGTTCTCTGACTTCTGAGGTCCTCAGCACCCTCTGCTGCCACCTGTAACATTTCTGTGTGCTCCCTGAGGCCCTGCTAAGGACAATGGTGATCCCTGCATACATCAGAACAACCCATGGCTAAGAATCTGCTCAGACTTGTCACCACTAATTAACTCCTAGCGTGGTAGAAGGAAAGCATCAAAGCTTTGAGAACAATGGAGTGTCCCGAAAGAGGAGAGAAAAAGAATCCCTCCTGTTTGGGCAGAAAGAGGAGCAGTTACATCCCAGAGTAAATTAAAGCTCCATAAAAGCAACTGAAATGCAGAGTTCTCCATTCTGAGTACCCTAAACTGAGCTCAACCCCTCTTAAAACTGAATGACTGGCAGGAATCAAGAGGCCAAACCTTCACCAGGACAGGCTGCATCTCCGAGAAAACACAGTAACACAGGAATGAATGCCAATAAACCCTCATGCTGGGAAACACAACCAGTTAGTACCAAGTAACAGTTTTGCCCAAGAAAAGACAATTTTTCTCTCCTCCCCCTTCAGGAAAACACTGAGTGTCTGGCTGTGTTAGCTGAATCCTCAACTCAAAAAACAGAGCCATAAAAAATTTCACTAGGCACTCCAGCCACAGGCTCGCAAGAGGGTTTTAAGTGAACAAGTGGAAAAGACAAATTCATCGCGTGCAGCTATTTCTCCTGCCACGACCAAGCAGCAGGTGACCATCATTCATTCTTTCCCAAATGTAAAATGCAAAATAAACGTGAACACAATAATAAGGTCACCTTAGACTAGGACCAGCGCATATCACTCTCAGACAGAGCTCAAGTATTTCAAAGCAGATGACAAGTGACAGAGAGAAACTGAACCAAGGCGTGGTGGGAACGTTATATCTAAAATACAGACTTGGGGGATTAAACTTTTAAAAGAAAAGACACTGAGAATGTAATTCGCTATTAACTTACAAGCACTGCCAAGCTGAATATTAAGGAGTTTTAATAATAAAAACAGGTGTGCAGCGTTCCAGGGAATGAGTGTGCGGCATGAGAAAGGGGTCCCTTGCTGCATTCATTCCAAAGGAAAGAACCACGCTGCTTCTTCAGTGAAGCTCAGAACAGATTTTCAATCATTTTTCTGCCCCAAAACAGTGCAAAAATATGCACACACACTCATTAGTAACAATGACTCATAACCTATTTAGAGATTTATTTTGATTAACAACAATTTTAAAAGCAAATTGTCTTTGAGAGTGTCAAGCTTATTGAGCATTCAAACATTAAGGCGAAAATTATTTTAATTAGAATTTAATTTGGTTGAAATCAGCAGCACAAAAGAAGTTAGTTTTAGCGAGGGATGGGGCAGAGGGAAGGGCTGGATGAAAAAGGCGGATAGGAGGTAGGAAAAAAAACAATGGAGGGAGGCAACAGAGAAACTTTAACTCCTAAAAAATGCAGTGCTGACATACACATAAATCTTGAACCAGGATGTCGGGGGGAGCGCAATCCTGGCGCAAAATACTCTGAAAATGACACCAAGATGTCAGAATGTAACGGTGCACTGTGAAGGCCGAGCTCTGGGTCCAGCATGGGGCCAACGCCGCCACCAGTATCTCTCTCTAGAACAATGAGAGTCTGCTCCGCTCAGTATGGTGCTGGGGCAGGAGCAGAAAACGCTCCCACCAACCCTGGATGGAGAGTCCCTTTTCCACCACATCCCCACTGATGCTGGCCGCTTCCAGTCCTCCTGATAGGAGCCATTCTCAATGGCAAGCGGTGATCTCTCATTGCTATTCTGATTTGCATTTTCCTCATAGAAGTGACAATGAATCAGTCTTCATCAGCCGACCCAGATTCAACCCCCAGCACCACACAATGGTCCCCCTGAGCCTACCCAAGAATGATCCCCGAGCTCAGAGCTGGGAGTAAGCCCTGAGCACAACCAGGTGTGCACCCCATGCCCCCCCAAAGAAAAAGAATACATCATTTGGAGGGCTAGAGAGATAGTACAGCTAGCAGGGCATATATCTTGCACCTGGCTGACCAGGGTTCATTCCAAGTACCCCGTATGACCCTTCAAACCCTGCCAGGAGCAGTTCCTGAAGGCAGAGCCAGGAGTAAGTCCTGAGCAAGGCCAGGTGTGGCTCTCGGGCAGTGCTACTGGCCTGTGGTACATTCTCTCAGGAGAAGTATCTCTTCATCACCTCTCCCATGTTCTGACGGGGCTCTCGGTTTTCCTACTGCTAAACTTTGTGACCGCTTTATATATTTTGGGTGCGAGTGCTTGATCTGGTGCACTGCATGCAAATATTTTCTTTCATCCTGTAGCTAAGCATATTTTTTAGTTTTAAATCTTTTGTTTTGGCAAATTATTGGCAACTAAAGTTATTGACACAATAGCCTCTGGACAGTCTGATCCTCCTTTGCGACCATGAACACAGGAGTTGAATTTAGCCTGTGAAAGGTCACCTCCTCCTGAGGATGGACAGTTGTCACCAAAAACAAGGAGTGCAGAGCCAAAAGCAGAGGGTAAACCAATGCAAATCAGAATCATGAAAGGTAACTCCAACCTCCATAAACCCAGGGGCTGAGAAATCCCAAAAGAACAAAATCCCTTACAAAAAAAGAAGAGACGAGAAAAGAAAAGAAAGGAAAAAAAAAAGAAAAGAAAAAAAGAGAAAAGAAAAGAAAAGGAAAGGAAAAATAAAAGGAAAAGAAAAATCATAATATGAGACTAATACCCAAGGACAGTAGAAACAGGGGCCAAGGGGAATGGTCCACATTGGAAGCCTGCCTCAAGTGCTGGGCGAGAGGGTACTGGGGGTAGAGAAGGGACCACTGTGACAATGAGAGAGAGAGAGAGAGAGAGAGAGAGAGAGAGAGAACAGTGCCTTTCAAGGAGGCAGGAAGGGGTGGGAGTGGGTAGAGGGAAGCTGGGGACATTGGTGGTGGGAAACGGACACTGGTGGAAGGATGGCTATTGAAACATTATATGACTGAACCCCAACCATGAACACATAGGTTTGTAACTGTGAAATCTCATGATGATTCAATAAAAAGAAACAAAATACAAAATAATAAAAAGATAAAGATACAGGGGGGAAAGCAAAATCCCAAAAGTTACTGTTTGGAAAGGTTTTTGGTTTTTTTTTTTAAATTCTGCATGTTGAAATCCTACTGTGAAAATGCCAACAGTAATGACCAGAGCTCTTCCCCGAAGGATCTGTGCATCGCCTCTGTCCCTCACAGCTGGCACCATGTTTACTTATAAAAAAATGTGCCTCAACAGCCAAGTATGTGCCTTGCACACAGAGGAGGCCCTGGGCTCAATCTCCGGTCAACAACCTAAGGGGCCTTCTGCACCAAAGACCCTTGGCGACATCGAGACTACAGGACATTCTGACAGAACTCTTCTTGGCTAGTGACTCGACTGCAGGAAAAACATAGGGTTCTTATATTCAGCATGAAATCCAACCAGGCTACTACATGCTTCACTGTGGATAATGGATAGCATTTTAAAAATATCGAGCCGCCCTCCCCTGCCAGTTTTTTATCAACAATATATAATTCATGTCCCTACTGGATTGAAGTCTAGAACATATCCACCCATCAAAGCAATAATGACTAGGGGGGGAAAGCCTGAAGCCTTCTACAAATACATATTTGGAGATTTGAGGCACATTGCATAAGAAAACGGATTCTGACTGCAGCCCCAAACATCATGATGAGAGATTTGGCATTAGGTCTGATTGAGGTTTCTAAGTGAATCTCAAGATGTTAACAGTAAGTTTGTTTTTTCCATTTAGCCTAGCATTTTGGGGGGAAATCCAAATAAATGAACTTACCACACGATGCCGCAACAACAGAAACTTCAGTTTTAAAATGTGTCTTTGAGGTCAGAGAGACAGTTCGGTGGGTAGGGCACTAGGCTTGCTTGCGACCAATCCAGATTCAACCCCAGGCACCATATACGGTCCCCTGGGACTAGCCAGGAGTGATCCCTGAGCTCAGAGCCAGGAGTTAGCCCTGAGCACCTAGGTTGAGGCCCACCCCCCAGAATAACACATCATTTGAGGGCTGGAGAGCTAGTACAGCCAGCAGGGCACTTGCCTTGCACATGGCTGACCAGGCATCCCATAGGACCCTCCAAACCCTGCCAGGAGTGATCCCTGGGCACCACCAAGTGTGGTTCTCGGGGCTTACTCCTGGTTCTCAGCTCAGGCTCACTCCTGGCAGGGCTCTGGTACCACTGTTAAGTCTCCTTTAAAAGCAATGAAATTCCACTGTTTGGAAAGCTATGCAGTGCTGGGACTCGAACCCAAGGCTCCCTCAGGCAAAGCAAGCACTGCTGTCCTTTCAGCTGTCTCCTGGTGCGACTCCAGGGGCTTTGTGGGAGATAAACGCACATCCACCTGAAGAAGGCGACAAGGGTACTGACTAGTGTTTGACTAATGACGCTGAGCACAGCAGGACGAGCGGCAAGCTAAGACGACACGTACACAAGAGCTCTGATTCCCGACCACACCAAGACTGTTTCCACGCTGGCATGCCCAGGCGCGTGCAGGATGAATTTCCAACCCGGGCAAAACAACATAAAAATATGGCACAGAAGATGGAAAAAAACTTAATGAGGAATGTTCCTGTCTGCAGCGCACAAATCGCAGAATTTCAAAGACAGCAACTGCCATTAGCAAATGAATGTGTTGGAGCTGGAGAGATGACAGTACAGGGGGGAGGGTGCTTGCCTTGCACACGGCCAGCCTGAGTTTGATCCCTGGCATTCCAGATGGTTCCATGAGCCCACTAGGAGATACTCCTGAGTGCAGAGCCAGGAGCAACCCCTGAGCATCACCAGAGAGGGGCCCCCAAACACACAAATAAAAATGAATGTGAACCTCTCCTTTGAAGAAAACCAGTCCCACTTGAAAAAGAAGTACTCTATGAGACAAAACTTCGAAGTGCCATTTCTGACAGGGGAGTCCCCCTTTCCCGGGCCGCCTCCACGAACATGCTGTTCCCACCACCAGTGCCACCCTTTCAGTTGTCTGTGTGTTCCCATCTTTTCCCCTGATTTTGCAATACAGAATTGCACTGTAACTTCTGACATCTTGCTCTGCTGTTTCAGCCGCACACAACGTCCAGTAGTGGACAGTTCTAATTCGTGGGTGTGCATTTGGCATGTCCCCTCCCTGGCCATGCGTCGGTCACGGTGATACCAGGTTCTGTGGGCACTGTCCCAGCACACAGACACTCGGAAACATCCCCCCACACCTCCCCACACCCCCAACAGGGAAAGGTCCTTTTGTCGTACATCTGCATGCATGAGAGACAAGCTGTTATGGACCGGGACGGTGCCATGTGTGCTGCAGGCTGTAAGGGGATGTCAACCAGCACTGCTGTGTTCACGGATTACCATCCAGCCCTGTGGAAGCAAAGACTGACTGTACCTGCCCCAACGCAAAACTAGTGAGTTCTTCATCTATTTACTGTTTCCTGGCTTGGAAAAAATAAAAGGGGAGTGGGTTACAAAACCTACTTTGGCTTTTCTTTAAGGTTTTATATTTTGAGAACCCCATCCACACATTTAATCCAATACAGTTCTCTCTTATAAATGTATCTCCTATAAATATATGCCAAGGAAAATATATTTGACATAAGAGTATATTTGTCTTATGGCAGGGTAATTATTAAAGGAAGGGTTTTTCCTTCACTACATCAGCTTTAAACCAAACTCTGGAATTCCAACTTCCTTTTTCTCTTATGAATGTCTGGTCAATTTTCCCAGAGCATCTCATTTTAATTCCCATAAACACCTTAGTGGTGTGGTCTAGAAAACAACTGTAACTATGGGGAAACTGAGGCTTGCCCAAGGTCCCACAGTTCATAGCTGCTTTCCTCCCTTGGCAGAGAAGCACTTAAATGTTGCCTCCCTCAGAATTTTCAAACTGTACCCCAGAAAAAAAGCATTATCCTTTCAGCTTTCCTAGGATAGTTGTTTCCTAGGTAGCTGTTCCAAACAAGCTACCCAAGACATTTTCCCAAGTTCAAGAGAAAGAGGAATAAAGAGACCGTGATTCTCCCAGGGAAGCTGACCTCCAGCAATCATGTACTTGGCTGCCGCTGGGAGGACCCTGAAGCACAGAGCCAGGAGTGACCCCTGAGCTCTGAATCGGGAAGAAGCCCCAAGCTCTGCTAGATGTGCTCCAAACCCCGACTCCCCCCACCCTTAAAAAAAGCCATTCACAAAATGGTTACTAGGTATGATTATTTCTGTCCTAACATGTTTCTCATATGTGAATTCTCACAAGAGTAATAAAAAGGGAGAATGTGAAAATAGAATAATACAGATCCTAAGAAAATGATGGTTGGAGGGATAGGGCGGGAAGGGAGATGTGTGCTGAAAGTAGATAAAGGACCAAATGTGATGACCTCTCAGGATCTGGATTGCAAACCCTAATGCCCCAAAACAGAGAGAGAGTATGGGGGAAACTGTCTGCCAGGGAGGGTGTGAAAGGGGTGTATACTGGGAATATTGGTGGTGGGGAATGTGCACTGGTGGAGGGATGGGTGTTTGAACATTGTATGATTGTAATGCAAACATGAAAGCTTGTAACTATCTCACGATGACTCAATAAAATAAAATAAATAAAAATTAAAAATACTGATCATTTAGAAAGTCTGACCCACACTTGGATGTTTTCCATAAGGTACATCTGGTTTAACAGGAAGTCCAGTGAAATAGGGAGAATACAATAAAACGCACAGGACTATGGACTATCCACCATGCCCACTGATGCCATGTGGGGCAGCTCAGAGGGTCTCAGGCCCTGTCTGGGAGGGTGTTGTGCCACATGCTTGCCTACTTTTGAATCCTCTGCCACTGGGACTCAGCAGTCTCCACCTTTCCTTACAATGGAATCATCGTCTTTTTTTTTTTTTTTTCCCAAAAAACACAGGGGACATACCCAGCAGAGCTAGTCACGAGGCCTCAGGCTGCTACCAGGCTTGGCTAGGCAGGACAGGAGTGCAGGGAGGGGCTCAGTCCTTCCAGACCCTCCCATCCCACCCTTATGGTGCCTGGGCGTCACCTGCAACCACACCCAGCAGTGCACAGAAGCCATGCAGGGGGGCTCATACCTACTAGGTCTGTGCTGCACCGCCTGACCTTTGTCCCAGGCCTTATCATCTTTCAAATTAGCAATCAAACATATTCCACCATTAATTCTATCCGGGGTGCTGGCTGTTGTTTTGATGGGTCTTCTAGATACAAAGCTGTAGAGCGTTTGAATCCTTTGTGCAAGACTGTTTTTCCAGACCTTTTATTGGGGGAATGGGAGGGCCTGACTTCTAGAACCATAAGACTTTTCAGAAGTGTGTTTATCATACTTTATATATGATCTATCACATTATAGCAAAACAACTGTATTTAAAATGTCTTGGTTCGCCTCTGGACCCCGCACCAGGCTGTTTCATTCCAGGCAACCTGGAGGGGCCAGCCCCGGCCGCCAAGAACCTCCAGAATTCAACCACCACCAGTCTCACGGCCACTCTCCACACGCTCAGACATCTCATACCTCACACCACTATTATTCCCAGAATAGCGCACTACATTTGATGGGGCTTAAAGTAGAAGGCAACCAATCTTAGAGGGGAATACATTTTTATAGCTATACAGAAGCACACAAGGCTCAACCTTTAACAACATGTTAGTAATCTCTTATAGAAGGGCTTAATGGCCCCTGGGTGAAATACAACAATCTTTACACACATTCCTCTGAGGAAACTTTTTTGGATCACTGCAGCAGTTTATTCATAACACGCAATACAAAATAAATTATTTTGATTCTGCTTTGGGGCAGGTGTTCGTGATGAAAACATCTGAAATATGGTGGTAGGAAGGTGTCAAGGTGGTGGGATTGGTGTTCGAATATTGAATGTCATCAAATATTGTGAACTACTTTATAAAAATAAAATTAATTTTTTTTTAAAATGTCTTGGCTGAGGGAACAGGGCTTGGACCATAACCAGTGGTACTCAGGGGCAGTGCCTGCCTCTGTGCTCAGAATGATCTCTGGCAGAATCAGCAACTATATGCTATGCCAGGGAACAAACCAGGGTTGGCTGCATGCAAGGTAAGTGCCTAACCCTTCTGTCCTCACTCTGGGGCCCCGTGTGAAAACAGGTTTTTAAAAACATCATCAGTGGGGCAGGAGAAAGAGCACAGCGGATGGGGCGTTTGCCTTGCACATGGCCAACTGGGGCTCGTTTCCCCACACCCCACATGGTCCCCCAGGCACTGCCAGGCATAATTCCTGGGTACAGAGCGAGGAGTGAGCCCTGAGCATTGCCGGGTGTGGCCCAAAAACAAACAAACAAAAACATTATCAGTATTATTATGCCCCTCTTTATGCCCAGTCATACATCCTTGGGGTCTTACTACAAAACTGCTATCAGAAGAGCTACGGGTCACCTAACACAAGGGAAGGATTATTCATTCCCTACTCAGTACAGGCTTCCATGAAAGACAGGAGTCACAAGGCCCAGTCACACGTATCTAAGAGAAGTCCAAACACCAGTGACGGACTCCTAGACTTGGGAATCAGAACCACAAGTGATTTGAAAACACACAGGTTCCTCTCAGAGTCAGGACGGCAACCTCCCCCCAACCCTTGGCTGCCAGAAGCCCTGGCAGCCATGCCCACGGCCCACCACCGCTGCCACGACAGCCCAACTACCATCCTCGTTCCAGAGACTCAAATCTCAAAAGAGATCACTGAGCTGCAAAAGTTTCTCAGACACCTGTTCCCTGGAGTCTGGGGAGCTCTCAGAAGGGGGCGGGCCAGCTCCAGCCCAGACACAGCCCCAGCAGCCACCCCCACCTCACCCCCAAAACCGCCAGAATCCATCGCCGCGGGACAGCCTCCCCAGGAACCTAATCTGTGAAACTTTCAGGTACAACGGCCCTTGTGGCTGAAAGCTTCGGGCCTTCTCGGAGTCAGGATGGGTGACCTCCCCCGCCCCACCGCTGGCAGTCACACCCGAGGCCCACCACTGCTGCCATGGAAGCTCATCTACCAGCCTTGTTCCAGAGACTCAAATCCATCTTGGAAGATATAAAAACATGATTCTCCCACATCATACAGACCA
Organism: Sorex araneus; assembly: GCF_027595985.1. Taxonomy (NCBI): domain Eukaryota; kingdom Metazoa; phylum Chordata; class Mammalia; order Eulipotyphla; family Soricidae; genus Sorex; species Sorex araneus. Next base: position 157,985,128 of record NC_073304.1, on the reverse strand, counting down.
CCTCACTCTCCAGCAACTCCAACCTAACACCCGCAGTTCAAGCGCTTCCGTTGATCCCGTGATCTGAAAGTCCAGCTACTTTCCCACACAATTCCAGGATAGAAATGTACGAAATTGCTCTCTTTGAGTATAAACATGCATATCTGAGCTGCAGAATGTGATTCAAATCAATCTCAGTTTATATTTTACTTAGCCTCGCCCCCCCAAAAAAATGATTTAATCTTCTCCTCCAAACCCCAAAGGTTTACATTTCATAACAGTCCGTTTCAAATAAAATATAAAGAACCTGAGCTTGCATTTGTTTAAGCCTCGAATGTTTTCACTCCATAGCTCTACTATTTGAAATTTAAATGATGTAAATTGAGATGCAGGGTAATCAAGAAATATCCCCAAGGCACGAGCATGCTGCTATGCTCAATGAAACTCATATTTCCCTGAAAATGGACAAAATCACTGCTTCAGTGAAACCAGAAAAATACCCCAGCAGGTATTTTACCCAACACAAAGAATGCAGCTTACCACCTACAGCAGCTGAATTTTAGTCTTCCATTTGTCAAAACTACTTGCCAGGGGCAAATGACAGCATCTAATACTAATGTGCTGAAATGCCTGGGCATCTGTGTGTAGGCGCTGTAATAAGAACTGATGCCAGGGTCCAGGGCATCCTGGCTGCACCCCTTCCGCCCTGACTACAGCAAGACTGCAGGAGTCCTCAGCAGTGTGGAACCCCAACTCAGCTACACGACATAAGCTAATGTCATCAAAAGGAAAGCATGAGACCACTGCTCCACACAAGAATCTTCAATGTCATCATTATGTTTCAGATAACATGGGCATGCAGCCTCCCAAACAAAACTCTTGTGGTCCAGGGGCCCCTTCTGACAACTGTCCATCCCTTGGGCCAGTCAGTGTTTCCGAGTGTGGTGCTACTTGGGCCCCGAAGAGCTGGAGAGATGCCGGTGGTGCTTGGGGCTGTCCAGAACCACCACACCCAGCAGTGCGTGGGGTATCCGATGGTGCCAGGTATCCAACTGGGGTTGGCCACATGCAAGCATGTGCCATAACCCCTGTACAGGTTTCTCTGGCCCAACAATAACATATTTAATCATGCGATATTTTCCTGATGCACCACTGAGTCACTTAAGAGGAAACATGAGGGTCAGAGAGATAATAAAGCAAGTAGGGCTGCCTTTGCATGTGGCCAACCCAGGTTTGATTCTCACAGGGTCCCCTGAGCACCGCCAGGAATGATTCCTGAGCTCAGAGCCAGTGACCCCTAAGCACCCTGGTGTGGCCCAAAATACAAAAAACTAAAGAAGAAATTTCTCTCTTTCTAATAGGCACAGCTAGGAGGACTGAACTTCCTGACAGGAAGAAGAGACTTTTGTGAGTGAAAGATGGTGTGTGTTTGAATGTTTTTTAAATAATACAAATACTGAAGAACCAAATCTCTTATTTTTCCTACCTTGTTCATCACTGTGACGCAGGATCAATGGGAGAGGGGGCTCCCAGGCAGGCCTGGCTCATGCTTGTCAGGCAGTAACCCGTGGTGTTCAGGGGATCACGTGGTGCCAGGGATCCAGTTCAGAGCTCCATGCGCAAACCATGCATTCAGACCCTTGAAGCTGTCTTCCCAGGCCCCAAAGTTCAGTTCTGCCCCCACCAAACCCACAGCCTGTCATATTGAGAAAAAAAATAAAGACATTCTAGAAAATAATTAACTGGTACTGTCCCCAAGTATCACGGTCATTTGAGAAACTGATCAAACCAAGGAAAGTCCAAGAAGAAATGATGGCTAAAGGGATCCTGGAGGTCTGGAACTGAATAAGCACATTAGGTAGGAACTGAAGACTCAAGTAGAGTGTGGATCTTGGTAGCAATTATGTACCAGGATTGGAACATTCCCTGTGATGGATCTACCACACTAACATGTGAACAAAAAGACAAATCACAGCTGGGGTGATGGGGAATTGTGCTATCTACAACTTCTCAGCAAATCTCAAAGTTAGCTGAAACTATGTATTTTTAACATTATTTTTATTGTACTCAATAGAAAATGCCAATGAAATGGATGGGACATGTGCACACCCTGTGTACACCCACGAACACCTAGGGTAGGCCTCACTATACGCACAGCTGGAGGGGTGCGGGCTTGACATGGGGGCCTCACGCTGCTTCCCAGGCGCTGGCTCTAGTCTTGAGTTTCATATGCAGAAAGTTCTGCTCTAGCGCTTGTTTTGAAAACACACATTTGCTGCCGGGTGTGTGCAGGAGCACAGCATGGGTTTTGCAGCTCCTGATACACCATCTCACCATCTCACTGCCAGAAGCCATTTGCCGGATTAGGGATCTGCAAACTTTTTCTACCGCAGTCCAAAAGATGGATACTTGGGGTTTTGTGGGGCAAATGGTGTCTATCACAGCTACCCAACTCTACCTTTAGAGAAGCAGTCACTAGCAACAGTCACTGGGCAGGCGTGCTCATTTTACAACCCAGAAATGGGGCTTGTCCACCAGCTACCTGGAGAAGGCAGGACCCTGCACCCAGTAGGGCCCACTGCTTGGGAACATGCAGAAGGCACAAACCTCACAGGACAATCGGCCACATCCTTCCACACGTGGGATGAAGACTTTGAATTTGATTTCTGATCAGCCTCCCACTACACAGGAAGTGCAGCCCTTCTAGCCAGGGCCTGGCCTCTGTCCACCACTGGCCACTTGCCCACCAGCTACCGCCGACTCCGTTTAACCCAGACAGCTCCCATTTCCTGCCACTGCTGACCCAATCACCGTGCTCAAGAGTGCACTGTGCAGACTGTCCTGGACTTGAGACATGAACTTCCTCCCTATAGTGGATGCCTCTAACGACTCAGGATGGGGTTCCCAAATAAACACCGAGGGCTGAGGGGATGCAGTGAGGTGGAAGACACTGACAGGAGAAAACTAGATATTCTCTCCTGGAACCATGGCATACAACAGCTATAAAGTAGGATGGCCTCACAAGTGACATATCGTCTAGAACTCAATAATCTGCCAGGAATGATTTGAAAGTACTTGGAGACATAATTATCTTCGGTGGAGAAGGGAACTATGGTCCCATCTGAGTGCTCAGTACTTAGTAGCTCCAGTGAGCTACTCCCAGCTCAGTGCTTACTCCCAGCAGTACAAGAGGTACCACGGGTGGCCACGGGGATGGAACCAGGGCCTCCTACGTGCAAAGCATGAACTCCAGCCTGTCATGCTATGTCCTGGTCCAAAGACATAAATTTTTAGCATAACAGAACTTAAAATCTAACTCACTATAATTCACCTGGCACTTGACTGAAAAAGCCAGCACATGTTTCACTGCTGAGGGGCCTGGGGGATAACAGGGATGATGAATTTAGTAAAGAAGTATACTTTTATTCTGTACAGCAAATTTACAGGGTTTCCAAGGATACCACTAACGAAGCATTATGTTCACTTTGCCCAATGACTTCATAAGTAATCCATGAATGCTAAAGTTTCCAAAGACCCATAAAGTTTCTAATCATACAGTTTCCAAAGAATATGGTCATTCCAACCAGTTAAGATAATAGGTCCTTCCTAAGGGCTGTACAGATTCAATGCAGTGCTGACAAAAATATCCAGGACATTTTTAAAGACACAGACCAAACCCTCCAAGCAGCCAAAGCAAAACTAGGGGAAAAAAGAAGACGGGAAGCTTCTTTTTTCCCAACTTTAAATTATACTATAAAACTCTAGTAATCAGGACAGTGTGCTCATGGAATAAAAGCAGACTCCGAAATCAGTGGAATCGAACTGAAAGCCCAAAGACAGATCCTCAAGTCCATGGAGAACTAATCCTGGACAAAGGATCAAAGAGCATGAAGTGGAGCAAGGAAAACTGCTCTGACAAATGGTACTGGAAAAACTTCAGTCACTTGTGAAGAAAAATGAACTCAGACCTCTGTCTCACACCATGCATGGAAGTAAAATCAGAACAGTTTAAATATCCTGATATCAGACCTAAATCCATAAATTATACCGAGGAAAACAGGCAGAACTCTTCGTGATGTCTGCCCAGAAGCATCTTCAGGGATTCAATACTACAGGCCAAGCTAATGAAAGCAAAGATAAACAAATGGGACTAGATCAAATTAAGAAGCGTCTGCAGTACAAAAGAAATGATGACCAGAATAATATTTAAAAAAAAAAAAGAAACACCACAGGCTGGGAGAAAACATTTGCCCATCACTCAGACAAAGGGTTAACAATCCAGATACTTAAGACACATTAACAAGAAACAAAACAGTCGACACTATCCAAAAACAGGGCAAAGAGATGAACAGAAACTTCTTCAAAGAAGACACACAAAAGGCCAATAGGTGTATGAAAATATGCTCTGCATCACTTATTGTAAGGAAAATGCAAACTGAAACAATAATGAGATCTCACCTCCCACCGGTGAGACAGGCACACAGCACAAAGAACAAAAAACACCAGTGGTGGTGTGGATGTGGGGGAAAAGGAACCCTCATTCACTGCTGGTGGGAATATAAATTGGAAAACAATACGGATACTTCTCAAAATCTACAAGCCATTCTACTTCTAGGCATCTGCCTCAAGGGCCCAATGACCCTATTCAGAAAAGAACTGTGTGCTCCTATATTCTGCAGCACCATTCACAATAGCCAAGATCTGGAGACAATTCAAGTGTCCAAGAACAGATGGCTGGATAAGGAAACTGTTAGATACACACAATGGAATCCTATTTGGCTATTTAAAAAAAAAAAAAAAAGACAAAATCACACTATTTGGCAGTACATGTAGATGGATCAGGAATCGTGTTGCATGAATTCAGTCAAAAGGAAAGGAACAGATACAGAATGATCTCTCACATATGTGGGATACAAAAATGAAAATAGAAATAACAAGCGAACAAAGGCAACAGAACCTGAGAACCAAGACCATAACTGAGCTTACCTCAATGGCAGCATGGGAAGCGTGTTTGGGGCATGTGTGTGTGTGGGGGGGGGGGTGTTCTGTTGGACTGTTGTATGCATGTAACTCTATAATTAATAGCATATAAATCATGGTGTCTGAAATAATTTTAGTTAAGAAATGGTAATAGTTTCTCCCATCAAGACTTAAAAGTCAATGGGAAAAGCTTATATTATCACTTTGAATTCCACATCTAAAAACTACTTAGCTGAATTTATCCATTTTTTGGCTTCCCTGTGCCTTTGTGGCACTGTTTATACCCTCACTGTGGAAGAGCCATGGGCATTTACTCAACCACTTCGCAAACAAGCCATCTGCTGTACTCAATCCTTTTATAGGACACTAACCTCTCTAAAGTCCAGTCACTTTCCCACTTTCCTTTATTATTTTTTTCTTGGCTGTTTCCATGCACTAAATTATTATTTGTAGAGATAATTACTAAGACTTGCATCAAACTCGCTCAGTTCTAACCACAACTGTATTTTCTGCCACAAGTAAAAAGAATCTAAAGTCCAGAGATAATTAATAGTAACTACCCGCACTGTTCATTTGCAACCCACATAATTTAGTTTGCCTCTGACAGAGGGGTCCACCTCATGAAAAAGAAACAAAATCTCCCAATCCCACTTCTTTATCAGAAAGCTCCATGGACAAAGAAAAGGAATTAAGCTTCAGCAAATGAAGTTTCTGAAACTACACACAGCACTTGCATAAAATGCTTAAGAAAATGAGATCGGGCAGGTCATTTAACAATGAATACGCTTTCTCTTCAGCTAGAACATTCTCTAGAGCAGATTAACTTTTTGAAAAACTGAGATAATTTGGCTTAAGTCCCTGCTTATTCACTAAAGAGTTCGAGGGAGCACAGAATGTAAGGTAGGAGGGAGGGGAAAAAAGATAAAAACTCTGAAGTTGAATTTTGGTGGTTTCTTTTTTGTTTGTTTGTTTGGGTTTTTTTTTGCTTTTTGGGTCATACCCGGCAATGCACAGGGGTCACTCCTGGCTCTGCACACAGGAATCACCCCTGGCAGTGCTCAGGGGACTATATCGGATGCTAGGAATTGAATCCAGGTTGGCCGCGTGCAAGGCAAACGCCCTAGTGGCTGCGCTATCGCTCCTGCCCCTGAAGTTGAATTTTTAAGACAAAAGAAAGGATCTATACACAGCAATGAGCCTAGGAGTCAAAGAAATGGATTGAGGTTAACAATACAGATATGGGAATAAACCTGGAAATAACAGGCAAGGCAGAAAATTAATTTAGCCTTGGTATAAAGCAGGAAACCAGAAAACATCTTTTACTTCTACACAAATTTTTTAAATGCCACTTTTTTTTTTCAGGGGGTTATAAACTCCAAAACTGTGCACAGATAAACCCAAATATATTCTCAATGCTTTGTCTAAAAACAGAGAAATGGATTTTATGTCCAAGGAAAGGTTTGAACTGTATATTTAGGGAGAATGCTGGGCGTTTATTTCAACACAAAAGCAGCACCGGAAAACCAAAGTAAAGCTAGAAGTTAAAAATTGCCAATCAAGTTCTTTTCTAACCTAAATAAGCCCATCGCGGATGCCTAGTGAAATACACAGCCTGGCCAGGTCAGTGGGCTAGCACAGCAGCCACGGCACAAGCGCTGGCCATCTGAGACCCCGCACCACGCCCGGCCACCACAGGCTCCCCACCAGCACCAGCATGGCTGAGTGTAGCCCTCAGGACAACCAGAGTGGCCCTGGGGTCCAGGCACCCTTGGGAGCCACCCCTGGCCCCCAGCATTGCATCATAAATAACAGCTAGAAATGGAAAACACCCAGTGTTGCCAATACTTTTCCCAATCAATAAAAATAAAACCCAAATAAAACCCACAAGTTATACAGCTTAGCCAAAAAAAAAAGTCTACGCAAAACCTCAAAGGCTTATTTTCCAAGAGAGAAGTGTCTGAATCAAAGACAGACAGACATGGAGAGAGAGATGAAGAGAGAGATGAAGAGGGAGAGGGAGGAGAGAGAGGGAGTGGAGAGAGAGAGAGAGAGAGAGAGAGAGAGAGAGAGAGAGAGAGAGAGAGCGCCCACCATAGAGGCAGGTGGAGGAGGGGAGGTGACGGGAGGAAGCCTGGTGGTGGGAAATGTGCACTGGTGGAAGCATGGGTGTTGGAACATTGTATGACTGAAGCCTAACCATGAACAGCTTTGTACGGGTCTATCTCACAGTGATTCGATGTTAAACACAAGAAAAAGAAAAAAAGGAAAGTGTCTGACTGAGGACAGTTCTAATGAGACACTCTTGAGAAAATCGCCATATTTCAATGTCCGCTGACTTATCACAAACTTACAAGGATCCATCATTAAAACTCAAATTCACAGACGCATACACCGTAGCACCCTCCTGAAACTGTACTGATACCAAAATGAAATGTTGCACCTGTATCTGTGCTCCAGAGACACAGACTGAGGTGGTAGGGATGAGGGGGACAAACCCAGGTATTTGGGGGGTGGTTCTGGAGAGGCAGCGAAAGGGGAAGTGGAAGCCAGCAGGGAGACCTGGTGGGAGCACGCGGGCCGGCCCGTCACACCTGCAGCTGGCTTCTTCCAACAGTGAGAGTGGGACCCTGTGAGCCAACCAGCCTTTTTCTGCTGGGAAGTGTTTTCCCTACACTGGCCCCTGGAGCCACGCGCTCGCCCGTGGACACTATGCTTCCTCTAAAATGGAAGCACCCAATCCCATGTGACCTCCTGCCTACCCCCACATTCACACAACCTAAATTCAGCACACACACACACACACACACACACACACACACACACACACACACACACAGGGCAAACCAACAGAAAGCACCAATGGCATCAGCCCAGCACTCCCCTCCCCAGGGCAGGGACCCTCAATGTGGAGAAGGCTGTCGAGGAAGGCTGAGCTGGAAAAACACCCCCTTTGAAGCACTCTGAGTGAGCAAATATTTTAAGTAGGGATGGCCTCTTTCTTGTGGACCTGTGTTTGCTTCACACACGTCCTGTATTTACACCCCCACAACGGTCCTCCATGCTAAATCATCAAGAAGAAATACTGGGGGGAAGGGAACAAGAGTATGGCTCGGTGGTAGAGAGGGCGCCTAGGCTGTAAGGGTTGAGGTCCAACCTTTCCCCCACTTGCAAACTTAAAAACAGAAGAAAGATGACGAGGGCGCCTCAGGTCCTCAGGTGACTTCCTTGATCAAACAGAAGTCACTTTAACCAGCCTGTATGTGAAAAGCAATGTGCTGCTTTCCTCCCTTTGGTATTTAACTTTGGGGTCTAGAAACTCACCAGGCATCTGCTGCCGCTAAATTGGAGACCCAGAATCGAACTGGGACCGTCTAACTCCAAATACTATTCCTAAGTAAGACACAGGACCTGCATCCCCAATTCAAAAAGAGGCTCAACCTAAATTCTCTGACAAGCAGTGGAAAATGGTTTCAGAGGAAGTAGGTGTTCTGCTAAGTCAAAAGGCCATGTGGAAATAGGAAAGGGGTCCTTTTTCTCAGTTCAAACAGAAATGCCTGCTGGAAAGATGCATTGCCACTGGAGCCCTTTATAACCTCCCTTTTAGTATTTTAATACTAAAAGATTTTTGGCAACTGTCGTCATGAAGAACAGCTTTTACCCCTGCAATTCTATGCCTCCTTTAATGCAGCAGTGCACGCTTCTCTGCAAACCTCAATATGCAAACAAGTCACCTGGGGATCTTATTAAAAACATGATACAGTGTGACCGAAATGGCTGTCTCTCTAGCAAAAAAAAAAAAAAACAAGGGGATACTAATGTAGGTCCATGACTAGCAACATGCAGTCAATACTGTGACATGAATAACATAATTTACATTCATACTTAATACTGTCATGGAAATCCCATGAGGATCTGACTTCAAACACACACCCCCAGTCAGAATTACCAGGCCCCAATGGGTCCATAACCACAAATGGCTACTTATTAAGCAGATTAGACCTCATAGAGGGAATCTGTGTACTTTATACATAACTCTAGCTTGCTCCGAATGTTTAAATACTAAAAAATATTTCACTAGTTAACTCTATATAGTCTAGTCATTTATCTATGGGCTCTGTGAAATAGAAGAGTGTTTGGATTGGGTGGGTTTGTTTTACATTTTCCTTTTGTCCCTAGTGCCAACCCATGACTGAGTGTTGAGATACAAGAAAAATAATAGTCAAACATTCAGATTTATAGGGAGAAAAGTGGTAGAAGTTTAGGGAGTGAGGAAAATGCTAGGAGCAAAAGTCTTTTAATGGAAAGAATTTCTCCTCTTGTGAATTCACTTTTTATTGATGTTATTTTCTTGCTTTACCTTTTACAAATAAAATCACCTTCCTTTTCCACACTTCTCCCCCACCCTGTGACTCTCTTTCCTTCACTTTAGTTCTATTTTCAGTATCTGCTGGTTCATTTGTAAAGATTTGTCTATCCATCCGCTATGTAAATTTTGATTAAGAACACTGGAGAACAGCACCTGTATACTTCTGATTTGTTTAACTGCGCATGCCTCCTCGAGCTCCTTCCTTTTTGCTGATTTTTAATAGCCGAATAGTACTCCACCATATAAATGGAATTCATCCTCTTTATCCTCTGTCTTTTGACAGTCGGCAGCTTACATACTGCAGCTACCGTAAATGATGCTCCCGTACACACCGGGCTGAACGTTACTGTTTGTGTGAATGTCGTCGCTGCATCAAGTACATGTCCGATCCAGACAACGTGGCCCGAACAGCTGAACCTTTAGCTTCCTGAGTCAGGTCCGCATTCTCTTTCCAAATGGTGCAGAGAGAGAACTCATTGGCCCAGAGCACTTGTTCTGCATGCGGGAAGTTCATGTTCCAGCCCCAGTGCCACCAAGAGAAGTCTGAGGAGCACTCCTGGTCTGAGTCAGGCCTGAGCACTGAACAGTATCTCTGGGAGCAGCCTTAAATACTGCTGAGGAACCATCTCCCTACCCAAAATCAAAACCCCCAACAACCTGAGCCCCAGGAAACCAGTAGCCTAACAGATGCCGAGCTTCTTAGAGCATCTTCCCACCCTCATCCCCAAATTCTCATCATGGGACCTATCTTGAGATTCTATCTTGAGAACATGCCCAGTCGCACACGTCTTTATTTGACCTGACTCAGAATCTGACCACAGGAAAATGACCATCAACAACACTTAGAGACAATCAGTGAACTTTATCACTTATCTGAGCTAGCAGGCAGCAACTAGGACCAATAACCATCTCACAAGCTTCAAAGGAAGAAGTGGACAAGGAGACCACTGACCACAGGGGCTCTGACCAGCTTAGGCTGTTCAGTTCCTGAAAAACTCAGACTTGCACGGGGTCGTACGTGCTCAGGAAGGCAGAGGACACTGAATTAGAGGTTCTACAGAAAGAGGAAAAAGAAGACAAACTACCCAGATGGATGCTGACAACGGCGTGCGTTACACTTATGCCAATTAAGGGGTCTTCCCTAAGTGAACTGAAACCACAACAGTCATGAGAGAACCACAGGCCGGAGAATAAGGACTATGCAGAGTCGTGACAGAAAAACCAGTGATGGGCTGGAGCGATAGCACGGCGGGTAGGGCGTTTGCCTTGCACGCGGTCGACCCAGGTTCGATTCCCAGCATCCCAAATGGTCTCTTGAGAACCACCAGGGTAATTCCTGAGTGCAGTGCCAGGAGTAACCCCTGAGCATGGCCGGGTATGACCCAAAAAGCCAAAAAAAAAAAAAAAAAGAAAAAGAAAAAGAAAAAACAGTGACAAGAATGAGAAACAAACAGAATGATGACAACATTCTCAGACATGCAAAGAAGTCCAGTGTCACCCAGGCACAGAGGGAACCTCCAAAGAAGCGGCCCTAAGGATGAAAGAGTGACTGTCGAGACGGAAGCTCACATCTGCAATCTGAACTGGGTTCGGAGGAGGTTTCTACAGAACCAGAAAGTGTGAGGACGCTGTCACCCCAAGACAGAAAATACAAATTAAGGAAAGGCAAGTGATGCCCTGAAAAATGTATACCAGAAAATGAAGGGAGGGAAGGGGACCGAGACGGGCCTGGGGGTGGGCTTTGGAAGGCTACCAAGCCACTGAGAACTGAAGGTGCCTCCCAAAGGAAACGGTGGTCTGAGGAAAGGGGGGCAGAGGGAATGACCCGTCTCCAGGAGGGGCGGTGCTGACAGTGTCCCAGAGGTGGCGGCAAAGCAGGGAAGGCTGGAGACGTTCTATGGGAAAACTAAGGAATGGCGTGGAGGCCACAGAGAGGTGGATGCTCGGAGGCCACATGACGGCTCGGCCTGCACGGTGCTTCGGAAAGCTGGGTGAAGGCCACATGGGGCAGGTGGCGGCAGTGGAGCAGCAGCACCTGGCCCACTTGCAAGTGGTCTGGGAAGCTGGGCTTAGATGCCCTCCAGTTAAGACCAAATTTGGATTTCCTGTTTTATTATGGTTTTATTTATTTGATAAATAAAATCATATCAAAGACTGAAAAAAAAAAGAGTAAGACTCAAAGAAAATAAATAGCAATGTGACAGGTATAAATAAACTCTCCCTCAGGGCAGAATCATATTACATATAAATGGATGAAATACTTCAACTCCTTGGGTTTCCCTGGCAACCAGACCACATCCTCTGGTGCTTGCCAGAGACACCTGCATCACCACCGACACTTAGGAAGCCCCAAGGGGCTGTGAGTGGCGGGGGAGGGGGGGAACAGGGGGAGTGGGAGAGAAGAACCAAATATGTGTGCAGAAAACAGAGTTTGGTCATCTGAATGACCAAATACCTTTTTCCATGACCACCATACCCCCAGGTGGCCTCTGGGCGGGCCTTCGTCCTGCCTTCAGCAGTTCTGTGGTCTTGAAGCTGAAGCATGTGGGATGTAGCATGCTGTGGCTGTGATCGAGGCAGCTGCCGAAGCATGCAGCGACTGAGAGACGGTTTCACATGCTCCACAGTGCACCGGGCGCTTTGGATCACAAGGCAATTGGCAGATTTTATAAAGAGCTGAAATGTCAACCTACTGAAAGAGACTTTTGTGTGTTTCAATAAATATCCTCTCAGATTTTAATAAACAGGGGCCAGAGAAAAGGTTCAACAGGCCGGAGCACCAGCTTTCTTCCAGAAAGCACAAGTTCATCCCTGGCACCACATGATCCGCCAAACCCCAACACAGGCGTGACCCACCCTGCACCCAGTCGGGAGGGACCTCTGAACACACCGGGTGCATACCCCTCCAAAAAAGACCTATAGAAACTTAATAAATAAAATACTTCAGCTAAACATTATATTGGCCAAATGTTCTGTTTTGGTTTGTTTTTTATTGAATCACCGTGAGCTACAGTTACAAAACTTTCATGTTTTGAGTTTCAGTCATACAATGATCGAACACCTATCCCTCCACTAGTGTACATTTTCCACCACCAATGTGGAAATGTCCCCAGTATCCCTCCCTACACCCCATCCCACCCTCCCCCTGCCGCTATGGCAGACAATTTCCCTCTTACTCTCTCTCTACTTATGGGTATTATGGTTTGCAGTGCAGAAAATGAGAGGCCATCATGTCTGGTCCTTTATCTATTTCAGCACACATCTCGCATCCCAAGCGATCCTTCCAACCATCACTGACTTAGTGATTCCTTCTCTATCCCAGTTGCCTTCTCCCCCAGCTAAAGATAAATTTCTCACTATTGACAAAGCAATACACTTGAAGATACAAAGTGAAAGGGGGGTGGAGGGGAGAGATACTTCAAGCAAACTACCTAAAAATACCTATGGCCTGACTGTATTTTATACTGATCCGAGGGCCAATCTGTCTACACAAATGAAACAAGGACAAATATGATGAGCCAGGCCCAAAATACAAACTGCAAAAGCTCATAGAACTGAGAGAGCAGACAGTGCAATCAGAGTGAGGGATTTGATACACAGTGCTCAGTAATAGATAATTAATTAGCAAAGTAAAGAAAACTCGAAACAGCATTAGAAACCAACTGGAACCAACAGACAACAGATAAGCTATTTCACAAACCACCAACAGCAAATACACTCTCCTCAAGGCCTCAATATGAACTATGACAGGCCAGGAAACAAGTTTTCATCAGCCTAAAAGTACTCAACATGTACTGTCCAAATACTGTTAACACTGTAGCACTGTCGTCCCATTGTTCCTTGATTTGCTTGAGCAGGCACCAGTAATGTCTCCATTGTAAAACTTCTTGTTACTGCTTTTGGCATATCGAATATGACATAGGTAGCTTGCCAGGCTTTGCCGTGAGGGCAGGATACTCTTGGTAGCTTGCCGGGGCTCTCTGAAGGGAACGGAGGGTCGGCTGCATTTGCCTTGCTGTGTTTGCCTTGCCTGCGTTTACCTGCTGTGCTATCGCTACAGCCCCACTGTCCAAATACTAGGAAATAAAACTAGAATCTGGTAACCCAACAAAATATGAGAAATTCATTTAAGTGGAAAGTAACACAGACTTAAATAACAAACAAACAAAACACTGGAAGAATTCATAAAGGAAATAAGAGAATACTTTGGGATGAATGAAAATGAAAGCAGAATCGTCAAAAGTAGTGAAACTTAATGTAAGCAGGGATGAGGGGTCATCCGTGCCAATCTAACGTGAAAAAAAAAAAAATAGGAAAGGAACAAACTAAACTCAAAATTTAAGTAGAAAAGAAAAAAAGCAAAGAAAAATAAAGAGAATAGAAATGTGAAGGGAAAAAAAGCTAAAAGCTAAAGCTTTAAGAAGATCAGCAAAATCAACCAGTATGTAGCCGCTCTGACTTACTGTAGGGTTACAAGCTTTAGCTACTATGAACCAGAAACTGTTGGGCAAATCATGTAATTTTAGCCACAATTGCCTCTGGAGGTACATTCAGCTCTTCCCAATTCACACAAGAGTAAGGAAAGGCCTGAGCTCCTCCATTATTTACTTGAGGACAAAGGACCAGGAAATGGGTCAAAATTTAAGCCACATTAAGCTTTACATAATGCCACACTTCCTGGTCCAGTTTTTGTATTATGAAAACTCCAAAACTAAAGTACATTTAAGAACAGATTTATTAACAGTTTTATTAGTTCTATTCTTTTGTCAAAAATGAACTTTTAATGATAATGTCCTGTTGGTTTATATTTTGCATTCTCGCAAAAGCCTTCATAAATGACTGAATTCACATACTTGGAGAAAGTGTGTGCTGTGTGTACTGACAGAGGGAGGACCTGAGAAATGAATGGTGCAAAACATTTACAGTTAAGGTTATAAATATGTGGAAATGGATATTTGGGGAAATATTACATTTACTCTAAATAACTTATGAAATCATCTTTATAGCACTTAGTAAAAGTTTGGGGATGTGCAAAGAAATCCTCAGGGGCCCAAGACCATTCCCAGAGATTCTTGGCCACTGGGGTCTCTGGTTCAAAGCAAAGATCCAAGGCTGGTGCGGGCATCACCTGGGCCACCCCAGTGGTGCTCCAGGCCTCCAGGGCTCCCCATCCCCTCCTACCTGTGACCATCTGGTGCAGGATCACAGAAAGGTTAGCTGCATGCACCATCAGCCTGTTCCCTCTCTCTAGGCCCTTGGTGAATAAATATTTTAAGAAGACCATTTTCCTAACTGGATGTTACATTATTTATTGGCCCAATGATCAAACACTGATTTAGCACAGTGAGCTCAGAGTGTTTGCATACTGTATCATGAACAATGTACCCAGTACTACTGGTGACCCCAAGACTGCCACAGCCATTGCAATTGGGGCTGGATGTCTGGAAGATAGCAAGGGTACCAAAGGGGTTGGAGAAGGATGAGCCAAAGGGGTCTGCTCGAGGGGCTCTCAGCGCATGGACAAAGAATCATCCATCAAATCCCTCAATAAAAACCATATAGCCAGTGTTTCTGAAAAATCAAGACTAAAGCATCACCTTGGCTAGGGCAATCTCCAGACTGAGAGATACATGTATATGTGTGTGTGTATGCACACATATATGCATATACATATTGATATATGATATACATATCATCAGTGTAGCAAATCAAGCAACCAAAAAAATTGTTTGGGGCTTTGGGGCCACACTCAGCAATGCTCAGAACCTACTCCTGACTCTGCTCAGAGATCACTCCTGACCAGCTCAGAGGACCGTATGAGGTGCCAGGGACTAAACCCTGATTAGCTGTATTCAAGGCAAACGCTATACTATCTCTCTAGCCCACAACAAAAATATTTGTAAGCTGAAATGCACATAGCAATGCCCTAAAGAACCAGGACATAAGTGGCCACTCACTCTCACTCTCACTCTCACTGGGTGCTCCCCTCACTCCCTCTCACTCCCTCTCACTCACTCACTCACTCACTCCCACTTGGCACCTGCTATCACTCTCTCTCGCTCTCTCATGAAAAGTAACCCTGCAACAGAGGCTGAGTGCATGAATCTGAAAGTTTAACATCAGAACTGATGCGATGTCAAGATCAGTTCATGGGCATTTCACAAAACAGACTTTAAGAGAACTACTGACTTTCCCCCTCAGTCTATATGCTTGGCACAAATGCTTCCCAAGAGACCTAAAAAGTAACTGTCAGGAGTGAATTTTAAAACTCAGGAAGACCACAGGATCCCAAATTTATCTGGCCTACTGATTCCTTTTCAGAGCAGAAAAAAAATCACCCAGCATCGCCCCTACCCCTAGAAATCGATCCTCTTTTAGCAGACCCAGAGTGCCCCAAGTGCTCCCGAGATCACTCCAGTCACCACCCCCCCACCCAGCTGGAGTTGCATTACTCTTCCACCACGTGCTTCTGCTCACAATCAAAAAAACAAAACCTACTTTCACTTAATCAGGCTGTAAAATTTGATTTTTATTCTATCTTGATCCCCATCCCCACCCACAGATCTCTTTAATAAGGATGTCAAAATCACTGCAAACTCCAATACGCACTGCAGGGGTATTGTGAAGAAAAACAAACAGGCACCACTTCCCACTGAACACCATTTTTACGCGAGGAACAGACTATGGTTACTCGACCTTGGCATCAGGCAGATACTTCTCAAAAACAAAGTAAACCTAACAGTCACAGGGGTAATAACTGCAACTATTTGTGGTAAATGATCAAATTGAGACTTTACAAGGAGGTTTTTTTTTTTAATAGTACTTAGACAAAACCTTGAGAGTTCTTCTGATGAGCTATGGAGCCATGTTCATCCATAGGGTCACAAGGCCAAGTCACAATTCAAGGTGCTAGTCAGTCATATTTGAGACTCATCCATCAGCTCCAGGAAGGAGGGCTTCGAGCCTGCTCAGCTTCCAGCAGATTCGGCTCCTTGTCGCAGTAGATATGAGGTTTCCGTCTCAGAGCCAGCCAAGCTGCGAGGAGACACATGTCCTGAGTCACATATCCTGATGCTGTCCCTGAACCAGCCCAGGAGCATCTCTCCCTCCTCTTGCTTGCACCCTCTGACTTCCCCTGCTGCCATCAGCCCGGGAAAATGGCAGTCAAAGGCACTGTTCATAATAAGACAGGCGGATAGCCAGCAGGCACGTGAAAAGATGCTCGGCATCACTTAGAAAAATCCAAATCAAGGAGATACCAACTCACGCCAGTGAGAATGGCATAAATCAGAAATAGTAGGCACAATCTGTGTCGCCGTGGATGTGGGGGAAAGGGAACTCGAATTCCACCGGTGGTGGGAATGTTGTCTGATACAACCCCTATGGGAAACAGGAAGAGTTCTCAGTAAACTTAGAATCTGAATTGTCGTATGAGGCAGCAATTCTACTGGGTATCTGTTCCCCCGGGACCTAAAAACATTCATTGAAGAGGGAATATGCACACCATTATTCCATTATTCATTGCTGCACTTAGTACAGCTAAGATTTGGAGGCCAACCCAAGTATCCAACGACAGGTGAATGGATTATGAAGATGTGGTATATACAGCTGACAGAATACTACACAACTACAAGGAACAATGAAATATTGTAATTTGCGGCAACCTGGTTGGAACTGGAAGATATCACGTTCAGTGAAATAAGCAAAGAGAAGAGAGACAAGCACAGGATGATCTCACTTATCTGTGGTATACAGAATAACCGGATAAGGAAATATATCGTAGGGTATATTGTGGAAGGGTGGGAGATACCTAGATCACCTTTGAGCCCAGAGTTTAGAGAGGCGGAGAGAGTAGGAAAGAAATCAAGGGGGGAAGGAAGAAGAAGAGAAAGGGAAGTAATGGGTGAGCTGTGGTTGGGGATTCAGGTACACGGTGATGCAGCAGGGTGGTACAGCCACAGATGCAAAACACAGACTCAACAACACTGAAAATATGAGATCTAAACTGCTGCCACCAGAACTCTAATGTGCCTGTCACGGTGACAGGCAGGGGGCTGGAGGGTGGGGGTCAGAACAGAATACAGGAACACTGGTGGAGGGAGTTGACACTTGTGATGGGATTTGTATTGAAATGTTATATTCCTAAAACTCAACTATCAATAACTTTGCAAATCACAACTCTTTAAATAAATTAAAAGAAAAAGAAAATGCTGTTCAAGGCCTTGTGTCAGGAGAGACAGTGTACGGGGCAGGAAGGCACTTGCTTTGCATGCAGCTGACCCCGGCACCACAGGTCCCTGGCACCACACAGGGTCCCAGAAGCATCCTCAGGAGTGATCCCCCAGCCAGGAGTAAATCCTGAGCACAGGCACGTGTGGCCCAGAACCCTAATGGGAAGAACCATAATGAGCCTGTGTCATTAGGATGGGTCTTCTACCTCACCTATCTTAAGATCAACTGGCTTGAACCTTACCTGCATCTGCAAAAATCCCTCTACAACAGAACCGGGGCTGGAGCTGGAATAGCCCAGAAGCATCAGAGAATCAGAAGAGTCTGCCAGAATTCTGCCTATCCCCTTCACTGGGCTGCTCCTAGCCATCGATGGTGAAAAGGACAGAAGGCCAGCGAGCTTATTCCCAGGAAGCATGTGATGCCCCTTAATTATGGCTCATCCCCCCTCTTCCCACCCCAACACACACACACACACACACACACACACACACAGACACACCGCACCACCCCAGGGGCTTTGCCCAAACTTTCAGAACTACAGCCCCAGGCTTTTCCTCTCCACCTTTCCTCCCTCCCCTTCCTCTCTTTCCAGAGGTGAGAGCTGACTCTTGCAGCGTGATGGATGGAACTGTTCTTCACTGCAGTATGGAGTGCTCCAATCTATATACACATTTGTCAAAACACTAAACTCCACTTAGGATACACACAACTTACTATATGTAAGTTACACCTCTGCAAAAATAAGTATCTAAATACATACTAACGTGGCTTAAAAAAAAAATGGAACGCATCCCTTTCAGAGACATGCATTGAAAACCATTATTCATGACACTGTATGAAGGCCAACATTGCTTCTAAATAATTTTAGGGGAGGGTCAGGCGTGGAGCTCAGCAATATGACCCCGAGTGTCTGAGAGCAGCATCCTCAGCACGGTAACATGATAATAACTTTCCACCCGAAATAATCCTTGGTGGAGGCAAAGACTTTGGATAAGTAAACTTGGACACTATAAAACTATTAATACTAAGTGAAGGGTAGATGAGAACATAATCAACTTTTCTGCGTTGTTAAAGTGCCCAGACTAAAAAGATTTTTAACCTAACTGGCTCTTGACAGTAGGTCCATAATGGGAATCGTAACAGATGGGTGGTTTGTTAGAGCCTGGGCCAGGCCCCTATTAGGGACCAACTATCCATACACACTAACAATGAAGCCATACACAGTGTGCAACCCAGCAGCCCTGACGCAGAGGCTTTAAAGAATGCATGCACACAAGCAGGAGGGCAGTTTAGATAAGGCTGTCAGTGCAGCCTGTCTGCAACAGCAAGACATTTGCAAGACTCCAAATGTCTTTAATTCAGATCACAGAAGAGGGATATTCATGCAATGAAAATATATACCAGAGGGGCCAGAGCGATAGCACAGCAGGATTTGCCTTGCACACACACGGTCAACCTGGGTTCAATCCCCAGCATCCCATATGGTCCTCCAAGCACCACCAGGAGTAATTCCTGAGCGCAGAGTCAGGAGTAACCCCTGAGCATTGCTGGGCATGACCCAAAAAGCAAAATAAATAAATAAATAAAATCTAAATATATATGTATATCATAGTTCAAATGAATTATAACAATCTATTAACATGAGTCAATATCACCAAAACACAGTAATTAAAAAAAGTCACTAAGTGAAAAGTATGATACTTCGCATATACTAAGCATATTGTATAATATATACCAAGTGATTCTACATGTTCTTCGTGGGTAGATCTGTGTTTACTAGAAAGGTATCAGTGTATGAATGGGCTAATATACCAAATGCAAAATAGCGGTTACTGCTAGGTGAATAGAAAATAAAATTATAGATTCAGTTAGATACATAATATTGGGGTGTTCTTGGCTTTTGAACTCCAAAGCAAGACAATAAAATCTAAAGAACAGGGCAGATAACTGATGTAGATTTCTCTATACTCTCCTGAATTTTAAAAATATGTCAGCTAAAAATATTTGAAAGTGGGTGCAGGAGAGAGTTCAGTGGCTAGAGTACATGGTAGCATGCGCGTGACCTGGGTCGAACCCCAGGACCATGTGGGAACAGCACTGGGGGCCCCAAGCACTGAGATACACGGGGCCTAGTAGCTCTGTCCTCCACCAAGCACCACTCAGTCAAGTTTCACCCCAGGAGTGGCCTCTGGGCCTCTGAACGTGACCTGGGAGCTGCATCTCCACGTCTCCCCCACCCCCAAAGTAAGGCAACTGCAGTAGATTAAGGGTGGAAGATTACTGCATGTGACTGGCCAACTTGACAAGAGGGTTTGATGACCGACAGCAATGTAAATGTTCTTCCAAGAATCCATTTCAAATGTTACGAGTTTACTGGATCTTGAAAAAATATCACCTGAGACTTCAGGTGGGCCTAAATCCAATGCCCATCCCTGGGGCAAGAAAGGAGAGAAGTCGGCACCCAAGCAGAGTGCCCCTGGAGAGGGAGGCAATGATCAGTTGGCAAGGCCAAGCTGAGGGACAGAAGCTCCAACCAAAATCGGGAAGAGACAGAATCCAGGAACCTTCTTATTTCTCTGGGAAACTGGGAGAGAACAAATGCCTGCAACTGGAGCCAGAGTTATGGAGGGGGCTGGGGGCGTGGCTAAGGTGCTGGCCTTGCATGTGGCTGACCCCAGTTCGAGTCCCAGCACCATCTGCATCACTTCTGAGCACTGAACCTGGAGTAAGCCTGAAAACTGCCAGGTGTAACCACGCCACCAAAAAAACGCAGTTGTAAGTCATCAAGCTTGTGGTCACTGGGAACAGCGATCACAAGCTACTCACTTTCTAGACACTTCCAGTATTACACCCCCCATGGGGCCTGCCAGCACAGCCCGGCCAGCCCTGGACCTCACCCCCCATTTCTATGCTCCTCCCACACTCCTGAGACACAGTGCATCAACACATGCATCATCCGTTCTAAAGCGTGCAGTGGCTAGAGCGAAAGTGGGTGTGTGCTGTTCCTGCTGTTATCTGCTGAAACTCAAGGACGGGGAATAACAGGGGGGCGTGGATCTCACGAAGGGTGTGGGCCAGGGAAGACTGGGACACTGGGTCTGATTTCCAAAGAAAAGAAAAACAAATTCCACCGTGGGTAATGGTGAGTTACTGTGGGGAAATGGGCCCCGCCTGGTTTTTGATAAGCGCCGCAGGGTGGTTTTTCCTTAGTGTCAGATAACTGGGTTCTGACATCTAAAATGACCCGTAACTGTATAGGGGCATGCAACCACACACCGTGCACGCACGTGCCCCAAAGGACAATGCTGGCAGCGCTTTAAACTAAGCAGAGGTGGGGACGGAGGTGGTATTCCAACTGTTAAATTTTAAACAAATGACAGTCAAAACAGGTCGTCTTCACATTACACAAAATGAAGGATTACAGCAAATGCCAAGGAACAGAATGTAAAAAATGGTGCATACACACACACACACACACACACACACACACACACACGCACATGTACGAGGGTGGGGGGGGCACAACTTCAGTCTTTTTTTTTTTTTTTTTTTTGCTTTTTGGGTCACACCTGGTGATGCACAGGGGATACTCCTGGCTCTGCACTCAGGAATTACTCCTGGTGGTGCTCAGGGAACCATATGGGATGCTGGGAATCGAATCCGGGTCGGCTGCATGCAAGGCAAACGCCCTACCCGCTGTGCTATTGCTCCAGGCCCAGTCTTAAGCATTATTTGCATTTATATTTATTTGAATATACTGTGATATATATGCTGCAAAATTCATGTAGATTTTTTAAAAGATAAATAGGACAGTCCTAAGAGCTCAGAGCTACTAAACACCAATCTGACATTAGGTGTAACTAGTAGAAAGTCTGTGACTTGATCCACCATCAACTGGTCTTACTCTAGATAAGCAAAAATACATACAAACAGGATTCTACTCGGAAGGCCCCTACAATTTTCTTGTTCCCCAGAAATCTGCAATACGTGGAAACTATTTAAATAATTTTAAAAAACACACACACAATTAAGAGATGCTGAGCATACTGCAAAACGGCTCCTGATTCGGCACTCAGGCCTCCTGAGGCAATGTGTTGGGGACTGGTCACTTGGTTGCAAGGGAGCACTGATGCATGGGCACTTCAGCACGTGTCAAGTTCAGCACCATGTTAACAGAGACCGTGAAAACCAAACAGCTTGGGAGACCCCTCAGAGTTCCTTTAAAGAAGATGCTTCAGTCTGGTTTTTTTTTTTTTCTCATTCTGTCACCTGTTCCGTAATGGCTGATGTCCCTGTCCTCTTCCATTTGGGCATCTACACACAACACACACCAGCACGACGTCCCTGATTAGTTTGTTTGCTTTTCTCTTTTTTTTTTTTTTTTTTTCGGTTTTGTGTGTCACACCTGGGGATGCTCAGGGGCTACTCCTGCTTGGGTGTTCAGGAAGAAAGAGCCCTGTCCATAATGCCCCAACAAAGTCCCTGGTGGTCAGTCACCCGTATATGGGTGCACACGGGCCCCTGAAGAAGAGCAAGCC
This sequence comes from Sorex araneus, assembly GCF_027595985.1. NCBI lineage: Eukaryota > Metazoa > Chordata > Mammalia > Eulipotyphla > Soricidae > Sorex > Sorex araneus. The sequence goes on along the minus strand of NC_073304.1, from coordinate 157,963,033 downwards.
ATTCCCAGGTGGTGAGCCGTGGCTGCACCCTTCAGTTCTTGTGGTCGAGTTGAATCAAGTAACTTCCTCTAAGCAAATTCCAACTTGCCAGCCCGCTTTTTCTGCTCCTGCTGGCGAGCACTGTGTCTGTGCCAAACTAGACTTCACAGGCCGTGCCCCAGCCTCGGGCACGGGGAACACCACTGGAAAGAATCAACGATCAAAAGGGCCCGGAACCTGCACTTGTATTTACACAAGTCTTTTTCTGTCTGTGAACACGCCTTACATATACACGCGAGTGCCAGGCTGGGGGTTGAAACTGAGGCCTCGTGCGTGAGAAGCAAGCACTCCGTCCCTGGGCAACGTGGCCCGTCCTATAGATAGATCCTTGTGTGTCTAAATCAACTGACCCTTATGATAGTTTGCAAAACTCTTACAAAGCATGCTCAGCTTATCACACAACTTTCAACTTAACTGTCTCTTAAGTTATTTCCAGAATGTCTATTCCATTTTCTTCCCCACTGACTCAGCTTAACCACATCTTTAGGTCCATTTTTCTACACAGCAAGTGGAGGCAGGGGGAATAACACTGTCAAGGATGAATCCAAAAAAGTTTCCAAGTGTGTTCTATAGGGAATGACAGGAATATCGTCATTAAGCGCTTTATCAAACTAAATGATAAATTGAAAAAATATTCTTTAATCGTTCATTATGCAGCATTGCTTTTTATAAAGCAACTTTGTACATCTTATTACCTTCTTAACTCATATTCAGAGGACTCGGGAGAAATAATGTTTTCTTATTGTTGCCTCTTGGTTCATTAAAATCTGTATTTCACATAATGAAGCTAGTTATCTCACCAGAGAGATGTTAAGATTATAAAAGGAGAGAAACTGCACCAGAAAATGTCAACCATAAATAGCCTGTATACGCGAAAAAGATTATCTAATAAATGTGATATCTGCAAGTTAACTGAGTCGGCATGTAATTTTTTTTTTAATTGCACCCACAGTAAAAACAATCAATGAAAGACCAGCCACTTTCATGGTGGTTTTTGTTCTTTGGTTGGTTTTGGACAACACTTGGCTACACTCAGGGCTACTCCCAGCTCTCTCTCTGCTCAGGGGTTATTTCCTTCTGGCGCTCAGGAACATGTGATCCCACGTGCCAAACCTGGGCTTCCTGCATGAAAAATGTGCATTCTGTCTAATGTGAGCTCCAAAAACAAACATCTTGTCATGTTTCCATCTTTCAAAGTAAAAATTATATCACTTCCCCAATAACACATTAATACTAATTAAATGAAAAATACCTACTTTTTAAAATTGAAAATGCTAAATAGACTAGATTTCATGGAAAGTGGATGGATTTAAAATTTATTAGCTGTGGCCAAAGGGATAGTACAGTAGGTAAGGCGCTGGCCTTACATGTGCTGACCTGGGTCCAATCCCCAACACCACAACAGGGCTCCCTGAGCACAGAGCCAGAAGTAAGCCTTAGCACCACTGGGTATGGCCCTAAAACAACTCAAAACATGTTTTTTAAAAAATCTAATAAAAAATAAGTTAGCTGTCATAGTGAAATACCTTAGGAAAATTAGAAAATCAGAAATAATTAAACTACCAAAATACAAAAACAGGGGCAGGCAGAGGGGAGGGAGGCACGTTACTAGGGACACTGTGGTGGGAAATGTACACTGGTGAAGAGATGGGTGTTGGAACGTTGTATGACTGAAATCCAATCATGAATAACTTTGTAACTATATCTCATGGTGATTCAATTTAAAAATAAATAAATATATTCAAAAGTTAAAAAAATCAAGGGGCTGAGATGCTAACTCCAAACAGTAATGCATATGCTTTGCAAAGTATTCAAAATAAAATATGAGAAATCCAACATCCTTATTTTGATATGCTAAGGGATGCTGGGTTTCCTAAGGATCCTCAAGGTCACTCCAATATATTTTCTGCATTTGGTTTTTACTTGTCTAAATTAACTATCATTCTCTGATATCTGAAGCTGAGATTTCAAAACTTTTATAAAAATTTAGTCAATCACTAACAATTACCTTAAGATTGAAGATATTTCAATCAATATACTGAAATAAAATTTTTTTTAAATGCAGTTCCAAAAAAAAAGCACATGAAAAGCCAGAGAGATGGCGCAAAAGACAGGGGCATGAGCTCTGCAGGCTCCAGTTTGATTCCTGGCCCTTCACGGCCCCCATTACTGGTGACCTGATGACAACTCCCAGCAATCAGCTTCGAGTGTCCTAATACCAACAGATATGGCCCAAACCACCACAATTCCAGAAAAAGAGAGAGAGAGAGAGAGAGAGAGAGAGAGAGAGAGAGAGAGAGTGTGTGTGTGTGTGTGTGTGTGTGTGTGTGTGTGTGTGTGTGTGTGTGAGAAAGAGAGAGGGGGGAGCACATTGTTAAATCAGAGTTACAAAAATCAACTACTAAATACTTTTTTTGCTTTTTGGGTCACACCCGGTGATGCACAGGGGTTACTCCTGGCTCTGCACTCAGGAATTACCCCTGGGCAGTGCTCAGGGGACCATATGGGATGCTGGGAATCGAACACGGGTCAGCCATGTGCAAGGTAAACGCCCTACCCGCTGTGCTATTGCTCCAGCCCCCTAAATACACTTTTTGAAAATTTATTTGGGTTTTGGGCCACACCCAGTGGTGCTCAGGGCTTATTCCTGGCTGTACACTCAGGGATCACTCCTGGTGGTGATCAGGGGACCATATGGGATACCAGGATCAAACCCAAGACAGCTGCATGCAAAGCAAGCAGCCTGTCCGCTGTACTATGTATGGCTCTGGTCCTTACGAAATTCATTTTATAAGAATCAAACTATTTCTGCCAGCTTTTAAGTTCAGTACAGATAATGCTATTAAAAAAACAGGCACTTGTGACTAAAGGGAACAAAACTGCTAGAGCTGTTTTCAACTTTTTCCCATGTGTGCCCTCTTCTACACTGTCCTACCAGCTGACCCCAGGTCTTGGGCCATGACCCCCTTGGACTATTTGGTGCCTTACACTAGAGCCATATGGCTTCTGCCTGAGAAATGCTGTTTTGGAGAATATATTCTCTGTCCCGAAGGTACTATCTTAAGCAGAAGTTGCTTCAAAATCAAATTATAATCCTGTTGTTCTATAGTTGTTCCCTTTCTGAATGTTTCATCTCTCCATTTCGACTGATCCAGTACAGAGATGAAAATACATCCTACTGAGAATAGTCTCGCTCAGATTTAAAGAAATTTCTCTTTGTTTTCAAATCAGCTATGAGGGAAATATTTCCTGGCCATTTCTTGTGTTCCAGATGGAAGGTATATTTCTGAAAACAAGATCCTCCTCCTCTTTAAAGTCTACATTATGGTAGGAAAGACACATACTTAGGCATGTTGCTGTGGTCCAGTCCAGAAGATTCTAGAGAGGCTCTTAGATCAGAGTGACTGCAGAGGAGAAGGGAGAAGGGCCCACTCAAGAGGAATCTCCAAGGCAAGAAACATGATTGCTGACAGGTGTAGGATCCAGAGGAAAAGCAGCACTGCGGACCCCAATGTCTCTGCTGACCCCAAAGTCTCTGCAGACCCAAGGTTAATTTTCAGGTTTCTTGGTTATAGTTTCAACTAATCCTAACTTTCCCAGAAGCTGGGTGAAAATAAATTCACATTTCCTCTCCCATCTTGGAGTCCAAAAGCACAGAATATGGTTCCAGTCCCGATGCACACTGAAAACCAGCCAGATCACCTTTGCGGTGAATATTTTTTCTGAGGCGAGAGCTGCGTTTTCAATATTTTGCCAACCATAACCAGTACAGTGGGTAGGATGCTAGCCTGGCATGCCGCTGACCTGGGTTCAATCTCTGGCATGCCATATGGTCCCCCAACCCCCACCAAGAGCGATCCCTGAGCAACGAACCAGGGATAAGCCCTGAGAACCACTTGGTATATGGCTCAAAAACAAAAGTTAGAGCACTGTCTTCTAACTTTATATCCTCCGGAGTAACTTCTGATGACTAACCCCAGACTGGTCCCCTTTGCCCTCCCTATTCTGTTCACTCCCTCCTCCCTCCTCTCATTTCTCGGGACCCAAGAAGAAACAGAAGTCGCAGTGAGGAAGCAGTGAGCGAAGAGACACAGCCTAGTGATTCTTCAATGATTCCAGGCCCCACCACGGACATCTAGAAAGGTCACCGACAGCCACTTTCACACCTGTGAGATTCTTGATAGTCTGACGACTTAGAACTTGACCAACTTCCTTTCCAGAGCGCTCACTTTATTTAACTGTGTTTTCTAAGTGCGGGGATATTTGCATCACGAGTGAAAAGAGGCCTTAGTTCATTGATCAATACACCTTTACTGAGCTCACCCTGCGGTGGTTTCTTTGCTCTCTCCACACTGCTCTGCCACAGCACCAGTGTCACCTCCCCTCTAGGATAGCCCTGGACACCGCGGGGGACAGTCACGATGCCCCAACAGCAGCCACAGCCAGGCGGGGACAAGCAGCTCTACTGCCCAGCTGGCCTCTGCATCCTCTTCAATCTCTGCTCACGCCTTTCGGGCTCCTGGTGTCCATCCCCAGAGCCCCCAGAGAGATCATCCTGCACACCCACAGACATGCCCACAGCAATGAAGGCTCTTCAACCTCACAGTAAGATGTTACTTATTTATTAAGAAAGTGCCAGCAGGGCCTGCAGCTCCTGCATGCGGAAGTCTCCGTCTGTGGTCATTGTTTTTGTCCATTGTTGTTGTCCTTGTTTCTGTTTTGTCTCAGGGCCACACATGGAGGTGCTCAGGGCTTACTCCTGGCTCTGCACGCAGGGATCACTCCTGGCAGTGCTTGAGGGACCATATGGGATGCCAGAGATTGAACCTGGGTCAGCTGCATGGAAGTCAAGGGCCCTACCCACTGTACTATCTCTCTATCCCTAAGGGAGCCTGTTTGTTCCCCAGCACCTGAGCAATGCCAGGAGGGGCCCTCAGGCACCTGGAGGTGTGTTACACACACACACACACACACACACACACACACGAGCATTAGCATAATACACTTTTACACAGCACAGATGGACTTTCTTACTCCTTTATGGTCTGCCTACGTGTAGCCGTTGTCATTACTGCTTGTGAGCACTGTCTTTGCACAGACCTGCAGGAAGCCATCCCCAGACACTCCTCTCGGGGTGAACCATCCCAGAGTAGATGCATAAAGTCCCCATGGCCCGACTCCCAGAACTGACGCAGAGCTCTTGTGCTACCACTTCAGTGAACACTTCCTGGTCTACCTCAGGCTATTTTCCTGGAGCACAAGCTCAAATGGATCGAAGTCCTGCTCCACTCAAAGCCCTCCAATGTGCCCTTGAACCCCTACAAGAGGCCAAACTCCCAGCAGGTGTGCCTCAGCATTATCACCAGTTGTCTACACAGCCCGCATCACTGCCAGTGTAGTTGACTGCCATTTCCCCATCTCTGTTCCCTACTATGCCATATGTGTTCTGGTGGTCTCCCATCACATCATCCTCCATCTGGGGAGCCGAGCCATCACGCTGAAATCCAACCCAAAAGCCAATCTTCATTAAAAAAAAAAATTCCCCCAAACCAATAAGACATTGTAGGTTTGTACATGGGCTGGAGTGATAGCACAGTGGATAGGGCATCTGCCTTGCACACAGCCGACCTGGGTTCAATTCCTCTGCCCCTTTCAGAGAGCCCAGCAAGCTACCAAGAGTATCTCGCCTGCACGGCAGAGCCAGGCAAGCTACCGGTGGCGTTTTCAATACGCCAAAAACAGTAACAGCAAGTCTCACAATGTAGATGTTACTGGTGCCCACTCGAGCAAATCAATGAGCAACGGGATGACAGTGACAGTGAGGTTTGTATATATTTTCTTAAATAGATGTCTTCCACTTAAAGATTCCATGGCATTTTGTCATTTCTCAAATGCCATTTTTACCTTGTTTGATTAAAAACTTTCTCCTGGGGGCCTGGGGGGACACCAGTGCATAGTGCCGGAGCACAGGCCTGGCACTTGTGAGGCCCTGAGTTTAACCCCCAGCACACATGGTTCCCCAGGGACCCCCCACAGGTGAGCACCCCTCTACCTCCATTCCACCCAAATTTCTTTTTCTCCCACTTTCCAGACTATAAATTCCCAGTGAGGAACTGCTTATAATCTTCATTTCCTACATCTTTCCTAAATATAAAAAAATGGTGGGAACTGGGTGTATCCCTGAGCAGAAAAAGCCATGCTTTGCAAGTGCGAGGGCCTGAGTTTCATCACTGGCCCACAAATAACTATGTAATTATTTCAATAAGTAAATATTGGTAGAATTAATTGTGCATTAAGCTCAAGCTTTTAAAATGCATGGATCCCAGTTGTAAATTATTATTTGTTCGACAATACTTCCTGTCTTAAAATTGGCTTTTGGATGACCAAACACACCAAATAGTTCCACTAAGTTATTTCATTTCTATACTGTAAGTACATTCCCTGTTTTATAGTTGACAAAGGTTAGTAAGCAAAAATAAACTCTACTCAGTTAGGAAAACATAGAACAGCATCAAATAAACAGAAATAAATGGATACCACTGAGATCATGAAATAATTTCTTTATAGATCTAATTTTGAGTTTTCTAATCTTTCCACGTCTGACCAACATATTCCCAAAGATATAACTCTCCACCACAGTTTAAAAACAAGGATCTTGATGAGCTTGGGTCAGTTTTTCACAATCCTGAACCACTTTTATAGCACTAATAATACAAGCTAACCTGAAATACTGCTTAAGTTCACGAAGCAGTGATAGGTAGAAGAATATTTTCTTAGTGATAGGTAGAAGAATATTTTTCAGAGTGTAACTGACATATCTCCGAGAAGGGAGCAAACAATGTGTGATGACCTCTTAGCTTACACAAACAGCTCCACTTAGAACGTTGGGGTCAACTCCTTCCATGGTAGATCACATTCCTGCTTCTCTTTCCATGGGCCACCCGACGCGGACCACCTTCTCATCTCTCTCCAGGGACTCTCGGGGGCTTTGTTTTTGTTTTCTAAGAACTTTCTTTTCCAGTACACTCACCTGTCACCCTGTGCACCCTGCTCTAGCCTGAAAAGTTCTGAGACAGACAAATATGAGTGTGTGTGTGTGTGTGTGTGTGTGTGTGTGTGTGTGTGTGTGTGTGTGAATTCAGCAAAAACAGCTCTGGCTGCAGATTCTGGAGTCAAACTGCCCAGGATTCCAACTCCAACTCAAGCCTCACTCACTCTGTAAACTTAAGCCTGAGTAGGACTAAACCACTTGCTTTTCCTCACAAGGCTCCCACAGTTCCCTGGCCGCTCTTGTGCTTCTGGTGAAATGACCCTTCCATAACTGAGCCGGCGCTCCATCGACATACTCAAGTCATTTCCTGATTTCCTGTTCTGCAAGTTTCCTTTATGTTTTCAATCATTGCCCACAGTATCTGACTCACCCCTCTTACAGGATACTTCTACTGCCGTATGTCGTGCGTTGAGATGGATTATCCTGGAGGGCAGAGATTATGGGATTTATCTCTGAGGTCTTGAGCAAGCATTAAATATATGTGAGCAAAACAAGATGTAAATAATCTGATTATATTAACTTCACTGCTCTCTTCTTCCAAGCCCAAAGGTTTAAGTAAAAGGTTTAGGCTTTGGGGTTGGGGGGAAAGTGCATGCTTGGCATGTCCGTGGCCTTGGATTTGAAGTCTGGCACTGCATGGCTCTTAAACATGACCAGATGTGGCCCCACAATGAGAGAGTGAGAGAGAGAGAGAGAGAGAGAGACATATATTTTTTCTTTTTATTTTCAGACATTGTAATCATAAGAAATCAATGCAAAAATATTTTCTTCTTTTGAAGGGCCAATTCGAAGGTATTCAGGGGTCACTGCTTGCTCTGGTTAGGAGACACGTGTAGCTCTGTGCTCAGGAAGTAAACCTGGCAGTGTTCAGGGAATATATGCAGTGCCAGGATTCTAACTACTGCTGTAGCTGCAGCCACATGCAAGGCAAGTGCCTTAACTATTAAACTATTTCTTCTGTCTTTAATATAAATTGAATTTTTTTCCTCTGGGTGTGTGAAGGACAATTCTAATTTTCAAGTCCTATACTTTAATAGCAACATTTCTAAAGAGAACATGAAAATCAATGTTAAAGAGAAATCTGGGGTAGCCAAAAAAGACAAGACAAAAGTATGGCTCAACATAGCAATTAAGAATATGAATTTAAGAGTGCGACAATACTGAGTTTTGAATTCTGGCTCCACTGTGGCACTGGGAAAATTACTGAGGTCCTCTGAGTCAGTGAAATCCTTCTTCATATGTAAAGTGGGGGTAAGTGAAACCTTAGACGTTAGAAGAAATAATGAAATCAAATACTAATAAGTGAATCACTGTCACTGTCATCCCATTGCCCATCGATTTGCTCGAGCAGGCACCCAGTAATGTCTCCATTGTGAGACTTGTTACTGTTTTTGGCACATTGAATACGCCACAGGTAGCTTGCGAGGCTCCCAGAAGATTCTACAAACTGATTTCCACGTTATTATTCATTGTCCCTCAAGGATAATGTTAAGAGTCAGAAGTAGGGGGAAGACTGCTTCATTATAAACCATCCATCTTTTCTTCTGGAGTATGTGGGTCCCCTGGGTGATTCTTGGCCAATCAGGCCAGTAGTTCACCCAGAGGGCTTGAAGATATGGTGCTATGTGGACCCTGTGGTGCCAGGGACTACCTGGGCCACCCTGAAGGTGCTGGGGAACTACGTGATACAGAAAAATCTAACCGGAGTTGGCTATATGCCAGACACATGCTTTAGCCCTGTTTAACCATATGCTTATCTCTATGGCCCCCAAACATCGCCGGCAAATTGCATAACTCCATCTAATCTTAGAGCCTTTGATTGAGATCAGATTGCAGTTTTGAAAATATACTTACTTATGAAGGAGAGAGAACAGAAGAGTGAATAAGTGAATATTAGGGGGAAAATATTTATTATTTACAAAGTAAATTACACATACTTCAAACTCCATTAGGTTTTCTTTTTTAAAAAAAAAGGAGAGGTGGTACAGGGGGGCAGCGGGGGTGGGCTAGAGGTCTGACATTTGCCTTGCACACAGTCATCCTGGGTTCAATCCCTGGCATCCCATATGGTCCCCTGTGCCCTGCCAGGAGTAAGCCCTGAGTGAGGCCAGGGAGGTAAAAGGGCTGAACTGCATCTTGTTTAAGTAGCCTAAAGATATGCATAATCTTTAATCCTCAATAATGAAACATTTTTTGGAGAGCGTTTGCCTTACATTTGCATGCGGCAGATTCGGGTTTGATTTCCAGCATCCCGTATGGTCCCCTGAGCACCGCCAGGAATAATTCCTGAATGCAGAGCCAGGAGTAACCCCTGAGCACCACCAGGTGTGACCCAAAAAGAAAAAAAAAGAGACAAAGAGAGAAAGAGAGAGAAAGAGAGAAAGAGAGAAAGAAAGAGAGAAAGAAAGAAAGAAAGAAAGAAAGAAAGAAAGAAAGAAAGAAAGAAAGAAAGAAAGAAAGAAAGAAAGAAAGAAGAAGGAAAGAAGGAAAGAAAGAAAGAAAGAAAGAAAGAAAGAAAGAAAGAAAGAAAGAAAGAAAGAAAGAAAGAAAGAAAGAAAGAAAGAAAGAAAGAAAGAAGGAAGTTTTGTTTTCAGTCAGGCATGCAGTTCAATCCAAAGGTACATGGATGCTTGAGTTACCTGGGCCAAATCAGAGAAGCTCCGGGGCCTGTAAACCATGTCTTAAGAGATTCTATACCTGATTAGTTTGAGGGGAACTATGTCATAGCAAGTACAGAGATGAAAGGAAGTCAAGCATTCAATCTAGTCAGAGATTAATAAATCCGTAATAATATTCCACTCACTTAGTCAACAAAATTTTACTGACAGCCCACCAGAATCAGATACTACAGTAATCGTGGGACATAAATCGATCACACAAAAGCCCTGACCATCTTACTGACCAGTTTTTAAACACCAGAGCCCCTGCAGGCTGGTATATGGTGACCTGAGTCAGTTTATGGGTCAGGTAGCCGACTTACCAAAAGGTCTCTCTGATTTCAGTCTGAATGCAGATTCCAAGTGAAGAGGTTTCGATTTCACACAGAGGGTCCACGGGGACAGGTCCGTGGTGTGGCACTTGTCAGCATGTGTGAGGCCCTGGGACGAATTATCGGCACCCCATGGCCCACTCAGTATTACAGGGAATGATCAAGCTGCAAACAGTCCAAAGCACCCTTGGTGTACCGGCCCCCTGCAAAATTAATACCAATAGATTTCACACAAGGAAGCACCCAAATGTGACAGAACTAAAGTAGGGTCAAACAAATTCAACTAAAACTGAAAAAAAGTCTTCAATTAGAAAAGTTAATGGCTGGGACCATTGATAAAACCCTGGACAGTACACTGATTTGGGTTTATAACCAACACGACCAAACTGAATTCAAAGCACTGCAGTCCTCTGTTGATGATGAAATCTATTTCCACTGTATAGGGGAAAACTACGAAAGGCAATACCTCAAAATGCAATGAAGGGAGGTATAAAACCGCATTTCTGGGAAAAATTAAGACAACACTATAAATCACCATTCAAAGAAACAGATGAAAACTTAATCTTTTAGACACTGCCAAATGACGACCATCATGCTCCCCTGGAGATTGATCGACTTTTACTAGAGTTTCTTAGTGGCAATCAAAAGCTGGAATTAAACTTTAGGCTCATCCACCCCTGTAATTCCAACCCTCTGACACTGTTGGTTGGCATTTCATTTTTTGATCAATCATAACACTGATTTGGACCTGAAAGGAGTTTCTCCTCATGCTTGTCCTCCTTCTAATGTATCTCTACCATCAACTCTGCACAAATGGGTCTTTTTAGAGAAGATATATATTGGGGGTGAATGGAGGGGTACCATATCTGGTGGTGCTGGGGGTCCATTTAGTACTGGGAATTGAACCCAGGGTTCCCACATACAAAGCATATCTCCAACAAAACCCTGAGCTATCTTCCTGGCCCTCAATCTAGAATCTGATGGTGGCCACTTCAGCACAGAGGCAGCACTAGCCCCACTCCCCGCCAGAAAGCTTCCTCTTCCTTTCTCCACAAGTCAACCTTCCACACGCTACAGCTCCCTTCATTCTGCTCACTACTCCCCTCCTGACTCAGTAATGCCTGGCACCTAGCAAATGGCTAACAATGTACATTCAATCAATTAAAGACAGCACTAAAATGCTTTTATTCAATAATTCTCAGAAATCAAAATCATCATATTCCATGTAAATACCCTGTGGTTAAAGATCAAGGGTGTCGGACATCACAAATGGACAATGAAGCACAGACCTGGTTCTATTCATCATTCAAGGCTGGGTAAGAGACAAGCTGCCAGCGGTCATAAGATTTTAAACTGATTAATTAAACTCATTCATAGTGTTATCTTCTCATGCATTCACATTTCCTGTTTGGTGACTTCAAAGTAACCTATAAGACTTTCGGGAGGATTTTAAAGAGAACTCAGCAACAACAAACATCAAAGGAGGAGAAAAATACCACTATTGTGACAATATTCCCTCCAGGAACAAAATCAGCCAAACTTTATTAATTTATCTTCAAAGAAATGTACCTTAAAAAATTTCAATTCAGGGGGCTGGAGTGATAGCACAGCAGGTAGGGCGTTTGCCTTGCACACGGCCAACCCGGGTTCGATTCCCAGCATCCCATATGGTCCCCTGAGCACTGCCAGGAGTAATTCCTGAGTGCAGAGCCAGGAGTAACCCCTGTACATTGTCGGGTGTGACCCCCCAAAAAAAAAATTCAATTCAAGGGGAGAGATAGTACCATGGGCAGGCCCTCTTGCCTTGCACATGGCTGACCTGGCTTTGATCCCCAGCAACCTGGATGGTACCCCCAGCCCTGCCAGGTATGATCACTGAGTCCAGGGCCAGGAATAAGCCCTGAACACCATCGGGTGTGGTCCTCCAAAAATTCAAGTCATTTCATCATCCAATCCTGTGTAAAAGCAAGGCCCAAGAGGCAGCTGGACCGTCTGCAGTACGGGCTCTGCATGAGCTTAGGTGCGATCATATGTTGCCCAAGTACCACCGGAAATGTTCCCCAAACATCAAAAACAAAATAAAAAAACCAATTTGTTTAAAACGATGAAAGGTATGACACAGCAACTGCCCAACCATCTTTTGAAGATCATTTTTTAACATTAAAAACCGCTTATAAAAAACTTATAAGCACAAGTCCATTCAAGTAAGAATGCTTTCTGAGAGATAAAAACTCTGGCAGTAGCAAACAGAAGAACGAGTGATATGTTCCAAATGATGGACAAATAACTCAGAAAATTCGAAGCTTTTGCATGAGGAAAATACAACGAAATGGTTGCTCTATAGTTTCTAAAATAGTTTAAACTGAGTTAATGCAAATGTTCCTTTGAGTTATTTATTCTCTTAAATTTAAGTAACTCCTGTTGAGTTACTTAAATTTAAGCGAAGAAATAAAAACATTCTCCTTAGAATGATTTCCAGGCTGGGCTGAAGAGAAAGCTTTCTACGTAGAGACCCAGGTTCAATCCCCAGCAACACATTCCACCACTGGGAAATAACTTCCGAGCACGAAGCAAGGAAGAGTCTTTTGTTGCTGTTGTTAATTTTTTAAATTTTTCATTTGGTCACAATGAGTTACGATGCCATTAATGGTAATGTTTCAGACAACGGCACAATACCAGCCCCTCTATTAGAGTGCTAATGTCCCTCCACCAATATCTCAAGGTGGTCCCCTCCCTCACAACATCCACAGGTCACCCCATATCCTTGGCAAACTCAGTTTTGTGGGTCCACTCTCAGGGTCTGTTAGCAGCAGTCATGTTAGTTCTTTACTATGTTTCTTTCTCTTCTACATCAATCTCTCGTGTATTTGTCCCTCTCCCTCTTCACTCAGCCTGATGCTCTCCTGTCCCATCCACGGTGCGGCATACTGCAGGATTTCACCTTTCCTTTACCACTCATTTGTTCTTGGGTACTGAGGCTGTTTCCAGATCTTGGCTGTTGTAAAACAGGAGTTGCCATGAAGACAGGAGTATAAGGTCTTTACAAGACAGTCTTTCCAGGCTCTTGTGGTAGACAGTTGTCAGGAAGTGGAGCTGCTGGGCCATTTGAAGCTATGGTCTTTATTTGCTTTAGAAATCTCCAGTGTTTTCCATGGAGGCTGAACGAGATATCACTCTCACCACAGTGGATGACGGGTTCTTGTCCGGAGTCTGTTTCTCCTCTTTTTGACAGGTGCCAGTCTTTTTTTTTCATTAGTTTATTTTTAATTAGAGAGTCATCGTGAGGGTACAGTTACAGATCCATACATCTTTGTGCTCATGTTTCCCCCATACAAAGTTCGATAACCCATCCCTTCACCAGTGCCCATTCTCCACCACCCGTAAACCCAACATCCCTCCCCCCCTCCCCAATCCCGTCTCCCCCCACCCCACCCTGCCACTATGGCAGGGTATTCCCTTTTGTTCTCTCTCTCTGATTAGGTGTTGTGGTTTGCAATAAAGGTGTTGAGTGGCCATTGTGTTCAGTCTCTAGTCTGTATTCGGCCCACATCACCCTTCCCCCACATGACCTCCAACCACATTTTACTTGGTGGTCCCTTCCCTGAGTTAACGGGTGCCAGTCTTACCGGTGTGAGGTGCTATCTCCCTGTTGTGTTGCTTTGCATTTCCCTGATGATGAGTGATGAAGAGCTCACCACACATCTGAAAAAGGGCTTATCTCCAGGAAATAGAAAGCACTCACTTATAGAAATATAAAGCACACACTTAACAACAAGAAACCACCAACCCATCACAAAATGGGGGAAAGAGCTGGACAGAAACTTCCTCAGCAAAGACATACAGATGGCCAAAGGGCCTTTGAAAAAAAAGCTCTTTGTTAAGAGAGAGCGCCTAATGGAGAGATGGGTCAGGCGGACGCTGTGGGGCTTGTCCATTAGCTTGACTTCTAAGACCACGTGAGTGCCCTCCCACAGCAGTCTGTGACATGGTTCCAAGACCACGTGAGTGTCCTCCGACTGTGGTGCATGGAGAACCATGAGTCTTCACCACTCACATACCATCAGTGGGAGAAAAAGACAGGAGCTGTTCATTCTGTTCTCGTGAATACTCACTTTCTCTCCTGTAGCAAAATTATGTCTGAAAACTACCACATCAGAAACTTTTCACTTTTTCAACCCTTGCCTACATTTGTCTTTTTTTTTTTTTTTAGTGAGTCACAGTGAGGGTACATTTACAGATTCACATCTTTTCGTGCTTGTTTTTCCCTCATGCAATGTTTGAGAGCCCATCCCTCCACCAGTGTCCATTCTCCACCACCAATGAACCCAGTATCCCTCCCACCCCCCATCCCATCCCCCCACACCCCACTCCGCCTCTGTGGCAGGGCATTCCAATTTGTTCTCTCTCTCTCCTTTTGGTGTTGTGGTTTGCAACAGGGGCATTGAGTGACCATCGTGTTAAGTCTCTAGTTTACTTTCAGCATGCATCTCTCTCCCCGCGCGGGATTTCCAATCACATTTTACTTGGTGTTCCCTACATTTGTCTTTTTGTTAACAGATTTATAATGCTTGGGGAGGTAGCTGGGTCTTTGGGTTTTGTTTCTCTTTTTCTTTTTTTTTTTTAATTTTTATTTTTTATTAGTGAATCACTGTGAGGGTACAGTTACAGATTTCCTTATTTTCGTGCTTGTGTTTCAGTCATACAATGGCCGAGAACCTATCCCTCCACCAGTGCCCATTCTCCACCACCGATGATCCCAGCATCCCTCCCATGCCCCAATCTCATCCCCCCTCTTTTTCTTTGGCTATTCTGTCATTAAAAAAGAAAAGCAAGTGGGCCAGATAATACAGTGCGTGAGGCACTTACCCTGTTTGGAATCCCCTTGCCGTATACTGTAACCCCAAGCACCACCTGGAGTGACCCCTAAGCACAGAGCCAGGAGAACGCCCTGACACAGCCACTTTTGGCTCAGTCCCCTCCTTCCCACCCCCCCCCACCACCACCAAAAAAAAAAAAGAGAGAAAAAAGGCAAGAAGTGAAAGTAGATTAAAACACCAAATGTGTGCTGCTGTGGTAAAAGTAGGCCCACATGTGTCCTATTTTGCTTAATCCTCATGTAAACCCTGCTAAACCTTTCCTGGGGCTCCTGCAAAGTCCCGAGGCGCTCAGAGCCAGAGCTGGGACGTGAACCAACGCCATGTCCACCCCAGACTCTGCTGCCAGTTGCTGGGATTTGGACTTTAATAAAGTTTTACTGCTCTGATTATAAGAATAACAGAAAGTGCTTAGCTGGCAAAAATAAAACAAAATAAAAAAAATAACAACTGCTAGTTGCCAAGAATTCTGGGGGAAACACAGAAAAGTCCCAAGAAAATGAAGAACTATCTGATCTTCTATCCAGAGATCAGAGAGAGCAACTGCTTGTATCTTAGAAATTTGGGTGTTTTGTTTTTTTTTTTTAATTTTTGGTTTGGGGCTACAACCAAACCAGTGCTCTGGGCTTACTTCTGGTTCTGTGCTCAGGGATCACTCTGGACTTGGGGCACCATGCGTGGTATCAGGGATCAAATCCAGGTCGGCTGCATGTGAGGCAATCAAAGCAAGAAATTTGATTTCTCTGCAAGGTAGAATTTTGAGTCAGAGCAATATAGAGCAGGTAAGGTGTTTGTCTTGCATGTGGCTAACCCAAGTTTGATCCCCAGCACCACATACGGTCCCCTGGGCCTGCCAGGAGTGATCCCTGAGCACAGAACCAGAACTAAGTCCTAAGCACCATCAGGTATGACCCAAAAGAAAAAAAAAATGAACTGAATAGGCTGAATCTTAGGTTTCATGTGGTTGGGGAGACAGTATAGGGGATAAGGCACATCCTTGCCTTGCATGCAATCAACCTGGGTTTGATCCATGGCAAGGCCTATAGTCCCCCAAGCCCCACCAGAGGTGATCCCTGAGCACAAAGCCAGAAGTATTCCAAGAGTAGCCCCTCAGAATAGACAGGTATATACCCTCTCCCCCACAAAAAAATAATACCTTAGGTTCAGGGAGAGGTTACTATATCCTAAATTAAAAATTAACACATGAACTACTCTCTTTGTAAAATTCAAGCAGGAATCAAAGTACACACACCTGGTCTAGCCTCCAACCCCTGCTTAGGGGACTAGAGTGATATACAGCTGGTAAGGTGCCTGCCTTGCACACGGCTAGTTCAGGTTTAATTCCCAGCATCCCATACCCCACCTCAAGCACCACCAGGTGTAATTCCTGAGTTCAGAGTCAGGAGGAACCCCTGAACTTCGCCGGGTGTGCCCCAAAAAACAAAAACATAAATAAAAGTCACTGTCACTGTCATCCCATTGCTCACTGTTTGGTTCGAGTGGGCACCAATAACGTCTCTCACTGTGAGACTTGTTACTGTTTTTGGCATATTGAATACACCACGGGTAGCTTGCCAGGCTCTGCCCTTTGGGCGCGATACTCTCGGTAGCTTGCCGGGCTCTCCGAGAGGGGCGGAGGAATCAAACTCGGGTCGGCCGCGTGAAAGGCGAACACCCTACCGCTGTGCTATCACTCCAGCCCTTTTATAAATAAGAGTAATTTTAAAAATAAGTGGACTAGGCAGGAATCAGAGCATATGGCTCAAGTGGGAGAGCCCATGCCTTGTGTGTACAAGGCCCTGCGTTTGACACCACACACCACGAGTGACAAACATCAACCAATGAAAGTGAACTCTATGGATAGACATGTTAGTACTCATGAAAACTCAGAAAATGGCTCCCAAATGGTTAAGCTCAGGTTTAAATGACTTTTTTTTCAATTATGAATTTGATGGGAATGTGTCTAATAATCTTACTGAACCACACCAAGAATATAATGAATTGCCTATATTAGCAACAAGCATCACCTAAGAAATAGAGCAGAAAATATTAAAGGCTCAAGATAAAGGCGTGTTTATCACGAACACGCCTGTGTGATTCTGGACAAAGGAGACAGGGTCTAGTCTAGAATTCTAAACTCACACTAAATTAAACTTCTACAGACTACCACTTTTCACATCTTTCTTTACCATCATTTACACTAATTGGTATGTTTCCAGCTTAAAAGCTTTCCTCTCAGCTGTGGTCATGCCTCATCACCAATCAGCAACGGGAAAAGACAACAAACTCCACGAGGATATGCCATCAAAAACCTGGCAAAGAGACAGAATGTGTTACCCGTGCCATCTTTAGGATGCGCCCTGGGCCAGTGCACTGTTGTCAACGAACGTTTTAACTGTAACTGCCGTCATGAAGTGGGACCTTCTAACTCGTCAAAGATCACTGCTGGACTGGGCAAAATGTCGCTCAGCATCACAACGTAGCTTTCTATGAACCAAGCAAGCACAACAGAGGCGGCCCAATGTGACGGAAAAACGAGGGAACAGACGCTCAATGTAAATGACAGAACAGGCCTTTCAAAGTCAGCAGTCTGAGAAGCAAGGTGCAATGGCTTTGGATTAAAGCAAGGTTTAAGGTAAGAGGATGTGTTGTGCAGGCACGCGTACCTGCCCATGAATGACAACTGGGTTTTAGCCTCTCTTGGTGGCTGTCACCTCGGTGCCATGGCATTGCCAGTTGTGCTCAAGAGCATCTGCTCTGAGTCAAATGCTGGTGACACATCTCCCAGGAAGTGTCGCTGAGGGATACTCCCAGACTTCCTTCATCTGCATCTCAGCAAAATTCTCCTGGCTTCAAAACAAAGAAAGAGTGGACTGGATGGAATTTTAAGCAGTTTTAAGCAGAAAGAGCAGTAAGTCGGCTCTGCCATAAATGTGGCAAGAGAAGGAATATCTACCAGCACTAGGGTAGTAGCAATGGAGAGTGAGGGAGCGAGAAAGAGGGAGAGAGAGAAGGAAACTATTTTGATAATGGCTTCAAAGACATGTGGGCCTGAGAGAGTCAAGGGGCTGATGGCACACTGTGTGCACAGGGGTCCTGGGTTTGAATCCAGGCACCAAATCAAACCACTGTGGTTCACATTCTAAGAACCACTAGAAATAACCACCCCTAAGTTCTGAGCGATTCCCAAAAGTGATCTGGGTGCACCATGGGGTAAAACAGAGAGGCCTGGGGCACTTTCGTAGTCCAGAGTTTGCCTTACAGGTTTAAGGCAAGGGTGTTCTCAGCAGCACTGTCATCTGGGATACCCAGTGACACAATGAAGGGTGTCACCTCTGGTGCACCATGACCAAGTGTGTGCAAACACAATGGAAAAGTGTACATGGAGCACCCCTACCCCAACCCCCTGCTCACCCCAGTCATTAAAATGTAATAGCGAACCGAAGGGTCAACCAGGATACGGCTCCACAGGGAAGCACTTGCCTTGGGTGCCTGAGACCTACAGGGGTGGGAGGGGATGGGGAAGAGTGGATGTGGTAGGCGAGAGAGGGGCTGGGGGTATGAAAGTGGAATTACACAAATAAGCCCAATGTACTTTTGAGAGGGGACTCTCGAGGCTGACACTTATTAAGAAAGCAGGAAATGGAGAGGAGAGGAGAGGGGAGGGGAGGGGAGGGGAGGGGAGGGGAGGGGAGGGGAGGGGGAAATAAGGAAAGGAAGGGCCACCAAACATTAAGACTAATCCTAAGCTTCTTGTCTTTTTTGTCCCTCTGTCTATATGCACGTGCGCGCACATGCACGCACACACACAGACACACACACTCATTTTCACCAAATACAATCAAAGCTCATTGATAGGTAGATAATGTTACTTTCCAACACAAGAAAAAAACTAAATATTTATTTTAAATTATCTTTAAAAAAAATAAAATTGAAGAGACAAAAGGAACATTCATTCCACACATATCCACTGTGGATGCTTGTTTCCATAACACTCATGGAAAGAGCCCTAGTATTTTCAGACAGGACATGTTCCCTGCAGAGTTCCCAGAAGGCTAAATCCAGTGAGGTTACCCTTGACTGATTCATTCATTAGAGGAGAAAACCTTACAATTGCAAACCCAACACATCCGTTATTGCCAGGGTGCAGATATACTGAGTTACAAGACTCAAACACACTATCCTAGTGGGAACGCTTTGTGGCACCTGGAATTAGCACCTCCTGTTTGTACATACCTGTTTATGATGCATTTGACGATCAATAAGCATTCAATAACTTCCTGTTCAATAAGTACTGCCACCAAGATATTCAGGCAAAAATGTCCAAGGTCTGCTGACACAGACCTTCTAACTTCAGACTGGTTGTATAGATGTACCGCTATCAGTTGTCAAAGCAAATCTGACTAGCCATTCTAACTTCACAGAATAGAACTGTGCAATTTTTAACTGTCCAAATTTGATTCCAATAAAATTACATTATAAATGAGATGGCATATTTTATTAGTTTTAAAAGCAAAGGGGTGTAATTAAAACTTGTATGCACAATTTGCATTGAATTCGTTTCTGAATCAAACAGGCACCTCAGCAGTGGGTCATTTATTAATTCTGGGGGTTGGGGAGGGCAAACACTCATGCAATCCAAATGATCACTTGGTACCTGATCTGACTTTCGTTTTTCTTTTTTTAAGTTTTTTTGGTTTGGGGGATCACACTCAGCTATGCTCAGGGGCTACTCTCAGAGCAGTGCTCGCCTCACTCAGAGGTGGCACTCCGGGGACCCTAAGATGCCAAGGACCAAATCTAGACCTCCTGCGAACAAAGAAGATTATACTATTCATCCCCTGGCATCTTACTTTAAAAACTAGGAAAGTGGTTTCCCAGTGCTATTGTTGTGACTCTATATTTTCAATTTCCCAGGGCCATCTCAATCTTAAATAATGCATCATGTCAGACGATGTGTCCTCTGGAAATACGGGGCACTCTGTCACTGGATCCAGAGGCTCACCACTTCCCCTCCCCAGGCCTGTGCTCCACTCCCCAAAGAAAATACGTGAAGTTATGACTGATAATGATTAATCAGAAACGTAGTCGTGATTTTACTTTAAAACCTTACAATTTCCTCCTAACTGCATCAACATCAAATGAAAGAGGGAAGGCAAGCAGTAATCGGGGAGAAATTTCTTCTAACAGACAATATCGAGTTGTTAGCTACAAAGATCATTGCCTTAAATGTCAGGCATGGATGATTCATTCTTCCAGATGGATTCTGTCTTATTTTTATTTCACTATTCCTGTTTCATCGTTTTGAAGCAAACTAATTCCCAAACGTGGCATCTACAGAACTGGTCATAATAAACAAAACAGCTGATTACTTACAAATGAGAAAATTAAACATCAGTGCAATTAAATACACACATCTGAACTAAATATTTGATTACTGCATACTGCAGTGATTTATGCTAAAAGAAGGCACTGATCTTAAGTGTGATGTATTGTGAGCATGCCATGAAATCATTTTCTGTTTACTCAATAAATAAACAGGAAAATCCATTAAGAGGGCAGAGATCCTGACTGGATTTTCTTGGTGATTAAGTGAATTAAGCCAGGGTTGGAGGCGTGACTCAAGTGGAAGAGCCCTGGCTTGCATGCATGGAGTCCTGGGCTTGCTCCCTAGCACCACGTGTCCCACACCAATAACATGCATGGCCCTGCTCCCCACCCTCAAACCCCCCAGGCACGATCAGGTGAAGCAAGCTCAATAACAAAAACTAAATCGAATTAAGTGGATTAAACCAGTATTTCAGCCAGCTGGTTAAGGGCTGCATGTGGTAAAAGCTAGAGGGTATACAAATTAAGATGACTATCCTGCCCACACGGCAGAGCCTGGCAAGCTACCCGTGGCGTATTCAATACGCCAA
Source organism: Sorex araneus (assembly GCF_027595985.1). Classification (NCBI taxonomy): domain Eukaryota; kingdom Metazoa; phylum Chordata; class Mammalia; order Eulipotyphla; family Soricidae; genus Sorex; species Sorex araneus. The sequence continues at coordinate 157,942,162 of NC_073304.1, read as the reverse complement.
AAACAGTAACAAGTCTCGCAATGGAGACGTTACTGGTGCCCACTCGAGCAAATCGATGAACAACGGGATGGTGCAGTGCAGTGCAGTGTAATGCCATCTAAACAGCTAACAAGCACCAAAGTTAACTAAAGCCATCATCTTACCTCCTCTTTCAAGAAGAAAGAGGACATAAAAGAGGATTTAAAGCTGTGATCATTAAGATAGCATCTTCGTAAAAGGGTAGGAAGACTGAGGAACAGATTTCCCTCCCCCCAACACTGATTTACAAAGTTGTTCATGACAGCACTGTTTGAGGCATCCATGTTCCAACACCAATCCCACCAACCAGCATGACCTTCCCTCCACCAGTGTCTCCAGTTTCCCACTCCATCCCCAAAAGTCCGCCCCCTTAGCAGGGACAAACAAGTTTACTTGGAATTGCTTTATTACAACAAAAAGGCAAGTGGAATTATCAAGAGACAAATCCATAAAAGTCACTTTGTGATCACTGTTATAGCTCAAGCTCGCAATGGGGTTACTGAAGTTACTGTCTGAGGATTTACTGAGCTAGTTGGTGGGGTCCAGCCTCCTGTGGAACAGAACAGAAGAGACTCAACTCTAGCAACCACCCCACGTACTGAGTACCTGCTTTAGGGCAAAGCAAACACCACAAGGAGGTGGGAAATGGATGACTTTTTAATAAACAATGCTGACTTGCCCAACTACTCATATGGGCAGAGTTATGGTGACCCTCTCATATCGACCCCAAAATAAATGCTGGATGGAGGGACATCTAAGGCAAAGGCCACACAATCAATTTTTCTTAGAAGAAAATATACATTTTCTTCTTGTCCCCTTGAGTAAGCACAGATATTTTTGAGTGTCAAAAAAAAAAATACTTAGGAACGTGGTCCATTGAATTACATCAGGATCTATTCCTCCAAAGACACTAAAAGAATAAAGAATAATCCACAGAAAAGGGAAAAAATACAACAGAAATAACTGACAAAGGGGTAAAATCCAAACTGTACGGAAGATTCTCACAAACAATAAGAAAACACATACAAGGCACACACCTCAACAGAGAACTGGAAACTGGGCAGCCAGGGTCGGAGCTCAGTGGCAGAACATGTGTGTTGTATGTAATGTACGGAATCTGATCCCGGCACAGAAGGAAGGAAGGGAAGAGGGAGAGATAAAGGGAAGAAGAGGGGCTGGAGCCATAGTACAGGGGGTGAGTAGGACATTTGCCTCGCATGCGACAAACCTGGGTTCGATTCCCAGCATCCTATATGGTCCCCTGAGAACCGCCAAGGGTAATTCCTGAGTGCAGAGCCAGGAGTGACCTCTGTGCATCGTTGGGTGTGACCAGAAAAGCAAAAAAAAAAAAAAAAGGAGGAGGAAGAGAGGGAAGAAGGGAGGGAGGAAGGAAAGAAGAAAGGAGAAAAATATAGTCAAAGGCCATGAACAGGCTCTTTACAAAATGCACACCAAGCCGAATGACTAGGTTAAAAACACATATAACATTAAGTATTCGTGAGAAAGCAGAAAAATAAGATTCATACACTGCCGATAGACTCGTGATCCAGCAATTCCAAGCAACTGTAAGTACCCAATGGAGTACTTACATATGTTTGCTAACAGAACTTGTACCAACACCAAGGAGAGGACTCAACAGGTAGGAATATATGCTTTGCGAGCAAGAATCCCATGTAAGATCCCTCAGCAACTGCAGGATCACCCCCCACACACCAATCCTGGAATGGCCAGGAGTGTAGAAAAACAAATTTAAAAAAGGCGAAGATGCATGCTAGAATGTCCTTGCAGCAGTATTCACTGTAATACAAAATTCACTGTGTCAGTGACACAATGGAATGCCATCCAAACATAGAGAATGATTTATAATTATATATAACAGTGTGGATAAACCTCAAAGAGATGGTTCAACAAAACTGTTTCACAAATTACACCAATTTTGTAGACAAAAGAGTATGTTCTATAGGCCTGCATGTATATAATCAACAAATCCAGGCAAAAAACTAATCAATGCTCTTAAAAATCCGAACACTCCATAATAATCCATAAGGCAACAAAGGAATTGATTTCCTAGTCAGGCATTTGTCATGTTCACTTTGTGTAAAATCATAGTGCTCGGGTATATTACATGTGAGTCACCGTGAAGGCGGCCGGAGTGATCATCACAGTTAGCCTGGCACGAAGCTATGCAGGGAGATCCCTAACTCAGTGCAGCCCCCAACTGTGCTGTGAAGACCTGGAAATCCCCTCCACTCAGAGGAAGCGCCAGTGGTTTTCAAGATTATGTGGCCAGATGAAATCTGGGAGCTAAAATGAGAGGATGAGAAGACAGGGGGAAACACTAGCCTCTTTATGAATACTTCCTGGCATTTCCTCCAGACCTCAGCAGCAATCAATATTCTTCCAGCTGGATCCCCGGCTAGCCCAATCAAGTCTACAAGAAATAATTCCCCCAAATCCCAGGGTTTTCTGGATTTGGAGTTAGATTATATCCTTTGTTAAGTTATAATCAGCAGATTCCAAATCTCCTAAAAATATGTCATAATGGGCGTGTAAATTATTATTATCAGCTCGGGATAATGCTCTGATGCATGTAACAGGAAGTAAGTCCTGTTAAAAAGGAAATCCAGAGAGACGCACTCGCTGCCCAAGAATACATGGGCTAAGGGGTCAGGGAGATGTAAGGAGCTTGTCTTGCATAAAACTGACCTGGGTTCAATGCCCAGCACTTCCGGGAGTGATCCCTGAGTAGGGAGCCAGGACTAAGCCCTGAGTACCACCAGGTGAGTCCCCCGCGCACGCACACACACACACACCAAAAAAAAAAAAAAAAAAAAAAAAACAATGTGAGCTAAAATCCACATAAATCTCTTGGCTTTTCTCAAATGGGCCCTAGAGAACTTGCCAGCGCCCAGTGAGCGTGTCTAATTTCCAGAATTTCTAGGCAGGAGAGAGAGGAGCTGGGCAGATTAGTTTCCCAGCGCGTCACCCAGATAGGCCTGCCTATAATCACTGAGCAGGACAATTTTAGTCACACAGCAACTGACCGCTGGAAAGGTGACAAAGAACTAGGTTAGGCAAACACACTCCAGCTTGTAGCAAAATTCAGGTTCCATTAGCAGCGAAAAGAGGGGGCACAGGTCTTAGGAACGTCCTCCTCTGTGACGGACATGTGAGGGGTTTACAAACAGTGAATAAATACATGTTTCTGGAGGGGGTCACATATGGCAGCGCTGAGGCTGCTCCCCGCAGTGCTCAGGGAACCATGCAGTGCCTGGGGGTAGAGCCGGGGCCCCCGCCATGCAAAGCCTTCCCCTGGCCCACGGAGCTATCTCTTGGGCCCCCTGAATATATTTCCTGAATCGAGCAGTTTGCAAGCTTGTGGTTCATGGCACCAGAAGCAATTTTCTGTGGTACAATCTTGGTCACTTTTTTCCAAAGCCTTTTTCAGATTTTTCACCACTGGGGGAAAGGCAGGCGTCCAGACACCACCACCATTTCTCGGGCTAAAGACCAGGGCCTGGGGATTTGCCTTTCATAGTTCAGTTTTATCTCCTATAAAGATCGTCTTTATAAAAACTGAGGAATCTTTTTTCTAAAATACTCAGACCTGAGACCTAAGTTTCAAATGAGTGGAAAAGAATACTCTTAAAACTCCAATTTTTCCCCCCTGCCTTTTTTTTTCCTTTTAATGAGCAACAAATCTGCAGCCACCATACACGTTCATCCAAATTAACTGCTCACGGTTGAAACAAGAGTCCTTTTCACGGTCTACTTGGGGCCGTGTTTTTCACATTGTTAGGGTTCTCGCTGGTGATTTTGCTATGTAAAATGACCAAGCTGAGTGCTGAAGTACCCGTCCAGTGTTCCCAAGCGCAAAAGACTGAGGGCATTTGACCAAGAAATGCTTGTCAGGTCCACGAGTCCAGTGCTTGTGACCCAAGAGTGTATTTTCAACAAGGTGTCTTCAAACAGACACACATAAATCAAGACTATACACTGATTATTTGGCCAAGATGTTGTGGCCGGAGGCTTGTCAGAAACCTCCCCTGCCCATGTGGTACCTCAGAACAAAGGCGGGGGTCAGTATTCACTCCGCATTCCAGAACAAGTTTACCACCAAGAACAAGAACTGATGACATTTTATTGCTGCATGAAATAAATTAGGCCCTTACAAGAGTTATTTGCTGGTTGTTTTGTTTTACACTAGACCTGCTTTTGTTGTTTCATAGAAATCAAGTGATTTGGCCGGGAAGATACGGTGTTGATGAAACAGCTCTCAGAACACAAACTTTTCTCTCAACCCAGTGGGTCTGAGTAAGGCTGTATCTAGCCATTGCTGCCTAGAGTCTTCCATTCGCCTCTTTTGCTTTTTCCCCTCCATAAACCATTCACTTTAATAAAATGGAGTGGACAAAAATTAGTATTACTGTCTAAAACAGAAGATTCTCACACTTCAATTAAAATTTTTAAGAGTAAATATTCCATTCATTGAATGTTACATAAAAGATTTTGCCAAATATTTTTGTAACTTTTTTTTGCATATTTTTACCTTTTTTAAAAAAATTTATTTAGTCACCATGAAATTACAAAGTTACTCATGATTGGGTTTCAGGCATACAATGTTTCAAAGAATAAATACATTCTATTTTGTGTAAAGATTTGCTTCTACTCCCTTCTACTACAATCACATTAAAGTCTAAATTAACAGGGCGAGAGCAATAGTATAATGGGCAGGGCTTTTGCCTTGCACGCACTAACCTGGGTTCAATCCTCAGCATCCCATATGGTTCCCTGAGCATCACCAGGAGTAATTCCTGGCTGCAGAGCGTCTCTGCCTCCCTGCCAACAAGCTGGTGTCCCAGACACCTTAGAATCTGCAGCACTTTAGACTGGCTTAAAAGGAGTCCAAGAATTTCTGCCAGTGAATTGTTTGTTACATTTCATAAAAGCAGCTGATAAATCAAGACCCCAAGATAATCTTCCTAAGTAATTTTTCCGAGGGTATGATGAATAAAATTCTCCAAGTACTAGCCAGTTGAGAATTTGTTACAGGCCAAAGAGGCAGTATAAGCCTTGAACACAGCTGACCTGGGTTCAATCCCTGGCACCCTATATGGTCCCCTGAGCACGGGCAGGAGTGATCCCTGAGCACAGTGTCAGGAATAACCTCTGAGCATCATGGAGTATGGCTCCAAAACAAAACAAAAAGAATTTAAGCTTAACTTTATGGGCCAGGGAGATAGTTCGCTGGGCTGGAGCGTATGCTTTAAAGCAGGAGGTTCAATCCCTGGCTTTGTATGATCCCCAACCACCGCTAAGAGTGACCCCTGAGCACTGGACCAGGAGTTGTATTGTTGGTGTGGCGCAGGAAACAGAAACCAAAAAAAATTATATTAAAATTCTGACAAGTCGGTGTTTTCAGAAAGGTTATTAGAACGTCCAACGCTTCCCCTACTACTACCATATTAATTTCTGCCCACATTACTCATCAAACAAAGCTGCTCATAAAGGTCAGACTCAACTCCAGCGGTTTCCACTAAGCAATATCATCTCGGATTCCTGCCACTGTCATAACCTATAAACCAAATTATTAAACTTGCCACTGGTCACAAAGAGATTTATCTAGGAGTATGCGCTAGTACAGCAAGTACGGTGCTTGCCTTGCATTCAGCCCCACCCAGGTTCAAATCCCCGGCACATGTGGTTCCCCAAGCATCATCAGGAGTGATCCCGGAGCCCAGAGCCAGGAAAAAGCACAAAACATCACCCAAAAACAAACAACAACAACAAAAAAAAAAAACCAGAAGAAAATAAATATTATGGAAAGAAATGCTCCAATGTTTCAGTGACGAGAAGGAATAACCGCCTCAAAATGCACGTATTGTTTAATGGCAAATCAGTGCATTCATTTCAAATGCAAACACCTTGCTTTATTGATCATGAATAAGAGAGAGAAAACATAAGTCAGCCAAAGCCAGCTTTTCTCCAAACCGTAAGCGCAGTATTGCTTCCTCGGATGTTTCCAAGGATAACATATTTGAAATAAAACCTTGGTCTCTGAGCTGTACTTGACACTCCCTGGTACAAGCAAGAGAAGGGAACTCCAAGGCCGAGCTCCTCTGGATCTGTAAAAAGAGAACTATTTGTGGCATTTTCCTAGTGAGAGCTGTTCCGAAACTTTTATTAACCACACTGGAAGAAAAGGAAAAGAGAGGATTGTAAATGCCATTTACTTTCACTCTTTCTCTCTCTCTCTCTCTCTCTCTCTCTCTCTCTCTCTCTCTCTCTCTCTCTCTCTCTCTCTCTCTCACACACACACACACACACACACACACACGTACACACACACACACACACACACCACAAAACCCCTTTTCCTATAGATGTATTAATTCACTCATTCATTTGACACTTACTTATAGGTTTCACTGAATGCCCAATCTTCAAACAGTGAAAAAAAAAAAAATCAAGGAGCTGGTGTGTCCCAGATACAGCGGACTTCGGAGCTGCCTGGGGAGAGTGGGAGCATTTACTCGTTGGTCCGGGCATCAAACATCAATAATTGCTGTTGCTGCCTTTGTATGCAGAGATGCTATGTTTATACATTTTATCCCTTTGCGGTATGAATGCCTAATGAGATCTGGCTGGGGCGACAGGAGATTTTTTTTCTGCAACTGGTAAGAATTTCTTCCAATTAAGCTTTCTGTTTGGGGAGTTCTGCTTTTTGTTTCCCTGGAGTAGGGTCATTCAACAGTTCCATGGAAAGCAGGGAGAAAGCACAGCCCAGTCTACTGGCAGTTTTCCCCACCTTCAAACAATTCCTTGTTCAGATACACAGCCACAGAAGGTCAAAGGTCACTTGCATCTTTGTGCCGAGCTCTGTGGTAGTAACAAACACACTTTTGTCCGCCTTCCCTCAATGACATGGGCTGCGACAACCACACGGGCTGAACTTCCCATCTCAGGCCCTCAACTGCCGGGCCACAGAATCTCATGGACACTCCCTCCATAAATGATTAAATCTCTTTTGTGAGATAAAATAATTTATTTACCTGGGAATAAATGAACGCTAATTCTGGCCAACACAAAAACACTCATGGCCCATAATGTCGTGGATAAGTCTTCTTGTCAAAGCATCACTCTTCTTACAGACTTATGTTAGGAAACTCTTATTGACTGTTTATCAGGGTTTCCTCATTCTGAGTCGACTTTATTTTAGATAACAGAGACTTAAAAGTGAAATTATAATTTTAAAAGTTTTTCAATTTAAAAATCCTTTCTTAAAAGGTGATCATAAACATACCTAAGTTATCTTGAAGTTATAAAATTTATTTAAAAGTTTTTATAAAAAGTCTAGCTATAGAGAACTACATGTACTAGGGAAAAGAATACAAATATTAAGGGTCAAAGAGACAGGATAGGGAATAAGGCACTTGCCTTGCATGCAGCCAGCCCTGAGCACTGCTAGACATGTCCCAAAAAACAAATATACGTATCACTCTATCACCATCATTCAGTTGCTCATCGATATGCTCAAGCAGGTACCAGTAACGTCTCCATTGTGAGACTTCTTGTTACTGTTTTTGGCCTATGGAATACGTCATGGGTAGCTTGCCAGGCTCTGCTGTGCGGGCAGGATACTCTTAGTAGCTTGCTGGGCTCTCAGAGAGGGACGGAGGAATCAAACCAGATCTGCTGTGTGTAAGGCAAACTCCCTACCTGCTGTGCTATGGCTCCAACCCATTATATATATATATATTATATATATAAATATACACACACACATGTATATATGTATATATACACATATATATAAAACCATGTAATAATTCACAAGTCCTCTTAGCTTAGTATACCTTAATAACTGTAAGCATGGAAGTCAAATATTCCGTTTATTTTATCTGATTTTATCTCAACATCTCTCAGCAGTGCTGAAGCATCAAACTCAGGGGTCCTGTACCTGCAAGGCATATGCTTCAGTCCTTGGCACAGTATTTCATTCTGCCAGCTGTCCACTTAAAGCACCAGTTTTCAAATAAATCCCTGTGACTCACTGGTCCTAAGAACAATAAAATACTGCTGCTATTGCAAATCAAAGAGCAATGACCACCCCCAAATTAATTAAGGAATAATCAAAAAAGGGATTACTCATACATCTTGGAAGTAAAATTCTCTTTTGTTGTTGTCACTTTTTTTTGTTTTGAGGCTATACCTGGTGGTGCTCAGGGGTTACTCCTGGCTCTTACTCAGGAATTACTCCTGGTGGTGCTCAGGGGACTATATAAAGTGCCGGGGATCAAACCCATGAAGTAAACCTTCCTAAAAGCTGGGAGTTACACCAACACAATCAATTAAGGCCTGAAGAACTTGCTAGTACAAAGAGGCACCTTCCTACACACTCACACTCTCTCTCTCACTCTCTCACTCTCTCTCTCTCTCTCTTCCATAACTGTTTCAAAATAAAGCAAATGCTTCTCAAAGGCTGAAAATATACTCTGAATTTACCAAGCCACCGACCGTGCCCAACACTCCAGACTTCTTAAAGGAAATGGATCCAATTTCATCTTTCAATTCATTTTAAAAAGCAGACAGTGGACAGCAAAACAGCTGAAAGAAGCAAAAAGTACAAATCACATAATAAAATTCATGAGAAACCAGAATCTTGTTGAAATTGATTATAAGGTGGCTCTGAGCAGGCCTGACCCGAAGAAAAGAATTCCACATGGCAAGAGTAAAAGCTACTCTAGATTCTGCTGCATGAAATTCGGTAACTAAAATGTTTCTAAACCACTCGTGCTTTAAAAGGCTCATTTAAATATGAATTCTTTCTTACAACTGCAGAAGCCCATAGTCCTGACCCACCATGAATATCAGACTATTTCTCATCCTTCATAACCTGAGACTAATGAGAAAGGTTTTCTAAGAGCTTCTTCCATTCCAGACCTGCCCTTCCTATAACAAAACAGTTCCGGACAGACGAGTTGGGTTCTCTCCAGTGCTCAAGCCTGGGTCCTGGTTCTGAGTACAGGGCTGCACTGCAAGAAACAGAGCCAGTGAAACTAAGCTTTTTTCTGTTTCTACTTCTTGCCTATATTGGTGAGTGATGAGACCGCCACTGAAGAGTCTGCCTGACAGACACTCTGCAGCCAATACCGACTGCTGCATCTATAAAGTAGGCAGTCGTCAAGCGTAAGGGCTGCCTCCTCCTAGAACAGAGAATTGAGAAAGTGACTTGTTCCGTTAATCAAAGTCAGTCAGACTTTGAATATCTCACTAAGGGATCCCCAAATAACAACGGTGCCATGAAGGGAGAAAAAAAAGGCAAATTATGTACATGAGAATATGATTTAGAGAACCAAATACACAGCTCAACAGGCTGGAGTACAGGCAGAGGACCCGGCTCACTCCCTGGAACCATCACAACTAAACCCAGGAGTAGCCCTGAGCAGTGCTGAGTGTGGGCCCAAAAGGCAAAAAAGCAAAATCAGCAGGGAGTATTGTTTATAAAGCATCTTATATAACTAACATAGGAATCGCAATGGCACACAGAAATTATGTGTGCTATAATTAGAAAGAAAGCTCTTCAAATTCTGACTTTTTAATATTACATTTACAGATGTATATATGTGTGCAGCCACTATGGTCCAACCACAGGACAAATGAAAATAAACCTATACGTGACAGAGAAACGATGTCTGTACTATGCACAAAATAAATATGAAAATTTGACAAAAAGTTCACAAATATTTATCTATGGAATAAATGAATATGCCAGACATAAAACAGCATGTATTTCCTGAGCTTCAAATTTTTCAATTGAAAAAAAAATTGTGGTGCATTATATTTTTGTTTGGAGGTTATAGCAGGGGAGGCAGCTACTCGTATACCCTCAAAGACCGGTCCATCTCTACTGGGGAAGGCCATCCCCTCCGACCGAGCGCGAGGCTTCAGGAGGGACGTGCATGGAGCAGTGAGGGAGGAAGAGGACACCCCCCGAGCCAGCCAGGTCAGCCGAATCAATCCTGGCCATCAATGTCGCAGCCAGATCGCCCTCACATATGTATTATATTTTCAGACTGGAGCGATAGCACAGCAGGTAGGGCATCTGCCTAGCACACAGCTGACCCGAGTTCGATTCCTCCATTCCTCTCGGGGAGCCCGGCAAACTACCGAGAGTATCCTGCCTGCAAGAGCCTGGCAAGCTACCTGTGGCATATTTGATATGCCAAAACAGTAACAACAAGTCTCACAATGGAGACGTTACTGGTGCCCACTCGAGCAAATCGCTGAATGGGACGACAGTGCTACAGTGCAGTGCTATTATATTTTTATTTCGACAGAGCCTGGCAAGCTACCCATGGCATACTCAATATGCCAAAGAAAAAAAAGTAACAATGACCGTCCTCATTCCCCTGATCCTGAAAGAGCCCCCAATATGCCATCGGGCTACACTAGCACGCAACAAAGTTTGCCCGCTTGAGCAAATTGATGAACAACAGGATGACACTGAGAGAGAGATACAATTATATTTTTATTTAGTCTAGCTTTCTTCTGTTCCTTTTAAATGCTAACCATATGAATAAGGGGAGGGGGGGATGTACTTTCCTCCCTAACAAATCCACTTCCTACTATGGGCTGGAGTGATAGCACAGCGGTAGGGCGTTCGTCCTTCACGCAGCCGACCTGTGTTCGATTCCTCCGCCTGTCTTGAAGATCCCGGCAAGCTACTGAGAGTATCGCGCCCACACGGCAGAGCCTGGCAAGCTACCCATGGCGTATTCAATATGGCAAAACAGTAACAATAAGTCTCACATTGAGAGATATTACTGTGCCCGCTTGAACAAATCGATGAACAATGGGATGACAGTGACAGTGACTATAGGTGGAAAATATCTACTCAATTAATTCTGAAATGTTTGTCTAACCCAGCTTCTAAATAGATCTGTGAATCTGGCTAAAACTACCATGGCAAAACTCATGACAAAACTCAAGTACAATTTTATACACTTTAGGCAGAGCCTAACATGTCACGTCAGAAGATGTCCCCACATGAGAGAAGAATTGGACATATATATGCGTGTGTGTGTGTATGCGTGTGTGTGTGTGTGTGTGTGTGTGTGTGTGTGTGTTCCCAACTGAGTGAACAGCACCGACTATTTGTTCTCCTTTGCTTTGTTTTTGGTGCTGGGGAAAGAACCCAGGTCTCACACCAAAGGTAGATTACTATATACTGCCTTTTAATTACACTGCCAAAGAGAGAGAGAGAGAGAGAGAGAGAGAGAGAACATTAAAAGTTCTGATTAAAAATAAATAGACAGGGATTGGGAAGGAGACAGCTCAAAAGAACTGACGTGCCTGCTTCTCCCTGCTCCCAGTCCCTGGCACCACACGTTCCCCAAGCAGTGCCAGGAGTGAGCCCTGTGCACTGCCCTGGAACAGACCCCAAACACGGACAGTGTGGTCCAAAACCCAAACTGAAAATAAAGGGGAGGACGTGAAAAGATGTTCTTCCAAAGAAGGCATAGAGAGAACTAGGAAAAGATTCTCAACATCATTAATCACGAGGAATGCAAAGCAGAGCACAACAAAATTATCATCCCAGACCTAAACAAGTAGGATGTGGGGAAGCCACATTATTCAGTGGCCGAAAAAAAGAACACGGATGGATTTCAAGGGCTTTGCAGTAAGAGAAACAATTCAGCCAGAAACAAATACTCTATGTTCTCAGTTACTTGTGGAATCTAAAAAAAGCCAGACTCACAGAAATAGAGAACAGAATGGTAGTTGCTGGGGATGGGTGGGGCGGGGACGATGGTGAGGTGTGGGTCCAAGCAGGTGAACTCCCAGTTATGAGATAAATAAGCTGTGAAGGTCTGATGTTCAGTTAACAATATTCTAGTCCATACCTGAAAGCTAGGTGAGGACATCTGAAATGCTATCACACCACAGGAAAAAAGTGGCGTGATAACTATATGAGGGTGATCATTTCATGGTGTATAAATGTATTAGGTCATCAAATTATATATCTTAAACTCAAATCTGTTATAGATCAATAGTATTTCAATAAAACTAAGATGGACCAGGGTGGGGGATGGGGGAAGTTTAAAAAAAGCATAAAGTAAATCAAAACCAAAATAACAAACTTTTTCTAACACATAGAAACTCAGTGTAAGCTTCAGTATTTGTTACTGAAGCTAAATCTAAAATATCAACCAGCATCTTGGGCTCTGCAAAATTACTTAATGCCACTGCATAGTAATTAGGTAATGATTATATGGAGTTTTTAAAAAGACAATGCATTTCATTATAAATACCATAAATTCAGGGCTTCACTCCATTACGGGAAAAAGAGTTCTTTCATAAAGGGATTTGGGCCAGAGATGTGATGAATTCAGTGATGGAGCACCTGTGTCACATCTGCGGGGTGGGGGGGAAGAGGAGGAGGAAAAGGAGGAGGAGGAGAAATTGGAGGGGGAGGAGGAGGAGGGATCAGGGGGAAGAGAGGAGGGGACAGGAGGAAGGGACAGGAGGAGGAGAAAGAGGAGGAGGAAGAGGAAGGGGAGGAGGAGGAGGAGGAGGAGGAGGAGGAAGAGGAGGAAGAGGAGGAGGAGGAGGAGGAGGAGGAGGAGGAGGAGGAGGAGGAGGAGGAGGAGGAGGAGGAGGTAGAGTGATGTTTCCTTAAAGAACCTAATTTAGCTTAGAATGCAGAAACCTCAAATTATGATCATGAAAGATTTACAGAATTAACAAATGGTGCTGACATACTTATGTTAAAATCCAGTCTTGGGGCTCCGGGGGGAGCACTGATTTACACAGGGACCACAGCCTCGCTCCACCCGAGCTCCAGGCTCTGGCCTCCACAGCCTGTGGGTGTGCAGAAGCACCAAACAAATGTGCCCTTTGACTGATGCCAATGCACACTTCACCAACTGCAGCGTTGAGGCAACAGGATTTTTTCAGGGGGCTCTCCCCAGCACTGCTCGGGGCTCCAGGGGCCACCCTGGCACCACTCAGCCCAGTGATGCTCTAGTCCACAGGGTGCTGCGGCTCAACCACGCCGAGGGTCACTGAAGCCACCTCAGCGGTGCTACAGGGTAATGAGGCTACAGACAGCTGTGCCCGGGACGGAACTCGAGGACTCAAGCATGCGCACATCTGCTCCGGTCTGTGTGTTGTCAGCTCTCTCCCCATCCTGCAAACCTAACTTACATCACGTGGGACCAAAAGGTCTCGTGTGACTCACTTCATTGTGATATTTGCTTCACTGTGGAACAAATCCACAATATCTCAGAGTCGTGTCTATTGGGGAAAAGATTGGCACCCAGAGTAAGTGAAGAACTAAACAACTCCACAAAAAAAATCACCTGATCAAAACCTGGACAAAGAACTCGAACAAACATTTCCCCAAAGATGACTCACGGATGGCCAGTAAGCATAAGGAAAAGAAATGTTCAATATATACTACTTAGGAAATCCAAATCCAAATAACAGTATCACCTTACTCAATCAGGAAGCTACTCGTAAAAAAGAAGGAAAAAATACAACAACAAAAGAAAAGAACAAGTGTTAACTATGGTAGAGAGAAATTATAAATTGCGTGTCATTAGTGGGATTGTATAACGATGTCACCGCTATAGAGAATAGCAAGACAATTCCTCCGAGTATTAAGCATAGAATCACCAGTGATACAAAAATTCTATTTCTGGGCATACAGCTAAAATAACTGAAATAAGACTCTGCAGTAGATACCCACACACAGACTCAGAGCAGCACTTTCACAACCCAAGTGCCCACTGGCGGACGGGTGGATACATACCAGGTGGAGCATACATACCAGCAATGGTCTCCTGCCTTAATTTAAAAGGACCGAAATTGTGTCACCTGCTATAACATGGATTGGCAAATCTGAGGTCTCATGCTACATTAAATAAATCAGCCACAGGGCTGGCGAGATCACAGCGCAGGGAGGAGGCCTGCCATGCATATGGCCAGCTCCAGGTTTGATCCCTGGCAAAAAGGGTCCCTAGAGCCCCTTGGAGTGATCCCTGGAGTCAGACATAAGCCCTGGGCATTGCTGGGCTTAGGAAGGAAGGAAGGGATAGAGGGAGGGCAGGAGGGTGGGAGGGTGGGCGGGAGGAAGAATTTAACCAATGAATTTAACCAAGTAAGCATCATTTTGTTTTACAAAATCAGTCACCAAAAGACCAATATTTTATGACTTCATTTACAGAATTAATCAAATCAGGTAAATCAATCCAAAATTCCACATGGGACAAACTGGGTTTCCCAGGTGCAAGGGGTGCAGGGAGGCAGGACCCTGGCCTTGCCGGAGCAGCTGGCGAAATGAGTCATCTTAAATGTAAGAAAGGAACGTGGGGCACACCCCCTTTCCAGGCCGACTTGGGGGTCTAGGAATTACTTCACATTACTCACAGCATGGTACAAAGGCACCCACCGGTACTTCAAAGTTAAACTGATTGAGATTCGAATTCTGAATCAATCACCACTTTGCTGGGGAACCTGAGCAAGAGACTAGACTTATCTGAGGCTTAAAATAACATTTCACAAGATCAACCTAAAAGGTCACTACATCATAAAGGCAGTGAGCTGACATGCACGGGCCAGAACAGAAAGACATTCCTACTACGGGCTGCGCACCTCCCTGTCTTAACATAGTCAAACTTTTATAAATGACTCAGGTTTGCCTCTTCAAACAAACATTCCCGGAACGACGAATCTGAGGGAGAGAAGTGAATCAAAACTCCAGGACGCTGGTTTGAAGATACCGAATCAACGGTTTGGCACAGAAACAGTACCAAGTGATTGGAGTCAAAGTTGAGTCTAAGCTGAAAAGTGAAACCAAGGGGCAAGACACAGAGAAGTTAGAATAGAAAGTCCTGGGAAATGGGGCTGCCCTACATGAACCAGAGGGGACAGGCGGTCCACAGGAGAAAAACCCGCACAAGGAAACCAATCTGGGTTAGCAGAGAGAATAATACCAAAATAATAGAAGCGTGCAGCTCTACTTTCAAATGCCCTACTTGGGCGCAACTTTGAAGCTACGTAAACCACCTTAACCTGGATCTATTTCCTCGTGAAAGGACACAAACCTATTTTGATACCTGCAACACTGTCAGTGCCAAAAAAAATAAGTGTTCGTTAAAAACCCTCTGCCAACCATCTATAAAACTCGCTACTAATCAAGCGTACAGAGTCCCTCGGCCCACAGCATGTCCCAGCCCTTCGCACTGCTGACACATACGGGAAATGGACACCAGCTCCAGCCCACTAGAGGAGACACGACTCAGCCGGCCTAGCAGCTCCTGACCCTCCACCAACGCCCATCCCCTCTCGGGCAAGGGGACGGCTCCGGGCCTATCAGGAACACATGCAGAGCCTGCCTGGTTCACTGCACCTGCTTTAGAGCACTGTAGGATGGAACTGATCATAACCCCAATGACCAGCCTTGGCAAAAAACCCCGACCAGAGAGAGACCAGGTTAGAAGGGCCTTACCAGGCACCAAAGCAAGCTGACCTGGGCCTATCCCTGTGCAGGCTCAGCACTGGCCTCCCTCTGGTCACACCCTTGACCACGGGCCAGGTGTTCTCGGGGCCTGAAAGACGTACCTACCTACAGCTTCTGCTCCTAGCCTCGCCCTATCCAAGATACGTCAGAATTTCCCACCCATTTCCTTCCCTCTGGGTCCTGCCAAGGGCAAGTGACCCGACTCTGGGCATCAACACCCTGGAGCCCTGGCTAAAGGTATGTGGGGACAGAGGGGCAGGAGTGTCCCTGAATGTCCGTGCAAGGCGTGTTGGGGCCCTCGGGCAGAGGGTGCTCCTGCAGCCGTCATCATATTCGGAAACAGAAGTCATGAGGAGACTCCTTTGTGGGGACAGGGAGATGACATGGGCTGGTTGGGGGGGGTCAGGCACTTGCCTCACACGTGGCAGATCCTGGCTCTGTTCCCAGGCAACACTAAGGTCCCCAAGCATCAGGGGTCACTCCTGAGCACCAATGGGAATAGCCCCTGAGCACTGCTGGGTGTGGTCCAACCCTCCTCCCTGCCACCCCCACCATCTCCCCCCGAGAAAAGAATTATCTGTTTGACTCTGATTCAGGTCACCATGAAGCTTTCTGGATGGAGGCAGGCAATGGACCATCTTTATCAATTAGCCTGAATTCTAACTTTAAAATGTTTAGACGAAGGAAAGGCGGGTGTCCTTTTGTTCTCTTGCCTTGCGTGCCAAAAATCTTAGGAATGGACCTGGGGAAAGTTCTAAAAGACCAGCTAGAGGAACAGCCGAAGAAAATAGGTACTTTTAGCCTGAAAGGAGAAAAAGGCTCGAAGGAAGATAAAAAGAACCCGGCATTTTTCATGACAGCTAAAAAGCTATCATACGAAAAATACGGCAGATCCCTGTCAGGTTGGAAATGCAGGGAGATACATTCCATTTTAGCAGAATGAGAGAATTTTAAACAATAAAAACTCCCTCTAGAAATAATTGGGCTGTCATGTAAGTAACTTGAGTTTTTAAGACACTGAAAATTCAGAAGCAGAGGGTCGATTATCTTCCCAGAATAACGTGGAAGGAATTTCTGCTACTGGGGACCAGGGAAGGCCATATATTCCCCAGAGGCCTGTCGGGCTGCATTACTCAATGAATTCATGAAGCTGTACCTTTATGTGCTAAGACAAGTGGCATGAAAGAGAAGGCGACATGAAGCCAAGGCCCGAAATAACCTTATTCTTAAGGAGTCCCTGCTTGTCATTCTCTGCCTCACAGAAAGGGGCTGAATCACTCCACGCTACAACATCAACTGCTGCATAAAGGCTGGCACAGCCTTGTCCCAAGAATTTTTTTCCCCACCTTTCCCCCAAAATATCACTGTGTCCCCTCCTGCTCCCGACAGCTCATCACTGGGACTCGCCTCCCAGTTCCATGATTTTCGGCAGCTCTTCTCATCCACAGGCACTGCTGGGGGCAGGCCGGGAGACCCCACTATCTGGAGGGCTCCGAGGGTCACAGGAACAGGGATCCCAAAGCAAGCACAAAGCAAATGGCTAATACACGGGACTAATATGAAGTGGCAGACACGGGACTGATTCAGAAGGGGGATGAGGGTAAGCTGGTGGGCTCTCTGTGGGAAAAGGACGTGGCCATGCTAAGGTCTGAAAGAACATTCTGTGGCCCGAGATGCTGCGGCAGTGAAAGCACAGGCTCCGAGTGCAGCTGACCCTGGAATGGTCCCTGGTGCCGCGTGGTCCCCAAGCACCACTGGGGTGGCCCCGATAATCCCCCAACACCACACAGCCTGGGCAGTGCCATCTCCTTAGACTCCGCACTGAATTTCCAGCCTAATAGGCTGATACATTGGGGGGGGGAGGCTCCTGACATCCTTTCGGGGGGGCTCCTGGACGCTCTGGACACTGCTTGGAACACCACCCCCCACCTCCCCCAACCCCCACACACACACCCCTCAAGGCAAAGAAGGACATGCTTCTCTGCAAGTCCCAGATAAGATATGGGCTCTGCCAGCTCTAGGAATAAAACAGAAAATCACGCCCTGCAAGCCGAGCAGAATTGTGACCGGGAGGGAGAGGCCCTGGAGGACACTCCAGGTCACCGTCGGTGGGACTGCATAGGAACAGAACAGCCGCTGGAAGGGCCAATGAGTCCTCGGAAAACTAAACCCACCCCACCCCACGGCAATCACGCTCCTGGCCTACCGAAGGAACTGAAAGCTCAAAAAACCCAAATTATCAATGAATAACCTGCAGGTGGATGCTAACCACAACTTTACTCTTAACTGCTGAAATGCGGAAGTACACAAGTGGGACCCGGAGAGACAGCACAGGAGGTAAGACTCTGGCTCTGCACGCCATTGACCCCTATTCCATCCCCAGCACCATCAGGAGTGACCCCAGAGCAATGCTGCTGTGGTCCAATGCCGCCACCGCTCCCCCACCCCCCCACCAAAGGAAACACAAAAAACAACAGCAACCAAAACCACCAAACAAAACAAAGCTCTCTTTCAGCAAGTGAACGGAGAGAGGAGCTGTGGGCTGTCCAGAGAAACGTGACTCCACACCGAGGAAGGAGGTGAGCCAAGGAAAGACGAGGAGGGAGCTCAGTGCCCAAGAGAAAGGAGCCCAGGTGCAAATGCCACGTACAATGCCAACTGTATGACATTCTGGGAAAGGGAAAGTTATGGTGCCATTAAACTGATCGTTGGCAACGGGAGACCGGGGCTGAGAAAGCGGCAAAGGGACTGAGTAAGCCAAACAGAGGTGATTTTCAGAAAAGTGAAATGATGGTGCTATAAAGGTGAACCCTGCCCCTACACTAGCTGTCTAAGGCCACAGGAGTGCCAACGGCAAGACTGATGGCTGGTGTGAACAGGAAGCCCTATCTGAGAACAATAAGGCCATGTAAGCTCACCAGTTATCACAGATGCACTGTCTGGTGGCTGATAAAGGCAGGTAGAACACGGAAACCCGCGACACCTTCCACTCGCTCATACCATGAACCAAAGACTGCTCCAAGAAATGCAAGTCTACTATGAGCAGAAGATCAGAGATATTGCAGCCCAGAAAATGAGAGAGACGAGGGCCAGGGGTATGTCCAAGCAGAATATCTGCTCTGCATGCCCTAGGCCCTGAGTTCGAGCCCAGCACCACCAGGCAAGAACAAAGGAAGATGACGTGCGCCATGAAGGCGGGATGTTTTGCCTCATCCCTGGCCCCTGGCTACCTATGGGCAGTAGCACAACCTTCCCCATCCCTCACCTCCACGCTCCAGTCCTAATAACCAGAAATGCCCAGTGTCCCCTAAGGGCAAAATCCTTCCCAGATAAGAACCACTCATAATCAGGCAGGAGGGCGGTTGTATTTCCAAGGTGAGATTTTACATTTCCATTTTAGAGTTAAACATGTTGAAAAGTCAGCAAGCAGTTAATAGGGCCCAATTAAAATTTAACATAATTGGTAAGCTCACTTACCAGCCATGATCTAGAGACTCAAAGTAATCTCAAAAGAGATCAACACGCTACAGAAAATTGTTTTGGACACCAGGGCATGGCTGTGTCATCTGGGGCACTCCGGGGCACTCTGGGGTGGCTGGGTTAGCCCAGTGCCTGTCCAAACAGAGCCCTGGCAGCCAACTGCTCCCACATTCCACAGTCACCACCATGGCCCCACCAGGCACTGCTTCGGGACTTGAGCCTCACTCAGAAATTGATCTGCTGAAAAATTCAGGTATGCGGATTTTATAGCTGAAATCCCCTGGCTTTCATGGAGTTGGAATGGGCTACCTACCCCCATCTCCCTGCACTTCCAGAAGCCCGGCAGTCACACATTCACCCTAAAGCCACTGCCCTATTAAAAATTTAACTCCAGCTGAATCACTCTGTTAAACATTTCAGACTTCCTAAAACAATACCTCAAACTCTACAACACTGATAAATCAGTAGTAGTACACCAGACTGGATTGGAAGTAATACAGAAGATAACCAATCTCAATTAACAACATATAAACACAGCCTGTAACTACATCTTAGTATTTTTTTTCTTTTTCATTTGTTACAGACATTCACTATTCCAACACCAATCCCACCACCATTACACCTTCCCTCACCATTGTCTCCAATTTTCCCAACCACCCCTTAGACATTCCCCCATAGCAGGTCCTCAATAATTTATTTTATATTGCTTGTTATAAATAATTTGCTAGCAGAATGAACAAAAAATGTTTACTTAACAACATCTTAATAATCTCATATCTCTTATACAAGGACTTAATGCCTGAGACAACATTTTTCACTAACTTTCTTCTAAGAAAATAAATTACTGGTAACAAGAAATATAAATTATTGAGGGCCTGCTGTAGGGGCAGGTTTAAGGGACAGTTGGGAAAACTGGAGACAATGGTGGAGGGAAGGTGTAACAGTGGTGGGATTAGTGTTGAAATACTGAATGCCTGTAACAAACCATCATGAACAACTGTGTAAACCACAGTTTTTGTAAAGTATAAGGACAAAATTTACATATATAGACCTTACCTGTTCCATGTAAACTCCAAAATATATTAACACAGTTGTTATTAATGATGGGTGAGATATGATTATTACTATAACAAGATCCACTGTAACACTGTCGTCCCATTGTTCATGGATTTACTCGAGCGGGCACCAGTAATGTCTCCATTGTGAGACTTGTTACTGTTTTTGGCATATCGAATATGCCACACGTAGCTTGCCAGGCTTTGCCATGTGGGCAGGATACTCTGGGTAGCTTGCCAGGCTCTCCGAGAGGGACAGAGGAATTAAACCCAGGTCAGCCACATGCAAGGCAAACGCCCTACTCGCTGTGCTATCACTCCAGCCCCCTGCCCTCCCCCACCATCAATAAAAAAACCTAAAAACAGAAAACCCTTGATAGGTAAAAGAGACAGCTGCTGTGGAGATGGCCCACAGGCTTTGCAGGCAGGAGGCCCAGGTTCAATCCACAGTATCACATGGTCCTCCCCGAGCACTGCTATTATAACAAGATTCAAGTATAAAATAAAATTTAATGTAATAGATTTAGATTAGAGCTGAAAATAAACACATATGAGAACAGACATTTTATTATGTTGTATTAAGTGGTTTTAATTTTCCTATTTACCTAGGCCAAAATCGTATCAATCATATGTCACTAATTGCTCCTACTGATTTATTTTCTGATCATTCTATTTGCCAGTTCTTAAAGTTTTGCTGGAATAAGCACTATAAAGCAAACCTGTTCTGTGCCTAAGGGGGGAGGCTGGGATTGGGAGGGAAACAAGGATAGTGGTGGAGGAAAGATCACACAGGTGGTGTGGGAACACTGAATGCTTGAAACAACTGTTTAATGAACAACTTTGTAAATCACGGTGTTTTAATAAAAAATAAAGAAAAAAATTAACATTATTGGAGCCTGACAGATAGGATAGCAAGTAGAGTGCTTGCTTTGAAAGCAGCCAAACCAGGTTCACCCCTGGCACCAAGTCTGGCCCCACTGCCCCAAGGGGTGGTCCCTGAGCACAGAACTGGAAGTAACTCCTGAGCACTGCCAGTGTTACCCCAAAACCAAAAACAAAGAAAAAAAAAAGATTTATCCCATGGGGGCTGGAGCTATAGCACAGCGGGTAGTACATTTGCCTTGCACATGGCCAACCTAGGTTCGATTCCCAGCATCCCATATGGTACCCCGAGCACCACCAGGAGTAATTCCTAAGTGCATGAGTAATCCCTGTGCATCGCCGGGTGTGACCCAAAAAGCAAAAGAAAAAAAAAAGAAAAGAAAAGAAAAAGAACTATCCCACAGTCCAGAGACAGTCTACAGTGGGTAAGGCGCCTGTCTTGCCTACATGACTCACCCCGTTTAGATCCCTGAACTGCATGGGGTCCCCTACACCCCATCAGGAGCACAGCTCCATATCCTGGAGCACAGAGCCAGGAATAACCCCTAAGCACCAGCAACAGTGCCCCCAAGAAACACAAAAATGAAATGAACATTCTTGTTATCAGTATATGAGATGGGGGCGGGGGTGCATAAACAGAGGCAGGGAAGTCTGTGGGTAGTGTTCCAGGGAAGAAAGGTTTCTAGTGCGGAAACACAGAGAGGCAGTTAGTAAGATTTAGCTTATAGTCTAAAATCTGGACCAAAAGGATTTGAGATGAAAAGAGAAGAAGATGGAGGACTTTAGGGGGTGCAGACAACTGGGCAGAGGTGGTGAGGACCTGATATGCACAAGAAAGGTGGGTAGAAGAAAGGGCAGTCAGAGTTCTTCTGTGTTCGTGTTACATTAGAAGTGTATTAGACACCTAATGAGAAGTGCAGTTAGACAGGTCTAGAGCCCAAAGGGGGAAAAAATCAGTACTAGAGATAGGAACCTGATCCTCAGCATGTTACTTAAAACCATGAAAATGGATGAAATCCCCTTGAAGAATCCCAAAAGAACCCTGTATGCCAGTGGGGCAGAACAGGTTAACTGGCCAAGAACGAGCAGCGAACAGGTCCGATGTAACGGCCAGCTGATACAAAATGCGAATAAGGGGTCACTAAGATGCTGAACTTATCACTGGCTCTGGCAGGATATACGTCATTACAGCCTTGATTGGAAAATAATGTCAGTGCTCTGGTAGAATAAGACCTCAAACCAGATCCCCCTAAAGAGAGAAAAAACAGTAAGGAAGTAGAGACAGGAAAAATAACTGATGGGGAGGAGAGGATAGGTCAAGAGGTGAGATAATCAATCCTAGTATTAATGGCTCACACGGATTTATTTTATTTATTTAGTTATTTAGTTTGGCCTGTCTTAATTAACCACCCAGAGATAAATGAGCAATCCATAGCTGGGCTCAGGACCAGCCAGTCCATAGCTGGACTGAGGACCAGCGAAGGATCCAGCCTACCAAGCCATCTTCCCCTCCACCCCCACCCCAGGCATAGCTCTTGCCTAGAGGGCTGAATAACGGGCCCCACCACTACAATCTCCTCTGGGGGAAAAACAAATGCCAGAGAAAGGAAGCAGAAAGCAACCAGTGTCTTTTCTAAGCCATAAGCAGAAATCGCATATACATCACCCCGGCTCACAAACCATGAGCCAAAAACCAAAGCATGCCGTGACATGAGGGCCTAAGATTGAGGCTGGGGAATGGAGCTAAGTAGGGAAGCCATCGACCCAGATAAAATCTGAAAGCTCTGTTACTGAAAGGGAGCCCCAGAGAACAGCATGTCCAGTTAATCATCACCGCTGCAAACGCTACAGATCTTGTCCGAGGCATGGAGGAACAGCGGAGCGTCTCAGAGCACCAGCCACGCTCGAGTTGGGAGTCACCAAGTGTAGTCCAGCCAGCTCTATAAGCCCCCGAGCCACAGGGCTGCTAGAGCGCCTCAAAAAGAAGTGTGGCAGTTGGAAGCCTGCCTCGTGAGCTTGGGGGAGAAGGCAGCTAGGATAGAGAAGGGATCACTAAGTCAGTGATGGTTGGAGAGATCGCTCGGGATGGGAGATGTGAGCTGAAAACAGATAAAGGACCAAATATGATGGTCTCTCAGTATCTGTATTGCAAACCATAATGCCCCAAAGGGGAGAGAGAGTAAGAAGGAAATTGTCTAAGAGGCAGGAGGTGGGGTGCGGTTGGGTGGCAGGAGGACATTGGTGGTGGAAAATGTGCACCAGTGGAGGGATGGGTGTTCGATCATTGTATGACTGAAATTCAATCATGAAAGCTTTGTAACTATATCTCACAGTGATTCAATTAAAAAAAAAAAGAAAGAAAAAGTGTGACTTCAGGCAGGCACATGTATGATGACACGACAAATGTAACTTGTGGAGTTCAACCAAAAGTGTAAGTATCTAGACTGAGAGTCAATCCCTGGCACCTGAATGGTCTCTGAGCCCCACCAGGAGTGACACCTGAGTACAGAGCCCTAAGCATCTCTGGGTGTGGCTCAAAAAAATAAAGCAAAGTAAAACTGGAGTGATAGCACAGCGGGTAGGGCCTCTGCCTTGCACGCAGCCAACCCAGGTTTGATTCCCAGCATCCTATATGGTCGCCCAAGCACTGCCAGGAATAATTCCTGAGTGCAGAGCCAGGAGTAACCCCTGAGCATCGCCAGGTGTGACCCAAAAAGAAAAAAAAAAAAGAATAGACACACCTACAAGCACACGTGCCCTTTAGGAGGGCAAAGTTCAGCAAGCACCACAATCAGTGTGCCACCAAATGAGTGAGCAAACACACAGCTGGAGTGTGTATGTATGTGTGTACATGCGTGCATAAAGCTTCCACCGCTATTACAGCAGCAACGACACTGAAGGGCAGGGGGCCTGGGGAGAGGGGACAGAGCAGGGAAGAGTAATATGGCTGGTTTGCATATTCAAACTAATGATTCTGTCAAGAGAGTGTTGAGGAAGGAAAATCACCGCAAGCATGAAGGCAAAAAAAAAAAAAAAATGAGAACCAAAACATATTTATTGCCTCGGAAGCAGGAATATTTTATTGAGTCTCCTCTAACTTCTCACATGTTGACTTTTCAGAAGACGAGGTTGTCCCCTGAATGCATTTTCAGCAGATTAAAGTAACCCTTTCCTTCCATCTAATAAATCAAAGCTATTATCCAGAGAGAGTGTCAAAATCTGGCCTGGACTCAGCGGGTCTGGCTGGTGCTGTCTCCCAACAGGCTGATTCAGAGCTGCTGCTTCTCTGGCAAACAGAGGGTCTGACCAAGTTTCAGGGCTATGGGAAATCCACAAATATCTAAGGCCACAGAGTTTCCCCTGCAAAAATGTATCTCAAGTATATTATATCCCCAAGAACAAGGATCAGCCCACATCCCCTCTCCCACTCTTTTGCAATATTGTCTTTTTAAGAAATATATTTTATAGCTAAGGTAATGTGTTGGCAATGATGTTGACACTGGTCTCCATGTACATGGTGACCTTTTTTATAATATTCTTTTCCATAATAAAGTTTATCTTTCCCAGGGAAAGAAACACTTCGTGAGGGCAGAGACTCAATGTAACTCTTCTTTTTTATATATTTTCCACTGCATCCAGCATGGTATAAGATGCAGAATGTGTACACAGTGGGTCCTTTTGGAGTCACAGATGAAAGGAAGAGAAGCCCCTCATCCTGCTGGCATCCAGACTGCTGCTCAGTCCAGAAGGGCAGCGAAGAGAATGCAGCTTGGAAGAACGACGGAAACTCCTGAGTAGAGAGTCGATGGAAACAGAGGCAAACGTGAGCACGGGTCACGTTTTTAACTCTTCGGAGAATTAGATATTTTTGGAGCAAAGAGACTCTTAGAGCACTCGACCCTGGCCCCTCACATTTGCCATGACAAAACGAGGTTCATGGAAATGAATTCCAGCCACAGATTATGAAGAGCTGCAGTGTGAACGAAGAACCAGGTCCCCTGACTTGAAATTCAAATCTCCCTCACCGCCCTCCCCCCCCACATCAGAGGCAGTGCCGACAAAGCTGTCTGTGCTTCCTATACTGCATAATTGCTGAACTTCGCATAAAAATGCTCAAGATCTGCTGCTCAGTGAGTCTCTAATAAAAAAGGGAGCACGAAATTACTATTTCCATCAACATAAAGGAATAAGAACAATGTGGTCAAATGCCCTGCCCACAATCACCAGGCTATGCCCCAGATAATATTTTACTATTTTGAAGGCAAGCGAATAGAATATCCACTTTCCGATCCTTTCCCAGATAATGCCTCTCTAAGAGATAATCCACCCTTTGCTAATATGTCCAAATCACATGGGCCACAGGAGACTTTTCCTCCCGGTGCTCTACATCTCCCCCACTCCAATACTAACGCATATTAGAATCCCCGGTGAGAATGAAGGAATCAATAGATGCATGACCATAAACGCCAAGTAACAGCCTCTCTCTGAAAATCAGAATTCTCCCTCCACCTGGAATATTCTGGCTCTTATTTGTGAGAAATCAAACCAAATAAACCACTTGCCCCTTTCCTGTGGTCTTTAAAACACAGCCCAGGTCCACAGACACCATAAAACACGCAACATATTTGCCTGGACATCTCGGGTCAGTGTTTTTGTGCTTTTACTGTCTTATCACATGTGTGGGGCTCCTGAGGGCCCTGCCCGTGTCTGAAGCGCTCCAGTTAAAATTCTGAAGTCCCAGACCCCAGGTGCCGCTGTGCTGTGACTTTTTGACTGGGTAGCTTTGGCCCCAGCCCAGTGCTCCAAGGAGGGCAGGAAGATGACCACCTTCACAGGGTCCCCCACTCCCACCCCCCACTGCACAGAAGCACTGACCAAGGCATGAGGGTGCAGAGCTGCGAGGCTGCAGAAGCATCAGGACCCCGATGCTGTCTGGTCTGAGGCAGAACAATGGCCTTTGTTTCCCAGTAATCTCGGGGTGGGATTCTTTCCGGAGGCGGCACTGCACACGGAGCGCAGCACATGGCCCCATGTCAGGTGATTCAAACCAATGCTTCCAGAGGTGGCTCAGGACCGAGGCCTCGAGAGAGTCTCTGGGGACAGGGAAATGTCAGGTATATTATTTCATTCCAGAGATTCTAATATAAACTGGAAGAGAGACAAGAGAGCCATCAGGTGCAGGGAAAACTAGCTAAGCCTGGCTTCATTAAAGCATCTTTCTCACAGGGCCTTCTCAAAAGAAAATACTGCATATACATATAGTATACCAGTATCAAAATAGTTTTTTTTTCCCATTGAGTCACTGAGAAGTTACAAAGTTATTCAAGAATGAGTTTCAGGTACACAATGTTTCAACACTGACCCCTTCACCAGTGTCCACTTCCCTCCACCAAGGCCCCTATTCCCCACCCACCCACCCACTCCCACTTACTTCCCACCCACCAGTCTGCTTCTAGGAGAGGCACCTTTTATATACATAATATATATATATATATAGATATATATGTTTTGCACTTAAATTCTGTTTGCAAACAGAATAGTATCGGAATACCGTCAAGAACCAGGGCTTCCTAAAAATAGAAAGCTATCTTTCCACCCATTCTTACGCATTGGAATGAGTGATTAATAAAACACAGTGAAACATATGTGAAATTTCTCAAGTTTTTCCAATTATCAGCTGTTAACCAAACTAATGGCTTCAATAACGAAGAAAATTTGACCAAGCATACCACTCTGGAGAACAATTCTATGCTAGAGGGTCAAAGGAAATGTTCACTATTTCGGTCAGATTCATAAGCATCCCTGTCCCTCTCCCACACGGGCTCACTACAGTTCTCCCCAAACGCTGATACTGGCATAAGCCTTGCCACGTACCATTTCACTTCCCTTTCACTGTGACTTTCTAAAATCGATACTACTGTTACTCTCAGATTACAAAGGTAGTACCTGCCACACACAGACAAGAACTCACTTGTCCTGGGAAAAGGCTATAAATACCACAGCAGCATCCAAACACAATTACCTGCCCCAGGACCAAAGTCGGCTCGTCTCTGCCAGGGCTCTTAATCCCAGTGATGCCAGGACAAAAAGGGCGCAAGTGCTAAATTAAAACATTCAACTCCTAAATCGGGTATTAGAAAACTTTTTTCCTGCAAAGGATGAGAGTATAAATACTTTAGGCTGTACTGGCCAAACTATTTTGTTGCAAGATCTCAAAATCTCAGGATCAGCTTTTGTACTGCCAACACAGTCGCAGACAATACAAAAACAACACGTGCAACCATGTTTCAATAAAGCTTTATTTATGGATCCTGATATATGATTTTCATATCATGAAAAAGTATGTTCTTTTCATTTTTGTCAAACATTTAAAAGTAAAGTATTCTTAGCTCACAGGCCATACAATAAATGACTGCCAACTAGAGTTGGTCTACAGACTGAATTTCTGCCTACTTTTGTTCTAACCGATATAAACGGAAATCTCTATTTCACTAAACAGCTCTTCTCCCGAGTCTCATCTTCTAATTTGCTTTGCTATTCTGGAGATGTGTTAAAGGAGTTCAAAGCCTCCGTAGTCTTGACATTTGTCCCAACAACGGTTGATATTCCAGAGTCCAAAACTATAGGCAATACATATGGATTTTCTAAGAATGGGAGAGAATCACAAAATTTTGGAACTGGAAGAAAGCGAACACATTCTAGTTACTTATGTGCATTTTTAAAAGCATTTCATTTGTTAAAGTTAAAATATTTAGAGCCGTTACATGCATGTATGTGCCAAAGAACTGGTGAACACGGTGGACCTGCCACCCGAGCACCAGGCCCCGCCACCACTGTGGCCACAGCACCACCTCCAGTGTGACCCTGGGGCATCCACAATAGCAGCCAGGGGGAAGGAAGGGCTGGATGTGAAGGAAAAGCTTTACAAAGCACTTTCAGAGACAATGCAGGGGTCAGAGCAGAGGGTTCGATCCCCAGTACCCCATGTGATCTCCACAGCCCCACCACGAGTAATTACTGAGTGCAGAGCCAGGAGTAAATCCCAAGCACCTCCTAGCATGGCTCCAAAACAACCACCCCCAAAGTAGAAGTCAAAGCGAGGGCCCGGGAGATGCAGGGAGACAGCTGAATGCACACGACTCGGGTTCCCTGGAGCACCCACGGCCTTCCCAGTTACAGTTCCGCTAGTTCCAGCACCTCTTTGGAGGCCATGAAGGTTAAAGGGGAACAAAAGGTTGAGCGCGTGAGACAGTCAACGTTGCATGTGGCTGACTCAGGTTCGAACCCACTACCCCATGCGGTTCCCCAAAAACTGCAAACACACAGCCAGGAGTCAGCCTGGACCACTGCCGGGTGTGGTGGTAAAAACAAACCACAACAAAAAGTCAACGCAAGCCCTTCTCGTCCCTGCTTTAACCATACGGAAAAAAAGCTCGGAAATGTCAAACACCCGCCAAACTCAGGGCGTCCCACACAGCTGCTGAGCAGAACCGCAATCATAGCCTGCGGTCCAGTGCTCGGTGCCCAGGACACGGAGCTGGGTAAAATCCTAAAAAATACTTGTGGTGAGAGAAGTAGCTCAGTGGTGGAGCACTTGCCTTGCATATGTAAAGTCCTGGGTTCGATACCCAATACTACAGAGGTGGGAAAAAACACTTAAAAACTATTTGGCTTGGGGCTGGAGCAATAGCACAGTGGGTAGGGCATTTGCCTTGCACGAGGCCAACCCGGGTTCAATTCCCAGCATCCCATATGGTCCCCTGAGCATCGCCAGGGGTAATTCCTGAGTGCAGAACCAGGAGTAACCCCTGTGCATCGCCGGGTATGATCCAAAAAGCAAAAAAAAAAAAAAACTATTTGGCTTTTTGTGGGGAGGTATCCCAGACATTGCTCAGGAGGCCCACAGCAACTCCCAGGTGACATCTGGTGAACTGGTTCAAGACTTACTTGAACTCAGCCCAGTTAGGCAATGCCGCCTGAGCCCCCAAGTGGTGGGGATCACCGATCCACACTCAGCAGTCCTCATGGCTCTCCAAGACTATCCCGGGTGGTGCTGGGCAGAAGGGAATGATGCAGAGCTCGGGGTCAAACTCAGGAATCACTATGCAAGACACACCCTCTAGCCCCTCGAGCTATCTCCCGATTCCTCAGAGTTCCTGAGACTGGCATAATCTTTAATATATGACATGAAAACATTATTTTTAAGAAACAATATTTCAGTCATTTTTCTTCTTCTAAAAGGAAGAAAGAACAAAAGAGAGAAAGAAAAAGAAAGTAAAGGGAAGGAGGGGCCAGGGTGACAGTACAGCAGGTAGGGCATTTGCCTTGCATGCGGTCAACTCGGGTTCGATCCCCCGAGCACTGCCAGGAGTAATTTCTGAGTACAGAGCCAGGAATAACCCCTGAGCATTGCAGGGTATGACTCAAAATGCAAAATAGAAGTAAGAAAGAAAGAAAGAAAGAAAGAAAGAAAGAAAGAAAGAAAGAAAGAAAGAAAGAAAGAAAGAAAGAAGGAAGGAAGGAAGGAAGGAAGGAAGGAAGGAAGAAGAAGAAGGAAAGAAAGAAAGCAGGCTTAACATTTGTTAAAATCACCTGCAGTCCACAGTGACTATAAATATATACCCTGAAAACAAGACACTCAGGCCAGCTAGGAAAGAAAAAGAAAATGCTAACGAAATTATCTAAAGAGCGAATCTCAGAGAGAGAGGAGACAGTGAGGTAAATTCTACAGGGAAAGCTTCAGTCCAAGGACAGACTAGCATCTTGGTGATTGGAAAATGAAGTGGGGGTTGCGAAGGAAAATCAAAGGGCTATAAGACTGGGATCCAAACCAACATCAAAGGCTCCAACGCCAACCGTGCCTGCCCAGCTGCTCTTAGCCTCTCCCTGGAAAAGCAAACAGTTATATAACCTAAGAAGGTCCTTCCCACGCTGGCTCCTCTGGCCCCCCATGCCCTCCCCCCCACCTCGGAGTGCCCAGTTCCACAGTTCACAGAGCTGCACCCAGACTCAGTGTGGACAAGTCTCTGTCCAAAGTGCTGCTTTATTCCATGGGCTGCCCAGCGCCAGGGAGGCCGGGAACTGGCTTGAACACACTTCGTCCCCCCAGGCACCTGCTCTAGAAACCTGTTCCATAAAGCATCTTCACATGGCCCGTTTCTGAAATGAAGCAGCCTACAGAGAGTCCGAAAAAACGGAAATCACCCCAGCCGGATGGTTGACCCGCACCAACAGTTGCCCGAGAGAGATTCCACACCTAGCAGCGCTGGGAAACGCGCAGGTCATGTTCCAACAGCCATGAAGACTTCTATTTTCTTCACGTGCAACTCCAATGGACAAATGTCAAGCTTCCCAGGCTGCATTTTATCCAAACAGGTAAAAAAAAAAAAAAAAAAAAAGCAGGCCAAGGAATCAGGGCCATCCCTACCCAAAATGATGAACACAACCAATCCAGTGACTGTACCAAACTTCACCCATTTTCCTGGACTCTGCAGAAGTCTCTGGACTTCAACCCCACGCACTCTTTTTTTCCCCCAATAGAAACACCAATACGGACCACGTTCCCCAAAGCAAGCAATGTAGCCCAAGTTATTCCCATTCATAGCGACTTAAAAGGTCTCAGTTGGTGCCAAATAAAACTCTGGAAGAATGGAAAATAAAAAGAGGCTGACGACAATGCCGAGTGGCCCAGCTGCCGGCGACCCATGTAGCATCACGCGGGGCCCCGAGCGCCTTCACAGCGGATTTGCGCGATCCTGCATGCAAATCAAAATTATAATTATCCCCATTCTCTCTCCTAGGAGAGGCAACTATTAAACTCCATCCCGGGCCTCCTGCCGTGGGATTCCTCCTCCCCCTGCACCTTCCCGTAGCTTCAGCCCCAGAAGGTGAAGTTATGGGGGTGCGGAGGGCATGGTGGGAGGTGGGGGGGGGTCCAAGAAGCAGCAGCATGAGGCTAAGAAATGGGAGAAACGCGCCTTTTCTGTCCGCCCCCATCCACCCCGCTCCGTGTGATCTGTTTGCGGAAATCTTGAACACAAATATTTATTCAAGTCAACCAAATGAGAAAGGCGTGATAAGGGGGTGGCGGGAAAGGGGGCGGGGAGCGCGCGCGGGGAGAAACAGACACGAAATCCCGGACAGCCTCCAGTGGGGCCCCCCGGAGGCCACTTGAGTCCGTCGCACCAGAGGGAAAGTGGCCTGCGGGGTGGGGGTGGGGTGGGGGGTCCGCGCGCGCAGCCCCCCGGGGGTCGGGCACCGCCGGGTGGCCCTTCCGCAGCTGCGAAGGTGACGTTCCCGGGGCCCCCCTCCGCCTTCCTGGGGAGCCGCGGCCCGCGCTGCACCCGAGCGTCAGGCCAGGGATGGGGGGCAGCGGGGGCTGCAGCAGGCCGGCAGCGGGTCCGAACCCCGCCCCCCGCGGCCCCCCGCGCGGGCCTGGCCGCCAGCCGTCCAGCCCGGGCGGATCCGGACGCGCAGCTGGGAAGGCGGGCTGGGAAGGGGACCCCCGGAGGGGCGGCGCGCCGGACCCTCGGCCGCAGGGCGCGCCGCTCGCCCCGCAGCGGGCACGCGCGGGCCCCGCGGCGCCCCCGGCCCGCCCGCCCGCCGCGGCCCGCGCCTTACCGAGCCCCGCGGCCCCGCCGCGCCGCCGCGGCGTCGCTGCGCCCCGCTCGCCGCTCCGTGTCTGCCGGCCGCGGGCGCCGGGCCCGCCCGCTCCGCCGCGCGCTCCGCCGCGCCTAGCGCCGCGCCGCCCGGGGCCGCCGCGGGGGCTCGGCCGGGCGCCCCCCGCGCCAGCGCCGCATCGCGCCTCGCCGCCCCGGCCGACTGGGCCTCGCGGGCCCCGCAGCGCGCCGCCCGGGCCGCCCCCGCCGGCGCAGCCTCCGCCTCCCGCGCTCCGCCTCCTCCTGCGACCCGCGACGCCCGCAGCGGGGAGAAGAGGCGCGCGCCCGCCACGGGCACGAGCACGCGCGGGGAGGGCGGGCGCAGCGCGCGCGCGGCCGGCGGGCGGGGGCGCGCGCGGGCCTCGCCTGCCGTTGTCCCGGGAGCGCACGTGCGCTGCGTGGGGGGCGCGGCGCGGGGCGCGGGGCCAGCCCCTCTGGGGGCACGCACCGGGCCGCGGGTGGGGGCAGGAGGGCCGCCGGAGGCTGCCTGCGGGGCTTCGCGTTCGGGCGGAGTTCGGGTCTTGGCCCTCTGCATTGTGCCGCGGTGCAGAAATAATTTTTTTTTTTTAATCCTGCCGCCGCTGCAGGGACAGCGGGAAAAGACGTGCTCGGAGATCGCGACCGTGGGTCCTCTCGGTTCCCAGCGGACCCCACCTCCTGCCTCCATCCCTAACCCCTCGTGACTGTCACCGCGCAGCGCCGGGAGAGTAAGCCCAGCCTCTCCCCACCGTGAACTCAACTCGCCTCTGAAATCAACTCTCCTCGGTTGTTCAGTGGCCCCATCGGCCTGAAAGTTCCTTCAGGTGCCTCCTTTCTGGAGTTTGGGGCCGGCCGGCAGATGCGAAGGGACAGGCAGGGGTGAGGAAGGATGGACAAGAAGGGTTGGAAAGGGAGCGACCTTTGGGGTGCGAAGATTTTGCAGAGCAGAGAAGTCAGTCATGCGTGGGCTGGGGGGATGCGGACCTATGGATGCCTCTAACCTTGCTCCCTCCACCCCTTCCTTTTGTTCGGCCTCCAGGGCTCCGCTGGACTTTGGGCTTTGGGCCTGTCGGCAGTGTCTCTGTAGTTTGCTATCTCCATTCTTCCCCCCCCCCCCCATGCACCTTTCACTCCGGACTCAATTCAGTGTTGGGGAGGGGGTGCGGTTAACCTACATAAGCTAATTTAAGCCTCCAGCAGTGCGTCCCCTGAGGTCACTGCAGTGCCTGGGGTCCACTCAGCACTTGATCATTTCAATGGGAGCCATTGGAGAGAAGTGACATGGCCTTGACCACACTTCGCTGGATTTCAAGGACAAGTACAAGACAGGATTTTACTACTTCCTGCAGAGAAAGTAGGGAGTGAGCTTGTACAATAATTCCACTCTCTCACCAGCCTCGGTATCACCAGTTTCTTCAAAGACCAGACTCTGAATCTTTCCTAGCAGAGAACAAGAGAGGGATCGGGGAAAGGGGTGGGGACAAAGGAACAGACCTGGGGTGGGAACATTTACAGGAGCTACATTTCTTCAAGGAAATGTAGTGATTGTGCTGGAAACTTAAGATCCAAAAAGGTCAGGCAAGAACTTCCTAAGTGCTTGGGGCTGGAGCAATAGCACAGCGGGTAGGGCGTTTGCCCTGCACGCGGCTGACCCGGGTTCGATTCCCAGCATCCCATGTGGTCCCCTGAGCCCCACGAGGAGTGATTCCTGAGTGCAGAGCGAGGAGTAACCCCTGTGCATCGCCGGGTGTGACCCAAAAAAGAAAAAAAAAAAAAGAACTTCCTAAGTGCTGGAGAAACACCAGGCAAGTTTTTCCCAAGGTTCGACTGTCTTGAACTGCAAGAATGACATCCTGTACTCTCTTGAAGAGGACTTTATACATGCCTGGGCTGGCTCGGCGGCAGAGGGTCTTGCAAGCTCAAGGCAGATGATCCCCAGTACAACTCCATGAATCCAGTGCAATCCCTGGCAACACAAATGTTTGATACGTCGTACACCACAACTCAAGCCCCACAAACCCAAAGTTGGCCATTGCACCCTAAAATTCAGGCCAGGAATGTGGCTCAATAAAGAGTCATCTTACTTGTATGAAGTTCTGGATATGCTCCTCAACCCTGCAAAAAAGATAAAAGGAAAAAAAATATGCCATTCAGCTGCAGAGGTTGAATATGAGATGTTTTTCACTCAGCAGGTGAAGAAAGTGAATAATAAAAGAGCTAGGATCCTATTTTTCCATTGACTGACCTACATACTTGACTTCAGAGCCTGGAAACATGTTGGTAACTTTCCCCCTGTTTGGATTATATCTGGTACAGAGAAAGTACAAATGGATTCTGCATGTGTATTCCAAATGTCAGAGGTGTTTGAACAGAGCTCAAGGGTGCCCATGCTCTTTACCCTCCTTCTGAGTCAGCACTCTCTGTCCTTGGAAAGAAGCATCCAAATTCCCCCATGAATAAGTCGTCATTCTTGCTAAGCCTGCAGGGAAACTCAAGGTTGGGATTTCTGGCCAACTCTTCGGCCGTATGTATGCACTTGATGTCTGTAATGAGTTAACCTCAGCCCCAAAAATACTCTTAGGGATTCAGTAGCTCTGGCCCCAAATTGCCACATTCCCTAGAAAAGAAAAGGCAAAGTGCCCCCTCTCTGCAACTGGCGCCAGCCTTAGCCTGGCCTCCTTTCCTGGCCTTGGCACTGTCAGCTTCCGGGCGGTGGCACCTGAGCTCACTGCTGGCATCTCCCATGGGTTGTGCACTGCAGTGGCCTCCGGGCACAGAAGCAGCATCACCGTGCAGAGCAGCAGAGCCAGCCAGGATGGCTGGCCGCACCAAGGTCTCCACCCTTCCTTGCCTAACCTTGAGCTTCAGGGAGCGCCGGGGAAGAGTGTATGGGAGAGCGACACTGCCCTGGGCCTCCCAACCGAATGCTCTACAGCTGGTCTGAGAAAAGTGAGTTGCTAAGAGAGGGCCAGGCTGACATTTGACAATGTCTCATTTGTTTCCTGGCAGGGGGGCTGGCTCCATCATGGGTCCCCAGAAAAGTGAGCAACTAAATAGAATTTGTTTATTGCAGTGCCCAGGATCGAACTCAGGGCCTCACCACAGACAATATATGTATTCTTCCCCCCAAGTCACCTCCCTCACCTGACAGCAAAAGACAGATTGCAAGAAGCTGAAAAAGCTGAGTTTTCTGAAGGTAGCAAGCATGCTTCCACTGCCCAGGGGTGCCCAGGGAGCAATCTCTCGAAACAATGACAAAATATGATGTGAACAACATGTCAGGAAGCATCCTGAGTCCTGTTCACGGGAGATGGCAAATCTCTCCCTCCTAGGGGCTGGAGAGATAGCACAGCGGGTAGGGCATTTGCCTTGCACACAGCCAACATGTGTTTGATTCCTAGCATCCCTTGGTCCCCCAAGCACCGCCAGGGGTGATTTCTGAGTGCAGAGCCAGGAGTAACCCCTGTGCATCACTGGGTGTGACGCAAAAAATAGAAGAAAAAATCTCTCCCTCCTCTTCAGTTTGGGTCTATTTTCTTTTTTTTTTTTTTTTTTTTTTTTAAATTTTTTTTTTTTTTTTTTTGCTTTTTGGGTCACACCTGGCGATGCACAAGGGTCACTCCTGGCTCTGCACTCAGGAATTACCCCTGGCGGTGCTCAGGGGACCATATGGGATGCTGGGAATCGAACCCGGGTCGGCCGCGTGCAAGGCAAACGCCCTACCCGCTGTGCTATCACTCCAGCCCCTGGGTCTATTTTCTTCTTTAGCCTCTAGCAGGAGAATTTAGAACTTTCATTTCTGCAATCTCTTTTTGCTCCGACTTTAAGCCTTAGCACCATCTGTAGCTATATATCTGCTTTTGAATACATCAGCCGGATAGGAACTCCCTGGTGGACTTCTCCTCTGGGTCTTCCTTTTGCAGAATTCTAAATGCTGACTCCTCCTAGCCCCTGACCTTGGGCCCTTCCCATTCTCTTTGCTCCCATGTAGGGCGGCCTCTCCCAGCCCTGGGCTTGAAATAGCCTCGTTCCAAGGATGTATATCTTTAACCCTGACCTCTCCCCAGCTCTTCAGGCTCATAGATCCAGCTGCCTACGTGACAGTTCCCCCTTAGATCCTCCAACTTCGTGTGCTCCCAACAGAACTCTTAATTTTTTTCTCCACACTTAAAGACAAATCCAAAACATGCTTCCTTCAGTGTTCCCCATCCCAGAACAAAAGACTTTCACACACCATATTCATTTCAGCACCTAGTCCTTCCAGCTCGCCCTTGGAACCATACAGTGAATGCAATTTCTTTCTTCCTTCCCAACCACTAATACCCACGTCTGCCCCTCTAATCTCTCTCAGGGTGACTAATG
Organism: Sorex araneus; assembly: GCF_027595985.1. Lineage (NCBI taxonomy): Eukaryota > Metazoa > Chordata > Mammalia > Eulipotyphla > Soricidae > Sorex > Sorex araneus. The sequence continues at coordinate 157,906,202 of NC_073304.1, read as the reverse complement.
GTCTCCTGCTTCTGCTCTTTCCCCTCCGTGGTCTAGTCTTAACTCAGCAACCAGGGGTTAGCGTTGAAAGCATTAGTGAGATAACATAATTCCTTTTTGCTCCCAACTCTGCTGTGCTCTATGCTCGGACTCACACTACCACAAAATCCATGACCTTGGATTCACAAAGCCACCAAACCCGCGCCCTTTCTCAAGCCTTGTCATGACTTTCAACCCCAACTTGCCTCCCCAACGTTTGACCTCTTGGGCTTCTTTCCCCTTGGTGCCATTTCCCCTGTCCTTCCTTTTGTTGTAGCCATGCACTAGAGTTCTCACACTCAGTTGCAGTCCTGCGGATTAGTTGGCAGGGCTGCCAATTGTGTAGGCATGTGGGAAGGTGCTGGGGACTGAATCTGCAGACTCCGAGACACAAGGCAGGCACTCTCCCCTAAGCCCTTGCCTCTTAGCATTTGCTCTGCTCCAGCTTTGACACTAGCCTCCCACTCTTCCCCAAATCCATAGGTCACTTCTTTTCTTTACTGCCAGGAGTCGAACCTCCTGGACATGCCAAACATACATCTACCACCCCTGAGTAATACTTCTTATGAAGCATCAAGAGACATTTCCTCCTGCCTTTTCAGCTAAGCTTCTCAAGTGCTACCTAAAATAGTTCTGCCTCTGCCCCTTACTCTGAGTTTTTGTTTTATTTGAGGGTCATAACTGGCAGTCAGTGCTCAGGGATTATTCCCAGTACTTTACTCAGGGGCCAGTCCTGGCAGTGCTGGGAAATCACACATGCCAGGGGTCAAACCCAGCCTGCCACATGCCAAGCAATAACAATTCCTTTCCTTTTTCTTTTTTTTAAGTGTCAGGGATCAAACCCAGGTCTTCACACATGTAAGGCAAGCTCTCTTCTATAGTGTCACACCGGCCCTTTCTGGTTTTCTTAAATAGCACTTAATCATGAAGTGATGCAATTGTGTTGGCTATGGCCCTCTCATAAGCTCCATGAAGTCAGGGACTTCATTTATTCACTATTATGTCCTTGTTGACAAATGAATGCATAAATGGCAGGACATGAAATCTATACACCCACCTAGTTTCCACTGTTACCACAGAAGTACCTGACACTAAGCGCCACACAGAAAATGGCTAAATATAAAATTATGTAACTTATGCAATTGACTAAAAATCACATTAAAAGAAGGCATCCTAAAACTCTAAGAAAATATCAAAATTCAGCAGAGAAAAGTCCACCTTCAAGGTGAAATTTAATGTCTATGCAGCAACACCACAGGTTAATCTTGTGACTAGATTTTGATAGGTGGAATAAAAAGCACAGAAAATTGAAGCCAAAGTATGTTCTCACACCAACTGAAGCAACTCCCAACATGGAAAGAAATATTAGAGCACCTGGGAGATGATAACTTGCCCTTTAATTTTTTTTTACCTTGCACTATAATGGAACCTTGAAGGATTAATACTTGGAAGAGTTTACATCTCTTTGTTTCCATCTGTGAAATGGGTCTGCTCAGGAGTCAGGGAGATGATTTTAAAAGCTAAAGGCCAGGTTGCATGTGGGAGCCCTGTTTGGATCTGCAGCACTACCAGAAGACACCCCAAAGTATCAAACCGGAAATAGCCCTTTAGTATCGATTCTTGTGACTCCAAAGCAAAGCAACACCAAAAAATAGGTCTCCTAACTTGCTTCTCTAGTTAGGTATCATAAAAATAGGATTGTTTAATGATTTGGGCACACACAGTTTTCAAAACATGACACAGTGCCAGGGTTTGAACCAGGACTCCTGCATGCAGAGTATATATATCCCAACCCTTTGAACTATCTTCCAGACCCCAGTAGTCTCATTATTATGAAAGCAAAACTTAAGAAGAAAGGAAATTTGGAAATTAAGAATAATGATTGTGCTTCCCAAATCTCCTTGTCTTGGAAAGGAGGGGGTGAAATCTCACTTTGAAATATAATTAAAGACAACAAAAATGACTCAACATTTCAGATATGATCAGTAGCAAAACAACTTATATACAGTGGCTCAAATATATCACAGCATCATGAACAAGACAGATCCCATTTCCCAGTCAGATGCAAGCAAAGATTAAGGAGTGGAAAGAATCTCCTTGAAATGTAGGTTTTTATCTAAAGCATTCATTCTGCCTCTTGTCAAGCAAGATGGTGTGAAGATTCATAAAAGAATTAAGAGACAACGATGCAATAATCACATTCATTTCTCTAGATGGGCTCCTTAGGCGGGGGGCATTAAAATGTCTGGAAGGGGAATAAGATCTCCCAAGAAAGAATTCTGCAAAGGATATTTATTTCCCTAGCAAGCAGGTTGCTGTTCTTAAATCGTGTTTTTAATTGAGTTGACTTGGAGGAAGCTGCAGCTCCCATTGGTGACTATGACAGTGCTGAGCTGTGGCTACTGCTATGGGAACACACACACACACACACACACACACACACACACTCATTCACTTTCACTCTCTCACTCCCTCAGTCACACATCTCACTGTAAACATGTGGAGTGTTCTGCTGTCCCACCATAGCACTGCCTGAATCAGCACCCGACTTGGATACTTGGGGATGCTCCCAACCCCAAAGCCTTTTATTAGATCTAAAGAACAGAAACCAGTGTTGAGGAAGTGCATGGGAAAGTGACTTGGGAAAGAGGGAGATCAAAGAGAGGTCATCCCACAGCCGGCCCGCTGCTTTCCCAGGATGCTCTCTGCAGTTCCCCTCCCACGATTGTGTCCTTTGTGGCTTCGTTTCCAGAACTTAATGCTTCTCAGAAAGTCTGAAACATCTGTGTTCTCCTGCTCTATTAAAAATACACGCGGCTGAGAATGTATACCTAGGTTTCTAAAACACACGGCAGGAGAGGGACGCCCAGTTTCCCAGGCAACTTGGGAATCATCACACGTGATTCAATGTGGCATTTAATTCTTTAAAAAAAATTTTTTTAATTGCTTACACTTGGCTTCAGGAGTGATTTTTGTATTTGACTTTAAGTCTGGTTGCTCCCTGGATACAGCAGGGATAAAGGGTCATTACATATCAGACAGAACAATAAAACTATCCTCTCAAAATATCATTCCCCTACTCCCCACTCAATTCTTTTTCTCTTATGTATTTCATGCTAAAAGTAAACATTATTCCTCTGAGAGATATCAAAGGCCAGTCTCAAAGCAGAACTGATAACAGACTCAAACTTACTGTCCAGGCCTTCTTTCCTGGGTCATGATCTAGTTTTAAAAGTATTTCCCTTCAGTTCATGATAGATTTTAACAACAACAATCAAAAGGAAGAAAGAAAGAAAGAAAGAAAGAAAGAAAGAAAGAAAGAAAGAAAGAAAGAAAGAAAGAAAGAAAGAAAGAAAGGAAGGAAGGAAGGAAGGAAGGAAGGAAGGAAGGAAGGAAGGAAGGAAGGAAGGAAGGAAGGAAGGAAGGAAGAGAGAGAGAGAAAGAAAGAAAGAAAAAGAAACCAGCAATTGCAAATATCTGATGGCAGCTACCCTTAGTTAAAGAGGCCAACTTCAAAACAGGCGGGTGAGAATGAGCCCTGAGATAATGCAGAGTGTGCTGTGCTTTGAGGTGCTACTTTTTGTAAGAGACCCAGGCTTCATTCACAAGTGAGAGACACTAGGGGCTTTGACAGAAGCTGCTGCACTGACTCTAATTAAAATTCAATCCCCAGTTGATCTTTATTATGGCACCTTTAAAAGTTATGTTCATGACAAGGTCATGCAAAACTGGACAATAGAGTCATTTAAGAATACTGGTGTGGGGGGCCTGAGTGATAGCACAGCGGGTAAGGCTTTTGCCTTGCATGCAGTCGACCTGAGTTCCATCCCCAGCATCCCGTACGGTCTCCCGAGCACTGCCAGGAGTAATTCCTGAGTGCAGAGCCAGGACTTAACCCCTGAGCATCACCAGGTGTGACCCAAAAAGCAGAAAAATAAAAGAATACTGGTATGGGGGCTGGACTGATGACACAGTGAGGAGGATGTTTGCCTTGCATGCAGCGGACCCGGGTTCAATCGCTGGTATCCCATATGGTCCTCTGAACAATGCCAGGAGTAATTCCTGAGTATAGAGCCAGGAATAACCCCTGAATATCACCAGACATGACCCAAAAAGCCAATAAGTAAAACAATCCTAAGAAGCTTTGAACTCTTTGTCATTTAAACAAAAGAATACTGGTGTATGTGTGTGTGTGTGTGTGTGTGTGTGTGTGTGTGTGTGTGTGTGTGTGTGTGGAGAGAGAGAGAGAGAGAGAGAGAGAGAGAGAGAGAGAGAGAGAACAATGTCTGCCATAGAGGCAAGCTGCCTGCAGGGGGAGGGGGAGGGAAACTGGAATCATGGGTAAATGGGTGACGAGATGGGTGTTAGAACATTGTATGATTGAAACCCAATCATGAACAACTTTATAACTGTACTTCACGGTGGCTCAATTTTTTAAAAAAATTTTTTTAAGAATCCTGTTGGGGGGCTGCTGGAGAGATAGTGCAATCGGTAAGGCACTTATTTGTCTTGCATGCAGCTGACCCATGTTCAATCCCCAGTATCCCACATGGTCCCCTGAACCCACCAGGAGTGATTTCTGAGTGCAGAGCCAGGAATAAACCCTGAGCATTGCTGGGTATGGCCCCAAAACAACAAAACAATATTTTTAAAAAAGCAAAAAATACTGTTGGGCCAGAGAAATAGGACAGTGGGCAAGTGCTTGCTTTGTACACAACTACCTAGGTTCAATTCCTGGCATCTATGTCATCCCTTAAGCCTACCAAAAGTGATCCTTGAGCATAGAGCCAGGAGAAACTCTGAGCTCCTCTTGGTGTGCCTAACCCCCCCCCCCCCCCAAGAAAAGAATAGGGGGTTGGGACCTGGAGAGCTTGTTTGGAGGCTCTAGTGGGGGAACATAGCTACTTGTGCACTTTCAACCCAAGAATGGTCCTTCTCTACTCAACTGAGCACACACACTCAAAAGTGATACACATGGGGCGGTAAGGCGAAAGGGGACAGCCTCCTGGCCAATCAGACCAGTCAAATCAACACTGGCAATCAGTAGCCAGGTCACCTCACATGCAGAATAGGAGATTGGGGAGGTGGCTCAAAAGACTTGATTCATTCTCTTTTCTTTTTAATTTTTTGTTTGTTTGTTTTTAGGCCACTTCTGGCAGCACTCAGGGACTTCCCCTCATTCTGTGCTCAGGAGTGATCCCTCAGCGATGCTCAGGGGATGGAAGCTGGGTTGACCTCGTGCAATCCCATAGCATCTTTCTGGCCATGAGAGCATGCTTTCATGACTGGAGCTTTGAGTTGGCTCCCTGGAAATACATGATCCCCTGAGCACTGAGCTGGGAATAGCCCCTAGCATGGCTGATGTGACGCAGACACCAGGCAACAGAGAAACCAGGAGACACACGTGGAGGGGAAAGACCCCCTGGCAGCTCTGCCGCCATCACCACCCTCTGCTCTGGTGCCAGGATCCCTGGATTGGCATCCCCTCTGCTGTCTCCTCCCGCTAGACCTGGGATGGCAGTGCCACACTCTTCCCCGACCTCTAAGGCAACAGCCTCAAGACCAAATCATGTCACATCCTGGGGTACAGCTAAGCTCTGGGATGTGGATGAGTCAAAGCATTGTCATGCATAGCAGCTCATTCTGGGTTTGCAGGGGGGCAAGTAAGCCTCAGGCTGAGAGCACCAGGGTCTGGTGCTTCAGTGGCCACGGGCATGTGCCTGGCAAGTGTGAGGCCCTGAGTTTGCTCCTGCTGCAGCCCTTGTGATCCAGAAATACTGCTGCTGCTCAGTACCTGTGACCACTCCCCATGATGTCCCACCCTCAGGGAACACAGGGCTGAGAAGCACAGCCCGGGGGTGTGGCTCTGGAGAGCACTGCACTGGCTTGTGCAGGGCTACCCACTTCCCAAAACAGCCTGTGCCCCCCAGGAGGAACCAAGCCTGTGTATGACCAATCCCCCCACACACACACCCCTTGTCATTGCAGCAGCAAGAAGAACAACTAAGGGGCTGGAGCAATAGCACAGTGGGTAGGGCATTTGCCTTGCACGCGGCCGACCCAGGTTCGATTTCCAGCATCCCATATGGTCCCCTGAGCACCGCCAGGAGTAGTTCCTGAGATGCAAAGCCAGGAGTAACCCCTGAGCATCTCTGGGTGTGACCCAAAAAGCAAAAAGGAACAGCAACAACTAAAAGACAGGGGTGGGGAAGAGGGTTGGGAGGAAAAGCCATTTTCCCCCATCTCAACACACTGCGTCATTTCTAGCCTTATTTCCATCCTGGCCTGCACATATGCCTCCCACAAATCCTCTGGTGTGATTTGGGAGGAGAGACCAGCTCTTCCAGATTACCTTTGTATGACAATGGTATCCTTTTATTAGGGAAAAACACAGTCAGCCATCATATTTTCCATACGCAGATCAGAAAGTGGGCCCTTTTTTCTTGGGGGGGGTGGAGGTTGGGTCACACCCAGTACTACTCAGGCCTGTTCCTTGCTCTGTACTCAGGAGCAAACCTCGTGGTCCTTGGGGAACCTCTGTGGTGCCAGAGATCAAACCAGGGTCAGCTGCACGCAAAGCAAGTGCCTTAACCCCTCTCTCCAGTCCTGGGTCTTTTTCCTGAGAGAGAGGTGACCTGCAGGAGAAGCATCACACAGAAGCACCTTTCATCACTAAGGTCTCCTTTGACTGGCACCAGTCTGCAAACTGGATAGAGAGGAGGGCATGGAGAAAGTCCATTCCGTATCTCAATGCTTGGAGCTGAAGAGGCAGCACACCAGCCAAGGCTAACCTTCGAGTACACAGACATCAAACAGCTGTGTAAACACTGGACAGATGCATACATTAGCTCCAAAAGTAAATAAAGTTTTGACACTAGGTACAAGTCCTACAGCTGCTGTGATTTTTCTCTGCTATGGCTCAGGAGGGAAGGAGGTACCTGAGGTGAAACAGATTGACTTTTTCGGTTGGGGCTGATGTCAGCAGGAAGGAACAGAAAGGTCACATCTGGCCAGAGGAACAAAAATGAGATCATGGCCTTAGAAGCCTTGAAGGAAGGACCTTGTCTTCTCTGCACTGACTCTGAAAGACCCCACTAAGCTTATAGGGATTTGGATCCGTCATCAAGCCCAACTGCTACATCTCCCTGGTAGCCAGCAACAGTGGGAACCTGCAGGGGTGATTTGAGAGAAGCAACAGTAAGGGTCCTGCCCAGATGGCAGTTTGACATCCTACCTGGGCTGAGGGAGAAACGCTAGTAGCTTCTGCCCTGGCAGGCTCTGCCTGGTCACTGGCCACCATGGAAACTTCTCCTGACTTCACGATGGAGAAATGGGAGAGGCGCTGGGCTCTGCTCAGCTTGGATTCCTACACTCGACACCTGGAATAGAGGAGACATGAATGATTGATGAATTACTAACCTGCTTGGGAATTGCTCCTTACTGCAGGAGGCAAAGGGAGTCTGTCTTTTTGTGTTCACAATTTCTGTTATGTGAAAATGCTATTTGTCTTCAGGCAGGAAGAGTGATGTGTTGTGTCCTGTATTGCAAAAATAGGAAAATGTTTCCCAAACTCAAACAATTCCAGGTCCTTGTTTCAAAAATGAAAGAAAAAGAATAAATGACCCGTGAAATGAGAAAAATCCATAATCCAACAATTCAGACCATGCCTGTTAATATTTTGGTACATGCTGACAACTTATCTTTAAAAATTAAGTGCTAAAATTATATAATAAACAATTGGGGGGAATTGAGGCCACACCCAGTGGTGCTCAGTGTTTACTCCAGCTCTGCACTCAGGGATGACTCCTGATGGCATCCAGGGGACTCTGTGAGGTACTGGGGATCGAAACAAGGCCTGCCTCTTGCAAGGCAAGCACCATGCACGCCATTGCATGTTTCCAGCAATTGACAATGTCAGAGACCAGTGAGAGTCTAAGATTGTTCCTCACCATCTAGGTAGTACTGAGAATCCCTAGCTCAGCTTATGCACTTTGGCCTGAAGATTTTATTTAGTTAGAAAAGTGTCCAGGCTATTGAACAACCAGGTACGAGACTGCAGTGACGAGACACACAGGGCCTCACAGGTCGTGGGGTGGAACCGGCCCTTCTCCCCACCCCGACAAGGCCCAGAGTTGCAGGCCACAAATGGCTCCTCCAGCTCCTGAACAGCCATGATCCCAGAGGCACACAAACCAATCTCAGAACCCAGAGGCTTTTGGCAGAAATCCCTCCAGACTTATTACTAAATTATTAAAAATCCAAAATTGCACAGCTGCTATTGTGGCCATGCGACATCATATGCTCTTCATAATCCGCAATAGAAAACAAATTATCTAATGATGCCTTTTCGGCACGTCTGATTGTTGGGGGAAATTCCAAATAATAATGGTGGGTCTTTTGTCGAAATATTGAATATAATCAAAGTAGAGAGAGTAAAGTGGAAATAATCTGCCACACAGGCAGGGAGAGGGGTGGAGTGGGGAGTATACTGGGGTTCTTGGTGGTGAAAAATGTGCGCTGGTGAAGGGATGGGTGTTTGATCATTGTATGACTGAGACTTAAACTTGAAAGCTTTGCAACTGTTTTCACGGTGATTCGATAAATAAAAAATTAAAATTTAAAAAAGTTTTTTAAAGTGCCCAGGGGACTTGTGACCAAAATCTCCAGGGTCGCACAGTTAGGAATGGGCAACCTCCCCCCATCTCCCTGTGCTTCTGGTAGCCTGGCTATCACTCCCATGAACTGCTTCTGGTACCATATAAGCTCATTAACAACCATGGTCCAGATACTAACAAATAAACCTCTCAGAAGAGAGCAACATAAGAAAAACATGCTACAGAAATGCCTCTAGACCCCAAAGTCAACATCCAATTAAAAAATAATAATAATTTCAACTGTATAAATGTATTTAAAATTTTAGAATTTCTGGAGCATGTGACCACATTTGTAGCCACGCAACATACAAGTCTCAGCCTTTAACAACATGTTAGTAATCTCTTAGACAAGGACTTAATGGCTCCAGGATGAATGAAATACAAAAATCTTCACAGACTTTCCTCTAAGGAAACTCTTTTTGCATCATTTTTGGTGGATTATTTATAATAAGCAATACAAAATAATTTATTTAGGTATTGCTTCTGGGAAACCTTTGGGGGTTGGGTTGGAAACATTCGAAATATGGTGGTGGGAAGGCGTAATGGTGATGGGATTGGTGTTGGAATATTAAATGGAATCAAATATTGTAAACTACTTTATAAAAATAAAATTTAAATTTAAAAAAAAGTGCCCAGGGCCTGGAGTGATAGCACAGCGGGTAAGGCATTTGCCTTGCATATGGCCAACCTGGGTTCAATTCCCAGCATCCCATATGGTCCCCTGAGCACCACCAGGAATAATTCCTGAGTGCAGAGCCAGGAGTAACCCCTGTGCATCACCGGGCGTGACCCCCCCCAAAAAAAAGCAAAAAGCAGAAAAAGCAATAAAAGTGCCCAGGAGACACAGTGCTCAGACTATCTGAAGCATTTTCCATTTTCCTTTGAGAAGTTCTGAGTTGGTCTCAGAGGCTAGTTCTGTGCTCAGGGCTCAGTCTGGCCTGGGCTAATGAAACCAAGGAAGTTGCAAAGCTCATACCTGTCCCAGTGGAACTCTGTTTTGTTGAGGGCCACTCCCAGCTCAGTGCTCAGGGGACCATATAGGACCAGAGAGAAAACCTTGAATTCTCACAGGCAAAGCATGGCTAGAAGCATCCTTTCCTAAGGGGCTAATATCCTGCAGCAATTGGAAACACCATGAATGTTTGGTACTAATGACTATCTAATTTTAGTTTATTACAGGAAACACATTCCATCTTAGTTTATTCCCTCAGTACCTGGTCCAGATACTCATTGATGTTAGTCTGATTATTCTTAAATTTGTATTTATAGAAACAAATATAAAATATATTTGCTATTTCATCTATCTTCATCACTATATAGTCACTGAATGAATCCACAGAGATCTCAATTTTTATTTCCCTTCCAAGCAACAGAACTGTCACTGATGGTACCCAGAATTCAGATTGGATGTACACTAAGCCCCAAAGAAATGATCGAGTTCTTCAGATGCGCAGGCTGGGACTGTCTTCATCCCGCCACGAGAGTCTCTGAGATGTGTTATGAAAATGCACTGTTTATTCCGTAAAAGGCTGGGCCTCAGGAGAAGTGGGGGGAGGGGTTCTGTTTCTATGCAACTGTGTGTGTGTGACAGAGCGGGAGAGAGGGAGAGGGAGAGAGTGTCATGTGTGCTCCTTCTCTGTAAGAATATAAGAAGGGGTTCCCATCTGCAGAGATGCTGTTACTTGTCCTTGGCTAAAAAGTGCTAACTAGGGCATACATTAAAGTACCTGACTAGCATACACTCAACCTAGGTTGAATCCCTGGCACCACATGGTCCTCTGGGCATTGCAGGGTGTAGACTATGTGGGTAGCCCATGGAACCCCCTTCAATTCTGCAACCCCAGGTTCTTGATTTCAATCACTGCCATACTGGCCAAGAATCATGGTGGCACCACCACCCAATCTACCCCCTCCACACACACACACCCAAAAATAAATGCTAACTTTTACTATTACTAAAGTTGTTACCCCCAGAGACTCATAAACACCCCTGGGAAAATAGCTGGATGCCTCCATTCTACACACACACACACACACACACACACACACACACCCATCCCCCAGTCCCCACACCCCACACACATCTCACATCTGACTCCTGAGGACAGTAACCGCCCAGTCTGACAAAAATCTCCAGCCTGACAAAGACCCACAAATGAATCCATATACAGTGAGCATTCAGAGAATCTCAGGAACATTATTGACTCCATGATCCTTGTAGAGTGCTCATAATCTCCCTCAACTGGTGAGGAAGAATAACTTGGGCTGGGCTGAAGAGGTTTCTTTTCTGGATGGCTCTCAGGAAAGAGAAGCCAATCAGGGAAGCTGAACAAGCAGGAGAAAGGAGAGAGAGAGAGAGAGAGAGAGAGAGAGAGAGAGAGAGAGAGAGAGAGAGAGAGAGAGAGAGAGAGAGAGCACAAGGGAGAAATCACAACCACCCACTCCTGCGGATCTGGCACTTGGCAGCCTGAGCAGTTAATAACCAGCTCCTTGAGTCGGAAGCTGTCGCTGGTCCCAGGAGACTTCCATTGTTCTCACCCCACAGAGCGCACCTTCCCTTCCAAAAAGGCCCTGGGTAGACCTGTGTTTCAGTTTCGGAAGGCAAGACAGTATCTTTCAAAGGGACCACAAGGCGTTGGTAAACAGTAGTGGGGAGGCAAAGCTGTGCCTGCGGGTGGCCCTCATGCCAAAGCCAGTCCTCCCCTGTTCTCTCCTGCAGTGTGTGCTCATTCTTGGGTTTCATATGTGGTGTGTCACGCTTCCCTTCCTCTGGCAAAGGAGAGAGGACCCCGTCACACTGCTGGGAGACCCACAAAAAGGCAACAGATGAAGAAGAGCTTTGACAGAGAGGGGGAGGAATGCCAAAATAAAGAGAGTGTGCAGATTACAGAGAGACAAGGCTTGCGGGTCAGCCAAAGATGCTTAAAGAGGCCACTGCAGTGAGCAAGAGAGCAAAGAATGGAAGCAGGAGAACAGAGCCGAAGGACAGGAAGACAGAAGACCCAGGGTCCACCAGGAAAGTGGTCCAGAGCAAGGACTCAGGACAAGTCTGACTCCAGGTGGCTCTTGGAGAGAGCTGGCAACTGAAGGGCAGAGAGGAGAGCTGGCAAAAAAAGGTGCAAATCCTTGGATCGGTAGCCACTCAGAGATTCTGCCCTTACGGCTTATCAAGAGGCAAGCAAATGCAAGCATTAGCAGATCTCAAATCTTCTGCCCGTGCTAATCTGTGAACATGTATTTACACTAGAGTATTTAGTCTTTGCAATAACAAGATCAAGGAGTTTGAACCTTTCCTGATTTGCAGCCCAGGGAACTGAGTCAGAAGTGAAATAGTTTGCTTCAGCTCGTGTAAGAACCACCCGCACTGCTTTGTTATGGGCTTATTAATTGTTTAGAGGGCGAGGGGGTGGGGCTTGGGCCACTCCTGGCAGTGGTCAGGGGCTACTTCCTACTCGGTGCTCAGGGATTGCTCCTGGCAGTGCTTGGGGTCGGGGGTGGGGGGGTAGGGGGTGGTGGGAGGGCCCATGCAGGGCAGGGAATCCAAGCAGGGTTAGCCACGTGCAGGCCAAGTGCTTTAACCCTGATACTATCTCTGTATCCCAGCACTACAGTTTGAAGATGAATTCCTGCCCTTTAGATCTTTCCAAAGTGGAGAGTTAAATATGCACATTCCCCCTGCACCCCAGATATTCTGATTCAGGGCTTCTGGGGTGGAACTTGGGAATATGCATTTTAACATATACCCCAGGAGGTGTTTGTGAGACCTGTATCAACCATACCAAAATCAAAAACAGGGGTGGGAGGGTTAGAAATGAGAAAAGGGGGCTTCCCTGGAGGAGGGCTGAAAGGTGCTGTTACACTGGTGATTGGGGTGGGGGCTTCTATATGCAAAGATATTCCACTCCACCCTGAAATCCTATAATATGATAAACCAATGATAAATCCATTTTAAAGTCTTCATTAAAAAAAAATCCAAACCCACAACCCCACAAAATTCTACCCTCCCCATCCACAAAGACAAGAGACAAACATGATTAAAACAACGGTAGTGGCCATCAATTTTAGGGGAGAAAAGGTGCCTCTGATAATCTATGATTTTCTGATCATCTACTTATTTTTCTTTCCAAACATACGTTTCCTGTCACTTGGAAAAAGCCAGGAGTAACGGATCTGGTGACCGGAAGGCTCGAGTTTCCTCACGAGTTGGTTCCTGCAGCCCCTCCACTGTGTAGTCGGGTTCAGGCCAGGGCAGACTCTCACCTCATCCTCTCAGGCCCTGGGTCCCACTAGGTTGCCCGGGCAGGAACTTGGGGATTCTTGTGGTCACGTGTGTGAATCCTAGTTCACTGGCTCCCAGCAGAGCAGAAAGAGGACAAGGGCTTCACCTCCAGCTATTTCCAAACACAACAACTTTTCAACAAAGGGACTGATGCTTAAAATGATTCCCCAAACCTAACTGTATATAATTCCCTGCCAGGTCTTTTGACATGTGGGTCAGGCACACACAGTTTGGTTCAGCTCGGGCAGCTCCTGCCTCGACCTGCTCACGGCTCTGTCCTTGGCCCCCAGGGTCCTCCCGTTGCCTCTGATCACTTGCTTTTTTACCTCGATTTCCTGAGAGAGCTTGGGAGACAGAACTGCAGCGCGACCGACGGCCTCAGTGCCTTGTTTTCTTGCAGTTTTCGTCTCTCCAGATGAGAGCAAAGGGGCCGTCCCAGGAACTCATCATCATCTGCCTCAGCTGGAAAGGTTCCGGAGGGTTTGTTTGTGTCTTCTTACAGTTTCCCAAGTGGTCTCTCCCCAGCGCTTCGCTGCCTGTCCATTCCAGGGCGTCTGTGAGCGCCTTTGTGGCCTCAACTGCAGGCCTCGGGCCAAGGCAAAAACGGATTCTTTTCATCTATTCAAGTGTGATCTGGGCCAGACAAGCCTGCTCCACAGGCCGGAGGCACAGAAAAATCTTCTGTATTCAGCTTCCAGCGCCCCACAGGCGCGCTGGTGGGGGCCGGGCCCTTGGCAGGGTGGGAGCGGGACGGGGCCGTTTGGCAAAAGGGGCAATGCTGTGTGCTGGGCCCTCTTGTCTTCACCTAGATGGGGACCTGGTTGGAAAGAGTGGCAGTGTATCCTGTTCCAAGCACTTCCCCTAAGTGCACATCTAGCCCTGGGACGGGATGATGACTCAGAGGCTGGAACGCTTTGCTCAGCATGAGGGAACGCCATGTTTGATCCCTGGCACCGCATGGTCCCCCAGGGCACTGCCAGGAGTAGTGCAAATAAAACAGTAAAATGTAACTAAGTATTTCAAAAAGTTTTATTATTATTATCATTATTTTGGATTGGGGGGCACAGCCAGCTGTGTTCAGAGTTTACTCCTAGTTCTGTACTCAGGAATACTGGGGGGGACTATCTGGGGTGCTTAGGGATTGAACCCATGTCAGCAGCATGCAAGACAAGTGGCCTGCAGTCCAAGCTTTAAGGCACAGCTTTTTTAACCTCTCAAAGTCTCAAATTAGTTTATTCCTCTCCCCCATTGCTGTTGTTGTTTGTGGTATTGGGGACTGAATCCAGGTTCCTCACACAGGTATATTCTCTGTATGTTCTCTGTCTCTGAACCACAGGCCCACCCTGCTTGGTTTGGGGGCTGTCTTATTTTGTTTTGAGAAGACAACTCCATTGAAATAGCATTACACTTGCTATATATCAAGTTAATTAATATAAAAATAATGAGTATGTTGGCATCTGAGTTTCTTCCTGAGCTTCCTTACCTGTCCTAGTACACAGAAGATTCGGGGATCAAGGCACACTAACAGATAAGGGCACAGGGAGAAAATAAAGGCTGTGCCATCTAAAGAGCCTTTTTTTATGTCAGCTTACTAAAAATAATGCTTTTCTCTGCAACCTTTTGAAAACCATACCTCATGCCAACAAAATGGAAAGGCAACTGACCAAAAGGGAGAAAACATTTGCAAACCATATATCTTAAGAGGTTAATATCCAAAACACATAAAGTTCTCACACAATTCAAGAGCCATAAAAACAATCCAATTAAAAAAGCAGGTAGAGAGAAGCGGCAGGCATTCTGGTGAGCAACGCGGCCCGGACAATGCTCCGGACCCGAATCGGGGCCAGCAACACCGTGGGGCCGGAGGGAGGAGGTGCCGCCTGCACACCTTCTCCGGATGGAACCCCGGCGACACTGAGCAGCAACTAACATGGCTCCAGGATTCAGGACTGGGACAGATCCGAGCCGCGCGGCCGCTAGTGCGGCCGCGCAACCTTTTCTCTCAGAAAGCCAGCCCTGTGTAACCTCAGAGATCCAGCACCTGAGTAACCTCAGAGAGCCAGCACCTGTGCAACCTCCGAGAGCCAGCACCAGAGTAACCTCAGAGAGCCAGCACCTGTGCAACCTCCAAGAGCCAGCCCTGTGTAACCTCAGAGAGCCAGCCCTGTGTAACCTCAGAGAGCCAGCACCTGCGTAACCTCAGAGAGCCAGCACCTGAGTAACCTCAGAGAGCCAGCACCTGTGCAACCTCCGAGAGCCAGCACCAGAGTAACCTCAGAGAGCCAGCACCTGTGCAACCTCAGAGAGCCAGCCCTGTGTAACCTCAGAGAGCCAGCCCTGTGTAACCTCAGAGAGCCAGCCCTGTGCAACCTCAGAGAGCCAGCCCTGTGTAACCTCAGAGAGCCAGCCCTGTGTAACCTCAGAGAGCCAGCCCTGCGCAACCTCAGAGAGCCAGCCCTGTGTAACCTCAGAGAGCCAGCACCTGAGTAACCTCAGAGAGCCAGCACCTGTGTAACCTCAGAGAGCCAGCCCTGTGTAACCTCAGAGAGCCAGCACCTGAGTAACCTCGGAGAGACAGCATCTGTGTAACCTCAGAGAGCCAGCACCGGCACAACCTCAGAGAGCCAGCACCTGAGTAACCTCATAGAGCCAGCACCTGCGTAACCTCAGAGAGCCAGCACCTGTGCAACCTCCAAGAGCCAGCCCTGTGTAACCTCAGAGAGCCAGCCCTGTGTAACCTCAGAGAGCCAGCCCTGTGTAACCTCAGAGAGCCAGCACCTGAGTAACCTCAGAGAGCCAGCACCTGCGTAACCTCAGAGAGCCAGCACCTGAGTAACCTCAGAGAGCCAGCACCTGTGCAACCTCAGAGAGCCAGCACCAGAGTAACCTCAGAGAGCCAGCACCTGTGCAACCTCAGAGAGCCAGCCCTGTGTAACCTCAGAGAGCCAGCCCTGTGTAACCTCAGAGAGCCAGCCCTGTGTAACCTCAGAGAGCCAGCACTGTGTAACCTCAGAGAGCCAGCCCTGTGTAACCTCAGAGAGCCAGCCCTGTGTAACCTCAGAGAGCCAGCCCTGTGTAACCTCAGAGAGCCAGCACCTGAGTAACCTCAGAGAGCCAGCACCTGCGTAACCTCAGAGAGCCAGCACCTGAGTAACCTCAGAGAGCCAGCACCTGTGCAACCTCCGAGAGCCAGCACCAGAGTAACCTCAGAGAGCCAGCACCTGTGCAACCTCAGAGAGCCAGCACTGTGTAACCTCAGAGAGCCAGCCCTGTGTAACCTCAGAGAGCCAGCCCTGTGTAACCTCAGAGAGCCAGCCCTGTGCAACCTCAGAGAGCCAGCACCTGAGTAACCTCGGAGAGACAGCATCTGTGTAACCTCAGAGAGCCAGCACCGGCACAACCTCAGAGAGCCAGCACCTGAGTAACCTCATAGAGCCAGCACCTGCGTAACCTCAGAGAGCCAGCACCTGTGCAACCTCCAAGAGCCAGCCCTGTGTAACCTCAGAGAGCCAGCCCTGTGTAACCTCAGAGAGCCAGCCCTGTGTAACCTCAGAGAGCCAGCACCTGTGTAACCTCAGAGAGCCAGCCCTGTGTAACCTCGGAGAGCCAGCACCTGAGTAACCTCGGAGAGCCAGCCCTGTGTAACCTCAGAGAGCCAGCACCTGTGTAACCTCAGAGAGCCAGCACCTGTGTAACCTCAGAGAGCCAACCCTGTGTAACCTCAGAGAGCCAGCACCTGTGTAACCTCAGAGAGCCAGCATGCATGTGCCATCCCATACATCTAAGCAACAACCCCCATGACAAATGGAGTTATTAATATGAATAAATTTTTACTGCGTGTTGTTAAAAAAAAAAATAATAAAAATTTAAAAAAATTAAAATAAAATATTAATTAAGGGGAGTTAAAGAAATAGTAAAAAAAAAAAAAGCAGGTAGATATGGGGCTGAGGGTTTAGCTCGGTGGTGAAGTACTTTATCTTGCAGGCTTGAAACTCTAGGTTCCCATTTCTGGCAACACACACACACACACACACACACACACACCAAAATAAAACAGGAAGATCATCTGAGTAGACATTTTCCCAAAGAATGTGAATGAGTAAGTGTTGTTTAGAGGTTTATACTTTTGATAGAAGGATACTGAACATCTCTAGTCATTGGGGAACTGAAAACCCAAATCACAATGACATCTTACATCTTTTCAGTGACTACTAAAAATATAGGAGGTTGGGGGCTGGAGCGATAGCACAGCAGGTAGGGCATTTGCCTTGCAGGCGGCCAACTCAGGTTTGATTCCCAGCATCCGTATGGTCACCCAAGCACTGTCAGGAGTAATTCCTGAATGTATGAGCCAGGAGTAACCCCTGTGCATCACCATGACCCAAAAAGCCAAAAACAAGTAAATAAATAAATAAATAAAAACATAGGAGGGTCATACACTGGCCAACATAAGTCTGAATAAGTGCTTATGATCACTCATGATTAGGAAAATGCAATCCAAAACCGCAAAAAGAGATCCTGTCGTGCCAGTGAGATTAGCAAACATAAAAAAAAAAATGGAAACAGTGTTGGCGGAGGTTTGGCAAGAAAGGATCCCTCATCCACATCCATAGTTGGTGGGAATATTATCTGTTCAGTCTCTGTAGAATGCAGTATGGAGACATATCAAAAAAATTAGGAATAGAATTCCCACAGGACTTCTTGACATCTGTGCGCCAAACACAAAAACATTAATTCAAAAGGGTTTATGCACTCTATATTCACCAGAGAGCTTAGTATAATAGACAGGGTGTGGAAACAAGCCAAATGCCCCAGTAGGGGTAAATGGATCAAAAGTTGTGGTATAAATACATAATGGAATACTATGATGCTCTGATAAAGGACAGAATCATGCAATTTTTTTATAACATGGATGAACTAGAGGATACCATGCTGAATGAAGTCAGTCAGAAAGCAAGGGGTATATGAAGATACATAGAAAAGGAGCAATAAAGACCCCAAAGTTACAGAACTGAAGAAGTTGATCCACAGAAATGAGATTGGGGGATGGGAGGATGGTAGTTGAAAGGGAGGGAAGCAGGAACTCTGATAATGAATGTGGTGTTGAAATGATGTCTGCATGAAACCATCATTAACTGTATTGTAAATCAATAAGTGATTTTATTGATAGCACATCTATAAAGATAAAAACTTAAAGTAAGGTACCTATTGTTTAAAAGAGAAGCAACAACATTGGTCAGCAGCAATGTGGAGAACAGGAAGCCCTGTGCACTGACAGCTGCAGTATCTAGGGCCAGGGGAGTTGGTTTAAGGGGCCTGAGTGCACATTTGCATATTGGAACCTGGGGGTCAGTCCCCAGCACTCTGAAGCCTTCCAAGGACTGCAAGGAGCAGCACTGAGCACCACTGACTGTGGACCAAGGAAAAAATATAAATCAAACAGCAGGTAAGGTGTTGGCCTTGCACCTTGCTGATCCAGGTTCAATCCTCAGCATCCCATATGGTCCCCTCAGTCCCGCCAGGAATGATCTATGAGCACAGAACCAGGAGTAAGCCCCATAGCATCCATAAAAAGTAGAATTAACAAGAATTGTACTTCCAGGTATTTATCTGAAGGAAATGAAACCAATCATTTGAAAAGTGATTATAAAATTCAAGATTTGGAAGCACCAAAGTACACAAGAATGGGTGAAGTAAAAGTGGCCTCTGTGTGTATGTATGATTTCTAGCTGTCTATATGAATTCTAGTTGTTTCTGTAGGATTTCTAGTAGCTGATGATTTTTCTCGTTGCTGATGATAATATGATGGAATATTATTAGAAACGGAGCTTGCTATTTGTGCAACACGGATGGACCTTGAGGGCACTATAGTAAGTGAAATAAGCTAGAGAAAGACAAATACTGTGTGATCTCTCATGTGGAATCTGAAAACAAAAAATAAGAACAGATTGGTGATCACCAGAAGCAGGAGAAGGGGTTAAATGGACAAAGTCCCAGCTCCGAGACAGCTGTCGTGGGCATGTGAAATTCAACATGGACCATCGCTAGTAATACTATTTTGTTTGTATGCAAGCTGTTTAGAGTAATCTATAAGTTTCCATTATAAAAGGAAAATGTGCGTAATTACTTAAGGTGACGCATTTTAACAGACTTGTGGCAATAATGTTGCAATATATACAACTATTAATTTATCTTCATATGTCTGCCTGAAATTTACATATTGTTATGTGTCAATTGTATCTAAACAAGAAAGAAAATTGCACAACCTACTAAGGATATTATGCAAAACAAGGCAGCCACCTATTATATTTCTTATTTGGCACCATTTTTAATGTATCTTATGAGAATAAAGTTAAGAATTACAGGTTGGGTATGTGACTTATTGATGGAGTGCATACCACATTAAATCCTCAGCACAGAAAAATACATATAGACATACATATGTTGTGCAAATACATATATATATATCAGTATATGAGCAAAGTGCCAGAAACATTATCATTTTGGTTATACTATGGCTTAAAAAACTAGAAAACTGTTAGAAATAATATAAAATTTCATTAAGATGGTAGGCAATTGGATAAAGACATATACTAAAAATCGTTCTTATATTCCAAAAATAGCCAGTTAGAAAATAAAAATAGAAACAATTCCCTTCAACAACAGCAGAAACAGAAATACTCAGGAATAAAATGAACAAAAACAACTTTAATATCTAAATAAAAGGGACTATAAAAGACTAAAGAAGTTTGAAAAATGAAAGTAAACTTTTCTTTGGGGTATAAATTGCAGTCTTGTTAGGATGTCACTTTCCCCCAGTAAATATATAAATGGAATTAATCACAATCAAAATCTCAACAAAGGGAGCAGAGAATGTAGAAGACAAGACCTTGAGAGTTGTACGGTTCCCAGTTTGAACGCCAGCACCCCAATGGTCCCTGAGCACTGCTAGGAGTGATTCCGGAGCACAGAGTCAGGAGTAAGCCCTGAACATGGCCCCAAAACCAAAAAAGTAAGCAAGGAGAGGAGATCTCAACACTCTTTTTTGAGAAATACTAGGGGGGGAATGATTCTATGAAAGGAGACTTTGCAAATGGGTAGTGTCATAACTATTTAGCAAATTTGTGAGGGCCGGGGCCACTCCTGGCTTTATTCACAGGAATCTCTCTTGATGGTGCTGAGGGAACTATAGACAGTGCCAGGGACTAAACCAATGACAGCAGAATGCAAGGCAACGCCTTGACCCCTGTACTATGTCCCCAGCCCTACCTAGTAAATTGAAAATAAACTCATTAGAGATCATTAATGAGAAGACCAAGATGAGACTTTTCATGTTATCATTAATTTGGAGAATATTTTCAGAATTCAATTGTGTGTGTGCGAAATTTAACAAAGACGTGTTAGAGCAAGATCGCCACTTTGGCTTTTTCAAAAAGCAGATTAATTCCCAACAGACTATAAATCTGGGGGATGAGCTGCCTCACAAACAAAAATTATTTGCATCTCTACCAGACCAAAAAATAACCTACAATTTAGCAAGTCATTTTACCAAACCTGACACCTTTAATCAACTATATCCAATAAGCTTAATATACTTCCCTGCAATCCCAGAGTTAGGATATGATGTTAAAAGAATTTTCTGATTACTTCCATCTTATTTCCAGGATTTTCATGATTTTCCAGAAGATCCTAAGCATGACAGAAAGAACTACTGCAGAGTAACTTCTTTCAAAAAACAAAACAAATGAGTGAAGAGTAATTTTCCTTCCTATTAAGATAAGGAGAGAGGAGAGAGATTAGACTCCCTGGGGAAGTTAACAAGAGTCTGACACTCAGTGCCACCAGCTGTCCCCATGCTAATATGGAGGCAATGCCACATGGTTGCTTGTCCTTGGTCTGTCTGTCTCTGTCTATTTCACTACGACTCTCTCCCTTCCCTCTACACAGTCCCACCATTTCTCTCACTAAAAGCCTAATCACGCTTGTGTTTCCCCTCCCAGATGAGGTGTGAATGGTAGTTCTTACAGCGATCACAATCACGTTAACATGAGTTCTTCACGCCCAGGCGAACCCCTGCTTTGGGGGAGGCCTTCAGCACCTCCAAGTGAAGTCTTCAACTTGCATTCAGAGACCTGGAGCAAATCCCTTTCTATTTCGTTGGATTCTTAGGAGAATTCCCTGGATTCATGAACAGCATCTTTTCTCCCCCACCTCCGCTTCCCTTTTGGTCAAACAGTGAAGCAGATCAAGGCAGAGCTGAATGAATCCAAAGCAAACCCAGACTTCATCCAGCTTCTTCTGGAGTGGCCCACGGCTGTGCTTTCTCATGGATGAAAGTGAAGGTGATTTGCCTTGCTCTCCCAGTCCTTTCTGTTCGGGCTGTCACATGCTCTCCTGTGGTCTGAGGGTTGCTGGGAAGAAGATCACATCTCGGTCTGAAAAGCTCTTTCTTCTGTCTCACTTGAACTTGTTCAACTTTTGACAGCTGGGGGTTAGCTGGGAGATACTAGCCATTCATCCTGGGTTCTGTGGTCCAAACAGTTCCAAGTCCTCTTATAGTAATAGGTACACAGAGAAATGATCTAATTCTTATTTCTTTGTTTGATTGTATTTGTTTTGTATTTTTGGGACACACCCAGCAGCGCTCAGGGGTTCTTTCCAGCTTGATGTTCAAGGGATAATGCAATGCCAAGAATCAAACCCAGGGTTCCTATACTTGGGCACTCCAGCCTCTGAGCTACCTCCTAGGCCTCTAATTTTTATTTAGACCAGGGTTGGTTTCTGTCAGACCCAGAATTCTGGTCTAACTTTCAATTTCCTTATAAGAATTACTAAGCAAAGGCAGCTGGGATAGAGAAGGGATCATAAAGTCAATGATGGTTGGAGGGATCGCTCGGGATGGAAAATGTGTGCTGAAAGTAGATAAAGGACTAAACATGATGGCCTCTCAGTATCTGTATTGTAAACCATAATGCCCATAAGTAGAGAGAGAGTAAGAGGGAAATTATCTGTTTGCCATAGAGGCAGGTGGAAGGGTGGGACGGGGTGGGAGGAATACTGGGGACATTGGTGGTAGAAAATGTACACTGGTGGAAGGATGGGTGTTTGATCATTGTATGACTGAAACATGAAAGCTTTGTAACGGTAGATCACCGTGTTTCAATAATAAATAAATAAATAAATATTTTTAAAAATTACTAAGCACTACTAAAAGATTATTTAGCAGACTGGAGAGATAGGTCTGTGGCAGATCACATGTTTAGCATGAGCAAGGCCCAGGGTTCAATGCTGCTGTCACACAGCCCCCTGTACACCCGAGTGCGCGGACGCACGCACACACCTCAGGGTGTAGCCCTGATGGTTCCTTGAGTACTTCTGGGTGTGGCTCTGAGAAGCACTGAGTCAGCCAAATGAATTGCCAAATCGTCAGCCCCACCCATCTGGGCGGAGCATTGCTGCCCTGCTGAGAATGAATGAACAACGCTAGTCATGATCCTCCTGGAAGACAAACCAAAAAGCAAACAGAAAAGACAATTCAGAATCTCTAACAGTTTTTCCTCTTGGAATACCACCTCAACATTCAGGAAATGTAACATTCTTGGCAACATCTGGTGGTTGTAATACTGAGTTGCAGGTTTATTTTCCTTAATTATAACAAGTCAGAACTTTCCTCCTAGTCATTTGGTGTCTTCTTAGGGGGGAAAAATAATCACAGACGGTATTGCTACTTTCCCAGATCTCTAAAAGCAGGAAGTTCACTCATTCGTATAATTCACCTATGAATCTGAAAATACTCAGAGGATTGGCTGAAATTTTCACTCAAGTGCTTTGGTGCAGGTAGATCAAGCTGTATTTATATTTGAATTGACCACCTGAACAATGCAAAAAAGAAAGGAAAGAATAAATTTTGGTGCTGGGGATGAGGTTTGAGGGTAGAACATAGACCTTGCATGTGAGAGTTCAAATCCCAGCACACAACCCTCCCCAAGTCCTCCCCCTACCACACACAAATGTAGATGAACCTTGGTGGTTTGGATAGAAATATCAAATATTCAGTCTACCTATCCTAGAAAACATTAATTACTATCACTGGATTAACTAGGAATAACTTTTTTTTTTTGCTTTTTGGGTCACACCCAGCGATGCACAGGGGTCACTCC
Source organism: Sorex araneus (assembly GCF_027595985.1). Taxonomy (NCBI): domain Eukaryota; kingdom Metazoa; phylum Chordata; class Mammalia; order Eulipotyphla; family Soricidae; genus Sorex; species Sorex araneus. The sequence goes on along the minus strand of NC_073304.1, from coordinate 157,883,091 downwards.
TGGCTCTGCACTCAGGAATTACCCCTGGCGGTACTCAGGGGACCATATGGGATGCTGGGAATCGAACCCGGGTCGGCCGCGTGCAAGGCAAGCGCCCTACCCGCTGTGCTATCACTCCAGCCCCAGGAATAACTTTTTTGTTTCGTTGAGAGATACATTAAAATGCGCTGATAAAAATAAGCAATACACTTGTAGCAAATAAAATATTTATCCTTTAGTATCATGCTTCTTTATTATGACTCATTCCTAAAATTCTGAGCGTGACTTTCAAATCTTTCATTCGATTAAAGCCTATGTTGGACTTCACATATTTTCGTTCCTTTTTGTGGATTTGTTTGCATGTCAGTTTCATTTGGGGGCCATTCCCTGTGGTGCTCGGGGGTCATTCCTGATGGTGCTCCGGGCCATATACAGCACCAGCGATTGGCTGCATGCAATGCAATTGCTTTAACTCCTGTATTATTTCTTGTGAATTTTTTAAAACATAATTCCTATTTGGTATGTTTTATTGGGGGTACTACACCCAGCAGTGCTCAGGCCTACTCCAGGATCAGTGCTCTGGGGCTGCAGCTGACAGCGCTGAGGGAACCCTATGGTGCTGGGGATATAATTCAGGACCCTCCATGCAAAAGTATGTAAGCCATCTCCCCTGCCCTGCAATCCTGATTTTTTAAAATATAAAAATCATAGAGCTGGTGGGATAAGACAGTTGGTAGGGAGCTTGCCTTGCACACAGCCAACCTGGGTTTGATTCCTGGCATCCTATATGGTCCCCTGAGCACTGTGAGTTCCTGAATACAGGCCAGGAATAACGCATGCGCATCAGATGTGCCCCTCCCCCCACAGATTTTCCTTCTAAATATTTCTATAAAGCATCCCATTTGTTTTACTTTTTTTTAAATAGCAGCGTCCCACATGATGGCTAGAACATTCAACTTTGCAGTACTGAAAAGGAATGAGGGTCTCACCAAGCGCTGGAAGCAGAATCCCAACACTAAGGCCAAACCAATCCTTGCAGATTCTGGAATGTCTGTGCTGGAAGGTCAACCAGCAGTGCCAGCTGTCCCCATGACACCAAAACTGAGGAACCTGATTTACAGAAAGATCTAGAGACCTGAGGTGGGCAACCAGCCCCATTCAACACCTTGTGTCACTTAAGGTAAATTCAATACAATGTCAAACTCTGTTCTAAGGTGGAGGCACAGGCCAGCAATGGGACTCAGCTGTGTGACACTGGAGTCCTCTTCCTGCAGCTGATGAAGATGATGATTGACACTAATAAAGTAGAATCAACAATAACCAGCAGTTTAAAGGCAGTTGGCATTTAGGATTGAGGTCACTGGTAACAGTACAACTCAGCATCTCTGTGCAATGTCTCAGTAAAGAAAGGACATTTGAGTCTGGAGCGATAGCACAGCAGGTAGGTCATTTGTCTTGCACTGGGCTGACCTGGGTTCGATTCCCAGCATCCCATATGGTCCCCCAAGCACCACCAGGTTCATGAGCCAGGAGTAATCCCTGTGCATTGCTGGGTGTGACCCCCCCCAAAAAAAGAAAGAAAGAACATTTGTTTCCACGTGCCTTTTTCAAATTTCCCAGCTGCCTCTGGTCCGTCTTTCTGGACAGGACTGAGGTTCATGCCCAGCTCCTTGATGCTAGGAGACACAGAAAGCATGGAAGTGATGACATCTCGGCTTTAAGGTCGGAGGATGTTCCCAGGCAAGGAGACTACCACCAACCTTTAAACCATCATCAAGGCCCCGTATCCCCACAGGAAGCTCGTGATCTGGGAGAGAAGCAGAGTTCACATGGCACCAGAGTTTGGGAGCAACAGTGCCCACCACTAGACGCTCCTTCCAGACAACCAATTTTGCCCACTCAGACTGCCCTTGAACACTGCGAGTTTCTTTGGAAAAAGAATTTGGTCTCGGGGCTGGAGTGATAGCACAGTGAGTAGGGCGTTTGCCTTGCACGCATGACCCGGGTTTGATTCCCAGCATCCCATATGGTCCCCTGAGCACTGCCAGGATAATTCCTGAATGCATGAACCAGGAGTAACCCCTCTGCAATGCTGGGTATGATCCAAAAATGAAAAAAAAAAAGAAAGAAAAAGAAAATAGAAAGAGTTCGGTTTCAGGCAAGCCAGCAGCCGTCAGAACTTGAGCCTCCCTGCTCATGGCGGAGTCCACACCCTGTAAACACACCAGCAGCTGAATGAACTCAAGGTTCTATTCTTTGGAAAGTACCTGGACGAAGACGGCCCTGGCTGGCCCCCAGAGTTAGCAGAGGCCGGGACTCCTGTCTGCTCATCCAACCAAACTAGAGAAGGGCGGCTGTGCCCTTCTCCAGGAGCTAGAATGGTGGTTCCTGCTGACCTCACCCCATCCAAGGCGGAAGGAAGGAAAGAAAATGGGGACAGTGGGAAGCACCCACTGGGCTATTTCTCTTTCAAAAACTTCACTGAAAGTCTTACAGAGCAACTTTGGCTTTTGTTTCTATGTATTTTATTTTTTAAAGTATCACTGTATCACTGTCATCCTGTTGCTCATAGATTTGCTCCAGCAGGCACCAGCAACGTCTCCATTGTGAGACTTGTTGTTACTGTTTTTGGCATATCCAATACACCAGGGTAGTTTAAAGTGATTCCTTTTTTTCCCTTAATTGAATCACTGCATTATAAAGTTTCAAAGATATTTGTGATTGAGCTTCAAGGACATATTGTTCCAACATCAATCCCTTCACCAGTGTCCTCAGTCTCTTCTCCCTAGCCCCGCCCCCTAGCCTGCCTCTGTGGCAGGCACTTTCCTTCTCCCCACACCCCACCCCAGGCCCACAGTGTCCCCTTCCCTTCTTATCCCCACTCTCATTCCTGTCCCAGTGCCACTGAGCATCTGGCTGGAGATCGGTTCTCCTCCTGCTCTTAGTTTATATAGCTATTGGGCACTTGCTATCCCCCCCCCCAAGGTTTCTTTAGTTTTAAATGGTGATAAGTATAATGTAAAATCTGTCAGCCACAAGGGAGATAAGATGTGTAGCTAAGTACAAGCCACCCTGAATAATGTCCACATCTCTGATTGAAGAAAGAAGAAAGTGAACTTGGGTTACAGGAGCGAATAATGCTGGTTAAAATGCGGGGTGTTTCTTTGTTCTGTTTTGTTTGGGGTCCACGTGTGGCTGTGGTCAGAACTCTTCTCTGGCTCTTTGCTCAGGAATCACTCCTGGAGGAGCTTAGGAAGACAATTCGGGGTGCTGGGGGTTAAAGTTCAGCTCAATGCAAGGCAAGCTCCCTCTCTGCTGTACTATCTCTCTGGCCCCACAATGCAGGCTTTTTATATTAAGTATAAGAATGGAAAGGGCCCAAGAGATAATGCGGGGTTAAGTGCTGCCTTGCCCACAGCTGACACTCTCTATCCTTGGCACTGCCAAGAGCACTCCCTGAGCACAGAGTCAGAAGTAGCCCCCGAACACTGCCACATATAAACTGATCCCCCATTTCCGCCACCCCATCGGACCCCCCATAACCCCCCAAGAAACAAGGAATGGGGAGTAGTTTAACAGAAGGGGACATCTGTCAATTCATTTCATTTTGGTTGATGGGTTCTGAGAAGGAGGTGGAATAAGGCCATTCGTCCTCAAAACCAGGCAACGAGTTGAGAGGCTGAGAGCAGAGGATGCTAAAGCCCCATCGTGGGGCTGGAGCAATAGCACAGCGGGTAGGGCGTTTGCCTTGCACGCGGCCAACCCAGGTTCGATTCCCAGCATCCCATATGGTCCCCTGAGCACCGCCAGGAGTAATTCCTGAGTGCAGAGCCAGGAGTAACCCCTGTGCATCGCCAGGTGTGACCCAAAAAGCAAAAAAAAAAATAAAAATTAAAAAAAATAAAGCCCCATCGTGGAACCCATTGGGGACAGACTCAAGGCCCAGCTGTGGGCGGGTGTCTACCTCACACTTCTCAGCTGCATGAACTTGGGGTCTAGAATGACAAGCAAAACCACTATGAGATTTGTAAAACTGCCTGTGTATGTACCAGACAGATGTACGCTGGTGACCAGGTTCTGCCACCAATGAAATCTCCCTAGAGTTTTAGGGATGACTCATTTCAAGAGGTCAGTCTGCCCAGAGATACCTGGTTATTTTTTCCTTACTGGGGATTCCAGACAGAGGGCCCATCAGAATTGCCCTGGATCGGGTGTGGCCCTGGGGTTTAAGTTCATGAGCTGACATTGCCCTGGTGCTTCCTAAGTCACTGGGCAGTCTTCCAGGCCCTTTCTCAAGGGGATCCCTAACAGCAGGGCCAGAAAGTGGTGCCAGGTTTGACCTCACAGCCTCGCACTTGCCAGGCATTAAGTCATAGAGGAAAATCTGAGTTTTCTGGGTGCTGTGGATCTGTCAATCAAATGAAGACTGTGCTCCTAGACTCCTAGAACCACCCCCCCCCAGCCCCCAGAAGGATGAGTCTCACCAAACATGAAATATTTCATTTGTCTGTGCTGCTTTGGGGTAACCAATAGAACACAATGCAGTGATCAATAGGATACAATCAAGTTCCCCCAGGAAAAGACAAGCAGAGGCAATGGGGCTAGCTAGAGTGATGAGGGCTTTGTGGAGGAATGATGGAGTCACACTGGAAAATGGGAAGAATCTGAACACACAGCCAATAATATGGGGAGTGTTTCATCAAGGTGCAGAAAAGTTCTGATAGAAAGGAAGGAAACAGTTCAGGGAGCACTTTTATCTGATCAATTAATTAATTTAACTAAATCACTGTGAGAAACAGAGTTACAAAGTTGTCTATGGTTGAGTTTCAGTCATAAAATGTTTCAACACCTGTCCCTTCACCAGTGTACATATCTCAATATCCCACCACCAATGCCCCCAGTTTCACTCCTGCTTGGCTTGTCCCACCCTCTATGCTCTATGCCTCTATGCTCTATGGCAGGCAATTTTCTTTTCTTCATTCTCTCTCTCTTTCTCCTTTTGGGAATTATGGTTTGCAATACAGAAACTGAAAGTTTATGGTGTATATCCCTTTACCTACTTTCAACACTCAGTTTTGTCCAGAGTGATCATGGCCAACTATCATTGTAATACTGCTCCCTTTTCTGCCTTAACTGCTCCCCACCACCCCCCTCTCCCGCCCAGACATACACACACATTTGTGGCAAGCTTCCAACCACTGACCAGTCCTTTTGGCCTCAGTTTGAGAGAGCACTTTTAGAGGGGGGAGTTCTTCCAGCATGTTCTGGAACAATCTGGAAGAAATAAGGAGCTGGAGGGAGAAGAGACAAACTAGAGAGGTGATTCATTGGGTGAGAAGGGCAGTCCTCACTCCTTCAACTCATCCTTAAAGTTCTTCTGCGAATACTTCTGGTTATCTAACTATGCAAAAACTCAATTTTTTTGATCAATTCAAATTAAAGTTAGATGAATAATAGCTCGAATGTGGTATGCATGGTGGGTGGGTGTATAAACAGGTAGAACCATTTGCAAAGCCATCTGGCAGACTTAGGGAAGTGAGGTTTCCATATGTGCTGTGACACAGCAATTCCACACACATAGATATTATAGATGGTGTCTAGGTGTGCAGCGCATATAAAATCACACGAGGAAGGGAAAGGCTAAAGAACGTGTATGAAGGAATACTCGGAATACTCGACTGCAGTTCAAACAAAGTCCCTCACAGACAATTAGTGATGTGGATGGGTATTCAACAGACAGTTCTGAGTTCAGCAAGTAAGGAGGAGAGTGGGAGTTTAGCACAAAACACTCGTGTGAATTAAACACACACACCCCTACAGAATGAAAATGGAGATTGGGAAGGAGGGGAAGAAAGAAACCCACAGACGAGAGAGGCGCTTCCCCACATGGTCAAAGTGCTGTGTGCCCTGAATGCCCTGTGCTACCCACCTGCTGCCCCACGCCTCCCCACAAATTCACCTTTCAGGGGAAGGAGCAAGCCTCAGACCTCCAAATATTTTCAAATGTGTGAATAGCACTAGAACATATGATTGTCTCGGGTGTAAAATTGGGATAAGAAGCAGCAGCTCCTTGCGTTGTTAAAGGAGCTAGGGCCAGGGAGGTGGCGCAAAGGAGCAGGGGCTGGCATGCCCGGGGCCACCTGGAACCCCTGATCTCCTGAGTACATTGGGGGTAACCCCGACGGCCCCCACAGCACTAGGGAGCAACCCCCAATACCGAACGTCAATGAAATTTAAAAACAAAAAAGGAAGGGAAGGAAATCATGTATTCAGTGCCCAGGTAGAACCACACTGAGTCCTGGATGAAGAATTCTGAGCAGGTCATGGTGTCCAAGTCCTGATCCTGCCTCAGCCAATGGGAAATCACCAAGCCAAAGATTGTCCGGGTCAAGCCAATAGTCAGAAGTGGGAGGAGTTCAACTCCTCAGTGGCAAGGTGGGTCATTTTCTGTCTCTGTCTGTCTGTCTGTCTGTCTGTCTGCCTGATTCTTTGTCTCTCTTGAGTGAGTGTGTGTGTGTGTGTGTGTGTGTGTGTGTGTGTCTATCTGTCTGTCTGTCTGTCTGTCCTGCAGACAAAAGGGCCAGGCTGAGGGAAGTTCTTTGCCACCAACATTCTCCCCATCATCAGATTCAGCCATGACTCATCAGAGGAGGCGGAGTCCTGAAACTCCATGATTACAGGCAGCAGGAGCTGGGCAGTGAAGGCAGGTGTAGCCAACTGGTACCTGGGGGCAGAGAGCATTGACCAAAGTCTAGTGACCTATGATGGCATAGGTCTGATGGTGAGACTTTGAAGGTCAAAGACTCTGTCCCCAACTATCTTGCCATCATTCAACTGAAAAAATGTCAAGTTGAGTATAGCGTCCCATCTGGGTAATGCCTGTCCACAGCCAAGCTTACAAAGATGAGCAGACGAAAAGCATTGCTGGATTCTCTCAGTTACAAGCATGTGAGCAGTTTAGGACAGAATCTAAGGGCCAGAAGTGACTCTGTAGTGGGGGAGTGCCTTATAAGTATGAAAACCCTAGGTTCCATTCCTGGCACCCCAAAAAGAGAAAAGGGAAGGAAGGGAGGAATGGAGAGAGGAAGGAAGTAAAGAAAAAAGGGAGGGAGGGAGGAAGGAAAGAAGGAAAGAAGGAAGGAAGGAAGGAAGGAAGGAAGGAAGGAAGGAAGGAAGGAAGGAAGGAAGGAAGGAAGGAAGGAAGGAAACATAGTCCAAGGCTTCTTAAAATTACAGTAAAATGTGACCAAAATATTCTTTGCTACAAAGCAAGCATCCAGGTAAGATAAACTTATTCCCTCCACACCCTGAGAAGCTGCTTTTTCACTATCTTTTCTCTCCCATTCCAGTTCTTTCATCATAAAACCCGTGAATCACTAATTCCTTAGATGCAAAAAAGGTGGGAGATTTTATTTATTTTTAATTATTACTATTTTTGGGTCACAGTGGTTGGTGTTTAGGGGACCATGCAGTGCCAGTGGCTGAACCTCCGGTCTCCAGCTTACAAATCACGTGTTCCAGCCCTTAGAGCTATCTCCCTGGCCCAGGTGGGGTATTTTCTTTTATTTTCTATATTGATTTTGGATTCCGAGGCACTGTTGCATGCAGTACTAGATACTATTGCATCTACTTGCATGCAGCTGACCCAGGTTCAATCCCCAGAACCCCATATGGTCCTTCAAGCCTGCCAGGAGCATCTTGAGCTCAGATCCAGGAGTAACCCCTGAACATAGCCAGGGGTGGCCTCAAAACAAACCAAAAAAGGGAATTTTATTGATTTTCTTTAGGCTACACCCAGCCAGGATTGTTCTCAGCAGTGCTCAGGGGACCATGTTGTGCTGAGTATTAAACCTGGGCCTCTCATGTGTGAAGCATGGGTTAAGCTCTTTGAACTTTGTCTGGTTCCAGGTGGGACATTTTATAGGATACAATGTTGGATGTAACATTGTTCTATTTTCACATATTTTCCTTTACTGAAGTTTTTTTTGGGCCACACCCGGCAATGCACAGGGGTTACTCCTAGCTCTGCACTCAGGAATTACCCCTGGTGGTGCTCAGGGGACCATATGGGATGCTGGAAATTGAACCTGTGCCGGCCACGTGTAAGGCAAGTGCCCTACCCGCTGTGCTTCAGCCCCCTACTGAAGAATTTTTTGATAATTACATTCACCATTAATTTGTAACAAACAACATCAAACAAATTATTTTTTTGCAAGCTAAGGAGGCAGGCTTGGGGGTGGTTGGAAAAATGCAGGCAATGTGACCTTTACACACTGGTGGTGAGATTGGTGTTAGAATATTGACTATTCATAAAAAATGCATCATGAACAACTTTGTAAAAATACATCATGAACAACTTTGTAAACTTTATTTTCCCATTTAAATAAAGGGGAAAACAACACAAAAAATGAGAATGTGACAAATTGAAAGAACCAACATACAGTAGATAAAGCCTAACTAAAATTCAGGAAGACTGGTTATAGAAATTAAGGAACAAATCTAGAGTTTTAGGAGATCTTATAGTCCAATGTCTTTCTTCTACCTTTCTAGAAATTACATCTCAGAGAGATGTCCAGTGCTCAGTGACTAGCTCACTTCCGGTCAAAACATAAGTACCAACATCTATTCTATTCAAGACATCCTGTTACCCACTAGAAGATAGAGAAGGAGATGAATTGTAGATCACTGGCACTGTGGTTAAACACCAGATTCCCTAAAGTTCATTTGAACATCCTATTTACCAGCACGGCTGGAGCGATAGCACAGCGGGTAGGGCATTTGCCTTGCACTTGGCTGACCCGGGTTCTATTCCTCCATCCCTCTCGGAGAGCCTGGCTAGCTACTGAGAGTATCCCATCTGCACGGCAGAGCCTGGCAAGCTACCTGTGTCCTCTTCGATATGCCAAGAACAGTAACAAGTCTCACAATGGACACGTTACTGGTTCCCGCTCCAGCAAATCAATGAACAACGGGATGACAGTGCTACGGTGACAGTGCTACAGTGCTACTTACCAGCTCTTTGGCCTTGAGCCACTCACCAAACTTCTTTGTGCTTCAGTGCTATGATCAGCCTGTGAAGGCAATAATGAGAACCTAAGTCGCGGGAATGTTGTAAGACCTAGGAGAACAATGCACAGAATGTGCATAGAGCAGGAAAGAAAGAGTTCTCTGGGTCTTTGTTCGTGAAATAACAGGTTTCTGGGAGCCAGAGAGATCATACAGAGGTTAAATTGCAAGACTTGTGTCTGAACAATGGTTTCAATCCCCACCTCCATCTGGTTCCCTGGGCATTGCCAGGTGCTATCCAGGTCACCCCTAACACTGCAGAGCTGGGGCCACACCCGGCTGCTTGCCCTCAGATTGAACTTGCAGCCCAGTTGGTCAACAAGAACAGGAGGGTCCTAAGACCTCCTGAGTACCAGATGAGAGGCCCCTTTCCCAAATGCAGATTTCTGCTCAATAGAAGTTCTCTTTGGCTGGACATTCAGCCCAGCACAGCCGGGAAGGACATTGCTTAAGTGAAAGGTGGGGTGGGGCCGGAGCGATAGCACAACGGGTAGGGCATTTGCCTTGCACACAGCTGACCCAGGTTCGATTCCCAGCATCCCATATGGTCCCCTGAGCACCGCCAGGAGTAATTCCTGAGTGCGGAGCCAGGAGTAACTCCTGTGCATCGCCAGGTGTGACACAAACAGCAAAATAAGTTAATTAATTAATTAATTAAGTGTAAGGTGGGGTTTGAGAGCACAGACCCATCTAGTTCACAGTGAACCTCCCCAGCCCCCCCCCCCCATGCCCAGCAAAATCCCTGGCATGTGATTCCCTCCGGAGTTAGTGAACAGATGGATGCATGGACAGAACTAGGTGTCCCGAGAAGGCAATATTTCAACAGTACCATCGAGATTGAGGAAGAAGAGCATGTACGGACATTAGATTCTAGGCATTCAGAGCAACAAGAACACAGGCACTGCTGGCTAGAGGGAACTGAGTTTCTTCGCGGTGTGCTGGTCTGTTCCACTCACTGCCTTCCTTGGAGAGATTTGGTGCTGAGACTTGGCCTGCCCTGGAATCTGCCACTCATGGTTTGGATATATTATAGCACACTGCTCTGATGAGGCCAGGTGCTAATTAGAGATCCTCATGGGGCTATCGGTTGTTCTTTTCTCTGGCTCACATTTGTTCATTCAGGAAAATGTGGCTGATTTCAGAAATCCAAGCAGGATATTGCCCCTTGCTGTGTATTTCCTTTGCCCATCTGTTCATTGCAAGAGCTTGACTGCCTTTGGCGGTTGATGGAATCAATATTTTCTTTCAGCTGGCTCCTTGGCCATGGAGGAAAGAGGGCAGAAATCTCGTTACCTTCAACTAAACTAGCTGTGGTTGGATACATCACTTTTGAAAAGTTTTGACATTTACTAGTATCTGGTGGTTTTATTATTATTGTTGTTGTTGTTGTTATTATTATTATTATTATTATTATTATTATTATTATTGCACAGTGGTAGGGCGTTCGCCTTTCATGCGGCCGACCCATGTTAGATTCCTCCGCCCCTCTCAGAGAGCCCGGCAAGCTACCGAGAGTATCGCGCCCGCACAGCAGAACCTGGCAGGCTACCCATGGCATATTGGATGTGCCAAAAACAGTAACAAATAAGTCTCATAATTGAGAGACGTTACTGGTGCCTGCTTGAACAAATGGATGAGCAATGGGATAACAGTGACAGTGATGACAGTGATGATGATGATGATGATGATGATGATGATGATGATTTGGGGGGATTTTTGGGTCACATTCAGTGATACTCCTGGCTTTTGCACTCAGGAATAACTCCTGGCAGTGGTCAGGGGACCATACAGGTTGCTGGGGATTGATCGTAGGTCTGCCACATGCAAGGCAGAAGCCCTATCCCACTCCGGGCCCTGACCAGGTGGTTTTAAATGGCAGTGTCTCGATATCCATCTCCCTTCCTCGTGGTGCAGCACCCTCACTTTTTTTGTCCGGGCAAATGGACGCTGAGTTTGAAGACTACATTTCTCTTGCCTCTAAAGCTGGTCGAGTGACTAAGCAGATGTGGTACGTTCCATTTCCTGGGGGTGTGGGGTGCGTTTTAATGCGATGTATTTTTCCTCTTCCTTCACTTTCTTTTTCTGGATGGAATGTAGATGCAACAGTTAGAGTGAAAGCAGCCATTTGAGCCTTGGAAGGAGAACTGGGGAGGATGCATGCTACAAGACTCTGCTGCTTCTCGGGTGGTGCGGAAGTTAGCCTGGGGGCTGCTTCTGGCATACTCAGCCACCGAGGGCAGCAGTTCAATACTAGGGCCTGAGAACGTGGCCGTTCAATACTAGGGCGGGAGAATGTGGTACCGCTCATGCCCTGCAGTGCCAGGGGCCATCAGGACCACCCCAGAGGAGTGGTGGGTGAGACTTTTATTCTTGTTTGTTTTTGCTTCTTGCAGCCACGACTGATACAGACTTCAACAGCTTCCTTGCAGTTTCCCCTCTTGACCCCTCTTGGCCTCCTCCAAGCCTGCTGTTACTAGTGAGAAAATAAACACTCAGGGTTCCCAAGCAAAGAGGAATGATGATAAACAATAATAATAACTAGGAGAACAAAGAATTCTGAGAGGCAGAGATGTTTCTTCTTCCGTCCCCATTCCAAAATATCACATTGTCAATTGCACGGAGACTTTTCATTATTTGGGGATTGTCTCATTTGCATCGTCTGAATGTCGATGATTAAGGTTCTATCCGTGAGTGGGAGGAAAATTAAGGGCTGAAATATGTAGAAAGGGAAGAGAAATGTTGAAGTAATCCAGGCTCAGAAAGACAGTAGCCTTTTCCTAAGCCAGAAATGATGAGGCAGTCAGAGGGAACATGCAACAGTGATTAAAGATTGTACACTAGAATAATATTTACTGCTTTGGGAGAATGTGCAGGATATTTTGCCATTATCTTTAAAAAAAAAGTCATTTCTGGGGCTGGAGAGATAGTATAGCAGGTAAGGCACTTGCCTTGCACATGGCTGACCAGGGTTGACTCCCAATAGGGTCCCCTGAGCACTGCCAGGAGAGATTCCTGAATACAGAGCCAGGAGAAAATCCTGAGCATAGCCCACCAGATGTAGCTCAAACACAAAAGAAAAGTCATTCGGGGGGCTAGGGGTTAGCTCAAGTGGTAGAGCACAAGTCTAGGCCTGAATTCAACCAAACAACAACAACAAAATGGACACTATACACCCAGCTCCCTCCACCTTGGGGTTCCCAGCACCAGTGGGTGTAGCCTCTCTAACACAGTTTCCAGGGCTCAGAGGAAGGACACAGGAATTCAGGGCCTTTCCATGTCTGAGGTTCCAGCTCAATCCTCAGCACTGCATAGGATCCCCCAAGTACCACCAGGAGTGACTCTTGAACGCGGAGCTAGGGCAGCTGTGACCCAGGAGCCCCCAAATAAAATTGCTTCTGGGGGAAAATATACATATATATCTATATATATACATATATACCCTTTGTACTCCTAGACTTGTGCTCTATCACTTGAGCTCACCGCTAGCCCTTATATATAGGTATATATGTATATATAGAGATACATAGAACCACAAAAAAAAAACATGAAGTTAACACTAAGAACGCTACCTGTACTTAATCTCTGGCTAACAGAATTTAGGAACCATGTTTTACTCTGTTCGTTTTTTAGATCTGTATTTTATTGTGTGTGATAGCCCTGTGGTTGTTTTGTTTTTTAAACCCACTCTAAGCTGTTTAGAAAGCAATTCTTGGGTGGGATGGGAGCTAGGATAGTAGATACGACACTTGCCTTAAATGTGGCCAAAGGTAATTCTACCCCCAATTCCACACTGCAGGCGTCCCTCCAGAGCACAGAGCCAGGAGGATCCCCTGAGCAATGCCCCAAACCAAAATAATTCAATAAATAAAAAACAATTCTTGGGAGGTGACGAAAATAGAAATTATCCCAGTGCTTCTTACAGGTTTTTCTGTCGCATGAGTGGGGGGAAGTCTGTGAGCACCAGCCCTACAATCCCAGCACTGAGGAAAGATATTGTCTTTTCTGCATGTGAACCCAGTATAGCCATTCTGCCCCCTCCCCCTCCCCCGATGCCTCAGGCACCCACCTCAGCACAGAGCGACAAGGTCAGCACCAGGAGGGGGCACAGAGGGAGAGAGAAGGCTTGGCTTTCAGAGCTTGTGGGTTGGGACTCGCCCAGGGCTCGCAGCCGCAGCCCAGAACCTCTACCTGACTGCAAGGTCTGCAGAGAGTGGCGGGGGGCAGCATGGGGTGCCTGCTGAGCCTCATCTCTGCTGGACAGATGTGTAGTAATTGTGTCTTCTTGGCCCACAATAAATTTTACAGTATGGCTAGTACATTACTCATTTTAGGACTGCTTAAACTTGCGCGCGTGCACACGCGCGCACGCACACACACACACACACACACACACACGGATCCATTCTTACTATGGATCCAACACAGCACTTATTCAATCTGGCAGTGCCGGGCCACCAGGGGCTACACCTAGAGGTCCTCGGGGACCCATGGTCCTAGGGAGGAGCTCAGTGCTTCACCTGTGCCAACCATGTGTTCCAGTCCTCCAATCTATCTGCCCTGCCCTGGCCCCCTTATTTGGCAGGGGACCTCCTCAGTGATTCCCAGGGGCCTGGGGGCTGCGTGGGCCCACATGGAAGCCAACAGTGTAATGCTGCTCGGTCCCAACGGCGCTGGGGGTTCCCTGGGCCACACCTGAGCATGCTCGGGAAGAATGAGACTGGTGACCACTCCCTGGCCCACAGGCACGCCCTCCAGCTCTCTGACCCTCTGCTCACCCAGCACAACAGCATTTCTGTGGAGTCAACACTCACCTTGCCTAAGAGGAAGGAGGAGGAAACTGGAATAGGTGATGCCAAGTTTCAAAGGCATCTGGCTCGCCTTCCCCGGCCCCAGAGCTCCTCGTGCACGGCTAAGCCTCAGACCATGGGGCGCAGCAGGGAGCTGGGAGGCTGAGCAAGAAGACCCAGCTAGGTCCCACCAGAAGGGCCTGCCGGGTGAAGACAGGGATGCCCAGAGCGGAGCTGGGAAATACAGCAGGGGTCTGTATGTGAGAGACTGGAAATATCAGGCACAAGGATGAGCTGGCCCGGAACCAGAGAAGGAAGCCAAGGACCAAATAGGATGGAAGAGGTTAGGAAGCCTGCCAGAGCCGGGCAGTGCCAAAGCAGGAATCAGTGTCAGCATGGAGCCAAGAATGCGGGGCGGGGAATGCAAGCGCCAGCGGAGCAATTGGCTTCAAATGCGCGGGGCCATTTGGGTCTTGTTGCTCAGAGAGGACAGGCTGCGACAGGCTGGCGGGTCGGTTAGGAAATGAGGGGTTGCTGCCTGCACGACTGTGCAGTGCTTGTTCGATCTGGTGGTGCCGGGCCACCAGGGCGACACCCAGCAGTCTGAGGGGGCGTGTGGTCCCAGGGAGGAGCTCAGGGGCTCACGTGTGCCAACTATACATTCCACTCCCGCTCCTGCCCCAGAAGCACCATCCCAGCTGCCCCTGCCTCCCCTCTGAGCCCAAGGAGAACATTTCCAGGGGGTCCCACAGTGCCTGGTCCCCGTGTTCAGAGCCAATGGCTCCAGTGAAGGAGGGGCCCACCCAGCGAGCCAGCCTGGGGCTTTTTGTATCCCAGGAAAGGCTTGTCCGTTAGCACCTTAGCAGGAGTTAATGAACTGAAGTCAACTGGGGGGGAAGAGCAGGCCAGGAGAGCAAAGTGGGAGAGAGAAGAGCACGGCGTGGGGGCCCTGGTGATGAGGACCTCAGGTGCCCCTGGAGGAGAACCCTCCTGCCTCCAGCACCCAGGCCCACGGGTGCTCACCCAGCTAGTGGCTCTCTCATCCCACTGTCACTGCACTTTCGGGTACCCCAGATGGCCCCGCAACTGAGGAGACCTGGGCATGGGGCACCTGAAAAGCCAAGTGCTGTCGGTTGGTTTTGATGAAATGTTTCAAATCTCAGCGCCACTGGGCACCAGA
Organism: Sorex araneus; assembly: GCF_027595985.1. Lineage (NCBI taxonomy): Eukaryota > Metazoa > Chordata > Mammalia > Eulipotyphla > Soricidae > Sorex > Sorex araneus. The sequence goes on along the minus strand of NC_073304.1, from coordinate 157,868,079 downwards.
GCAGAAAACAAACAGCAACAGATGGAGATATACAGACAGAGCAACATATATGCACAGGACAACGTATACACATGGGACACCATACACAGGACAGTATATACACACACATTGAAACATGAACATCTATACACACATGACAATATGCACACACAGAACAATATATACACATCAATATACATGCAAATAATAATATAGACTCAAATAGCAATATACACATAACATATATACACATATCATGCTCATACTAACAATGTATACACACAAGTACTACACGCTCATACATAGCAATATACGTGTACACACATAATGTACACACATGCATAGCAATATATACATATATAACAACATATACACATAAAAGACTATACATATATACACAACATATTTATATGCGTGCATACACACACATACATGCATGAGCACGAGAAGGTCTAAAGAACTTACATTCTAGGATTCAGACACGACTAATATTTGCCAAGCTCTTCCGATGTGCCAGCTACATTCCTCTCCTTTACCTGCCATGTAAGTGTTGTGATTTCGTTGGCAATTCCCACCCTCTGTCGTTTCTGCCCAGGGGTGGAAATACACAGTTGCAAGGGTTCCCGCCATGGACCAGAGTCCGGTTTGGGAAGAGGCTGGACTGAGAAAGGCTGCTGGGAGGATGCGCGGGGCTGGGGCGTGAGCCGGCTGGGCCTCTTCAGAGGAGTTCAGGGTGCACAGGCAGGCTGCCCTTGACCCAGCACTCCACGAAGCCGTCCTCTGCTGGCCACTAGGGTCAGATTCTCAGTCTCCCTTACTCAGGTGACCCAGGGACCCACCCGCGGCCCCCCGAGGCGTCCCCGCGGCAGACGCCCGCGTGCTAATTCCAGCCTGCCTGGCAGACAGCAGGGCTCTGTCTGGAGCCGCAGGACATGCTGGGAAGGAGGGAAATAAGCTCTGGGCTATTTTTAGTGCTGCGGCTCGGTGCGGAGCGGACGCAGGGCCTGTGCGTGCCTGCGAATTCATCAGCTGCAAAGAGAGATGCAGCCTGCTGCTCCCTGCGTCCCGTCCACGCCTTCCCGCCACTCTGCACCCCCTGGCCCGGCTGGTCAGCCTGCCTGGAGCAAGGCCGGGGACACTTGGGACGCGACAGGAGATGAAGGTTTATGGAGAGCCCACTCTGTAAACAAACGCGAAGTGGCAGCTGAGCCTGGTGGGACGTGTGCGCAGAGCAGGGTTCAAGGACCACGGAGGGGCAGCGTGGAAACCTACAGCCGCAACATCCAAGAGCTTCCCCACCAATGAAACCCCGCGGCAGGATGTGACGTCATCAGAGAAGCCTCTGATTGGTGGGGGCTCTTCTCAAGAAAAGACCCCCCCCTTGCTGACACCCAAAAGCCAAGAGCCCTTTGGGCATCAGAAGCCAAACTCAGTGGTCCCTCCTTGGATGCGTGGAACCTTAGTGCAATGCAGCATGGAGGTGCTTCAGGCAGGTGGCAGATAGGACAGGTTTAAGGAGGAAACTCATCTTGGCTTCCTCTGCCATGGTTCAGCGGTCGCGGTAAGCCTCAGCACCAGCCAGGGAATGTCACAGAAGAATCTGCTGTGAAATTAAATCTCAGAGGTTGGGGTGCTAGGAAAGTGGGGGACATTACGTTGACAAGGATGAGTCAGCAGGCAGGCTTGTCCCCCAGGTAAAGGCCCACAAAGCCACAGGTGCCCTTTTGCTGGCTTTGGAGAGGAAGTGGAGGGTCCGTCCTCCTGAGTCATCCCATGTGAGAAGGGGCGCTGCTCAGTCCGTCTTGGCACGGGCAGTAAGTCAAGCACTACCTCCCTTCCTGCTTTGCTCTGCCCGTTCCGTGGCCTGTCATCAAGAACTCTGACTCCGGCTAAAGCTCAGTCTGAGAAGAGAGAGAAAAGACATAATCATGTCATCCTGCCACGACTTCCCCCACTTTCATTCCCTTTCTTCCGTTCTTCCTCACTTCCTTCTCTCCCCCCCCCTTCTCTCATTCTTCCTCTCTTCTCCCTTTCTCCTTCCTCCCTCTCCCCACAGCTCTGGGTTTTTGTGCCCTCATTCCTTTTCTCCATCTCTCCGGCCCTCTCTTTTGTGGCAGCTGCATCTTGGAAGACCCCATCTTCCCCCAGTTGGGTTCCCATCTGCCTTAAAACTAACTCTGCTGGGGAACATCTGGGTTCCCAGTGCCTGAACTCACATCCTTAGCCATGAGTAAGGGCATGGGGTCCTATTCCAGCCCCCACGGTACCTTTCCTACACATCTGCTTCCAAGCAGTTCCAGCACCTGGACAACAGGCCTTTAATCCAGGTCATGGTTCCCCTGCATTCAGCATCTAAGGGGCAGGAGAGAGTGAGGGCGGGGGTGGGGGAGGGGAGGGTGAAAGTCAGCCCAGGTGAGCGAGTGAGCGTGAGGGAAAGTGTGGCTGCTCCAGTGATTAAATCCCTCTGCCTTCACAACTGGGGGCTCTCAGGAGTGCAGCTGGTAAGAGAAGGATGCATGTGTCCTGTGATGAAGAGCGAACCTGCAGGTGGTGACAATGAGGGGCACCTTAGGGCAGTGGTGGTGGCAGGAAAGGTAGCCCATCTCAGGGCATGAGAAGGCTCAGGATGTCCAGCAAGCACAGCCTCCAATCCCACCCAGAGGCTGCAGGGTCTGCCGTCAGGTCTGGTTCTTTGGAACTGCACGCCCCCAGGTATGTGGGAAGGAAGCATCCCTCTCCGTGTCCCCACCTTCCTTCCGGTCCAACCTGTCTTCGCTTGGCGCATTTCCCTCAGGTTCAGGGCTTTGATCTCCTCCAGGACTGATCCGGTGGCTTCTGTCAGCCCCGCGGTGGCCCTTTAAGCATGGTCAGCCTGGCAGGTCCAGGCTGGCACGCCAAGCCCGCGGCAGACAATAGCGTTGACTCAGGGCACCCCTTCCAGACGGGTTACTCACCCCACCTGCTGTTGCTGCCGTCTTTTCCCAGCAGTTGAACCCATCCTCACCAGGTGCTGATTCCAGTAAAGGCACCCTCCCCTGGCACTACCCAGACCCTCCCCCACGTCCCTCTGCTGGTCAGGAGTGATGGGCAGCTTACCCAGTTTACCTGGACCAGGTAACCCGAGGCCAGGGTAGCTCCTGGCTCTACCCAGCACTCACCTGCTGGATCAGGTTCGCCTCTTCCCAATGCACAAAGGTTTTCAGGCTCCCAAGAAATGAGGCCAAAGCCAGGACTCCAGCTCCTGCCCAGGACGCAGCGAGAGGGTGAGGGGTCCGGGCAGTTCACGCCCTCCCTGCACCGTCACTGCAGGCTCAGAGGGGGGCGCCGCTGGGTGCCAATCCCAGCGTGAGTCTTCGACGCGCCCCCTAGAGTCTGAGCTGGAACCTTCCCTTCTCGGCCTCGGAGCCCTGCTCTCGAAGCTGCTGACTCCCACCCCCAGCTGTCTCTTTCCCTCTGCCTTGCCCCCCACCCTGAGATCTCTTCTCTCCCCAGACATGAGTTGCAGTTAGGGTGTATTGGGACCGCACCCAATGGTGCCACTCTTGGCTTAGTGCTTAGTTGCTCCTGGCTCAGTGCTCAGGGGCTCCTGATAGTGCTTGATAGTCCATGTTGGGCAAGATTTGTTCTCCCCAGGCCAGGGCAGGATGGTTCTGAATCTCATGGACTTGGAGACAAGGGAAGCGGAAGGGCAGAGAAAGACTTAGGGTTGGAGGCAACGGGGTGGAAGTTCCAGTGGGGCCCCAAGCAAAGGATGTGCCTTGTCATCCAGACTTCAGGATTAAGGGCACTTGGGGGCCCAGTTTTCACACTTCTGTTTGATCTCACCCACAACTGGATTGGGGGGTAATCCCACTGCTCAGCCCTGCTTCCTGGGGATGCAAAGCGATTCTGGGGGTGCAGAAGAGAGAGGGGTTTCCTACCCCTCTCTTAGCAGAAAAGAAGCCATAGCCCTATTTTATAGCCTGAAGACTGTTTCAGATGGGGTCCACACCAGCCACCAACTAGCTACTTCATTAGCAGGAGTCGGTCTCTGGGGTCCGAGGCTGTCAAATGGGGTTAATAAAATATCCATTTTATGGACTTATTTGGAAGAGTCAGTGCAGTTACTAGTTATAATGTTCTTAGGAAGGCTCCTGGCATAGGCCAGCCTGGCCCCTGGGTTATGTAGAATTAATCAGCCTGAATGCGCCTTGCCCAGATCCAGGCTCTTGCCCTATCAGAGGCACATGTCATGTGAATGCAGGGCAGGGAGCCAACAGGACACAGGACACTGGGATTGACAGGGCAGCAGGCTTCCTGTATCTTCCCGTTACTGATTCCCGGCCTGGCCCCTTCACCAATGCTCGCTCCGCTGCCCTCGGCCCTCTCTCCCTGGTCTGGACAGAACAGCTCCATCTCCTACACGGACCCTGCTCGGATCTCTGCCCCAGTCTACTTCCTTCTGAGCTTCCTTTTGCTGGCCTCTCATGAGAAGGCCCAGAGGTTCCCTGGATGCCGGGATTTAACCCTAATCTACCTAGTGCTTGTTGAAGTGGGTGGAGAGCGTCCAGCGGTGCCTGGAGGGAAATCAAGCCCACAGGGACCGAGACAATAGACGCTGAGCAGGGACCTCCTGGGTATCACAGTCCACCTTCCTTCCTCTGAGTTCCTCGGAGACCAAGTCATTTCTTAGTTCAATGCACATGACATTGACTTAACTGAGCTTAGGAAAATACCAACTGCATTATTGTATGGTGGCAGATACTTTTTGTTGTTGTAAATAATACCATTTCTGGGACCAAAGATATCTCTTTACCCACCCTGAAGTCCCTGGAATCGGGTGGGACCTTGGTGAAGTTCCTGGAAGGTCCCATGTCAATGGTTACTGGACAATGAGATGGTCATCTGGACGTGGGACACATTAGGCTGGTCACATCAGGCTGGTCATCTGGACGTGGGACACTCAGTCCAGGGGCTGAGTCACTTGCCTTGCACACAGCCAATAGGTTTGACCCTTGGTGCCACTTACAGTTCCCTAAGCACTGCCAGGGATGACCTTTGAGCACAGAACCAGGGGTGTGGTCCCCAAACAAGCCAACACAAAAGCATTTCTGTTGTTTCACAATTCAGTTAAATATATACAGTGGTGGGGATTGAACCAGGGTTGGCCACACATAAGGCAAGGGCCTCTGTATATCATTCCAGCCCTGCTCTATTGAATCTTTATCCATAAGAATCACAGTCCATAGACGTCTTGCAACCTTCTGTGGCATCGCTGGGGAGAGTTTTTTTAGTCCTGGTTTCCCCATGGCTAACTGGAAATGGTTTTCAACTATCGAATTCCTAGGGACACCCATCTACAAGAACATAAAGCAAGAAAAAAAAAAGAGAGAAGAAAAAATGAACACCTCTTTTCTCATCTCTACTTGGTGCCTTGGTCTGACCTTCTTGGGTGCAGGAATGACTCATAATGTGTCCCACGTCCAGATGACCAGCTCATTGTCCAGTAACCATTGACATGGGACCTTCCAGGAACTTCACCAAGGTCCCACCCAATTCCAGGGACTTCAAGGTGGGCAATCACATGACCAGGCAACGCTCCACAGGCATGGCTAAGCACTGGCTCCGTGAACTACACTGACAAGGCCACTTCCTGTCCCTGAGGTTTCATTCCCGCTCTTTGGTCACAGGGGAGAGTTCAAACTCACGCACTGGTCTTGGTGCCAGGCGAAGAACTCAGGATCCATTCCACAGATAGGAGCAAATGCCAGTGAGGGCGCAGGCCTAATTATTGGGGCCCCAGGATGGGCCTCTGCAGCACCCAGTGATGCCTCTCTCTGGCTGGTCACTCCAGCCCTCTCCAGCTCTCCTAGTCATTTTCAGGGCAGGGTGGGCCACACGGGGTGATCAGGGCTTGTCCTGGTTCTGTGCGTAGGGTTCACTCCCGGCAGTGCTCAGCTGTGGTGCAGATTCAACCCAGGGCTGGCCTGAGCAGGCCTGACTGTCTCCCTGGCTCCCTCCTCTTCTTTTGGGGGCCACACCTGCTGGTGCTCAAGGGCTACTCGTGACTCAGTAGTTAGGGGGTCACTCTTGGTGCTTTAGAAGACCATACCATGTGGGAATCAAACCTGCCCCCTTTTGCCAGCAAAGCAGGCGCTCCGATTATTGAGCAACTTCCCGCCAGCAATTTTTATATTCCAGTGTTGGAGATCAAGCCGGAGACCTCACACAGGTGATTGCGGAAATGTTCTTGCACTGAGGAGTGTGGGGTAGGCGAGGAGTGATAATTGTTTTCATGTTTAGGGTAGCCGTTCCTGCGCATCCAGGAGGTAACAGGTGCTTGCACAGTTCTTTACTGAACCCCCCAGCCCCGTGCTAAGTCACTCCAGGAAAGCTCGGAGGATGTCCAGTTTGCTGGAGCAGAAAGTGGAGGTGGGAGACTTATGGCTTCCCCCATGTCAGCCCTGGCACGTGCAGAGCCAGCTCTGTGGCAATTCTCTGCCAGCCAGTCCACCCTCCACTGCAAGGACTCCAGGATGCAATGCTGCTCAGGCCGGCCATGGGGGGCCAGGGATCACTGTGGCCACACCCAGTGGTGCTCAGGGGCCTCCAGGGATGCACCCAGGGATGCTCTGGGACCAGGAACTGAACCTGCATCGAGCATAGGCCAGGCTGCACTGTAAATGCTGAGCTACCTCCCTTCCCTCAGATCTGCCTTGTTTGAAAATGTTAAAGGTTGTTATCTTGTATTTGGGGGCCATACACTTTTTTCTTTTTTAAAACTTTTTAATTTAATCTCTGTGAGGTATACAGTTGAGCACTCATCAGATAGCCTAGTTCTACCTCTTGGAAAACATGGCAAGCTACCGAGAGTTTCCTACACACACAGGGGAGAGCCTGGCAAGCTCCCTGTGGCGTATTCACATTCCAAATACAGTAACAATGATGGGTCTCATTCCCCTGACCCCAAAGAGCCTCTAATGTGGCACCATTTGGAAGGACGAGTAAAGAGAGGCTGCTAAAATCTCAGGGCTAGGATGAATGGAGACGTTACTGGGCCCACTCGAGCAAATCGAAGATCAACGGGATGACAAGTGATACAGTTACAAAGTGTTCATGATGGGGTTTCAGTCATAGAGTGTTCCATCACTCAGGGCTTCCTCCTGGCTCTGCTCTCAGGGATCACTCCTGGTGGTGCTCAGGGGATCCTATGGGGCCCAGCCCAGATTGGTTGCACGCAGAGACTATCTCTCCCCACCCATCTCAGTTCTACTTTAAAATAATTAAATAAATAAGGGCCATCCCCAGTAGTCCTGGGGGCCACCCAGCAGGGCTGTATGGACTGTGCTGGTCAGGCCGTGTGGTATTGGGGATCAAACTTGGGGCCTCACACACGCCAGCCCTGTGCTCCAGCCCCTCCCCAGCCCCCAGAGCCAGTCCCAAGAGCAGCCTCTCCCTTCCCTCAGACATTCCACGTGGCCGTTCTCGGGGCCAAGTCAGCGGCCGAGGCTTTCAACCCTTGGCTTCAGGGAAAATGCGTGCTCGGCTCTCTCCTGAACAAAGGCACTTGGCAACCCCCCTCTTCGGACACCCAGACTGGTGGCTGTGCTCTCCGGGTGCTGCCTGCCCCCTTCTGCTCGCAGCCCAGCAACCTGTCACCAGCTCTCAGAGAGACGGAACAAAAGAACCAGAGCAGGAAGCGTTTGTAAATAGACCGTCCCTTTCTTTCAATAATTAAAGAAGCCACTAGCGGGAGATCAGGTTGTTATTGCCCCTTCTCGGGTTCACTGTCACTTTCTCTCATCTGAGACGGGATTGAAGGCTGGGGTGAGCGGTGGACAGAGGAGAGGGCCTGATGTGAACGGAGAGTGGAAGCTTGGGCCCGTCACCACTCATCCCATCCCCCATCTTTCTGATTCCTTGCCAGCGGACTGGAGGGGGGCTTAAATGGCACTTTGGGGTTCTTTGGGAACAAATTGAGAGGAAATGAATGAAGGCAGGAATGAATGAAATACTTGTTGAACACTGACAATAGTGGGTGGACCGTGGACAGTGAGACTTTGAGAACACTTGCTGCAGGGCCTGGAAGGGGCAGAGCTAGTGGACAGTGGAAAACAGTCTGGGGGGTGTGGGGGGGGGTGTCTAAACCGGGCTTGGGAACACCACTGGCATTCAGCATGATGTCTCGCATGGTGCTGGAGGGGGGAGGGTGTGGGCCCAGAGCCACCCACACTGTGGGGATTCACAGCAGCCCGGGGGCCAAGGAGGAGGACACTGCTGTCACACAGGGCAGTTGCTCGGGGTGATGGACACGGCGTCTGTACAGGGTGAGCATCTTGAGCCCAAGCTGACAGCTGGAAGCAGCCGGAGTCAGGAGTCCTGGTGCTTGAGAGAATGTCTCCAAATGCACCTTTGGGAGGGAGGGGCAGGGGTTGGACCACACCTGGAGGCGCTCAGGGGTCATTCTGGCAGTGGTGCTCGGGGGACCATATAGAATGCTGGGGATCAAACCCGGGTCAGCTGCACGACGGCAGGCACTCTACCTGCTGTCTGATTGCTCCGGCCCAGGCGCACTTTTTATTTATTTATTAATATCATCTCTTTTAAATGAATCATTGTGAGGTACAGTTGCAGACTTACAAACTTTTGTGCTTATGTTTCAGTCATACAACGATTGAGTAACCATCCCTCCACCAGTGCCCATTCTCCACCACCAATGATCCCAGTATCTCTCCCATCACCCCCACCCTATCTCCCCCGCCTCTGTGGCAGGCACATACCCTTTTATTCTCTCTCTCCCTTTGGGCTAGATGCACTTTTTAATATGGGAGAGAATGTGGATACAAGATTGGGGGCCTCCAGGCCGAAGGAGCCAGCTGCAAGTGGACGCTCCCTGAGTTGAGTCTCACTCATGTTTAACACGAGGCCAAATGGGAGAGAAAGCAGGGGGCAGGGCAGGCTTAGGGTTTAATATGAGAAACTGGCCTGGTCTCATTCATTCCAGGGTCTGTGGACATCCTACTGACACACTTTTCAGTTGGGGTTAGAATCATAGGACAGCGGGGAGTGTGCTGGCCTTGCATGCAGCTGATCTGGTTTGAAGTCCAGCATCACATAGGGTCCCCCAAGCCCCAGGAGTGATCCCTGAGCACAGAGCCAGGAGTAGCCCCTGAGCACTGCTGGTCTTCACAGCTGAAATACAGAACTTGTAAGTTTGACTTGTTATTGCCTTGATTTACATATTGTCTGCTTACATCTTGTCATATTCACATCCTACTTCTGGGAGGGGAAAAAAAAGAAAAACGTATGGGCCAGAAAGGCAGTTTGATGGGCAGGAACACAAGTTTTGCACACATTTATCGCTGGTACAAAATGGTCCTTTGGGTGCAGAGCCAAGTGTAGCCCAAACATCAGAGGGTGAGACAGAGACAGAGAGACAGAGACAGACAGAGAGACAGAGACAGAGACACGGGGACAGACAGACAGACAGACACACACACACACACGAGAGAGAGAGAGAGAGAGAGAGAGAGAGAGAGAGAGATTCTAGAAATGGCATCTATTTTCCATAGGATACTTCCTTCCCTAAGGAAAGCACTTTTTTTTTTTTTTAAGGTTTCGGGCCTCATCTGGCAGTGCCCATTGCTTGCTCCTGGCTCTGTGCTCAGGGGTCACCCTGGCGGTGCTCAGGGGACCACACGTGGTGCTGGGGACTGAACACGGGTCAGCCATGTGCCAGACCACACATGGTCTCTCCAGCTCGTAGGCCTCGAGCCTCCTCTTTGCCACCCAGGTCTGCAAAGCCGGAGAGCTGAGCTTGAACGGGCCCAGATACACCTTCTGGGGGTTTCGGGGCAGCTGGCAGGGCGGAGCAGCCCCTGTGGGTCAGTGAACTCCGGCTCAGCGCCTGAACAATGCCCCTTTCTGTCCTCCCCCACCCACTCCCTGTTGACTCAACCCTCGGAGTTGAGAAAACAGAAAACATTTCTGCCCACGACCTCCGGCCAGTACGGACCTTCCCTGGGGCTTCCGTTGCTTCTGCTCTGGGCCGGGAGCACCAGCCTGGACCGTCTCGGAGCCTGCCAGCCGCCAGCGCCCTTTTCTGGGGCAGCACCGATGCAAGCCCTCCGTCGGCTGTCCCTGCCAGGGCAGCTGGGCGTGTGCGGCTCGATGTCCCAGTTTTGGGTTCTGAAAAGACGGCCCTTGTCTTGATCAGAGCACGCTCGGCACTGCCGCCTGGGTCCTAAGTAGGTAACCGCCGGGAGCGCCTGTTCTAATTACGAGGCGACGACCTTGGGCAAGTCGGTTACTCTCGCTGGGATTCCAGCTCCTTAGCGGCCACTGAGGAAGAATGAAAACCCAACCTCGAGGCTGTGAGCTGGGCGAGCTAGGGATGCCGCTTGCTAGAGATTTATGATTCAATAACCTGGGGCCCATCTGCTTGGGCAAAAGCTTCGCTGGAGGCCTGGATGTGGAAAAGAGGCCTCGAGAGGCTGGAAGGCCAGATGGCTGGGCAGAGGCAGCGACACTGTCCCTGCAGACAAGCTCCCTCTGCAACGTGGGCATGACCCTCGGGCTCTGGCTATCTGCGGGGGAGAAAGGAGCTGGGGCTGGACAGCCCAGGGGCGTGGACCTTACAGGGGCGTGGGCCTTCCTGGCAATGCTCAGGACTGTTTCTGCTCCTGGTGGTGCTAGGGATGGAACCAGGGTCAGACGCCTGCAGGACACAAGCGCCTTAATCCTCAGGGAATCTCTCGGGGCAGAGAAAGGAATTTTTATGGTGCTGTCAGTGGTCTCGGAGCCCGGCTTCCTGCGAAGCCCCCGCCTCGGGGAATGGAGGGAAGTGTCGCAGGAACTCACTCCAAGGTCCCAGAAATGTCAAGGTATTGTCTCTCCTTCCCTCCGGGGTTTCCGTTATCAGAGAAGATTCTAGAGTCACCAGGGGGACCGGGGACTCTAAATATGGAACAGTCACTGCCTCTCTCTGCTTCCAATTTCCTCTTTTGGAAAATTAGACTGTTTGCTGACGTGAGCGGCGAGATCTGTTAGAGGCTCAGGGATTCCCAGATGAAGAACTTTAGGGGTCCACAGGGGACCACTGCAGAGGCAGAGAGAAGGGCCTCCCCTCCCTGTCAGAAGCAGGTCTCCATCTTCCAACTGACACCTAGGCCATCAGAGGGCAGATTGGGGGGGCATTATTTAATACCCCCTTGTCCCAGTCCCCACTGCCATGAGCCTGGCACACGAATGTGCCCATCGTCAATGAGAAACAGGCTCTCTATCTCTTTCTGTGTCTGTCTCTCTGTCTGTCTGTGTCTGTGTCTCTGTCTCTCTGTCTCTGTCTCTGTCTCTGTCTCTCTCTGTCTCTCTCTCTCTCATCACAAAGGCAAATAATAATGGGAAGCTTTGTGGACGTTCCCCACTGCCCGTCCTTTGGCAGTGATGAGGCTGTCAGCAATAGTCAAGGCAGAATTTTGTTTTTGATTTTTCTTTTTGGGTCACACCCGGCAATGCACAGGGGTCACTCCTGGCTCTTCACTCAGGAATCACCCCTGGCAGTGCTCAGGGGACCATATGGGATGCTGGGAATCGAACCCGGGTTGGCCACATGCAAGGCAAACGCCCTACCCGCTGTGCTGTCGCTCCAGCCCCTTAAGGCAGAATTTTGGTGGTACAACGGGATTAGGGAGGCCAGCCGGAAGGGCATCCCTGTGAGGTAAGGACTGTCAGAGATGCTCCCAGTTGTCCAACCGGGCACTGGGTTTGCCTCTCGGCTCTACTGCCGCCCTCTCCCCCACTGCTCACCTCTCCCTCTCACCACCCCCCCCCCGCCCCCGCCCCGGGTGTGAGGCTCCCCGCTGGGTGGGCCTCAGATCTGTGCAGTCTCTCCTTGCTCAGGAGTTCTGCAGCACTGGGGCCTCCCCGGCCGGCTCACAGGCTCCCTGCATCCACACTGCCCTCTGCTGGCCAAGCCCGAAATGTTTTGCACGTGGGGCAGTACACAGCAGAGGCACAGGAACATTAAGAGGGTGCCACTGCCTCTAGAAGTGCTCGCCTGAAGCCTTGGCGGAGCCTGGCACGGTATGAGTATCGGTGTGCACGGTTCTAAGCAGCCTCTGGCACCGCCGCACTTTCTGCTCCCCACAAAGAGCCTGATTCCGCAAACACAGCCTCTCAGTATCTGCGTTGCAGATCATAGTGCCGAGAAGGAGAGAGAGAGAGAGAGACAGAGAAACAGAGAGACAGAGAGACAGAGAGACAGAGACAGACAGAGACAGAGAAACAGAGAGACAGAGACAGGGACACATAGAGACAGGGAGACAGAGACAGAGACAGAAAGACAAAGAGAGACAGAGAAAAAGAGAGAGACAGACAGAGACAGAGAGAAGGGAGTCAGGCGGTTAAGGGAGGGGACTGGGGTCATTGGTGGTGGGAAATGGAGCCTGGAGGAGGGACGGGTGTTGGGTTACTGTATGACTGAAACCCCATCATGAACAGCTTTGTAACTGTGTATCTCACAACTCAATTAAAAAAGAGAAAGAAAGAAAAATAAAAGCCTGGTCCTGTCCTTCACCCCCCCCACCCTGCCTCTTCTCCCCCCATTGCCCCGCCCTCCTCCCCTCTTCCCTTCTGACACTCTGGCCTCGGGTCTGATTGTCTGAAAGTTCATTTTCCTTTGCTTGAGGTCATCCGTCAGTTGTATTTATGAACCCCTGAGTCAGGAAATCCCCCGGCCTTGGGCTCTGTCTCCTGTCCCCCGAGCAGGGCACCCTCCCGGCCAGGCGAGCGGCTGCAGGGGGCGGGAGTGCATCCTTCAGAGCAGAATGGCACCCGCTGCATCTTCCCCCCGACTCGTGGAGCGGGCGTGCCGCTTTAGAAAGGGGGGGGCAGGAGCTCACCTCCTGGTCCTGCCACATCACGCTGGGTAACACGTCAGTGCAGACAGCACAGGCAGGGAACCGGTCCTCTAGCCCCTCGGCACCCACATCCCCTCTACCTACTTATAACAGGTTGGGGGGCAGACCAGGTGGGGTTTAGGGGCTTCTCCCACCTTGGTGTTTGGCGATCGTGCCTAGTTGTGCTTTGGATAGCTTCCCATGTGCACTCATACATATATGTATATATATTTTATTACAGCCAATTTTGATTTAATATCCTTAAAATATGGGGGAGGGGGCTGGAGTGATAGCACAGGACATAGGGCATTTGCCTTGCACACAGCCGACCCAGATTTGATTCCTCCGCCCCTCTCGGAGAGCCCAGCAAGCTACCTTGACCAGCAAGTATCTTGCCCACACGGCAGAGTCTGGCAAGCTACCCATGGCGTATTCGATGTCCCCAAAACAATAACAAAAAGTCTCACAGTGGAGTCATTACTGGTGCCTGCTCGAGCAAATCGACGAGCAATGGGATGACGGTGATACAATGATACAGTGATATATATATATGCATACATATATGTATATATGTGTATATGTGTAGCACATACATATATGCATATGTGTATATATATGTATAGCACATACATATCACTGAGTGATAGCACAGTGGGTAGGGTGTTTGTCTTGCACGAGGCCAACTTGGGTTCAATTCCTCCGTCCCTCTCAGAGAGTCCATATGGCAGAGCCTGGCAAGCTACCCGTAGCATATTCGATATGGCAAAAACAGTAACAACAAGTCTCACAATAGAGACGTTACTGGTGCCCGCTCGAGCAAATCAATGAGCAACAGGATGACAGTGATACAGTGATATATATATGTGTGTGTGTATATATATATACATATATATGCATATTTATATATGTATATATATATATAGGCTGGAGCGATAGCACAGCGAGTAGGGCGTTTGTCTTGCCTGCAGCCGACCCGGGTTCGATTCCCCTGTCCCTCTCGGAGAGCCTGGCAAGCTACCGAGAGTATCTTGCCCACACGGCAAGAGCCTGGCAAGCTACCCATGGCAGATTTGATGTGCCCAAAACAGTAACAAGTCTCACAATGGAGATGCTACTGGTGTCCGCTTGAGCAAATCGATGAGCAACGGAATGACAGTGATACAGTGACAGATATATATATATATATATATATATATATATATATATATATGTGATACCGTGATATATATAGAGAGAGATATATCTATATATATCTATATATAGATATCTTTGTTTGGGGGCCACTCCTGATGGTGTATGGTGTCCATGGCTTTTCCTGGCTCTGAGCTCAGGGATCATTCCTGGCAGGGCTCAGGGAACCATATGGGGTGACAGGGATCTAACCCTGGGTCAACCATTGCAAGGTCAACGTCCTACCCATGACATCACTGCGGCCTATGCTCCTCCTTGAGCGTCCTCTCCCACCATGCTTCCGCTCCTTAAAGTGGAGGGATAGAGCAGTGGGTAAGGCCTGGCCTTGCAGTGGCCCGCCTGATCCTTGGCCTGCACATGGCCCCCCGCCAAGCACCACCAGGAGTGATGCCTGAGCACAGCCAGGTGACCCCAAGCACGCTCCCCACACCCCTGAATAAAATAGAGGTCTTTGAGCTTCCTGGGCCTCACTGGTTGAGAATCCCATGAATTTATTCACCTGTGTGCTATCTGTGTTAACCTTATTCCCTCCTCTGGCTGGGACACGTTTAATCTCATTTCTCCAGTCACCCACGACCAGATGACCTGCCCCACAGCTTCTGGAACCCTCTGCTTTGTCTGAGCAGCTCAGAGGGCAAACTCCAGGACCTGCGGGGCTGCAAGATCTCCCCGAGCCCACTCTGCACCCGGGCTGAGCCGGCTTCATGCACCAGGTCTGCGGGGAGAAAAGAGGTGGGATTGCAGGAGCCCCGCGCGCGCGTCACAGCCTAGCTCAGCAGAGCTCACCGGCCTCCCAGTGGTCAGTTAGGGGCCCCTGCGTCTGGGCAGCCTCAGAAGGCGGCTCCCTCCCCGAACTCCACTCCCACATCTCAGCTTTCCTATTCCTACAGTTTAAATTGTGATATTTTAAATCGGGACCATACCCGGCAAGCTTAGGGGCCCAGGGGCACTGGCAGCAGAGCGTGGCTCAGATGCCAGGCACTGCCGGGGCCGGGCTCAGGGCCTCGTGCATTCTAGGGATATGCTCGGCCTTCTGAGCTATCCCCCCACCTCCCACCTGTATGATTGTATTGGGTTTTTGTTGTGGGCTTTCTGTTGGTTGGTTTGTTTAGGAACCGCATCTGGCTGTGCTCAGAACTTACTCCTTGCTCTGTGCTCAGGGATCACTCCCAGCAGTGCTCAGGGGACCAAATGGATAGAACCTGGGTCAGCTCTGTACAAGGCAAGTGCCTTAAGCCCTGTACTATCTCTTTGGCCCTATTTGTACAGTTTTAAGAGATGCCCAACGGGGTCGAGTAGAGGAGTGAAGGAGTTGATGAAGGGGCTGATGAAGGAGGTGACTGAGGATTGAAGGAGTAAAGAGCTGGAGCATCTCTGTGCACGCTGCTTTCCCTCAGGAAAGCCCGGTGTCATTGGGGTTCGGGTAGAGGCATATTGGAGGGGGGTCGGGGATCACCAAGGGGCAGGGGAGCTAGCGCGGGCTCGGGCAGTGCTGTAGGTCTGCAAGTGTGCGGAGTTATCTCTGGGTGGAAAATCTGTTCCGGGAAGCTCGGTGGCGACTCTAGAACCAGATTGGGGCCGAGGGGTGGGGTGGGGAGGTGGTTCTGGAAGAAAAGAAAAACCTCAGACGAGATTCAAGACAGGATAGCTAGGTTAGAGGCAAGAGCAAAAGACACCGCCTGGCCAACATCTTCAAGAATTCCGGGCGCAGAAAGCTCTCCCCAAGATGCAGAGATTCATCACAACCTAGCTCATGCCGCAGAATTTCCCACGGGGAAAGGCTCATGGATCTTTGGAGTGGAAATATTCCAGAACCCACAGGCCTCCTGCAAGGGCTTGATCTCAAGCTGTGCCACATCCACTCTCCCAGCAAGAACAGAAGAGCAGGTGGCCCGGAAGACCCCCCCCTTAGAGGTCCCCCCAGCTTAAAGAGAGTTGGGACAAGACACTCCCGGGCACATCTTGGGGCAGTGGGAGGTGGCCCGGGCAGGGGGCATGTAGGAGCTGGGTGTGAAGGCAAATGCTCGACTCTTTTCTGTGCCCGGCCACTCCCACCTCCTGCCCACTTCCTCCTGCAGCAGCTCAGGGCTGGCAGCGGGCAGTGGAGCCTGGAGCCCTGCAGACAGCCGTGAGCATCTCTGGCTGTGAGCACTGTCACGTCCTCCTGGGCTAGGAACCCCCTTCCCCGTGCATTCTGATTCACTGCACTTTTCTTCTCCTGACCTCTCAAAGGGGTTCCTTTGGGAGTAAACCTCATGACCCCATAGGTTCCCCCGTGGGGTAGACCTTGTGACCCCGCCTTCCCCTGTGGGGTAGACCTCGTGACCCACCCTGTGGGGTAGACCCCCAGGTCCCCTGCTCTCGCCATCAACTCTGCAGTTTCCCCGCAGGGC
The DNA here is from genome assembly GCF_027595985.1 of Sorex araneus. Classification (NCBI taxonomy): domain Eukaryota; kingdom Metazoa; phylum Chordata; class Mammalia; order Eulipotyphla; family Soricidae; genus Sorex; species Sorex araneus. The sequence continues at coordinate 157,851,641 of NC_073304.1, read as the reverse complement.
CGAGGCTTTCCCGCCAGGTCTGATCTGCTGGACAGGCAGGATGGCATCTTGTCTGTCCCGCACACAATGGTCACCTCCTCAGGACCACCACAGGGCTGCAGAGTCGCTTCTGCTCTAGGAATCCTGACCGTGGGCCCTGCAGGGATCGGGGGCTCTGGGCCCGGCAGGGATGACTTGGATCTTTGACACTGACCCCTGAGCCCATGCACAGGCCAGCAGGAGTCGGGGGCAAGGCAGGATGAGCTCAGAGCAAGGCTGGACTAGCAGAGCCCAAGGCAGGAATCACAGACTGGCCTCTCTTCTCTGCGGACAATCACTCAGGCATCCAGAGAGGCCCCCGGACATTCAGCTGCATCCCCAGGAGGCTGGGCAGTCTCAGAAGGGGGTTGCCTCCCTGCCCCCCAGCCCTCACTGGAGCTGCCCCCTCAAGATCTGAGTCCGTCGCTGTCCACCCAGGACCAGCACACCTGGGCTGACTTCAGTCCTCGAGCGACCAAGCGCCTGGAGAACTCAGTGCTTGCACATTTCTGCTTAGGGAGAAGGAGGCGTCCGATCGGTGAGCAGTGCGGAAGGGACATCCCCGCTCCAGTGCCCGCTGTGGCCCCGACGTCTGCACAAATGCCCGCATATTCCCACAGTCAATCGGGTGCTTCCAGACATCGCAGCAGGAGAGAAGGTGGGCTGGGCAGGGCACTCGGGGCCAAGCTGCCCCACAGCCAAGACCAGGCGCCCCTGGAGGACCCACCAAAATCAAATCAAACAAAGCCGAGTTGAATCTTCTTTGTAGTTGGAAACTGGCAAGGCCAGTGGCATGCGAGACACTCGCAATGCTACTTCCTGACATTGTTTTCCTACCTGACACGCCATATGTTACTCGACTATATGTGCCCAGAATCTAGCCCACGGCTTGACCATAGAAAGTGATCAATGGACAATTACTAAATGATCTTCTCTCCTTAAAAATAATCCACTGGGTGATCCGGGACATGGCAGCCTGGTTGACGTGTGAGGCCAGAGTTGGATGCCTGGTGCCACCCTCATGCGTAGGGCACAAACCCAGCAACTCTGCTGTTGGTACACTGAGCTCCGTGACAGAGTGTGATCTCTGGGGCTTTCCTGCACACGAAACACCATGCACTCCTGGCCACTGAGCTCTCTCCCCGGCCCACTTTCCAGTATTTAACCTACTTTATAGGGTCAAAATTACATCCAAGGCTTGCTGGGAAGGCAATGCAAAGGGCCAGAGCTCTAGTTTTGTACATGGTGCTGAGAAGCACGACCCCAGGCTCATCCCCTGCACCTCAGGCTCCCTAGAGCAGTGCTCGGGATAGCGCTGGTGGCCCCCTGCACCCCTGGGCTGAGCACCTCATCTCTGGGACAAGTACTGAAACTTTATGCTCTCAAAATCCAGATGAATATATCCAGCCACAGGCCCTCCAATCCCTGCTAGAGACCCCCCAACTCCCAGCCAATAGAAACACTACAGACCAATTGTCCCCTTTGCATGATATTTGGTGTCCGATGTCCCTTTTTTCCCACATGAGACTCTTCCACATAATTCTTGCATGAAAACTGGGTGGAGCCCTTTAAATATTCTTCAGGGGCAGCTCAGGGGACTCTGCATGCTGGGGCCCCCAGGTTCCATCCCTGCCACCACACGATCCCCAGAAGCAGCTTTCAAGTACTGAGTTGGAAGCAGCCCCTGAGCTCGCCAGATAAGACCCAGGCCCAGTACCTCCCCATGGTTCATATTGTTGGCACATCAGGACTCTGCCCCGGAGTGCTCCTGTTCCTTCCTCTCCCTCTAAAGTTCTGCTTTAAGAGCCCCTCCACGTCTGAGGGCTGTCTCCCCAGGAGCAGTAGAAAGCCAAACAATCCGTGCCTTGGACACTGTTCTCCACTCTATTGATGCATTTGAATGATTTGAAGACACTTCTGCCCCCAACAATGCATCCCAGGGTCTTCAAATGTGGGAAACTGAGCAGCCTCAGCTGATGACATTCAGTGGAGGAATCCATGGAGGCTGGACGTTTGGGGAAAGGCAAGCTGCCTTCAGAGCCGTAATAGGTGGACGGGAGAAAGGCAGATCTTGTGAAATCCCAGGGCAAAATGAGCATGGGGCACCTGGTTCTTTCTTATTTGGGGTGGAGATCTCCTGAGCAGTGCTAGGGAGACCTGGAGGGGTGTTTCTGGTCCCAATAAAACACAACCAACTGGACGGGGAAGGTTAGTGCAAGAGTCTGAGGATGTGGTGCTCCCAGTGGTGCTCCAAGCTCCTCAAACTCCATGCCATCCTTCCAGTCCTTTGCACCATCTCCCTGGCCCCTAGAGGGATCTTGAAAGTGAGGGGCATACCAGTGAGAATGGCACCTATCAAAAAGTCAGGAGACGACTCGTGTTGGCAGGATTGTGGTGAGAAAGGAACCCTCATCCACTGTTGGTGGTCCAGCCTCCATGGAAAGTAACATGAAGAGACCTACAAAAGTTAGGAATCCAACTCCCATATGGCTCAGCCCATGTGGACCACTTCTCAGCATCTATCCTCAAATACAGAAACAGAATTTAAAAGGATCTATGCACACCTGCGTCCATCACAGTGGGCAGCAGAAACGCCAAGATACAGAGACAACCAAATGCCCAACTATGGATGAATGGGCTGAGAAATTGTGGTCTATATACACAATGGGATACTCTGCAGCTCTAAGGAAGAACAAAATCATGCCATCTGCAGCAACATGGAGGGAAGCAGAGGAGATCATGTGAGTGAAGTCAGGCAGAAGCAAAGGGACAGATCCAGAATGAGCTCACATTCTAAAGACATGGCAAAGTAGCAACAAAGGGTCAAAGGCAACACAAATTGATCCACTCAATTGTGTTTGGGTGTGGGTGTGTGTAAGGCAGGGGTGTTGAGGTCCTTGGGAGAGGGACGAGGGTTCTCTGGTCATAGGCGTGGTGTTGGAATATGTGCACGAGAAACTATCATTAGCACGATTGTATATCGAAGTACCTCAATCACTACCAAAAATTTTTTTTAAATATTAAAGATTGATGAAAGAGAGAAAGAGAGAAAGAAAGAGAAAGGAAGAATAGAAGGAGGAAGGAAGGAAGGAAGGAAGGAAGGAAGGAAGGAAGGAAGGAAGGAAGAGGAAAGGAGGGAGGGAGGGACGGGGAGGTAGGGAAAGCGGCACAGTTATGGCAGTTTGCTGGCTCGTCCTTCCTCAGCACACCCTCCCCCACCCCCAAAACGGTTCCTTGTAAACAGCAGCTCTGTGCTAAATGAGACACTCACATGATTGAATTAAGCCATTGAAGGAGACATATTTCACTTTAATTTTATCTTAATAGGCGCCTACTCTGATGAATTGTGGATCCCAGTGTTGTATACTTGCACTGCTACAGGACGTGATTCTGTTCGGAATGCAAATGATGACTTCTGTAGGACACTTAGATCGTCCCGTCTGCTGGCGTTCTACCAGGCAAACTGAGAGGTCCAGAAAACCCAGCCCTCCATCAAATTAAAATAAGAATTTTTACTAGCAAAAGGCTGAGATCAAAATAACCCATTTCACAGCTTGGGTTCTTTTAAGGTCTGCTGGTAGGTGACTTTGGGACGTGTTTGGAGTCTTTCATCAAAGAAAGCCACTTGGCTGCCATTTCCTGTCTCAGGTGCTTTCCTCTCTTTAGGAAGTTTCCTTCCGTTGGAGAAAGCTCCTCTGGGTGGGCTTAGCAGACCCAAAGCTCCCATTGCTAGGAGAGGGTCTCGGAGCCACAGAGCCCAGCCTTTATTTCACAGCAGATGAAAGCAGTGGGTTGGAGCCCAGAGGGAGAGCACTTACCTTGCATCTGAGGCCCGGGGTTCAACCCCCAGCACCCGGAAAAAGAGAGAGAGAGAGAGAGAGAGAGAGAGAGACCCAGAGGGAAGGTGCTGGGGTTTTCCTAGCTGCACGGCTTGAGAATGTTCTCCTGTGCGTTCATGGACTTTCAGCCTTTGGGCCTGGGTGCCCAGTGTCCTGGCCAGAACTCAGAGCCCTTCCTCCCTCCTGGGGAGTCCCGAGACTCCGCCCACAGGAACACACGCACAGGCTCAGGGCAAACCGCAGCCGGCCCCTGCTCTCCAGATGCCGAGACTGTTCCACCTGGGATCTGGATTCAGGACCTTTCTCAAACACACCGTCGGTGTCTGGTGGGAAGCTCGAGAGTGTTTCCACCAGCTGTGGAATCCAGGGTCTGTGTGTACTGGTTGTGCCTGGCTGGCCTCCAGGACATCGGTCTACACGTGCACGAGGGACAGAGGAGTGGGGGCAAGGGGAGGCCACTGTGCTTGAGAGCCAGTGAGACAGTACAGGGCTTAACCACCACTAGGCGTGACCCCTGAGCACTGCTGGGTGTGCCTTCTCCCATAATAAAATAGTAAGTAGGCAAGAAATCTAAGCAGACGTTTCTGCAAAAACAATATACAAAGGGTGGGCACGAGAGCTAAGTACACCCTCCCACATAGAGTTTTGGGGTGGGTAGGTGGGTGGGGACACACTTGGTGGTGCTCAGGCCTTGCTCCTGGCTCTGCAGTCAGAGATGGTTCCGGGGGGGCATGAGGGACCATAGAGGGTCTCAGGGATTGAACCTAGGTTGGCTGCGTGCACGGCAATCGCTTATCAGCTGTACTGTCTCTCTTACCAAGGCCGGCCTGGGTTGATCCCCAACACTCCATATGGTCCCCGGGAAATGCTTGGAGTAATTCCTGAATGCAGAGCCAGGAGTAACCCTTGAGCATCTCCAGGTGTGGTGTCTCCCAACTCCCCCACCCCCCAAAAAACCCAAACAAGCAAACAAGAACAAAACCCAAAACTAATTGTCATTAACTCAAGAGTATGGATGGCCAAAGGCACCACCTTTACGGTGATGATGGCCATTGATTTGTGTAGGAGACCCCTCCCCCTGCCCGGGGCAGGTGGGCTTGTCTGTTTGTGCCTTCTTCATTGTAGTCTTTTCAGAGAGAAGAATGAAAACAAATTTTGTTTGTATGTGTGACTGTGGTTCAAACACTTCTCATTAGGATTGGAGTGAAAAGGGGGCTTGGGGGAGGAGGGGGGAAAGGAGTTTGTCTTGCAGGTGTCAGACCTGGATCATAATGAGCTCTCCATATGATCCCCCGGGAAATCATGAATCACAAATCATGAAATCCTGTTGATCATTGAATTTCTCAAGCGGTCTCAGTCACATCTCCATTCGTCCTATCCCTGAGATTTAGAAGCCTCTCTCTACTCAGCCTTCCCAGTGATGCCGCATTGGAGGCTCTTTCAGGGTCAGGAAAATGAGACCCAGCTTGTTATTGGCTTTGGCATATGAATACACCATGGGAAGCTTGCGAGGCTCTTCCATGTGGGCAGGAAACTCTCAGTAGCTTGCGAGTTTTTCCCAGAGGGAGAAGTAGGTTATAAGATATCCGGGAGCTTGCTTTTAAGTCTCTGGATGTTGGCCGTTGATGGGATTACACACACCTGGGTTCCTCTGCCAGTACCTTCATGCGTCAGGTTTGTCCGAACGTGTGGAGAGGGGCCTTGAGCACGGTTGTGGCTAGGTTCTGGAGGTCTTCGGCGGCCAGGAGCTCTGGTCGGGGTGGGGAGGGAAGCTGGAGCCCATCCCCTCCGAGGGGCCCCAGGGAAGACAGCCAGGCGTAAGGACAAGAGAGTCTCCCCGGGGAAATGCCTGGAGTAATTCCTGAATGCAGAGCCAGGAATAGCCATTGAGCATCACCGGGTGTGGCCCACAAACAAACAAACAAACAAACAAACAAACAAACAAACAAACAAACAAAACCCAAACAAGAACAAAAACCAAAACTAATTCTCATTAGCTCAAGAGTATGGATGGCCAAGGGCAGCAAACCAAGGATAGAGCCGCACTACATGCAGCGACCCTGGGCCACACCGCCACCTGCTGGCAAGACCTGTGCATCGTTGTCACATTGGGCCGTCGCCTGGGTCTGGACATGTTAGTGGTGCTTTCCTGCTGATTTCCTGACCCTCGTCCAAACCCTGGGGCGAGCACCGGTCAGGCAGATGCAGCCTTTGCCAGGTCCTGCAGGAGACAGAAAGCGACTTTGATCTTCTCCTGCCTTGCTGTTCAGCCCCTGTGCCCTGCCCTCTGAATGGCCTCTTGAATTCCAGCCCCCCGGTTCACATCTTTCTGCCCCACTCCCCAATTCGGAAATGGCTCGGGAAACCGCTTGCTGATGCTGAGGCACCTTTTCTGAGTCTGCTGGTCTAAAATCCAACAGCATCGGATTCAGTGCGGTCTGTGGCCAGACTGAGAACTGGGGGCACAGCGCAGGGAAGAGCAGCCCCCCCCCCCCGCCATTTACTGAGCACAGAAGCCTAGCGCTGGGCTTTAAGCTAAGGTTTAGGGATTCATAAAAAAACGTTATTGCTGTTGTTGCCACAGGGGATTGAACCCAAGGTCTCTCACACGTTTTGCAAATGTTCTACTGTTAAATATGTTTAATGAAAAGGGCGTTTGCCTTGCACGCGGCCGACCCAGGTTTGATTCCCAGCATCCCATATGGTCCCCTGAGCACCGCCAGGGGTAATTCCTGAGTGCAGAGCCAGGAGTAACCCCTGTGCATCACCGGGTGTGACCCAAAAAAGCAAAAAAAAAAAAAAAAAAGTAAGAAAAACTTCTTTAAAAAAGATGTCAGGCTTCCTGCTGCTGCACGAGCATGATCCCAGAGGCCAGCTAAACTACTCTGGGTACCAGCAGCTTCTTGCAGAAATATCTCTAGACTGTGAACTAAGCCACTGCCCCATGCTGCACCAGGAGGGGAAGGGTTTTTCCTCTCTCGGCTTTTCCATTTTATGAGCACCACAAAAGGGAAGTAAAAGCTTGCAGTGATGCAATTTCTGGCAGAAATTTTTCTGGACTTAGTTACTAAAATACAGAAATCCAAAACTGCACAGCCACAACCAGTGCCCGCGCGACCTCATATCTCTTAATTGTCAGCAATGGAAAACATTATCAAATGATTCCTTTTCAACAGGTATGATTCTGGGGGGAAACTCCAAACAATAATAGTGAGTTTTTTGTTGAAATATTGAATGTAATCAAAGTAAAGTGAAATCTATCAGCTACACAGGCTGGGGGTGGGGGTGGGGGGAGGTATACTGGGGCTCCTGGTGATGGAATATGTGCACTGGTGAAGGATGGGTGTTGAGCTTTGTATAACTGAGACTTAAGCCTGAAAGCTCTGTAACTTTCCACATGGTGATTCAATTAAAAAAAATTTTTTTAAAAGATGTCAGCTCTTCCTCCAAGTACCTCAGTGGGGGACAGGTGTGTCCCTCCACCAGTTCCAAAAGAACCCTGGTAGCCACAAACCTCTAGGACCCAATCGCTGCCATGCTCACAACCGACCTTCACCGGCTTATCCTGAGACCCCCACGCATAAAACTGGATCTGCTTAAAAACCCAAGTAGGAGAGACTTGTGGCTGAAATCTCCAGGCTCTTGCGGAGTCAGGATGGGTCCCCTCCCCCCATCTCTCTGTGTTTCCAAGTCCCTGGCAGTCATACCCACAAACTGCTCATGGAAGCCATATAAGCACATTAATGGCCATGATCCAGAAACTCACAAATAAACCTTCAAAGAGAGCAACATGCTGCAGAGATGCCTCTGGACCCAAAATCACCATCCAGTTAAAAATTTAACTCCAGCTCTAGCACCCTATTTAAAATTTTAGAATTTCTGGAGTGCAAAGTTGCTTTTGTGGCCACGAGACATCTCATACTTTATACCACTGATATACCAAGAATAGCACGCCATATTTGATGGGGTGAAGGTAGAAGGCAACCGATCTTGAAAAAAAAAAATATATATATACATAAAATGTGTATAGTGGGTAAGGTGTTTGCCTTGCACGCGGCCAACCTGGGTTCAATTCCTCTGCCTCTCTCGAGAGCCTGGCAAGCTACCGAGAGTATCTCACCCACACGGCAGAGCCTGGCAAGTTCCCCGTGGCATATTTGATAAGCTAAAAACAGTAACAAGTCTCACAATGGAGACATTACTGGTGCCCGCTCAAGCAAATCGATGAGCAATGGGATGACAGTGATACAGTGAACCTGTAACAGCATGTTAGTGATCTCTTATACAGAGGATTAACGGCTCCAAGGTGAGATGCAACAATTTTCACACACGCTTTCCTCTAAGGAAACCTTTTCGAATTATTTTTAGTCAATCATTCATAACAAGCAATACAAAATAAATTATTTAGCATCTACCATGGGGACAGGGTTGGATGGTGGTGGGAAAATTCGAAATAATGGTGGTGGGAAGGTGTAATGGTGGTGGGATTGTTGTGGAAATATTAAATATAATAGATTACTGTGAACAAAAAAGATGTTAGCTGACAGTTCAGAGCACTAGTACACGAGTGAAAGCACTTGCCTTGCACTCAGCTCACCTGAATTCAATGCCTGGTACTGCACAGAGTCCCCCAGCACTGCCAGGAGTCACCCCTGAAGAGAGTCAGGAGTAGGCCCTAGCTCTGCTGGATATGGCTCCAAAACCCAAACCAACAAATAGACGTGTGCTATTTTCTACGAAGGAAGATGTCCATGGGGCAGACTTGCTCCGGACCCACGGCCATCATCACTCAGAGTTCCTGGAAAAGACAGGAGTCAGATGAGGTGATCTCCTGATGCAAACGCGGCGGAGGGGCTTCCTGCAAGAGGCAGCTTTGTCTAAGGGAGATTGGAAGCTGAGCCGTGGGGGAACCAGAAAGCCACTGTTAGGGGTCATAAGTGAACCCGCAGGCAGAGCCAGCACCTGGTCATGCTGGATTCTTCTCGGGGAGGTTGGAAGGGCGGCAGGGAGGACTGACCCCAGACTCAGCATGCAGGTGCTGTGAGGAGATCCCTCCCTAGAGGGAAATCACCCCCAGATGGAAGAGAAGAGGCAGAGATAGCTCACGGGGCTCTCGGGCTCTGGACTCCTCACTCTCGCTGCTTTCTCTTTCATACCTTGATGAGGGGACAAAGGCGGGATTCTGTCATTACGTGCCACAGACTTCCGGCTCCTATTATGTGGCTTTCACAGGCCCTCTGGTTAAATGTCCTCATTCAGGAGTAGAATGGAGGGCAAAATTATCATTATTATCATTATTATTATTTTGGTTTGGGGGACACACCCAGCTGTGTTCAGGGCTCACTCCGGGTTCTATGCTCAAGAATTACTCCTGACAGACTCAGTGGGCCATGTGGGATGCTAGGGATCGAATCAGGGCCAGTCACATTCAAGGCAAATGCCCTCCTCACTGTACTATCTCTCCAGCCCCTATCATTATTGTAATTATTACCACAGTGTCAGGGATCACATCCAGCACGGCTCACATGTGCAAGACAAGCACTGTCCCACCAAACTCCACCCCCAGACAGTATAAAATGTTTATTTTTTTTCTTTTTGGGTCACACCTGGCTATGCACAGGGGTCACTCCTGGCTCTGCACTCAGGAATTACCCCTGGCGGTGCTCAGGGAACCACATGGGATGCTGGGAATCGAACCCGGGTCGGCCGCATGCAAGGCAAACACCCTACCCGCTGTGCTATCACTCCAGCCCCAGCATAAAATGTTTAGATGGAGAATTTAAATCCTTGATGGTGAGTTCATTCAGACTAAAATTGGATAAGAATCGGCACTGACTAGATAGATTAGATAGAGAGATAGATAGATGATTGATAGCTAACTAGATAGCTAGGTAGCTAGGTAGGTAGGTAGATAGATAGATAGATAGATAGATAGATAGATAGATAGATAGATAGATAGCAAGATAGATAGATAGATAGATAGCAGTTGTGTGCATGAGGCTCTGTCATTTGCCCTAAACGTGGCTGGGTTCAATCCCCAGCATCCCACAATGTCCCCGACTCTGACAGGAATAAATCCTGAACACAGAGCCTGGAGTGCAGTTAGGTGTTTCCTACATATAGTGTTCCCGGAGTATTTGCTTCTCTCCTTTAGAGAGGGGTAACAATTCGCCACGCTCTGATACACCGAGTCAAGAGTCCCACCTTTCCCGATGGTCTGAAGATGTTCTGAGGACAGTCACAGCTCAAACTCCGACGCTGTACTTCTTCCTGCCACCAGAGGGAGACATGACTCCACAGCACGGGCACGCGCCTTCCTTTCCCTCCGGCAGAGGGCGCTGACGGCCGCCCCGCCGCCCGGAGGCCCTGGCCTGGGTCCTGACTCCAGCCGGCGTGGGAGCGAAAGCCGTGGGTGCCTCAGGCTCAGCCCAGCCGCGGGCTAGGAGTGCGAGCCCGGTCGGGGCCCAGAGCAGAGCGGCCACAGAGCCTCATGCACACGACTGCTCTCCCGGTGTCCGTGCTCATGAAATGTCCGTTAATTTTTTACGGGGTGAATTAAAAGCTAGTGGGAATTTAAAAGTTTTTAAATTAATTTCAAAAATTAAAATGAGATAGGACTGCTGCTTAAAGATGGTCTAGCATGGTTTCCTCACGGAGAACCCGGCCGGGCTATTTCCCGGCCTAAGTCTGCATTTACACCCGTCTTTTTTTTATTATTATTGTTTTAATTTGTGGGATTTTTGAGCCACACGTGGGATGCTGGATCATTTCCTTACACTACTGAGGATTAAAACTGCCCCCTCGCCCTGCAAAGCCAATCCCCCAGCCCTTCGAGCCCCTGACCTAGAGCCCCCAGCTGTCTTTTTTTTGGTAAATTGATTTATTTTGGTTTTGCGGCAGCAGTGCTTGAGGGCCTACTCCTGTTGGTGCTGATGGAACCACATGCGGAGCCTGAGACTGAATCGGAGTCAGCCGCGTGTAAGGCAAGCACCTTCCCGAATGAGCATCTCTCAGGCACCTGGTAATGTTTTCAATGGCGAGGTAAGTGAAAAGCAGGCAGTTACTAGTCCGAAGTCGCCAAACCCTCTCCCCCTCCCACACACTGCGGCCCAGAAGGGAAGAACGGGCAGCGGGAACGAGAGGCTGGTTTGAGGGCCGTGCCACTCGCTTCCCTGCCTGGTGTGTCTTCCCGTGAACCGTCTCGGTACCTTCCTCTGTGAAACCAGAAAGGAAACCCCTAGTCATTCACCACACCCTGAGCCTTGCTCCAAGTATGGGATTTGAAAATTTCCCGTAAGTGGGAGCACTGTGCGAATGCGAGATGTTAAGAAAAACCCTCTTTCGAGTTTTGAACTTCCGGAAATATAGGATTTAGGAGCAAGCAGTGAGTGTTCATGGAACAAGAGTCAGAACAATACCCGAAGCCACAGAGGCGAAAGTTAAGTCCTGTAAAATTCTACTATCTAGAGTGGATCACCGTTAGGACGGGGCTGTGGTTCAGCAGATCTGAAGACATCCCTGCCTGCATAGATGCACATGTAAGTGAGGGGTGCAACTGAATTGTCTCATAGAATTGTCTCAGACATTCTCAGACTTGTCTCAGACAAACCATAGAATTGTCTCAGACATTCTATGGTTTGGTTTTGGTTTTGGACCATACCTGGAGTTGCTCAGGGTTACTACTGGCTCTGCACTCAGGAGTAACTGCATTCCTGACAGTGCTTGGGGGACCATATGGGATGCTGGGGGTTGGACCTGGACAAGCACCGTCCCCGCTGTACTGTCACTCCAAGCCCCATGTTCCACGACTTAAATGCCTCTTCCCCTGTGCCTTGTGGTGACACCAGGGAACACAGTTGAGTCTCCTGCTGTGCCAGCCTTTCTCTGAGCTGTTTCTGCAAATCTTCGGTGGCATCTTAAACGCGCTTTTAGTGTGAAGGCTAGCAACTGGGGCCGAGAGAGCTGAAGGAAGAGCGTGTCCAATCTTGGGAAGCCTTTCCACTATTGTGAACTCATGTCCTTTTGCTCACCATTCTCTGATTTGATGATGCTGAGTTTAGCACTGGGTTTTTATTTTATTTTTTAATTTTTTGTACTTTATAATTCTTATTTTTTGTACTTTATAATTAAAAAATGTTATTGAATAACATGTTATTGAGATCATCCTTTACAATGTCATTGAGATAATCCTTTACAAATCTGTTTATGACTAGGTTCCAGTCATACAGTGTTCCAACACCCATCCCTCCACCAGTGTACATTACCTAGCACCAGTGTCCCCAGCTTCCCTTCATCAAAACCACAACCTCTGTCTCTGTGTCTCCGTCTGTCTCCCTCTTCTGTGACACCGGGTCTTTAAAGAGCAGCCACCATCCAGGGGCTGCTTCTTCTCGAGAAAGGCTGATTCTCGACGTGCAGGTCGGGGAGTGCGTTTGAGCACGAAGATGTGTGAGGACCACCAACTCAGCCTAAATCCTAGACAGGGGTGGGGGTGCTGGGTTGATTTTGATTTGGGGCATAAAACCAAACAGATGTGACCCGGCAGTTTTACACGTCATAGGCTGATTAATTTTAATTTTGCTCTCTTGTTCGTGTCTCTCCATTCTCTCAATTATAGCCTTGAAATCATTCTGATGGGCAGTGACCTACGTGGTGCCTATTTAGCCTCTGTGTGTGTGTGTGTGTGTGTTCATTCCATTTCACTTTGTTTGGGCACACCCAAAGTGCTTGGGGATTACTCCGAGCTCTGACCGGAAGAACCCACTCCTGCTGGTGCTCAGGGGACGATGAGGTGCAGGGGGGTGAACCCAGCTGCCCACGTGCCAAGCCTGAGCTCAGGCTCCTGGCCGCTCGCCGGCTGGGGGTGGACCTGTGTCTTAGGCACTGACCTTGAGGTTGACTGCTGACCTCTAGGAGGAGAGCCGTGTGAGGGAGCCCCTTCCTTAGCTCTGAATGCCCTCGTTCACTGCCTCCCCCTCTCTCTACTCCAGGCCAGTGTCTTCCAAGCTCTATAACCCATAACCTATTTTCTAATCTTATACTAGATCAATTGAACTCGGACTCATTAGTCCTATGGATAGAAAACCAATTCTAGTTCTTTCCACAAGATGTCAGCAGGGAGTGAAGGAGGCTGAGGAGCAAAGGGACAGTTCTAGAATGATCTCTCGTATGTAGGACTTAAAGATACACAGCCAGGAAGGAACAAAGGGCCACATGCCTCATAACAGGAGTAGGGGATGGGGGTGATCCACACAACTGAGTTGGGAGTAGGGGTGAGAGAGACGGGGGTGGGGTTGTTTGGGGCAAAAGGTGATGGGTGTGGTGTTGGGATCATGTCCATGAGAAGACATTATTAATAGTATTGTAAACTGAAAATAATTTAAATAAAAATTCAAAGAAAATGTCAGGGCCCAAAGCAATAGTACAGTGGGTAGGGTGCTTGCCTTGCACAAGGCAGATCCAGGTTCGATCCCCAGCACCCGTATCTTCCTCTGAACACCACTAGGAGTGATCCCCAGGTCTGCTCTCCTCTGCCAAGACTAAAATCCCTCCCTTGGCTCTGCAATTGCCCTTTGCACCCTGTAGCCTTTCTGAACAAAACTCTTCCAAAACTTATCTTCTAGGTCTGGAGAGAGCACTGTGGGTCGAGAGCACTTGCCTTGTACCTGGCTGCCTCTGGTTTAATCCCCGGCTCACCTGGGTTCTGCCAGGAGTGATCCTTGAGCACAGAGCCAGGAGAAGCCTGAGTATCATCAAGTATAGCCCCCTGGGGGAAAAAAATCCCCTGAACAACACCAACAAAATTACCTTCCAGCTCAATGCTCTGGAGTGCAGAAGGCCCAGAATTAGTGACCAGCACTGAGTGACCTCTCCTGCACAGATAGTGACCCCTGAGCACTGACCAGGGAGTTATTCCCTGAGCACTGCCAGGTATGACCCAACAAACAGAAAAAAAACATGCCTTCTCTAACTGAAAACACTGCATTTCTTTTCATATGTTCCTTTTCTTTTCTTTTTTGGGGGCCACACCCCGTTATGCTCAGAACTGACTCCTGGCTCTACACTCAGGGATCACTCCTGGCATGGCTCGGGGACCCATCTGGGGTGCCGGGGATTGAACCCAGGCCGGCAACATGCAAGAAAACTGTCCTACCTGCTGTTTTACTGCTCTCGCCCCAGTCCATATTCCTTCTTGAAGAAAAACAAGGATTATTTCCCTTCTCAAGGACTTTTTAAAAAATGAATTTGTTGGCAATTAATCTCGAACAATGATGGTATAGACATTTAGCAAGTAAGACGCAGACATTAGCCGAAGGGATCATGTCCTCTGGAATATTCAGTGGGAGGCTGAGTCATCTCAGCCCTCAACATAAAGTTTACATTAGTCACTTACAGCAATAATGAGGGCTAATTGTCTATGGCTTAAAGAAAAGAGCCCCTTCTCTTCACTGCGCAGAGAACAGAGCCACATAAACTCTGGCTGGGCGATCTGGCGCAACACCGCCCTGGATCAACACAACCTCCTTCCCCTGCCTTTACTGCAGCGAGAGCTACTTCCCAAAGGCAGACTGTTGAAGTCAATCACTTTCTAGACCATCTTAAGCTGAGCATTTTCTGCCTGCAGGTGAGAACGGAAATAGGAGTGAGCAGTGTGGGGGGAGCTTCTACTCTCCTTGGAGATGGCCAGACACAATCCTGCAAGGAAACGATTTGACTTTCCAGCTATCCGTGGGCCCTCCTCAGGGACGACCCAGGCACAGGGCTTGGCTCATCCGTACTCTGTGACAGAGAAGCTTTGTGTGTAGCAGTTCAAACAAAAAAAGCCGTGTTCATCTCTATCTGGTCAGGCAAATCACACACCAAACTTTCTCAAAGTGAGGGTACGTTGGGAGAGCGAATACCGAAGTTTAGGCACTGACCTTGCACGTGGCCAACTCTGGTTCAATCTCCAGCACCCCAGACTGTCCCCCAGCACCACCAGGAGTGATCCCTGGTTTGGGCGCAGAGCCAGGAATAAACCAGGCAGAGCCCCCAAACCATAATATAAAATAAATACACAGGGTCCAAGTGCCCAGGCCTAGCGGGGAGCAGACCCTGCTCTGGGATTGCTCACTGCCCCACTGCCTCGTCAGCACTGAACACACACACCAGTCTGACTTGATCCTGGCCCGGCCCCAGCCTGGGGAACAGACTTCAAACGAGCACAGGATCGTCCAGGAGGCCTGGCTAAGTCCTTGACACCCCGTGACAGTTTGGACGCAAGGCGGTTCCAACAGCTTCCCAACAGTGACTGGTGACAAACTGCCCCCTCCTTGGGAAACTGCAGACGGTCTTAGAACAGAAAACCCAAACAGTTTGCACTCAATCTACTCACCGGCCCCAAGAATGCCCTGCATTGTTCTGCCTCCACAAATGACTAATTGGACTCTTTTTTTTTTTTTTTGCCTGGCTTGGCAGAAGCTGGCCCTGAACTGATTGAAGTGACCAGCTGTTTGGGCCGCTCCTGCGGACACACTCCAAGCAACTCAATAATTGACTTAAGTCAACGTAGCAGGATGTAGACCAGCAATAGAATTGGGGATTCTCCAGTCTGTGATGACTTCAAATCCCATTTCAAAGGAACGGCCACTTGTGTAATTGAACACAGAGAGCCTGGCACCAGCTCATTCATTTACTTTGGTAATTTATAGCCTGTTTGGGTCTGGAGCTCTCTCTATTACTTTTGCAAGAGAATAAGAGCGAGTGTAGACATCAGAGAGCTCTTAGAACAGGCCATTTCTCTGCCTAAAAACCTACAGTTGAAAAAGAAGTGAGAAAAAAAGAAGTCACTTGACTCAGAGATTACGAGTCAAATGATACATTTGCATTTTTTTTTCAGTTGGGGAGTGTTTTATAGGATGTTTAATACCTGCAATTTTCCTAGTATTTTTCAATGCCACATTTCGCTTAAGCATATCTGCTGGGTGTTCACCCCTGTAGAAAGTGAGAAACATTCCTTATCCATCACTCTGAGAAGTTGATTTTCTCATAAAAGCCCATGCAGGGCCAGAAATAGTCTTCTCGTCGTGGCAAAGGGAACCTTCTCCACTTCTGTAAGGAATACGAGTCTGTACGATTGTGCCCGGGACAGAGAGATGCCGCAACTGGGAAAATTGAGTCCAGATATCTCTCTTTTCTCTTGAAATTGTTTAGGAAGCAAGATTTTCAAATGTGTCTCCTCTCCCCATAGGGCACTGGGAGATGGTACAACAGTTAGGATGCATGGTAGACAAGTGCTCAGCTGGGTTGGACCCATGGCACTACGTGGTACCTGAGCAACATCTGGTGCCACAGAGGCCTCCTGATACTGCTGGGGATAACCCAGGGATCCCCAGCCTGGAACCCCTGTCTGGTGTGGTTTGCTGAGAGCTTCTGGTGGGAGCCCAAGACCCACCCCCGGGAAGAAGCACATGCACACACACACACACACACACACACACATGCTGTCCACTTAACCCTGGTCATAGAATCTGAGCCCAGAAGTTTGGACAAATCTCTTCTCTCTGATGGGCTGGAGGGCTGAGACCACCTGCCAGGCACCAGCGAGCTATGCTCTGGGTCAGCCTTGCCAGGGCATGGCTCAAAGCCCCCCAGAGCCCAGCACGTGACGTCCTCCTCTGGGCCCCACTGGCCATGCTCTGCGCTGGCTGACACTGGAAGCTTCAAGCCGATCACAGGCCCCGCCGATGACTGCCCACTGCTTGGGTTCTTTGAAATCCTGTCCAGCGTGCTCGGCGATGCTGGCCAGGAGTGAGGGAAGGACTTGGGCATGACCCTCACCCAGGCTGCTGCAGACAGGAAAGTCAAACCTTTCCTGAGGCCACTGGGAGGAGAGGTCCCCTGGGGGACCCACCCAACCTTCCAGGGCTTTGCTGCCCACGAACAGAACAGCTCAAACTGAGCCACTTCGGGTGCAGAGCAGGAGATGCTGGACGTCCGCATTGAGAGGCCATTAAGGAGCCCTTCGGGACCCTTGGTGGCCAGGCCAGGGCCCAGCCTGGAGTTAACAGTCAGACCTCTCCTCCTCGTCCTATTTATCGGTTGTTCCTACTATTTTTGTTTTGGGGCCACACCTAACAGGTTTCAGAGCTCCCTCCTGGCTCTGTGCTCAGGGATCACTCCTGGTGGTGCTCAGGGGGCCATCCGTGGTGCTGGGATTGAACCCAGGTTGGTGGCACGCAAGGCAAAAACACCTTAACCCCAGGTGCTATGTCTCTTCAGCCCCAAGCTGCAACAGGTCTGAGAGCAAAATGCTGTTTTACTGAATGCAGAGGGAAGGTGCCGAGGGAAGGCTGGCTTTCTGAAAGTGGGAGCAGTGGGTAGATGCCCCTCTGCAGAAGGTCCAGTCTAACAATCCACTCCACGCTGGAGTCGCTTCTCCTCGGGGGAAGGGTTAAAGAGTGAGGGGGGCTGGGAGAGGATTGGGGTCCTCCTCTCCGTTCCTCCATTAGCTCAGAACCCTCCTGGGAAGCACTAATCTGCCCAGCCACCAGGCCCCTCCCCATGTTCCCTTTCACAACACTGGGGCGGAGATAGGAAGGCTCACATTTTATTTTTCTGCCTCTATCTATTTATTGGGATACTTGAGGCACAGGGGTTATTGGCAGAAATAGGGTGGTTTGGTATCAGGATTATGGAACTGGGGCGGGGAGAAATAATCAGCAAAATGAGCAGTTTTAATCTGTTTTCCAAGCTTCAAAAGAAAGAAAGAAAGAAAGAAAGAAAGAAAGAAAGGAAGGAAGGAAGGAAGGAAGGAAGGAAGGAAGAAAGAAAGAAAGAAAGAAAGAAAGAAAGAAAGAAAGAAAGAAAGAAAGAAAGAAAGAAAGAAAGAAAGAAAGATTTGGTAGCACCTTGATGACTGACCTCTGACGACGCTCACTTCTTCCTGCTGAGGAAGGGAGCGGAAAAGTGGGTTCAACCATTGCCTTATCCTCCGGTTGTTTTTCCAGTTCAAACTTTTCCTCCAGAAAGATGTGTGAGACAGCTGCAGGGCCGATTCCCACCTTTCTAAGCACGTTTGTCAAGTGGCTTTTGCCTGCGAAGCCGCTAAAAAAAAAAAAAAAAAAAAAAAAAAAAAAAAAAAAAAAAAAAAAAAGAGCCCTGCAATGTTCCAGGGCAGTTTTTGTAAATGAATATCATCATTAAAAAATGAACTGCAGCCCCTCCCCCCCGCCAACATTGCCTTTAACTTTTTGCTCAGCAAAACCTCTGCTCCCGGCTCCGAGACAGGCCCAGGGGAATATTAACTTACAAGGCTTCCCTTATTTTGCTTTTACATGTCTGAAGCGATTTCAAAACGCTGCAACTGAAATACAAGTTATTAAATGCACTTTACAGAGTGTGCAAAGGGCTTTCATTCCACCGCACCCCCCCACCCCTTTAGAGAAAAGTGATGGGAAATGAATTTGTGTGCTCAGAAGATTTACAGCCTGGCCGCTTGCACGCCCAGATTTATAAGGACACAGAGATCTATATTGACACACGTCTCAAGATTAGGAGAGTGGCATTAACAATCGAGTGAGTTCATCTAGGGTTAGGCTCTTGGTGCCATTTAAATGTCACCTAAGAGTCCAATGCAGGATTTTGTGAATTTCAGTTGCGTGGGGAAACTGAGTGCAAGCTGAAATGGAGGGTGGGGGGAGGGAGCAGCTGGCAGAACTTCCTAATTTTGTAAGTGTCCCTGTCCCTTTGGCTGGGCTGGGCTCTGTTTTAGAGGTGTCAAATGTCTTTTTTTATTTTGGAGGGAGGGGAGTAGTGAGGGGTGTTGATCAGTCCATCTGTGCTGTCTAAGGAAGCTCCGGGCACGCGGTGGTTCCTGTGTGTGTGTGCACCCCCAGGTCCGGAGTACCCCAGCCTGGTGGCCATCAGGAGAAGCTGGGCCGTGTCAGTGGGTTGCCAGCAGCTGGAAGACGTTTGAGTCTCTTTGGCAGATGTTTGCTGTTTCAGCCACTTCATTAATGTTGGAAATAAACCCCCCACCACCACACTGTGATTGGCAACTGGCGTGTGCCCCCCCCCCACCTCTGTGGGCTGAGAGAGCAGAAGAGAGTGGTCTGAGGCAGGAAGGAGCAAAAGGGGGGTGGGAGGTTGCAGGAGAGGCCAGTGCTGAGATCAAACAAACAAACAAACAAACAAACAAACAGCCCAAAGCAAGGCAGGGAAGCAGGAGAGATTCCCAGAAGGGGAACGGCAGGCAGAGAAGATTGAACCCCATCGCTGGGCATTTATAAATTCCCCGAGCAGCCCAGATTTCATGCCTTCAATTATTCCTTACACACCAATTGAGAAACCCCCTGCTGACTGGGGACACAAGGTGAAGAAGGATCCAGAGTCCCCACTCATTGGCCCCTGGCGAGATAAACACGCCAAAGCCAAGCAAAGAAAGCGCTTAGGTGCTGGGGGGTGTGGGAGGAAGCGAACCCAGCTGGGGGCAGAGAGACCTTCCACGGAGGACACGCTGGTAGCAGAGAAGGGTCTTGAAGGAGGGTCCTGAACTAGTTTTTCTGCAGGAAGGCAGGAGGGGAGGGTGCAGATACCTCAGGGGTAAGACCCGCGTGGGAAAGGCTTGGCGAGCAGCCCTGCGAAGGTACTCTGATTTCAAGATACAAACGGGAAAACGGAGATGTAGCCTCAGTCTGGGGGCGAGGGGGGCTCCGGCAGGAATCCTCTCCAACCCCCACGTAGACCCGAGTCCTGTCCTCAGCCCCCCTTGCCCCAGGTCTTGCCCTTGGTAAATATGGAAGATCGGGAGTCAATTGGCAGTTTGTATCCCCTGAGCTGCGGTCTGGATGCTGTGACTGTGGTAGCAGGGAAGCTGGGGGAGGACACTGTGTGGACGTGGGGTATGCCCGGCGCCTCCCCCACCCCCAGGCCCTGGGGTCCCCGCGGTAACTCCCCGACCGCCTCCTCCCTGACCGCCTTCCTCGCAACCGCGCCAGGACGCACGGACTCTGTGCGCTGCTCGGGATCCCGGAGGGCGGAGAGCAGAGCAAGGGGGGGAAAAGAAAAAGAAACGAGATAGAAGGATGGGGCGACAGGCAGAATGAGCGCGACACGCGCAAGGAGCTGGGGGCCAAAAGGGGGACATGGGCTAGGGGAACGGAAGGGACTTGGAGATGGTGGAAGAAATCGGAAAAGCTGGCGAGGGGGCAGGAATTCTCGAGAAGAAAAAAAGTATACATACATATATACACATACACACACACACAAAGGGAAAGGGTAGGGGGCGTGCAAAGAGCCGCAGGCACGGCAGTCACCCTGAGTGGCTCCCTCAGTGAACGCAAGGCTCGGCCGAACCCGAGTCCAAACAGAGTTGACTGGTGCCATGGCGCTCTGCGCGCAGAAGCCGCGCATTCGGCGCTGCCCTGGGGTCGCCTCCACGCCTTGCGCCCTTGAATCCCGCCCAACCCGCAGCGTGGCGGCAACCGGGTCTTTGCAGCGAGACAACAGAACTCAATGCCCCCAGAGGGTCCAAGGCGCGCACGCCCAGCCCGGGTCCTGGCGGCACGCCCCCGGGTCCCTGCACAGAAGCGACCCGGGACTTCACTTCTCACGGGGTCCCGGAGCTGTCTCTGCATGAAGCAGGGGACGAAACAACAACAACAAAAAAGAAAGAAAGAAAAGAAAAGAAAAAGAAAAAAGAACCCAACACCCCAAAACCTACCAATTTTCAACGGAGAACAGGGGGAGGAGAGGGGAGCCCCAGCGCATGCAAACCTGCCGGTCTCGTTGCGGGCTCTGCGGAACGCTGGGCTCGGGTTCGGGAGGTCAAATCCGCTTTTCTCCAACCGTTTTGTAAATTTCCCGACGTGTCTCAGTCCCATCACCAGCCCGGACGCGCGCACCCACTTGCTTCCGCGGTGACTCGGGGTCCCCCGGCCCGTCGGCCGCGAATGCAGGCGGGAGGCGCACTCCCCGGTTGGCAGCAAGGAAATATCTCGCCAGGCTCGGTTTCGTCCGCATCTAGAATTCCCCGTCTCCAGATCGGGCGGTTCTCCGCAGGCCCCGCGCGCACCGAATCCGAGAAAAGCTCATGGGAAACTAGCGCCGGAGCGCAGCGACGGGACGCGGGGACGGGGGGCCTGGGGGAGCTCAGGCGGAATGCGCCCCAGTCGTCTACAGTTCTCTTCGGAAACCAGAGTCCCTGCAGCTCTCGATGGCAACAGACCCGGGAAGACAGAGCGCCCCGCAAGCGCGCGTCTTCGTCGCGCCCAGAGCGCTTGGGTCGTGGGGCTCCGGGGCCAGGAGAGCCGCGGCGCCGCGAGGAGCGACCGGAGGAGAAGCCGCTGCGAGGCTGGCCGCCGGCCCCAGGGTCCTCCCGCATCCCGCGGCACCGCGCAGTGCTGCTTCTTAGGCGACCGGGGGAGGGGGGTAAACTAAAAGAGAATTTTGTGGTATTAAAGCAGAACGCACGGTTCTGTGGACTTCCCCCCTCCCCTCCCCTTTTTGCAGCTTATTATTGGGTAACGGACAGGGCAAGGGTCATCTGCGGTTTGGGAACTCCGTGCCACAGTCAAGTTTGCAGCCTGAGCAAAAATGGCCCACGTTTGGAATGCACGGGCGAGCGTCAACCACGAGCACTGGGGCAGGAAGAAGGAAGTTCGGGAGGGTCCTGGGGGAAGGGGTTCCCCGAGTCCTCGCCAAGAAGAGGGGGGAAGCACAACTAGTCTTGGGGTTCAGGGGCGCCAAGCATGACCCGACTTCTAGTAAAAGTCCTGGCGGTGGCGGCTGGTCGGGTTGTGGGGGCTGGAGGGGCTGGCAGGTGGCGGAGACCCTTCCGCAGGAGCTGAGCCCGGACGGCTGGGTCCGGGGAGCAGCCCGCACAGGCCCGGGCCGACGGGCGGGGACGGCGCGCGCGCCCCGCACCGCGCGCACACACACGAGCGCGCACCGTGCGCACACGCACACCTGGAGCGCGTCCCGAGAGAGGGGCGGGGAGGAGAGGCGAAGCGTGTGTCTTAAAATAGAGAGGCCGGCAGAGGAGCCCGAGACGCGCGGCGGCGGAAGGAGGCAAGCACGAGGCGCGCGAGTCTGCGCCCCGCTCGTCCGGGCGCGCTGGGCGGGGTGGGCGCCTACGCCCCTCGGCGCGACTCGGCCCAGGCCCTGCAGGAAGCGCGCCCTGATTGACAGCTGCGCCGGCCCCAAAAGAGCTTCGGCGAAGATGCTGATCTGCGGGTGGGTGTAGACACGCTGCCCGCGCGCCTGGTGCCCGCTCCCCTCCGCGCAGTGCCGCCTGCCCGCCGCCGCCCCCCTCGCGCGCGGCCCGGGAGCTCGGAGCAGGACCCCGCCGGCGCGCCAGGCTCCCCAGCACCCCACCGAGGCTGCGTCCGGCCAGGCTCTCGCTACCGCGCTTGGGCCGGCGGGCGCTCGCCCCGGCTCACCATGCACTGCCACGCGGAGGTGAGGCTGAGCTCGCCCGGCCAGCTCAAAGCAGCCAGGCGGCGCTACAAGACTTTCATGATCGACGAGATCCTGTCCAAGGAGACCTGCGACTACTTTGAGAAACTTTCCCTCTACTCGGTGTGCCCGTCGCTGGTGGTGCGACCCAAGCCCTTGCATTCCTGTACGGGTAAGACTTGGCTCCCGTCGGGGACTTCTGAGGGTGCGGTAGCTTTCCAACTGGTGCTACGGAGGGCGACGGGAAGGGACCTCAGGATTTTTCTCCTGGGCCCCCCACCCCCGTCAGCGGTGGGCAGCCTGGGAAGGGCCAGGCTAGCGGTGGACCCTGGCCGGGTGGGAGATGATGCGCGGGCCGCGCGCGGGGTGAGCTGCAGACGCGCTCCTCACCCGCACCGTTGTGCTCTCGAAGGTCAAATGCTCAACCGGCTTCTGTGCCAAAATCCGTGTTTGGGGAAGTGACGGTGCTACCTGTCCCCGAGTGAGATTGTTCTCCCCTCCCCGACACCCCCCCCACTTCCAGAAATTTCGCGACTCGGTCTGCTTCCTGAAGTTCTCTAAAACTGGACTTTAAACTTACCCGGGGGATGCCGTTCTGGAATCTGTCACCTTGTAATGCGCCCTGAGAAAGTCAACCCCCATTTGTTTGGAGTGCCTGAAAAAAGCCCAGTGCAAACTATTTAAAAGAAAATTCCTTTTTTTTCTACGAACACACAGGCCAATAGGCACAGTGAAAAAAGAAAAAGCGCTTAGGACATACTTTTGAGAAAGTCGATTTAAGAGGATAATACTCCCAAAGAAAGATAAGCTTTTTTTGTTTTCTTTCTTTCTTTCTTTCTTTCTTTCTTTCTTTCTTTCTTTCTTTCTTTCTTTCTTTCTTTTTCTTTTTTCTTTTTAACACAACATGGCGTTTTCAGAGCAGCTCAGGCTAGGAAAAGTACCCCATTAATTATAAGAATTTAGACTATTTAAACGTAGATAGAGCAGAAAAAGAAAGAAGATATTCCCCTGCCCAAAGCACACAAATTATTGACTGACTGCTTTCAACTAGAGGTATAAAACTTATATAGTATTTTCCGAAGTAAAAGAATGCATTGAACACCTCATCCCACAATCTGTGTTTGTGTGGGGAGTACTCACAGTAAGGGGCTTTTGTAACGATTGCTGCTCCCTACTGATATTCATTAAATGAAAACTTCCTTTACTTTCATTTGTGTCAGCTTTAGTTTGAAGTTAGTATAAGGCCTGATCATAATAATTACGTGTACTACTGAATTTTAAAAAAGAGTAAACAAATAGGAAAATTGAGGAGCAAGGTGGTTTGATGTTTATATTTTTACGTGTGCCTTTGCTGCGAGCAGCCCTTGGATGACGAGCAGAAATATGTCTGTCTATGTACATATATAACACAGAGGCTCACTGTGTGTGGTGTATTTACATACGATAGGGGAGGCAGGTTTAACCTTGTTTTGACCATAAATAGTCATTCGCTACAGTAACTCTGCATCCCTGGGAGGGTGAGAAAGGATCGTTTTGATCCCAAATTTCAGTGCATTGTGTAAAGCGATCTGGAAGAGTGACTTGTCCTAAGGCCCTGGGTCCCCGGTATAGTCCTCAGTAAGATTGCTCTCAACTTTGGGCCACACAGTGACATGAGGCAGTGTTTCCCTGGCTCCTGGCTTGCCTGCGCTACATTGGATCACGGTGGTAAACCTGCCAGAAAAAGTAATAAATAGACTCAGCACACAGCGGGCTAGTCATTGGCCCGGGCTGAGTAAGTTCTGGGTTTTATTGAACTTATGTGGAAAGGAAATCAGGGGCAAAGGAGAGGATCCTGAGTGTTCAGAGGGTCCGCCGTGCACAGCCCAGTTTTGCTCCGTTTCCTGTGTTCGAAGTTTGTTGACGGTCGCCTCGCATCATTTTCTTGCTCTGTCATTTCAGCCCTTTCTTCTCCTTATTCTTTGGAAATGGGTCCTGATTTGGCTCTAGTTGAGATTTAAAATACAAAAACTGGGATTTGCCAGTGGAATTAAACCCATAAAAAAAAACTGGCTACAGTGGTCCAACCTTTCAGACCATGAGCTTCTGGTGGGGTTTATGGTTTCAGTTAAACCCTCGTCAGTGTATTAGGTCATGGGAATCCCATTAGCGACTTCTCAAGGGTTTTGCAGATACCATATTTTCAAAGCATTTTTGTTGTTTCAAGTTTATGTTCAGCATCAAAAATCTTAGATTGGATGAACTGAACTTTTTTTTAAAAATCAGTTTCAAAGAGTGATACACTGCTGGCATTGTTTTAAAATCTCTTTCTGCATATGTACATATATACATATACATATATATACACACATACACACATATATGTATATATTTTCTGACTGAAGGTAATTAGTAGTTTTGGTGAAACCAGTACCAAAAAAAGGTTCAAATGAAGTGAAAGGCATAAAACTGCAATTTAAGTTTCTCCTTTGGTTTGCTAATCATAACAAAATGTGTGCTAAAAAGTTAAATAATAGAAAGTGAACTTTGTCAGATAAAATAGTGAAAACTAAGGTGAATAAAGTTCACTCCCTGTTCAGTAACTACATAAAATTGGGGTGGAAAGCATTCTGAAAGTACTGCCTAATTAAGCAGTCCCTGGGATTTAGACATCGTAACTCATATGTCAGTCTCAGCACAGAGCGCATGCATTCAGTAAACCAGAAATGGAAACATTTTTCATCAGGCAGATCATCATTTGACAGTGGCTTATTATTTGCTACTCCAATCTTGATTAAATACCTTTAGAAAAGTATTATTTATGGTTCCTAAAACCTAACATGCAGTTCTTTTAGCCTTAGAGTGCCTTCTCGAGTGTATTAAGTTATTAATGTACATTATTACACGTTAATGGTTTCCCAATAAATCTCCCAAATGACTTAATAGACTTTGAGAAAGGGAATCCTTTATTTGAAGCCAAATCAAAGGGCTAATGAATGTTCAGTTGGAAAAAAAAAAAAGCCTAGAGAGTCTTGCTTTGAGGAAGGAAAGAGCTGGTTCCTCATATCATTGGTAGGGTGTGGAGTATGTTTAGCATGAATTTAGATTTGAGTAAGTCGGTCTTATTTTTCCATCTTACCTATCTGATAACAGTAATCCCCCTTGACAGTGGAAATACACGGCACTGAAGGCTAGGGAGGATTTCTCATCAGACGCTCACGTTGACAGTGATCACAGGCCTGAATCTGGTGCAGCTCATGACAGCCTTCACCTTAACCCTTTGCTGGTTGGGGCGTGTGTGTCTTGCGGGGAGCCTGGCTGCTTGGAATTGAAGAGTGCTTACACTCAGTACAGGAGTTTGTGAAGGTTTGCTCTTTGCAGTGGGAGCTTTAGAAAACTGGCTGGCCTTCTCATTGGGAGGGGTACAAGGGGGAAAAAAATAGAGAGCTGGCTGATTGACTTCCTCTCTGCTAAGGATGTACCCATTTACTCTTCAGGGTGTTTACATGAGGATACTGGGAAAATGAAGCCATGGTGCTAATTACTGACAATTGGTTACGATTATTTCTGCTTATCACATCCAGTCACCCCAGGTTTGCACATGCCTGCTTGGGAGAAGGTTGAGTGGCCGTGTTTGGATATTTGGCCACCTGTAACCATCCATACTGCTTTATGATTCCATGAAAACAGAGCGTTTTAATTCCTGTCCCCCTCTTGGGCTCGGTGGGCTTCAGAAACCTGTCTCGGCGAGTTGACTGAGGGGTGTCGGAGATCTCAGCAACCGTAAGACAGTTCCCATGGAAAAGATGCTTCTCCCTGACATGGAGAAGATGTCAGGGGCTGAAGTTCGCCGGGCCTGAACACAGAGTTGAGTTCAAGCTCTGTCCTTGTGAGGGGGCTCAGGAATCTGGCCCGGTTCCATGTCACGCCCGTGATTGATCTTTGTGGTCACGCCCAAGTGATAGTCAACTCCCCAATTAAAAGGGGCACTTGGGAAAGGGTGTCTGTCTCAGAGGGGCCACTAAGAACATCATATCGCTTGGTGGGTCGAAGAGAAACACCTTTGGGGAGCTTTGCCCAGGTTCTGTTTCCTAGATTTGGTTCAGCTGATTCCCTAGACCTCAGCTGGGTTTCGGAGTCAGAGACAAAAAAAAAGAAAAAAAAGTTAAAAAATTTTAAAAACCTTGGAAGTTGGGAACCGGAGAATCAGACCCTGGAATGTTAATGGAGAAATGTAAACTGGTCTTTGGGAAAATGATCATTATCAACAAGCAGTTGTATTTGTGCCTCTGGCAGATAGATCAGCCATTAGTCATCGAGCTTCTGTTCCCATTCAAAGGGATAATAAATCAGAGGATGAAGATACAAACTCTCACCCAGGGTCAGAATTTATCTGGCGCTGAGTTCCGCGGGGCTCCTCCGAGGGGCTCGGGGCTCAGCGCTACTCCTGGACTTTACTGTTAAATAGACCCAGGCAGGCGGAGAAGTCAGAGTTGACTCTTAAACCTTTCACGGGCAGTTTCTTCCTCCGATATAATTTTTCTCATCCCGGATGGAAAACTGAATAGGAATTAAATTTGCCAGTTAAAAGGCCCCCCTGGTGCCCGTGCTCTCTGGGACCTTCGCTGGTGATTCGGTTCGGTTGCTGTTCCTGTTTTGCGTGGCGATGGTTATGCTGCCAAGTTTGTTTTCATTTTCCATTCTCTGCTACTTCTTTACGAACAGTTGGGATAATGAGGAGGTTCTTCCGAGTGTCTTGGAGAAGCACTCCGAAGCTTTTTGGTGGGGTGTTCTCCAGGGTCTGGGACGTCCCCTGAGCACCATTCCTGTATTTTCTCACTGGAGAAAATTTCTCTTTGAGTCCCATCTCAAGGACACGAGCCCCGGGAAATGGTGAAATCTGAGTGACTCTCTGAGGGAGCCAGTTGCCATGGTTTACTTTGCTGGGTGCTTGGTGGTTGTCTCTTGGGATTGAAAGCTGAACAGGGGACCCATGAGGGTGCGGCAGGAAGCGAACTGCTCTAAACTCTGTCAGGAGAGGAAGTGAGAAGATTCTTTCGTTGAATACAGGAAGAAGCAGGGGGCATCTTGGAAGGTCCTTTTCGTTGTTGGGAGAGATTAAAAGAGGGGAGGAGGGAGGAAGAGCCAGTTTCTTGGAAACTTCTAGCTCAGGGCCCTTCAGAGTGGCTGTCCTGGCAAAACCAAAGTGGCTTCCAAAAGCCAGTTTGCCTGTGATTGGGAGCTTCTTTGGGGATGAGACTCTTCCTCCCAGCACTTAGCATTCCCATATCAAGGTAAAAGCATTTTTTAGGTGTTATTTGCATTTTTTTTTCAGTCAGAGATGATGAAGACTAGAGATGAAAAATCCCAAGCAGGTCTGGATCTGGGGCTCTGTGTTGGGGGCCTTCCTTGTCCCCCATAACCCCCCCACTTCCCGCTCACCCAGTCAGAGCCAGGTTTGTTGGGGTGTTACAGCCCAGACGGGCGCTGATGAAATCTTGGGGAAATGTGAGTTACAGATTCCGAGGATTTGATGTGATGAATGGGGTGGATCGCATTTATGTTTCTCTTCGGGGGACAACTGTTTCCCAGGCCCATGCTGTCACTCCTTTTTCCCCGTGGCACCCAAGATAGACCCCTGACCTTGTAACCAAGAGCTCCCCAAAGCCAAGGACTTCCCCCCTAAGGAATAGAGAAGACTTGAGGATTTGGGGGTCAGACACCCCTCCGCAAGTGAAATCCCTTTGTCCACCTGCAAGTTCGTGGGAACCTATAGTTCTTCCTCCACCTTCCAGTTAAATACCAGGACCAGATAGCATGAGAATTTATTAGTATCAGGTCCATGGATGAACTTGATGGGGTTAACCAAATAAATACTTATTTGCATTTTCATAAGCGAGGGCTTATTTTTCATTTCATTTTATTTTATTTTGGCGGGAGGGGGAGGGAGTTTGGTTTGGTTGCTAGCCAGAAAACCTTTGCAAATGCTCAGGATTTCAATTTGTTTTTAATTACCGTTTAATAACAGTTAGACAAAGAAATGCCTTGTGAAAACGAATGCTCTAAATAAAAACACAGTTAATTTTCCATTACAGTGGCTCTAATTACTCATCATCACCCGAGCATTTTTATATGGCAATTTAACTTCTTGAAAGTGGAAACTTGGCAGACATTTAAGGAAGAAAGCATTGCACCTAGATAGATATCAGAGGACGAGCTAATTATATTCGAGCCAGGCTTGGTGCTTACACACAGTTGCTCTGAAGATGAAGTTGGGGACGGTGGGGGGGGGGGTGTGGTCTTTCTTTAACACATCGACACCAGGTGCCAACCCCCGGTCACTCACTTTTGGATGTGGCTTCATTTACACAAATTGCAGTGTTCATCAGGAAGGGCTCCGGCTTCTTTCATGCCAGGGCAAAGAGAATACGGGCTATGCGGAGTGACATCATTCTGAGTGCTGTAAGTCCATCTGCCAGGGGTCCCTGCCGTCACAGGGGGCGCTGAGTCAGAGCGAGTCACTTGGTCTGAGGGACAGCTTGTAGCTGAGGGAGGACAGCCAGGGCTGACGGCCGCAGCAGACCACATCTGCAGAGCACGTCCAGGCCCCGAAGTTCCCGGGGTTCTGTTGGATGGCGTCTCCAGCTTGCCCCGTGTCCCTGTGAAGGAACAAACCCTCCTGGCCATGGGGAGAGAAAATTCTTTTCTTTCCACGACTCACACCGATTAACTCGAATGTCCCCTGGGTAACGTCTATGTTCTTAGGTGATTATTAAAAGCAACTTACATATGTAATAAGTAATAGGATAATTGTGCTTTCACTTTTCTTATTCAGGCGTCACTTCTGACAGGTGGGATGTCCGGATAGGAGTGACCTGGGGCTAGTGGAATCTCAGGGAGTCCTGGCTGCGTGTCCATGCCAGGAATATTCTCTGGGTTCCTCGGCCCCGTTACCCTCCTAACCTCTGCACCTCGCCTCCTTCTTCCTGAAGTTTGGCTTCTTCCAGAACACAATCATGGTTGCCGCTGAGGATAATGGTCCTTTCACAGGAAGGCTGGGATGAAGGTCACAGCCCCATATAGATAGGAGGTCGGTATGGGTTGGATGTTGCACTTAAGCAAGATTTAGGGGAATTCACTGACTGTTCACACGGATTCCTAATGGTCACTTGCAAGCAGTGAGGTCTTGACAGTAAGCTCTGTAGGATGGGGAGGAGCCAGACAGGGAACAGTTTTGCCCCGCACTTTACACCTCCCAGGGAGCTGCAGACTTGAAATAAGTAAATGGTTTATGCCCTGCAGTTTCTCCTCACAAATGGTGATTGATATTTGGCCCATGAGGGAGGGGGCTGTTATGTGACCACCACTAGACTGAGTGTTCTTGGATCCACTTCCTGTCATCCTTCCAATAAGGAAGGATTTGTGGGTATGCGGGGACCTCAGGGGGTCCTAAGCAGTGCTCAGGGGTCCTGGTGCCATTCTCAGCTATTCTTGGCCAGTTGCCTGGATGGTCGAATGCTTGGGCCTGAGACTGTGGCACTGCTTGGACCGTGGCATGCTGGGACCCACCAGGGTCACACCTACCACTGCTCAGGGATCCGTATAGTGTGGAAGGTTGAACAGGGGGTCCCATGCATGCAGATCATGTGCCCTCACTCTTATATGCAAGTTTATTTTCTGGCTCGTTCTGGGGTTGCTAAGCAGTGTTGGGACCTGGTAGGGGATTGAACCCGTCTGCCGCATGGTGAGCACTGTCTCTGGTCCGTCCTCCCTCCCTCCCTCCCTCCCTCCCTCCCTCCCTCCCTCCCTCCCTCCCTCCTTTCCTTCCTTCCTTCCTTCCTTCCTTCCTTCCTTCCTTCCTTCCTTCCTTCCTTCCTTCCTTCCTTCCTTCCTCCTTTTCTCATTTTCTTATACTTTTCTCTCTCAAATTTTCTTTCTCTTTTTCTTCTTTACTCTTCTCTTTCTCACTTTTTTTCTTTTTGGGTCACACCTGGCAATGCTCAGGGGTCACTCCTGGCTCTGCACTCAGGAATTACTCCTGGCAGTGCCCTGGGGACTATATGGGATGTTGGGGATCCAACCCGGGTTGGCCGCGTGCAAGGCAAACGCCCTACCCGCTGTGCTATCACTCCAGCCCCTCTTTCTCACTTTCTTTTGCTTTCTTTCTCTCTCTTTTCTCTTCATTACCCCCATTCTCTCTTTCCTCTTCCTCTTTTTCTCTTTTCTTCTCTTTCACCATTTTTGGATTTTATTTCTTTTTAAATTTTATTTTTATAAAGTTATTCACAATAGTTTATTACAATTAATATTCCAACACCAATCCCACCACCATTACACCTTCCCACCACCATATTTCTTTCTTTTTTCTTTTGCTTTTTAGGTCACACCTGGCGATGCACAGGGGTTACTCCTGGCTCTGCACTCAGGAACCACTCCTGGCGGAGCTCAGGGGACCATATGGGATGCTGGGAATTGAACCTGGGTTGGCCGCGTGCAAGGCAAACGCCCTACCCACTGTGCTATAGCTATAGCCCCCCCCCCCACCACCATATTTCGAATGTTTTCACCCTGACCTCCAAAGCCAGACTCCAGAACAGGACCTAAATAATTTTTTAAAATTTATTTTATTGAATCACCATGTGGAAAGTTACAAAGTTCTCAGGCTTATGTCTCAGTTATACAATGCTCAAACACCCATCCTTTCACCAGTGTCCATATTCCACCACCAAAAAAAGAAAAAAAAACTCAGTATACCTCCCACCCCCCAACCCCCAAGCCCGCACCCCCCCTGCATAACTGATAAATTTCACTTACTTTACTCCTTACCTTGATTACATTCCATATTTTAACACAAAACTCACTATTGTTGTTGGCGTTTCACCACAGAACTCACTATTCTTATTGGAGTTTATCCCCCAAGAATACGGCCCTATTGACAAGGAAACATTTTGATAATCAGTTTTCCACTAATGAGAATGAAGAGATATGAAGTCGCGTGGCCGTTTTAGGATTTCTGTATTTTAGTAATTAAGTCCAGGGAGATTTAAGTTGGAAATTGTATCATTTCCCTTCCTGGAGCAGCATGGAGCAAAAGCTAGTTCACAGTCTGGAGACATGACTGCAAGCACTCGCTGGGACCCAAGTAATATAGCTGGTCGTTCAGCAGCAAAGCAGCTGTGCAAAGGCATGGCCACGTGGGTCGAATCTCGGTGGAGCTCGAGCCAGCACCGGCCCTGGCCCAAGACTGCCCAAGCGCCCCGCTGTTTCAAGTTCAAAACACATTTTTTTTCTCCCGCGCCACCAAGTTCATACCTGTTTAAAAGTTCCATAAAATGGCAGATGCCATACCGCTTCCTCCTGGAGGGAAGAAAAACCAAGGGAGAAGGATATTTCCCCCCTTAGCCGGCATGGGGCAAAAGCTTAGTTCACAGTCTGGAGACATGGCTGCAAGCACTCGCTGGGACCCCAAGTAATATAGCTGGCTCTGGATCCAGGTTGTTCAGCAGCAAAGCAGCTATGCAAAGGCATGGCCACCCAGGTCACATCTCGGCGGAGCTCGAGCTGGCACCGACCCTGGCCCGAGACTGCCCAAGCGAGGACCTAAATAATTTACTTTGCATTGCTTGTTATTAATAATCTGCTAAAAATGATCCAAAAAAAGTTTCCTTAGAGGAAAGTGTGTGAAGATTGTTGTATTTCACCCTGGAGCCATTAGGCCCTTGTCCTGGTACATCAGTGGTATAGAGTATGAAATGTTGTGTGGCTGCAAATGTGACTGCATGCTCCAGGAATTCTAAAATTTTTAATATGGTGATACAGCTGAGGTTAATTAATTTTTTTAAAAAACTGGATGGTGACTTTGGGGTTAGAGGCATGTCAGCAATGTGTTGCTCTTGTGTTGCTCTCTTCTGAAAGATTTATTTGTGAGTCTCTGGATCATGGCTGTTAATGAACTTATATGTGCAAGAGGCAGTTCGTGGGTATGACTGCCAGGCTACAGGAAACACAGGGAGATGGGGAGGTCACCCATTCCCGACTCTGTGTGAGCGTGGAGATTTTGGCCACAATCCTGCATACCTAGGTTTCTCAGCAGATTCACTCACAGATGAGGCTCATTCAGGCCTATGGAGACTGGCCGTGAGCACAGCAGCTACTGAGTTCTGGAAGTTTTTGGCTGCTGGGGCTCTGTTGGGGTGCGTGGGGGAACTCAACTCCTCCCCTCCTGGTTGCCCCAGATGAAACAGCTTGGGACAGGGTTTGGAGGCATCTCAGCTGTATGTTTCTCTTCACTTTTTCTTCTCTTTCTCTTTACTTTCTTTTTCTCCTTTATGTCTTCTTGCTTTCTCTTTTTCACTTTTCTCTCAGTTCATTCGCTTATTTGTTCCTTACCTCTCCCTCCCTCCATCTCTTGCTCGCTCTCTTTTTCTTTCTCTTTCTCTCTCTCTAATGGGAATCTAGTAAGTTCGGTAACTTCCCCCAAGCCCTTGAATTTGCCAGCCTGAAGGAGGAAACGCGGCATATCATAGATGTGGAACTAGATGAATGGTGAGCAGAAGGGCCAGAGTAGAAGGAGGTACCAGGCCCGGCCCATCACCTACTCACCAATGACAGGCCTGGCAGTGCGGCTGCTGACCTTGTCGGGGCAGCCAGGCCTCTCAGGGCTCGGGAGGCTCAGTGCCATTGCAGGTGGTCACGCCCAGTGAGCTGCAGGCACACACATACACTGCAACTCAGCAGCTCCACCTCTGCGTGTGCCTTGAGAAATCTGTGTGTGTGTGTGTGTGTGTGTGTGTGTGTGTGTGTGTGAAGGGACGCTGTGAAAGTGGGTGCTTCTTGGTTGTGGACAACTGTGAGCCCTTGACAACCATCTCACTGCCTTTCACAGGAGAAGGAAAAAAGTCTCATGCTCTTGTGTCTCAATGTTTAAAATGTTGTGGTAAAAAGGAGCAGCCCAGATCTGTGTAGTGTTGTCAAAAATTTTGGAAATACTGTATTGGTTTCACCAATACACCAATACATTGATGCAGTCTGGTGAGATCGTGGAAACCTTCAGTCAGGCCACAAAAGTAGCAAAGACTTGAGTCCAGCAATTTTTATTTTCCTGCCTAATAATTTTACATAATGAGCGAATATAAAATTCCCCGAGGCCGTGTGGGCAGACACAAGGTTTGACAGAGCCAGGTGCAGAAGATGTAGCTCAGCGGTCAGCCCTTGCCTGGCAGGTGTGAAACGCTCACTCCTTGCACCACCCCCAAAGAATGGATTGAAAAAGTTTTGCCATAAGGACACAGATGCTCATGACAGCTTTCTTTGTATTTGCTGTCTATTTGAAATTTTTATCAAAGAAACATTGAAAAGTGATACTACGGGAACGCCCACATACTCAGGAAACTCTTGATGTTGTGGAACTTTCGATGACTTTCTTAGCAGTTCTTCTGCTTACACAGAGATGTTTTTCAATGTAGTCTTTTAGCTCCCCGGTCTCTCAGCAGGGTGGAGGGAAGAATGCTATAATTAGCCACTTGTGCATAATCCACACAAGAAGAAACCTTGGTGGTTTCTGAAGTTGGCTGTTACTTGATTCCTCTGGGGAGGGGACATTATGTATCACTGGGATAAGTGCTGTTTCCCCAAGTAATTCTTTGGCAGGGGAGTCCCAGAGCTGGATGCTTGTTGCTTGGGCTAAAAAGAATCATGGGGTGGTGTTTGTTTCCAAATGCACATCAATAACCACACAAACAAGGGCTGTTAGCGCTTCCCCCCTCGTCTTTTTAAATGATGTTTGAGATCCCCACAATTCCCTTTGATGACATCGTGCTAATAGGGTATATGACCTCGCCAGCGTGGCTCATTGTCACTGATCATTTAACTTCAAACGTGTTGTCTAGGGACAGCGGAGATCAAACAGCACAGAATCTGGACGTGTCAAATTGTGGCTTCTTAGCAGGAAGGAGCAGCAGTGAGGTTGGCAGAGCGACTGCCTAAGTTCTCTCCCTTCTGCAATCACAGCGTAATTTGCCGGGGAGCGGGGCCATCGCGCTGTGTGGAGCGCTGTCTGGGGGTTTAATGGATGGCCGCCCGGCGGGTTAGAGGACTTAACCCAGGCCACTTATCCACAGTGACAACTGTGGCGGCAGATGCTCTCTTGAGCCTCTCTTACAGCCAAGCCCATTTTTCTCCTCTTTGCAAAATAGTTCCCGTAAAGGATGATGACCCTTTTGCAGATGCGCTGGCACGCACGTGGAACCAAAGGAGACGATTTTCTGGGTCCCTTGATGAGGAAACGGGTTGAGTTTGTCAAAGCATTGATCTCCGGAGACCTTAGCTTGCTGCTTCTGTGCAGACGGAAGCAGAGGGGGGATCAGCAGCAAGCCCACCCCAGGCTAGATGGGCTGCACCCAGAGCCGCCACACTTTCCAAGTGTTCGGCACAGCTGGAAATCAAGGACCCCTAGGCAGGAGACTGCATGAGAAAATCCTTTCTTGTACAGAGACAGTCGCCTGAGCTGCAGCTGGCCCTGGGAACTAGCATTTGAGTCTTCCTCTCTTGCTTCTGGATATGTCCCAGGTAGTCTGATCCCTCATAAGAGGGACGTGTGTGGGGTAGGGAGCATTATTCCTGCAAGATCATCTATCCAAAGGGCTGCCCGAGACCATAGATGTGGAATTAACACAGTGACACAGCGGTCCACTACTGAGACCTCAGAGAGAGGGGTAGGGGGAGAGAAGAGGAGAGAGAGAACTGACCCTGAACCCAGCAGAGTCCCTCGGAGCTTTAGAAGAAAATTGGAAAAAGACATGGGAAGATTTTGGATATTTGTGGTAGCTAAGGTGGAAGTAAAGGGGGTAGGAAGTTCTAATCCAAGTCTCTTCTTCCTCATGACTAGCAAATTTTGTTTTGTTTGAGGGCCATAGCTGCAGTGCTCAGGTCCAATTCCTGACACTGTGCTCCTGGAGGACTCAAGGAACCATATGGGATGTTGGGGATCGAACCTGGGTCAGCGTCGTGCAAGGCAAATGCCCTGCCTGCTGCACTGTGTCTCTGCCCCCAGTGACGAGCAGTTGTATTGAAGTCATTGGTAAACCACTCCCGAGGAGAGTGATGGGGAGGATGTCATTCATTTTTGTCACCCCTGCATGTCACGACAGCTCATTTGTGCTTAATGAATTAACACTGTGGATCGTGGGAGCCTCATTCTCAGGCCAGCCCAGAGTCCAGCAGCGCACAGCGTCCGATTAGAGCCCACTCTGGTTTTTGTCCCGTGAGATGCTCAGCCTCTGGCAGCTGGAACGGTTGTTGGCATAAACACTGTGGGTTTCACCTGGGACAGTGGGGGTGGGGGAAGCTGCGAAGGGGACTCCAGAGGGATCACCAACAGGCACCACATGCTAGCCAAGGTGCCTGTGTACGGGGAGAGAGAGAGCCAGCGCGGCCATCCTCAGGGCTGCCTGTCCCTGGAGGAAGTGGCAGTGCTGAGGCTGGAACCTGGTTCTGTCTTTCACAGATTCGGTTCTTTTTCCTGGACAGCTGAGGGAAGGCTGACAACCAGCCTACCTCTCTCTTCGTAGGTGCCACACAAGTCCGATGCAAGTCAGCACCATCGGAGTTTGTTTGAGCCTATTAACTCCTTTACTTCCGTTTGTAATGACCGACAGGAGGTCAGGCAGTCTTTTAATACCTATGATGACTCAGGGTCCCGAACGATTCCAGAAGAGGTCGAATAAGCAGGGGGCAGTCTTGGGGTGAAATGGAGGAGTTGCAAGGTCGTTGCCCTGCCATTTGGGGGACTGTGTGGCAGTGACTTGTCTTACTACCAATGGATGTGACGACCCCAAGGGTTTTTAGATCCTGTTTTTTCTTGAGCTGTGACTCTGGGTAAACTCTGTCTCTAGGGAATCCAGGGCATACTCATCCATCCACCCGATCATTCATTTATTCATTTCATTCATTCTTGGGAGCATCTGTTGGAAGTGGCCCCTGGACTCCGTGAGCACTTTTTAAGGTTCCTCCTCCAAGTAAATAAACATACATAAATATAAATAAATTTCTGTCATGGAGGGAAATAAATAATATATGCCTCTTGGAGAGCCTGGCAAACTACTGAGAGTATCCCGCCCGCACAGCAGAGCCTGGCAAGCTCCCTGTGGCGTATTCAATATGCCAAAAACAGTAACAATAACAGGTCTCATTCCTCTGATCCTGAAAGAGCCTCCAATCGTTGGGAAAGACGAGTAAGGAGAGGCTGCTAAAATCTCAGGGCTGGGATGAATGGAGATGTTACTGGCGCCCGCTCGAGTAAATTGATGAACAACGGGATGACCGTGACAGTGATAGTGATTCATTTTTGGGAACAGAGAGAAAATGTTTTAGCAACCCCTGGAAAGTTAAGACTTGGAATATTGTCCCCGGAAATAGTCATAAATGGGGGGGGGGAAAGTCTGGCCATTGGGGGGCTGGGAGGAGGCATCTCTCAAACAAGCCAGTTTGTGTCACATTATATCTAATGGGCCCAGGCCAACTCTGGGAATCTGTATTTATGAAAAGGCCTCTTGGGAACTGCTGTCCTGCAGGTAAGAGCGTGGAGAGGAGATGGTTGTAATTTTCTCCCCAGGACTCGTGAGTGGAGTAGGACATCCTGGTCGGCTGTAGGGGACAACCCTCCTGGTGCAGTGTACCTTCTGTCCTGGCCTCTGTGACCTTAGGCATGCCTTCAACCCACTGCCGCTCCATTTCCTCCTCTGTAAAAGGAAGAATCCCCGCCACCTGGTAGGGTTAGTCATGTCGATGTCATGAGCTAATGGACAGAGAGCTCTGAGCAAGCTTCCTGGCAGGTAAGGGCTCAGTAACTGAGAGCTTCTGTTAAAAAACAATTAGCTCATGATAATAGCCTCCTGGTGGCTGCCTCCCGTGCAGCACAGCCCTTTAGGGAAGGGAAGATCACTGTTCTTGGGGAATTAAACTCAAGAAAAACGAAATACTGTTAAAAACAAAAACCTCCCACTTCACTCCAGGGCATTCTTGTGGGCTGTGTCAGTGCCTCCCTCCCTGCCTCTTGCTCCCTGGGTGGTCCTGGGCCAACTTCGGTTCATGCCTGAATAGGTGCGTTTCCCTCCCTGCCCTTTCTGTTCCTGGGAGCTCAGACTTCTGGAAATTCAGGTCAAAAGCATCAGCAGCACAGAACGTGCTTTGTCACTTGACTTTTTACAAGAGTGGCCCAGGGTTCGTGGCCGGCCCTCAGGAGAAGTTTCCTCCCACGCCCAGGGGAGGTGGAAAAGTGTTCTAGAAATCAGGGCTGCTCTTCTCACCAGGAAGTTGCTCTGCTTTGCTTCCATCAAGAATGGACATGTGTGCCCTTGGAAGAGAAACTCTTATTCTTGTCCACATTTTTCTTGTCCTCTGACTTTAGAGCATCAAGATACTACTATTTTATTTTTTTAATGTCTTACTTTAGAGCACGAAGAGGGAGAAAGAAGTCAGTGGAGACCTTCTCTTCTAAGAAAGGTTCTTGGGGAATTAAACTCAAGAAAAATGAAATACTCTTAAAAAAAACAAACGAAACAATCACCCACTTCACTCCAGGGGAAGGAAGGGGAATGAGAAAAGGTAGCTTTATTTTGGGTGGCTAGCTGTCATTCTCTTGGTTAAGGGGACTCTGTGAATCGGAGGGAATTCTGACAGAAATCCCTATTTTTACAAGCTTCCTGATTGCCGGGGCATAGTGGGGATTGAGTTTATGACTGTCTTCCAAGCACTCGTGCTGACTTTGTGCAGAGGGGTCACCAGGATGAGGGGCCGCGTGGGTTTCTTGTCACTGGGGTTTTTTCAGAGGACGGGTCCCTGCTGGTGAAATACTTGAATTGGCGCACCCTCCGCAGCGTGAGAAAGATCTTCTCGCTAAGTTCTCTCCACCCCCAGAATGTAGGAGGTCCCAGAGAACAGGGAGGTGCCACCGTCCCAGCCGTTTATAATGATGACTCCTCCGGGCTCTCTGACCTCATCCGGGTTCAGTGGTGGGTGTGGCCCTGATGAGGAGATGCGGGCCTTGACGTACAGCGGCCACAAAGCATGATGGACGCGTGCAGAGAGTGCAGAGAAGACAGAGGGGACCCACGCGCCTTGGTGCCACAGAGCCTTCGGGTTCACTGTGGTTGAAGGAGGCATCGTCGGAACTGTGGGTCTGGGGTCGCTTGCTGAGGCTCTTCTGTTCAGTCTGAGACTTCAGAGAAGCCAGCTGCCTGCCCTTCTAGTCCAGAGGGCGGTGTGTAGGCAGACTCGGGTGAGGGCTGGGAGGCGAGAAGGAATGTCGCAAAGGGGAAGGGAAAGTTGGGGGGGGGGGAAGGAAACCAGTCATGCTGTCGAAGCGAGGCTCCTGAGAGGCTCCCTCAGCACTCCTTGTCCTTCCTAGGAAAACAAACGCGAAGGTGAGAAGGGGCCATTTCATTTTGGAGATTGTCTTTGGGAGTACGTGCTTCTTCTCAGAGGCGTTCCTCATAACTGACAGCAGTCAATGACTTCTGGTTGGGCAACGGCCCGCCCAGCCACACATGGAGCCTAATTATCATATATATTAATGATCCATTTAAGGGTTTCGTCATCTCAGGTCACAGAATATCATTACTGTGGCATTGTAATGCAGTAATGGGACTTGAGGCAGTGCCGTACTGGAAATCGCGTGAGGCGAGGGAGGCAGTGTGGGAGCCAGTGTCAGGGGTAAGTCCTGTCAGGAATCCCCCCCCTTTGTGGGCCCGCCTCAGTTTCCTCAGCTTTCTTCCCTGTGGGGAATATGCAGAGCTCTAGTTTGAGGGCGACTCCTTCCTCTCAAGAGAATTTCATCGTTTATTCTAGAAAAGTAGGCCAGAGGTAGATCAAATTAGGTGTACCTCCTGTTTTTCTACGGCCACGGGCCAAAGATGTGTTTCACATTAGTAAATGGAAGAGAAGAAACAGAAGAGGAGCCTTCCAGGATGTGTGAAGAGCGTTCGATAAAATCCCCATGTGGTATTGATAAAGTTTTCTTGGAACACAGCTACATGTGCATTGCCTTCCATGTTGTCTAGACAACTTGCATGCCATCTGTGCAGAGGGGAGTCATTTCCACAGAGATGTTTGTACTCACAGAGCCTTTCAGGGGGATGGGCTGGTCCCCTGACGGGAAAAGTGTGCAGAACCCAGAGCGAGGCAGTTGGACTCAGGATTCCTCAGTTGTGAAGGTAGATGGTGACTGTTGGTCATCTTGTGATGTCACTGTAGGTAATTCCAGACCCCCCTCCCCGTAAGAATAAAAATGCCCTCTTTGATTCCCCTTGGGCCAGAGCTCTGTCGTCATCCCAGTGAAGTGTAGCACAGGTGCCAAGGTGGGAATTGAATGGGGAATTTAGCAGGGACTTTCTGAGACTGAGATCAGATTCTTGGCTCCAAGGCAGACATTTCCAGACATTTCTAGAAACAGAACAAGATCTTTCCTCCCTGAGCGTGTGTTTGTGGGTGGGTGGGTGGGTGGAGGTGGGGGGGCTATGTCTAAATATTTGAAACATTTAAAATATGGGGCTGGGGCGATAGTATAGTGGGCAGGGCCCTTGTGTTGTTTGACCCCCGGCACCCCATATGATCCCCCAAATACTACCAGGAGTGATCCTTGAGTGTAGAACCAGGAGTAAGCCCAGAGCTCCACCTGATGTGGACCCCCAAACCAAAAATACAACAAAAAAGAAAAGATAAATAAATACAACAAAGGCATTGGGACTCTGCTGAGTTTGGTGATGGTGAGGGTGCTTTTGTCAGTCTAAACTCAGTTCCCCCATGAAATCTTGGGTGGTATTGCCATACAGAGTAGTATCATCTGATTTAAACTAAAGTGGGGTTCTCTTTATTATTTGAGGCTGAGCGGATTCACCATCCTGTTGTAGTTCAGTGTCAAGTTGAGGTACATTTTGTGTGTATTTTGTATGACCTTGTTGTCAGTCCCTGGAAATAATATTTATAATAATAATAATAATTAATGAAAATGAAATATTGTGAAATCCCATTCCTCGAGCCTCACCCAGAGGGGTGGTATAGCCGGATAGAGCACTCTGTCACGAGGCCCGGCTGTGTGTTCATAGAAGGTGGACATGAGGCCAGGCAGCCAGGCCTTCAGGAAGAAGGAAGTGAGATTCTCTGGTCCAGGCCTGGCTCTCCTTTCCACAGCAATATCGGGATTTGGGGAAGGCCCCTGTTCTTACGCATGCCTTGGGTTCCTGGGGCTCCTCAGGAAAGGGGGTTGTGAGGTGAACCGGATTTGGCCCAGATGTCCTGTGCAGTGTGGGACCCTCCATCACCAGGCTCAGGCTCCTTCCTTCCAGCTTAGGAGGGCACAACCCAGGGATGCGTTCAAAGGCAGCGTTCTTGATGATGAGCAGTCAAAATTTCACCTCCCCAAGAGAATTATGGGTGGCCCCAGATACATCTGATCTTCCTCTTTTTTTTTTTCACTTTTTGAGTTACACCTGGTGATGCTCAGGGCTTACTCCTGGCTCATGCACTCAGGAATTACTTCTGGTGGTGCTCAGGGGACCATATGGGATGCTGGGAATTGAACCCGAGTCAGCCACGTGCAAGGCAAACACTCTACCCATTGTGCTATTGCTCCAGCCCCCTACATCTGATTTTTCTTACTACTCATCAAAAAGACACTTTTTCAAATGGCAATAACAATACTAACCAAAGTAAACAAAGTTGAAAATGAATAGTCGGGTCCTGTAGTTGACTTACTTGGTGCCCAGTGCCTTCTGTGAATGAGTTTATTTAGTTCCTACCTCAGTTGATGCTTTTTCCCTTTTCCTTGGACAGATGAGGAAATCAAGGAAAGGAACCATCTTCCTGGGGGTGGGGGGTGGGGGATAGAAGGGGAGAAGAGCAGGAAGTGTTCTGGGGTGTACGGAGATGAATCTCCGTAAGGAATAATCTCTGATTTTGACACTGCTAATCCAGGGAACAAACCAACAACAGAAAAACTCCGATCAGAAATTGTGGGTAAGCTAGAGATTTTTGTCTATTGAAATGAGATTTAGTTGGCGGGGGTGAGGGGCATTTTGGTGGGGTCCTTAGGACATTGGGAGAGGGAAGAGTTTTTTTTTTTCTGGTGTTGACATCTCTATGAAAAGTATGTTTAGTTAACAATACGGTCAACCTTGATTCCTCAACAAAAATGGTTTAGAAATAACAACAAATAAAATGAACAATAGGGCCAAAAAATTAGTGGGTGGAAGAACCCAAGGCCAAACCTTATTATCTGGAATTTAGATGACTAAAGAATTTCTAACCCCTAAAAAGTGTGGTGCTGAGCTGAATACAACTTCAGCAGCATCAGAATTCTTTTTCTGGGGGCCCAGGGCTGGTTCAGTGGCTAGAAGAGCCTGTCTTACAAGTGTGAGGCCCCGAATTTGGTCCCGGTGCCACCCACATGCACCCAGTGCCATCCTGGAAGCTCTGCTGTCTGGGGCCTTTGGCTCTGAGGGACAGTGTGTGAACTCAAGAGCAGCCTGCCTGGCGTGTGTGAGCACTTCAGCTAAAGTGTGTACAACCTCTCATAAGCAACCAGAGTATAGGTGTTCACACATCGTGAGCAGGGGTGTGACTGATTTTCCTGACCTCAGTCTTTATTTCCAGGCTGGCAAAGGACTCCTAAGATGAGGAAGTTTTTTCCTGAGAGCTGGTCCTTACCTAGATGAAGTCCTGCTAAATGCTTTAGCATCCAGACTCACATAGGGAGCAAGAGAGGGACAGTCTGTTCAACATTGTGTCTTGATACAAGCGGTTCTCTAGATCTTGTCTCAGCGTGTGGATCATTTCTTTTATTTTTAATTATTTGGGGTGGATGTGGTTTAAAGGGGGCTGGAGCAATAACACATCAGTTGGGTGTTCGCCTTTCACACGGCCGACCCGAGTTCGATTTCTCCGCCCCTTTCAGAGAGCCCAGCAAACTACTGAGAGTATCGAGCCCACGAGGCAGAGCCTGGCAAGCTACCCATGCGCATTGGATATGCCAAAAGCAGTACCAATAAGTCTCTCAATGAGAGACGTTATTGGTGCCCACTCGAACAAATTGATGAGCAACGAGATGACAGTGACAGTGACAGTGGTTTAAAGATCGCTTGTCTTATTTGTATCATCTTAAAAAACTGAATATTGTGGGGCCAGAGAGATTGAGCGGCAAGCAGGGAGCTTGCCTTGCATGTGGCTGATCTAGGTTCGATCCCAACACCTCATAGGATCCCCCAAGCCCCACCAGGCATGGACACAGAGCCAGGAGTAAGCCCTGAGCACCACTCTGTGCAGCTCCCAAACCAAAAATAAATAAATACATAAGAGTAATGTGGATAAAAATATTTATAAAATATTCGTGAGCTCAGTTCTGGGGCCTCTGCACTCAGTCTAGGAAACAGAATGCTTCTTCCTGAAGTACTCTTCTTGACCTCTGTTCAAGATCACCAGTTTCTCAGCGACTCGGAGATTTGGTAGAGCACATTCACCGCATCCATGAGAACTGGACCACCGAGCACCACTGGTGTGGCCCTGCTGCAGCTTTCAACAACTGTATAACAGGGGTAGGGGCTCGGGAGATGGGGCAGGGGGCTGGAGTACAGCCTTTGCCTGCAGGAGCTTTGATCCCCGGCACCGTCAGGACCCCTCCAGCGTGACTGGGGGCCACCCCCACCCCAGCCCCATGTGGAGACTAGCCCCTGAGCAGAGGTAGATGTGGCCCCCAAACCCACCAATAGAATGACACATGTCAGGACCAGGGAGGTGGCTCAGTCCAGGTGATGCCCTTGGGTTCATTCGGTCACCGCAGCAACTAAACTGTAACCAGTATCTCCTCTTTGCTTCCTGTTCCCCCTGTCCCACCCCACTGTCCCTCGTCTAGCATCAGCACCCCCCCTCCCCCGCCGAGTCCTGGGAGCTGCTACACTTGACCCACACCCAGGGGTGCATGAGCCCTTCTTCCCTTTAAGGGGACTCTGAAGCATGAACCCTGTTTGCAGAGGGGGAAGCAGGAAAGCAGCAGGGTCCCGTGCAGAGGGGGAGTGTGGCTCGGCTTCTCACGTAGGACCAGGCGAGCTGCTGGGCTCTGGTTTCCCTGCTGTGAACGCAAGACAGGCGCTGGATGTGCCTGGGCTCGAGGCACAGATA
Source organism: Sorex araneus (assembly GCF_027595985.1). Taxonomy (NCBI): domain Eukaryota; kingdom Metazoa; phylum Chordata; class Mammalia; order Eulipotyphla; family Soricidae; genus Sorex; species Sorex araneus. The sequence goes on along the minus strand of NC_073304.1, from coordinate 157,808,202 downwards.
CAAAGAGCTTAAGGGCCCGAATCCTACCCCACGAAGGATTGACCGGAACTCATGGGGCCTACCTGTCTCCTTCTGTCAGGCTCTGGAAACCCCGCCAGCAGGAAGCCAGAGGGAAAAGCCACTGGGGCTGTACCTGATTCCCAAGCTTCTTAGCCCAGGGGTCTGTGCCCCTAGACGGGTTCTGTTAGAGGAGGTGGGGAGTGGTGGAAAATATGGCAACACTACCCACAGCCGCCAGCGACCAGACATTCAAAATCAAACATGACGTTCATGGCCATGCTCGTTTGGTGTTTCTTTGGTAAAACGGAGCTGGAAATGTGAGAAAGTACTTCATTTATTCCTGCTTTCCTCATCTCTGTGCCCCTGGCATATTTTTGGCATCTAGGAGGTGGCAGATTTTAAACACACAGCCAGGTGTCTCCCCACTTTTGTTTGTTTGTTTTATGCACCATGGTTTACGTTGTATACAGTTGATAGGTTTTTATGCACACAGCATTCCAACCCCACATCCGCCACCAGCATCCCCCACTTAGTCCCTCTTACCCCCGTCATTCTCCGGTCATGGTAAACTCAGTTCTGTGGACCAGCTCTCCGGTTGTATTGCCTTTGGCCATCCATTATTCCCTTATTATGTTTCTTGACACCCATATCTAAGAGATCATTCTGTATCCATCTCCTTCTGTCTCATTTCATTGAGCATAATGCCCAAAGGGGAAAACTGCATGATTTCATCTTCTCTTACAGCTTAGAAGTATTCCACTGCATCTGTGAGCCATAGTTTTTAAAACCCAGTCATCTGTTCTGGGACACTTGAATTATTTACAGATCTTTTTTTACCCCCTTTTGGAGGAGCACACCTGGTGATTCTTACGCCTTAGTCCTGCCTCTCCAGTCAGGGGTCATTCCTGGAGGGCTCAAGGGACCTTATTTGGTGCCGGGGATCATATCTGGGTTGGCTGCACGTAAGGCGACTGTCCTGGCCGCAGGACTGTCACTCCAGATCTTGACACTTGTGAATAGGGCTGCAGGAAACACAGTTCCAGTGTCTTTCCAGAACAGAGCCCATGGGCCCGTGGGAGGTAGATGCCAGGAAGCGGAATTGCTGGATCTTATGAAAGTTCCATTTTTAGTTTACTTTGAGAAGTGTCTTTATTGTTTCCCAAAACACTGAAGCAACCGACATTCCCCCCAGCTTGGATAAGGGTTTCTCTCCCCACATCCACGCCGACACTGACTGTATTCTTGATGTGGCTGGCCTCTCGGGTAGAAGATGACCCCTCATGGGTGTTTTGATTCACATTTCCCTGATGACCAGGGTGGCAGGACATTTTCTTCATACACCTTTTGGCCATCTCTGTATCTTCCTTGAGAAGTTGCTGCTCATCTCTTCTTCCCATTTTTGGTTGGGGTTGTTTTTTTTTCTTTGCTAAATTTGTACAAGTACTTTATATATCGTGACTATTAAGCCTTTGTCAGATGATTGGTGGGAAAATATTCTCTCCAGCCTGTGGGGTCTGCTGGTTTCCTTACAGGAGGCATCTCTACATGCAGTTTTCAGATGTTGCTACTGATGTGTTGTTTCCAGGGATGGGGGACTCCCCAGTAATGCTCCCGGCGCCCTGAGGCACTCCCAAGCAGCCAGCCAAGGCTGGACAGTTTAGTGGTGGGTGGCCACTAGGGCTTTGCCTGGAGGTGACGTGTGGGAACACACTGTACCCAGGATGGAACTTAGGTCCTTGAGCAAGCCAGGCTTATACTCCTGAGCACTGAGCTGTCTCCTCCGGCTCAGACGCTGCTTCCCCTTCTCCCACACTCGCCCTTTCTTCTATTTTTGGTCCCAGAGCTTATACCAGGCTGCTTGTTGCGCTTAACTGATGGGCTTCATCATCTGGAATGATCCACTCAAGTGCGAGAATCCTTGTACTGGAGATCTTATATATTTATATTAAGCTGTCTGCTGTTTTTTTTTTTTTAAGTTCCGTAAGTTCCTGTTGATTGTACTTCACCAGGAGGGATAATTACTCATTTCAAGCTAATCTATAGGACTAGAGTGTAGCTGCTTGGCGTTGGGGAGAGGAGGTGAATGGCAGCTGTTAAGTGGTGCCTAGCAACTCTTCATAACGGCTTAGACATGACAAAGGAATTGGGGTAATAGAATCTGCTGGAATCTGATGAGCACATGGAGTGTTGCCGGATATGGGATTTGCATCGGCAGTTGTAGACAGTGACTCTGCCTCCGAAGCCCAGGCCTGGCTGAACCTTTCGCCCACAACGTGCCCACGAGAAGGCAGAGAATTTCCACCGAGGCATCGGGGGAAGTTCTGCGGCTTGACACATACCCACCATCCCTTCCTTTCCTCCTTTCCCCTTCAACAGGAACATACAGGTTTCCCCCTATTCTCTAGGGGAAATAAGCACATTAACTTGCTGGAACATTGACGATCGGAATAACTAACATTCTTTGTTTTACTTTCTTCAAGAATAACGGGCGGAAGAGAGCACAGAGGGTTGACCCAGTCATGCCTTGCAGGAGACCTGGGTTCAGTCCCCACCACCACAAGGTCCCCTGCACACTGCTGGGAGTAGCTCCTGAGCACTCCTGGGTGTGGCCCCACCCCCTAAAATCCACTTAAAGCAAAAACGTCTCTCTGAGATGAAGAGTACTAAGAAACTGGAAGTCAGGAACGCATGTAAGGGCATCAGAGATCTTTTAGGAAAGATTCCAGAGCATCCGAGTGACTCTTAGAAAATGCTCTAAAAACCCTGGCAGCATCCTTGAAGGGGCTTTGATCCATTTGGAAATAAAAGTACCAGTGTGCTTGCTTGCATGGCAAATTCCCTGGATGACTATGATTTGGGGCAGACTAAGTTGACCTTTAATTTTGGAATGGGCAACTGGGTAAGGTATTTCACTTTTTTTGAATTTTTTTCCTTTGACTAGGAAATCTCACATGCTTGGAGATATATTCTCTCTCTCTCTCTCTCTCTCTCTCTCTCTGTGTGTGTGTGTGTGTGTGTGTGTGTGTGTCTTTCTCTCTCCTCTCTCCCTCTCTCTCCGCTCTCTCCTCTTTCCCCTCTCGTGTTAAGGAGATACAGAGGCCCCTCCCAGGGATTCTTGGCCGGCCAAGGCTGGTGGGTCAGTGCAGGGCCCGGAGGATACAGTGCTGTTGGGCCCTGCAGTGCTGGCAGCTGCCTAAGCCGCCCCACTGGTACTCCCAGGTGGTACCCAGTGAGCTTGGAGACCATGTGGTATCAGGGATCGAAGCCATGGCCACATGCAGGGCCTGTGCTCAGCCCCACCGGGAGATTCTCTCTGTCCTCCTCTCTATTTCTCTCTCTCCTCTTTCTCTGTTTCTCTCTCCTCTCTCTCCTCTCTCTCCTCTCCTCTCTCTTTCTCTTTCTCTCTCCTCTCTCTTTCTCTCTCCTCTTTCTGTTTCTCTCTCTTCTCTCTCTCCTCTGTCTCTACTCTCCTCTCTCTTTCTCTCTCCTCTCTCCTCTGTCTCTCCTCCTCTCTCTTTCTCTCTCTCCTCTTTCTCTGTTTCTCTCTCCTCTCTCTCCTCTGTCTCTCCTCTCCTTTCTCTTTCTCCTCTCTCTATCTGTCCTCCTCTCTCTTTATCTCTCCCCTCTTTCTCTGTTTCTCTCTCCTCTGTCTTTCTCTCCTCTCATTCCTCTCTCTTTCTCTTTCTCTCTCCCTCTCCCCTCCCTCCCTCACCTCTGCCTCTCTTTCTCTCCCTCCCACCCCCAGTGATGCTCTGGGGTTACTCCTGGCTCTGCAGTCAGGGATCACTCCTGGCACTGCTCGGGGCCATAGGGGATTCCAGAGGTACAATCCGGGTGGGCTGCCTGCAAGGTAAACAAACACCCTAACCTGCTTTACTAGTGCTCTGGCCCCCCAGTTGGAGATTTTCAGTAAGGAGTTTAGGAGATGGCTAATTGAGGCAAATATTTAATGTACAGATTATAGCCTTTCCTAAACAGAGGGTCGGTCAGAGTTCGCTGAAGTTAATCTAATGGGGAGTCTTACCGTTGCCTCTCCAGCCCCACTCCCCTCACATTGCAAGATGTTAAAATCCTCGAAGCAGCAGGTGGATATTTGCTGCTCCATTTGGAGTTTCAGAGTGCAGGAGCATTTTGTACTCTGTTCGGTCCATCATTTGGTCACTGACTTCATGTGACTCCATGTGGAAGGTCAGGGATGCTCCGTGTGCATCTGTGCTGTTGGCAGAGGCCTAGTTTCACTCCTGTTCAGAGACTTGATTGATGAAGCCTCAGTGGAACCAGGTGATGGTGATGGGTCTGAGTAAGAGAGCATGAGGGGGAGGGGGTGCAAGGAGGTGTCAGAGTCTTCATGTCCTCCCAAGGCTTCCAGAAAGGTCTGGAGACACCTTCACCTCTCAGCTTTGGGAATGTTTCAGAAAGAGTTTGAAAAAGCATCACTTCCTTTGCAGTAGCTGACCAAGGTCTGTAAAATAGCAGATGATCCACAGAGTGGCCCTGGATCTGCCCCTGGATGCCCCTGAGGTCAGCTGTCCAGCGTGGCCTGCATCACACACAGCACCTACGCCAGGATGATGCTTCTGGCTGGTCACCGTATAAGCCTTGTCCTGGGGAGGAGAAACAGAGGCTGAGGTCAGCGCAGGCACGTTCATCCACTGCCTGTCTGTCACCAGGTGGAGGGAGCAACTACAAGGATGAATTGATTCATCAAAGAACTGATTAAATGGAACCCGGAGAGCCAGTTGTAAGTCACAGTCCGGGGCTCAGTGTTGGCTACTGGAAGCACGGAGAAAAGGAGTTAGCACAGTCTGTGTAGGAAGCAACAGGAAAGGGCTGGGGTGGGGGGTGTTTCTGGGTGAGAGAACCTCAGAATTAGCCAGGGGAGCTCTGTACTCCTGTGTCATGACCAACAGAGCCAGCAGCCTCCTTGGTCCTATCCACAGCCTGTGGCTTGTACGAGCCATTCTCAGGGACCGTGGAGATGGCCCTTTGCAGTGGACCTTGCTGGCTGCCCTCAGTCAGCTCCAGATGGGGGCAGGGGCGGCTTTGGAGAGCTTCAGGGCACAGTGGCCAGGGCCTGCATTGGCCAAGTCATGGTGTCCATCTGCACCAACCTGCAGAAAAAGGAACATGTAACTGAGACTGCGCCAGGCCAAGTTCAAGCTCCCTCCTCGGGCCCCAGAAGATCCTCCTCTCCCAGAAGCAGAACGTGACTGAGTTTACCGCAGCTGCAGGGCTGAGAAGCGGCTCCTCCCGGATGCTGTGGGGTCAGGTGCGTCCCAGATCCTGGGCCTCCGACAGATGGCAGGCACTGCTCTCCGGAGAACCTCGGGGCTGCCCCTCAGCCCGACCCCTGTCCCTGAGCCCACCCTACCACAGTAAATCCTGCTTCTTAACAACACCCAAAAAGACTTAGCCGGGGAGTAAGATGCTGAGGACCAGGCCGGGTGCTTGCAGAGTGGAGGGAAGAGGCCTTCTGAGACGAGGGCGTGGGATAGCAATGGGGTGTGCCCAGGCCCTTCAGCATGGCCGAGTAGGAGCCAGCCCGTCCGTCTGGGAGTTAGCAGGAAAAATGTGAATAATACGATCTGGCGGGAAAGTTGGAGCACGGGAAGAGAGGAGTTAACGGAGAAGGGTGAGGGTCAGCAGACACATTTTTGCATGGCAGAGGCCGGAGTGCCTGCTTCCCGGCTTTAGGAGGAGGCCGAGGGTGGAAAGATTGTGGTCCACGATGGAAGCCAGCGGATTTAGAAGACGTGGTTTTCCTTGTATGGAGGCCTGCGGGATGAAATGACGGCTGCCCTGGGGTCAGGAGGCTTGGCTCTCAGTCCTGGCCGTTCCTCCAGGGCTCCGTGAGAAGCAGCCTCTCATTAATCACGGCATCTTGGTGAAACACAGGCCCGGGCTGAGTGCTAAGTTCCTCATCAGCGAGTGTGTAAATTGGGACCAACTATCCAGGCACCCGGAGCGTCCCTACAGAAGGCAGCTCATGTTCTCTGTCCAAGCTGGCAATGGCAGTGATAGGACCAAGTGGAACTGTCAGTCAGCTCGTGGGTGGCCTGTGCAAGCGTGGACACGGCCAGCTCTCGACCACTGACTGAACAGATGATTAAATGATGTCAAAGAGCAGAGCAGTGCTGCCAACTTAAATTTGACCCCAGCAGTGCTCAGGGGTCAGAGCTGGTAGTGCTTGGGGGACTATATGCAGTGCTGGGGATCGAACCAGGGATGGCTCCGAATAAGGCAAATGCCTTAATAAACCCTGTGCTGTCTCTGCAGCCTTGCAAACTTGATTTTTCTCGTGGACTTAGTACTCCTTGCTTCTTGTTCTTGGAAAGTGATTATGTTCATTTACTCATTCACACCTGTCTCTCAAGCAGTGCTCTGGGGACCTGGGGCCACTCTTGATGACCCTCCACTAATGGGGCCAGGTGGTTTGGTGCTAGTAGCGAGCGAGGTGGTGCTTCTTGGACACACAGGTGCTGCAGGCCACCAGGGCGAGCCCAGTGGTATTGGATGGATGGTTTATTATTCTGGGAATTGAACTCATGACCTCATGTAGACAAGGCGTGTGCTGCAGCCCTTTGAGCTATCTCGGCCCCAGGAGCTGTTTGAAGTTTGCTTCTGGTCTGGGTGTTACTCCCAGTGCTCCTGCTCTCTCCGCCTCCAGGCTCTGTGCCCCCTTCCCCAGGACTGTGGTCGGCTGCCAGGCACACCCCCACAACTGTCTCTCACTGTTTTTTTGATGTTGCCCATAGAACTGATTGGCATTTCCAGCTGCAGATCTGAAGTCGATTTGCAAAAGCAGAAATGTAGCCTTTTCTTACATACATGCACATGCACACATTTCCTGCTGAATTTGGAGGTGCAGTCTCTGCAGGTGGATTGGGGACAGGTGCCAAGTTGGGCTTTTCTGAAGGCACCGAACAGGGAGAGGAAGCCAGGAGCTGGGGCTGAGCCTGGAACCGCTTTGGGATTAGGATTTGATCCGCATCTCCTGGCCTCCATCTCACCTTGAAATTTCCTCCACAGAGAGCCACTGCCAGCAGCCTTGCTGCCACCCGGCCCCTTGGGTGACAATTGTGATTGCCACATCCTGAAGAAACCCCGGGTGCACCGGACAGGGCAGCGCAGGAGCTGCAGAGAACAAGGCTCCATTCATGGCTGACAAGGGCAGGCCTGTGTCTGGTGCCAACGCAAATGGCGCTGGGAGTAGCTGTCACTCCCGGCCTGGGCTGGGGCGAGAGAGTCCGAGAAGCTGGTGGCATGATGGAGAGAGAAGAGCAGACCCCCAGGAGGACCTTCTCAGGCTGGCCCCTTGGTGGGCAGAGAAGGCATGGCCGCCCCCAGCCAGCCTGCGCCGTGGCTCCCTTGGGTGGCCTTGTGGGCCCTTTGGGGCTCTTGCCCCCCTGTAGGCACCAGTGCTCAGTGCGAGGCACGTCGGCCTCATCACTTCCCTCTTCGGAGAGAGCCTGGCTGCCGCGGCCATTCCCAGGGGGCCCGCCGGGCCGGCCCATTTGGTGCGCGCAGTGAAAGGAAGATTCCAACAGGTGCCCCGGGGGGCTTGCGGGCCAGGAGTGGGTCCGAGGGCCCCCGGGCTGTTTTGATCTTGGCTCAGATGGAAGGCTTTAGTGGGATCCCCCCTCAGGCCGGGGGCTGGCGACCCTTTGATCTCCCCACTGCCTAATAGGCAGAACCCTCTTCTCCGCTTCCTCTAAGGACAAAAATAAACAGAGAAGCGGAGTTTGGGAACAGCTGCATAAACAAGGCAGCAGGGAAGCATGTCCCGAATATGCAGGCGGGACGCTCGGCCGGCCTGCATCCGTGGAGTCTCTCCGTCTGTGCCCTGCTGCCCTGTGGCCGTCGCTCCATCCCAGAGATTCCCACGGGAGGCGACGCTGCCTCACCCCAGGAGTGCCCTGAAGCACTCTTGTGTCCCCTCACCCAGACGGGTCCTGAACCCTCCAGTTCTAGTGTAGACTGGCCCTCCCAGCCAGCAGCTGACACGCCGTCACCCCGAGTGAGTTGGTTGGTAGCAGGGATGGGGTCACACTTAGACCCCAATTCATCTTCCAGCCCGGGCCCTGCCCTCCAGAGACACCCTTTCTTTGAATGGCTCTTTCGTTCTATGGCATCGCCACTTGCCGGCATGAAGCTGGGGTGCAGCCCCCCCCCCCCCGCACCCTAGGGTGCAGCTCCTGACTGCACCCCCTCACCCCCTGCTGGTTTCCAAACACTTGCCTTTCCTTTGTGTCTGTCTCTTCTCGGGCGCCCGAGTTCAGCGTATCAGGCCCAGGTCGGAAGGACTAAAGGTCTCGAATGGGTGACTCTGAGAAGGCTGGGTGGCTCAGACGTGCTCTGAGGCCTCCAGAGAACCCAGGAACGAGGAGGGCCTGGAAAGGGCAGTGGCGGTGGCAGGGAGCAAGGAGGGGCTGCGGCCTCTCCCTCTGGCCCAGGCTGCTGTCCAAGCAGATGTGCTGCAGCCTGTACTTGTCCAGTTCATTTATTCACGTGGTACGAGCTTGGGAGAAACCACCTGCTTAGTGTAGCATGGGCACTGTCCCACTATTATTATTACTATAAATAATTTATTAATATTATTTTGGTTTGGAAGCCACACCTGGCGGTGTTCAGGGCTTACTCCTGGCTCTCTGCTCAGGGACCACTTCTGGTGGGCTATATGGACCCAGTGGGGTGCCGGGGATCCAACCTGGGTCAGCCACATGCAAAATGAGGGTCTTGCCCGCTAGACTGTCTCTCTGGCCCCAGGCTTGCTTATTATTGCGCTCCATGCCCAGCAGTGCTCAGGGGCTCTGTCCAGATCTGTGCTCAGTGGCCATGCTGGGGGAGGGGGCACACAGGGATCGAACCTGGGGCTCCTATGTGCCAGTCTTTGTTCAGCCCCGGAGCCACCTCCCCTCCCCTAGGGCACTTTTTATTTCTTTTAATTTTTTTTTTAATGAAGCACTGTGAGATCCAATTACAGACTTACACACTACTGTGATTACTTTTCAGTCACACAGTGGTCGAGTACCCATCCCTCCCCCAGTGCCCATTCTCCACCCCCAGAGTTCCCAGTATCCCTTCCCTCTCTCCCCCCTCCCCTTCCGGAGGCACATTCCCTTTTACTCCCTCTCTCCTTTTGGGTGTTATGGTTTGCAGTACAGGTATTAAGTGGCCATCATGTTCGGTCTATAGTCTACTTTCAGCATGCATCTCCTGTCCCGAGCGAGCCCTCCAAGCATCCTTTGCTTGGTGGTCCCTTCTCTATCTCAGCTGCCTTTCCCCCCAAGCATGTGAGGCCGGCTTCCAAGCCATGGAGGAATCTTCCTGCTCCTTATCACTACTATCCTTGAGTGTTAATCTCCCATTATGTTACTTTATCTTCCACAAGTGAGTGCAGTCCTTTTCTGCATGTCCTTCTCTTTCTGACTAATTTCATTTAACATGATACTCTCCATGTCGAACCACTTATATGCAAATTTCATGACTTCATCTTTCAACAGCTGCGTAGTATTCCATTGTGACAGGGTACTTTTTAATATACAGGTTCGGTCTTGTATGAGGTTGAGTTTTGGGGGAAATACCTCAATAAGTGGAAATTACCACATGCCCCACCCCCTCCGGTGCCATGAGGGAATGAATGTCCAGAGGGGTTTCTCACCCTTCCTTGGCATGAGCTTGGCTTCAAGCTCTCCGGCGCTGGTAGTGCAGTGCAGGCTTGAAGCACAGTGGGAAGGAGAGAAGTAGGAGGGAGTGTGGGGTGAAAAGCCGGGGGTGTTTGGAAGCCCGTCTGTAACAGTCTGTTTTCTGGAGAAGGGGAAGGTGAGGAGGTGGACTGGGCTTGGCACATCATGCTAAGGCGGTTGAATTGTGCCCCAAGGATCTATTTAGACCTCCTGTGTTGAGTCTGGTGTATCTCAGCCCTTCCCTTTCCTTCCCTGCTCTTCCCTTTTTCCTTTTCTTCCCTCCCCCTCCCCTCCCTTCCCCTTCTCCGTCTCCTCTTCTCTCCCCTTCCCTCCCTTCCTTTCCCTTCTTTTTCTTCCCGGCCACACCCAGCAGTGTTCAGGGGTTACTCCTGGCTCTGCACTCATGGATCACTCCTGGTGGACGCAGGGGACCATATGGGATGCTGGGGATAGACCCCAGGTTGGTCACATGCAAGGCAAGTGCTCTCCCCATTGTACTATTTCCCCAGCCCAATCCTTTTCTGACCATGCCCTGCCCCCTGCATCACATCAGATTTTTTTTTCACTTTCTGTGGTTCCTCTGCCCCACTTGTTTCTACCGAGTCTCATGCCATGGCCCCTGTTCCTTGACTTTTCAGCTGTGTCCCTGTTGAGAAACGCTGTGTTAACCATCCTGGTGCCTTCTTGCTATGTGTGGCTTTCTTGCGGGGTGACTGTGTGGCCACATGGGCTGGATAGTTCAGTGCCCAGTCCAGCGCTCCAGTTCTGCTGGGCACCAGAGGACCACACCCGCTGTGCTCTGGGAGCCATGCAGAGCCGAGGACCTAACCCAGGGCCTCGAGCACGCTGGGATGTGTTCCGGTCCTTTGAGCATCTCCTCGGCCTCCGCCCTTCTGCCTGACATTGATAAGAGGTGCACACAGCTAGGCCCGCTTCTGGCCCCTCTGGGAACTCCCAGACTGTTTCCTCCCTAGGGTTTCTGGTCAGTCAGAGAATCAGGTGACTTGGGGAGTCTTTGCTCATGAATTGTTAAGGGAATTTTTTTTTTTAGGTTCTTCTACTTAATCTTTGGTCTAGAAAACATACTCTACTTCTTTTCTTTTATCACATCCTCCTTTTTCTTTCTAACTTCTCATGGGAAGTCCTGGGTTGATCCACTTAAATTCTCCTTCTTTTTCTGTTTTTCCTTTTATCTTATTTAATGGTTCACATACTACCATTTATTTTTCTTTTATTAAAAAAATAATTGGGGTAGCATTGGCTTCTGAGAATGCATCTGTTTCTGTGTCCCAGGGTGCAGTGTACAGGGCGCCCAAGTGTCATTATCCCACACCATGGTCTGTGGCTGCGTGTCTCAGCGTGGGGAGGCAGGGGCCGTTTGCCTCCAGTGAGCACCCAGGAGAGTGGAGATGAAGTGCAGGGGAAGGGTTTGGGGATCTTTATTAACCTGGAAACAGGAAGACTGGCCAGTGTCATGGGTACCCGCAAGCTTGGCACCAGGACCTCAAGAATTTGTTGGCCTGTGGTTTGTACTTGGCGTTGAGTTACTTACTTCTCAGCCCAGCATAGGACCCCGGCCCCACCCAAACCAGAACGCAGGAGTGGGGCTTAGAGAGTAAAACTTGGCAAAGTTTCCAAGGTCAGTTTCGGTTGCAGCTGGGTTTGAGACCTGTTGGATGGAATCTGGATGGAAGAGACGCAGATACAAAATCAAATTCCTGTCCTTCCAGGTCTGATTGGAGCTTGAGCCCCAATGCTGATGGCATCGAGGGACAATAGAAGGTGTTTCAAATAAGCTCTTGAGCAAATTAACCTAGACAAGTTTGGAATAAGGAGGGATGTTTGTGCTTGGGAATTGGGGGATGCAGAGGAGAGTAAGCACCCACAAAATTCCTATTTCTGATCAAAGAAAATAAAAATAGCATTGCTTGGGGGAAAAAAATCAAAACTAAACTCTGGAATTCGTTGCTGCAAAGTGATGCTGGGAAATTTAAGTGTGCATAGAGATGAAATCAGCTATCGTTAGGTATGGCTGGGGAAAATTTCTAGTTGCAGATAGACTTGGAGTTTTACCCTAAAAAATGGCCAAGATCTGGAAGCAACCCGAGGTGTTAGTTTATTTGCAGAGAACGAACCTCTGGACAGTAGGGAAAGGGCGCCAGACTTCAGCACGGTGGCAAACTGCATGGCATCCGTATGAGCAAAGGTTTCATTTCATACTTTGGAAAGAAACTGTGAAGTACTATTTCCACAAGCATCCCACATCGCTTGATTATTTATTTATTTTTGACTTGTTTTGGGCCCAACACCCAATAGTGCTCAGGGCTTCCTCCTGGGCTCTGTGCTCGGGGACCATTCCTGGCGGGGCACAGGAACCCCTAGGTGGCACTGGGGATGCAACCGGGGTTGGCCACGTGCAACACAAGCACTCTCCCTGCTGTTTTATCTTTTACAGCTCTTGTTTAGCATGTATACAGGTTATCTCATTTAATTTTCACAACCGGTGACCTCTGTATTACTCCGAGGGTGGAAAAAGCCAAGCTCTCCGAGGTGAGAGGAATTTGTCAGCATTCACACGTGTTCCAGTGGGGTGGAGTTAGACTCAGAACCGGACGCTTCCTCCGGAGCCGAGCTTCTCAGTAGGCTAGAGGGCTTACACTACGTCTTCTTGTACTGTTGAGTGAGAGAGGTGGGATTGGATGATGGCTAGAAAGGTTTGAGAACCCAGTTTGTGTACCTGGGTGGGGGGGGTCTGATGGCCTTTTTTGTGGAATTTAACGTTTTTTTCCAGGCCCTGGAGCACTCTGGGGGCTGGGGTGGGGGTGGGGGTGGGATGATGGGCAGAGGTAGAGGGGCAATGATGAAGGGACGTTTTAGAAAGGCCAGAAGCCTGGAGACATGGAATCCAGGTCAGAAGACGTCGGTGGTCTCAGAGCAAGGTCAGGGGTGCTGGTAAAATGCGCGCAGTGAACAAGAGCTGGAGCATATTCATATCTAGGTCTGGAGGCCACGGGGCATGGCGAGGCCTGAGCGAGACCTCGGGCAGTTGTTTGGGTTGCAGAGTGGTGTGAGTTTGCTGGTGCTCTGGGTGCCGGGATGCCAGTTCTTCCCAGACGTCCCGGGCCTGTTCCTAAAGCAACGTTCTCTCTCCCAAGGCTGGAAGGAAGGAGGGCCTGACCTTGATGTTCTCCCCTCCTGGCCTTTCTTTCGGTTCAGTTCTGCAACGGAGCTGTTTGCCTTGGCTTCCTTAAGAGCCTCTGACATCCAGGACTTGCACAAGTACCTGGTCTTGGGTGCTCTGCTGGGAAGCTGGCTCTGCTTCCCGTCGTGCCTCGAAGCCTTGCTTCTCGCCCTGCGTTCTTCTCTCTTTTCCAGTCACCGCTGCCTGCGTGGGGTCCACGCTTCGTGCACTGCCCGAGACCGTTTCCTCCATTGAGTGCTCGCCCAGTGATTCAGGCTGGGCCGCCTCCCCCCGCCCCTGGAGGGCATGTCCCTTCACCCCTTGATGTCAGGCTCCTGAAAGGGGGCATCAGGGGTTGAATCGCGCCCCTTGTTTTCTGCAGTCACTGTTGTCCTGTGCTGGCCAAGACAGACCCTGCCCCCGCTGTAGGTATGTGGAAATACTACCCCAGCAAGGTGCTAGCAATCGAATCATTATTACTAATGATTTTCATAATCACTCACAAAGTTTAGGCCAAAAATAATTAAGAGTGAGCAATGGGGCTGTCAGGAAAGCACCCCCAAAGTGAGATAGCCGTGGATAAAAGGAGTTGCTCTACGGCCCCAGGGCATTGACTTCCCAACCATCCTAAGATCATGTTACACCTTTGTCTAATGCTCTTTGCTTTGTGATTTAACTTTTTTTCCTTTTCACTTTATTTTAAGCACCAGAGGTTTACACAATTATTGGTAGGATTTCATACCTAAAAATCCCTTTTCCAGAGCATCCATATCCCTCCACCGTTGTCAAAGTGTCTCCTCGCCCTGCACCCCCGTTCTTCACTCTGGAGAGCTCCCCAGAGGAACCCAGTTATTACTTTCTGTTGCCTTTGCACGTTTGTTATTCCCTAAATACTCTTCCTGTCCCACACAGTGTCTGTCTTTTTCCTTCTAACTTCACTCGCAGGATACTCTTTAGAGCCTAGAGCGAGCACTGTTTCATTGTATCCCATAGTTTCCTTATCCCATCATCTATTCTTGAACATTTGGGTCGTTTCCAGACTTGGGCTCCTGTGAAGAGTTTTGCAATAGTACAGATGTCTTTTCTGAATAAAGTGTTGGGGCCCTTTGGGGTAGAGGCCAAGAAGGAATTCCATAGGAATTGCTGGATCCCATGGAAGTTCAGTTCCTAGCTTTCTGAGAAGTGTCCAAATGGTCTGGCACATTATCACAGGGAACAAAAACAATTAGTGCTGGCATAGATGTGGGCCAGAGGGACCCTCATTCACTGTTGGCGGGAATGCCAACTGGTACAGCGATGTAACATCTTGAATTAACATTCCCGTTTTTAAATTTGGGGCCACAGTCCACCATGCTCAGGGTTTCCTTCCAGTGTTGGGAGGGCGGGGGAGGTTGGCAGGATGGGATGATGGGAGAACACTTTGTGATCCCAAACCACTGTGCCTTAGGGGATGGAACCAGGATCTGCCCCAGACAAGGTTTGCACTTAGCCAGCTGCAAGTTCCTCCGGGACCCCACCTGGGTTTTTGTTGTTGTTGTTGCTGTTCCCAAAATGCTATTTTGTTAAAGCCCCGTGAATTACAAAGTTAGATTGGGGGCATTCAATGTTCCAATACCAATCCTGCCCCCAGTGTCAACTTCCAATTATAGTCTCGGGTTCAGAATCCACCGCCAGGAAAATGCACCTTGTTTCAGAATAGTGGGTTTGTCAGGAAGTCCCCTGGGCCTGGCTTTTGTCATTATCCCTTGCAAGAAGGTAGAGGATAAGCAGGCTAGCTGGTTGCACAGGGGTCACTCAAAATATCCCACTTCCCACATTTGGTCTGTGGGTGGACTCAGGGTCACGGGTGCTAGGTAAAGACTGAAGGTGCATCCCATATTAATTTTATTTATTTACTTGTTTGCTTGTTTGTTTGTTTTGCTTTTTTGGCATGCCTGGCCTGCTCAGGAGTTGTTCCTGGCTCTGCAGTCGTTCCTGGCAGTGCTTGGGGATGATATCCAGGAGCCAGATTAATCCAACGTCGGCTTCATGGAAGGGAAGTGCCTCAGCCTCTGAGCTCTCTCTAGTCCCTTCTCTGTACTTTCAATTCCATGGCAGCACCCCACCTCCGAGTGCTCCCTTGAGTGGTGAGAGCAATAGGGGGGATATCGTGGGACCTGAGCGGGACAGTGTGTGATCCCCTCCCTCTGCCGGCTGCACTTCCAGGCCCCAGGGAAGCTGCTTCCTCTCCAGCTCTTGGATGGGGGGAGGGCGGGCTGCATCTGGTCTGAGGGGGCACAAGGGGGATGCTGGCTGCTGGCACTCGGGTGGGGCCCAGCAGAGCCCTCAGTAATTATGGAACTAAGGTCCACAGAGCAGAGTGACCATTGGGCCCTCTTGTTAAGGATCTAAAAATGACATTAGTCATCATGCTCTGCTTAGTTTATATTTTATTTGGTTTGAGGACCACGCCTGGATGTGCTGGGGGTCCTTAAGGCTCTTTCAGAGATGGTCTTGGTGGTGCTCAGAACACCAGGTGGTGGCGGGAACCAAACCGGGGCCTCGCACACATAAGGCAATGTCCATTGTTCGATGAGTGTAAATCTCCCACTTTTTAATTACATTTCTAACTCACCTTGGGATCCCCATTTTATTAAGTGGGCTGACAGGATCCAGTATTGGAAAGCATCCATCCTTCCTAAAGAATCTAAAGGTTTAAAGGAAAACTGTGTAAAGCACTGCTAGTGCTATTTTACTGTTCTGAGCCTCCCAGCCGGAGCTCAGTATCCGCCACACAGGGGCCGTGTCTGGTTGCCTCCATGCATACCCTCTGCCCTGCTCTCCAACTGTAGAGATATTTGACTCATGAAGGGAACCCCCGAGCAATGTCAAGAATCTCTCTAGGAGTCATGGCTGCAAGTTCTCGGAAAAGATCTCTTGTCACATGGTCAGTGAGGGAAACCGTGCATGGAAAATACCTAGACATCTGGTTAAGTTGGGATTTTTTGATGCGTGTGTGCATCTGCCGTGTGTGTGTGTGTGCGTGTGCATGTGTGTGCGTGTGTGTGTGCATTGGTTTTGTACTTTGGGCTTAGGGATAGTCATTTCATTCTCCATTAGACGAATTTTAGAAGGCTTTCATGGCCACCCAAGCAGTTCCCTAGGTTTGTTTTTGTTTTGATGGGGTGTTTTTGGTCTCAGCTTCTGTAGATTTAACATTTCTACATTGTAACAATTCTTCCCACAGGGAAAAGGTTCAGGGGACTGAAGAAGAATGTGAAGTTGCATATACTATTTGCGTGCCTCTTTGGCAATTTAGCAAGGTCATGAAAAGTACGGCGCTTCGCAATAAGTACTATAATCTATAATCTGTTCTTCTGTACTCTGTGCCAATCCTGGGCATAATTTATGGTCTGGAAAAGCAGGGGGTTGGTGGGTGGATGGGTGTGCATGTGCCATCTAGAACATTCAGGCGTTGGTAAGGAGTAACTCTGAAACTTGGATTTCAGAATTTCGGAAGGCAGGATGATAGCATGGAAAGAGAATGATCGAGAATCAGAGTGATTACTGTGCAGATCCCAGGCTTCTGTCCTTGTTACCAGATTATGTGGTTTAATTACCGTGAGGCAAGTCTTTAACTTGGGGTGTGTGGGAACCTTTCCTTCTGTTACCCCGAGATTGTGGGTACACGGAAGGGGCCTACAGTGGGCTTAGTGGCTCATTGACATACCTGATTTTAGAGGAACTGACTCTTGCTAAGGTGCACAGCGCAAGTTAGATTTTTTTTTATTTAAAAAAAATATGCCAGTGCCCATTTTGCAAACCATCGAGTTAGTCATAGATTCAAAGGTCTACTACGCTTTTCTCCTCTCGTTCTGAACATGTATTCACCAGATTTAGGAGAAATTTCCATGCAAAACTCCTGCAGGTTGGCTGGCAGTGTATCAGGATACACTCAAACGTCTTTTAAAATTGACCATTTTGATTGCAGTCAGGATGGAAAACAGTTGGGAGTTTCTTCAAAACATTGAAAGTAGAGGATCCAGCAGCCCCACTGTGTGGTATTTGCTCAGTCAAGCCTCTGTGTGTGCCCTTCTGGGGAATGCGTCATGGGCTTCCATGGGGGATGGAGACACAAGGCAAAGACTTGACCTCTGAGAGTCGAGACAGGTAGGAGAGAGACACTGTCTCCAGTTAGGATGTCGATCATATAGTCATGGCATCTTGGAACCTATTGGGGAACTGGCAACGCCATCTGCATCCCTAGGTGAGAGAATTCAGAGACAGGCCTCACATGGAGAACGAGAGGCCAAGTGAGCTTCGTGGCATTGCAGAGGGTAGAGCTGGTCTTAGGGGGCAGCCTTCAGCTCAGGGCCGGGAAGGGCGGGCCGTGCTATATTGTTCTTACGTCCTGTTGGGGGATGGGGGATGCTCTGGTCACAGGAGTCACAGCCCTTGCTCTGCAGACACTCTCTGCTGTTCCTTCTCCTCTACCCTCTCATGGCCTGGGAGGGAGGGAGTTGGCATCTGTTGTATAATTTCCCTGATAATGTCTAGGAACACACGCTGGCTCCCATTAGGTCCCTGTGAGTGTGAGAGAGCAAGGGAACTCCTGCCCTCTCTTCCTGCTCCGACAGGCTTGGTTCCTCCAGAGTCCGTGTCTGCGAAGTGTTTGCAGCACAGCCTTTCAGGGGGCACCTACCAGAGCCCCAGGTCCGCAGGCCACAGAGCAATGGCCACAGAGATCCCTGACTGCATCATCTCAAGGCCCTCTAGGGGCTTCACCTCTGGGACACCAGCCGCCACCACAGTGGGGAGTGTCCTGCTCTGTCCTGGGGGCTAGGGGCTAGGCCATTGCTGCCATTGCGTCCCAGCAGGAAACTGGACGCTTCCCGTTTTCCCTCACAGTCACTGAAATCAATTTTCGTCTCAGGAGCTCTTTGGATATTTTCTTCATAAAACCCCAAAATGCCTCTTGTATGTTTGTTTGGTTTGGGGGCCACTTTTGATGGTGCTCAGAGCTTACTCCTGGCAGGCCTGGGGAACTATGTAGGGTGCTGGGGATCCAAGTGGGGTCAGCTGTTTGCATGGCAAATGCCCTACCTCTCTCTCTGGCCGTCCAAATGCCTTTTTAAAAGAAAAAAATTATTGGGGGCTGGAGAGATAGCACAGCGGGTAGGGCGTTTGCCTTGCATGCAGCCGACCCGGGTTCAAATCCCAGCATCCCATATGGTCCCCTGAGCACGGCCAGGGGTAATTCCTGAGTGCAGAGCCAGGAGCCAGGAGTAACCCCTGTGCATCGCCAGGTGTGACCCAAAAAGCAAAAAAAAAAAAAAATTATTAATTCCTACATTTAAAAAATTTTGCTTTTTGCTAGAGTGATAGCACAGCGGGTAGGGCATTTGCCTTGCACGCGACCGACCTGGATTTGATTCCTCCGTCCCTCTCGGAGAGCCCAGCAAGCTACTAAGAGTATCTCACCCCCATGGCAGAGCCTGGCAAGCTATCTGTGGCGTATTTGATATGCCAGAAACAGTCACAACAAGTCTCACAAAGGAGACATTACTGGTGCCCACTTGAACAAATTGATGAGCAACAGTGATGACAGTGATGACATACTTTTATTTTTGTTTTTTTTTTAAAAGTTAAAATTTTGGGGCTGGAGTGATAGCACAGCGGGTAGGGCGTTTGCCTTGCATGCGGCCGACCCGGGTTCAAATCCCAGCATCCCATATGGTCCCCTGAGCACCGCCAGGGGTGATTCCTGAATGCATGAGCCAGGAGTGACCCCTGTGCATTGCTGGGTGTGACCCAAAAAAGCAAAAAAAACAAGTTAAAATTTTATTTTCATACAGTTGTTCACAATAATTGTTTATATTCAGCATTTCAACGACAATTCTACCACGATTACATCTTCCCAATACCATTATTTTGAATTTTCCCACCACCACCCAAGCCTGTCCCATAGGCAGGTGCGGGATAATTTATTTTGTGTTGCTTGTTATGAATAGTATGAGATGTCAAGTGCTCCTGGAATTCTAAAATTTTAAAAAATATTTGGGGTTTATTTATTTATTTATTTATTTATTTATTTATTTATTTATTTATTTATTCTAAATTTACTGAATCACCGTGAGATAGTTACAAGCTTTCATGTTTGGGTTGCAATCTCACAGCGATTAAACAGCCATCCCTCCACCAGTGCACATTCCCCACCACCAATATCCCCAGTCTACCCCCCCTTCCCCACCCTCCCCCTGCCTCTATGGCAGACAATATTCCCCATACTCTCTCTCTACTTTTGGGCATTATGGCTTGCAACACAGACACTGAGAGGTCATCATGTTTGGTCCATTATCTACTTTCGGCATGCATCTCCCATCCCAACTGGTTCCTCCAGCCATCATTTTCTTAGTGATCCCTTCTCTATTCCATCTGCCTTCTCCCCTCCACTCATGAAGCAGTCTTCCAGCTATGGGGCAATCTTCCTGGCCCTTGTATCTACTGTCCTTGGGTGGATGACATATTTTTAAATGTTTTATTTTTCCCTTTTATTTTTGTTTGTTTGGGGGCCACACCTGAGGGGTTGTCAGGTTTTACTTCTGGCTCTGCATTCAGGGATTGCTCCTGGAAGGGCTCAGGGGACCATCTCGGTTGCCAAGGATTGAACCTGTGTCGACTGCGTGCAAGGCAGAAACATCTGACCCCTGTACTATCTCCCCGCCCCCGTATGTCTTTTAAGAAGGACATTTGGTGGATTGGAAATATAGGACAGTGGGGAGGGCTCTTGCCTTGCATGCAGCCATCCCAGGGGTTCCATCCTGGCATCTCCAAGGGCCCCCCAAGTCCCACCAGGAGTGAGCCCTGAGCACCGCCAGGTGTGGCCCATCAGCAAAAACTAAGAAAGACATAAAAAGGACATTTGGCCTTTCACAGATGCATGTCGTCGTCGTGTCTGTTCCTTTTCATTCTCCTCATTCCCTTCCTCTTCAAACCTCAAGTGGACTGGCCCTTCTCACCAGCTCTTTTGTGGTTTGGTTCTTTGGGGGCCACACCCAACTGTGCTCATTCCTGGTGAGCCTTGGGGGACCATCAGGAGTGCCAGGGATTCAGGGCTCGAATCCAGTTGGGCTACGTGCAAGGTAAGTTGGGTCACTGTGCTCTCCTATCACTCAGACCTTGTATCACTGTTACCACTGTTATCCTGTTCCTTATCGATTTGCTCGAGCGGGCACCAGTAATGTTTCCATTGTGAGACTTCTTGTTACTGTTTTTGGCATATCGAATATGCCACGGGGAGCTTGCCAGGCTCTGCCGTGCGGGTAGGATACTCTCGGTAGCTTGCTGGGTTCTCCAAGAGGGACAGAGGAATCAAACCCAGGTCAGCTGCGTGCAAGGCAAACGCCTACCTGCTGTGCTATCGCTCCAGCCCTATTGCTCAGCCCCTACTTGGCCTTCTTCAGAGGGACACTGCATGCCTCTTTCTGGTGACAGCCTCTTGCCAGCTGCCCGTCCTTACCCCAGTGGACGCACACTTCTCCATCCGCTGTTGGGGCTGGAGCAGGGCTGGGCGCCAGCAGCCTGGGCCTCACAGCTCCTACCCCCGGGCTTGGCTTGGAGTTGTAGCAGTCGGTCCCTAATTGAACAAATTTCAGCTTCTTGTCTCCCACTTTGTTCCCGCCTCTTTGCGACTGCAGGCAAGCTGTTGAGACTCTAAGCCAGGATTAGCAGGGCCTGGAAGAAGGAAATTAAATTGGATTTAGCAAATTACAGCTTGGCACTGGAGGTTCTGCATTTGGCTGGTGACTCTCCTTCTGGGGAATCTAGAGGTTGCCGGTGGACAAGGTGAGGACGCCCCCGGGCCTCTCCCTGAAGCTCTGCCCAGGGCACGTTTCCCAGTGCCCTGTTGGGAATCAGCAACCCACCACTCGCCCAGAGCCTGGCTTGGCCGGCCAGAAGCATTGGGGAAGGGAGGAAGCTCCCAAATGACGCTGAGAAGCTTTGTGGGTGGTGATAGGTGGTGGTGGAAGGTGTGACGGTCCCTCCTCCTGGAAGCTCTCTCTGGTTTTGTCATCCTCCTGGATCCCCTGCTCTCTGGCTGCTGATTCTTAGCTACATTGTCTCAAGCCTTGTGGCTTCCGTTTCCTCTTGCAGACAGAGGTGCCCCCACCCCCACCTACCTCCCACTTCTGTGGCACTTAGGTCTCTCTTCTTGGACTCTGTCTCCACTGGCTCGCTCTGGTTGTGAGACCAAGTTCCACTCCAGCCCCCTCCTAGGGACTGACCCATGGGCATGGGTGACACTCTGCTCTCGGGGTCTGTCCTTGGGCACAGGTGGCCTGAGGAGTCGCCAAGAGTCTCTGCATCTCCTTGGCTGGGCCTCTGGGCCCCCTTTCCCTCTCTCCCATCACCTCCAGAACCGGAGTGAGGTTCTTCCTCTTCCACATGGGACGGGGGCTTCCTGGGAATCAGTGGGCTCCTGGCAGTCCCGTGTTCCCGGCTACTTGGCCATCGTCCCTTGCCGCCTGGCCATCGCACTTGCCATGTCTGGAGTGCCTTCCCGTGACTTTCCTCCTGTAGGCAGAGCTGAGGAGCTGCCGGACCCCATGCCAGGCTGTTTCACTCGGGCGCCCCCAAGGGGGTGGTGAGACCCCTCCCTGCCCCAAGAGACCCAGCCCCAGCATCCGAAAACCTCCAGAACTCAACCACTGCCATGCTCATGGCCGCTCCCCACACGCTCGGGCCGAGCCTCACCCATGAGTGAACCTTTTCCTGGACTGCCAGCCTCGAATTCGACACTTCATAGGACACACCCTACCCATATTCCAAGAGTACCGCACCACATTTGATGGGATTCAAAGTAGGACGCAACCAACCTTAGAGGGAAGTGTACTATATTATTTCGGTTCTGATTTGGGGCAGGGATGGGGGTACAGGATGAAAACACCTGAAATATGGTGGTGGGAAGGTGTATGGAGGTGGGATTGGTATTTGAATATTAAATATAATCAAATACCAAAAGGAAAAAGAAAAGAAACATGGGTCTGAAGCCTTAGCATAGCAGGGAGAGAACTTGCACGTGGCAGACCCAGGTTCAGTCCCTGGCACCTTATATGGTCCCCTGAGCACCACTAGGTTGTAGCCCTAAGCAAGACCTGAGCATCGCCAGGTGTGATCCAAAAGTCAAAAAAGAGAAAAGAAGTAACAGTTGGGGGTGCTGGGAGGGGGGTTGAGAGATGACCGGAAAGGCAGAGCGACCTTCTGCCCAGGAAGCCAGAGGTTGATCCCGGACACTGCAAGGTCCGCCAAGCTCCTTTGTCTCTGACCCCCCAAATTTAAAACAAAGACCCCAACACAGATTTACTACATCCCCACACAAAGTGGCCCTTCAGTGAGCTTATGGTTTGGGCCCACGGCCCCTTCGTGGGGCGGACAGTGGGATGTGGGCGCTAGTGTGTGGTCAGGGATGGCCCCAGAGGACATGCAGGGAAGGCCGCGGGTGGGAATGGAGGGGATCCCTGGTGAGGCGCGCTGGACTCTAGACCTGAAGGCTCCCATGGCGGGGACCAGTGGACAGGGGAACAAGCCTGGCTCTGGGCGAGGAAGGACACGGGGTGAGAAGGACACAGTGAGGCCAGAGTGCGTGCAGGGAGGGGGATTAGCGCTGTCTTTGTACCAAACAACAGCTGCGAGGGTGAGGTGGGGATGAAAGCAGGTGTGGGGGCGGCAGGAGCAGAATGGGGGGGGAGGAAGACAATGCTATTTCCAGTGTGTTCTCTGGTGGAGAGGGCCATGCAGGGGTGAGGAAGGGAGGGAGCTGGGGAGAGATGAGGGCAGGAGGGCATCATGGAGGAGTGAGGGTGGGGGAGGGAGCAGGGAGAGTAATTGGGAGCTGGTGGGGGGGGCAGGGAGGTAGAGGGGAAGATACGGAGGGGTGAGGCTGATGGGGGGAAGAAGGCAGAGATATGAGGGAAGTTATGGAGGGGTGAGGCTGAGAGGGAGCTGGGGAAGGGAGAGAAAAAGGGGAGCAATGAGGAATGAAGTTATGCAGGGGTGAGATTGGGGGGTTGGGGTGGAGGGTGGGAGGGAGGTATATGGGGAGGAGACGCTCCTTTGGGGGTAGACAGATGCAGGAGAGGCGCATAAACGTGCCTGAGTGGCTACGGGTGCCTACACTTACCTCGGGGGTTCTGCCAAGCCAGCACGAGCTGTGGGCACCCCACTGTGGTCGCTCACATGGGCCCTGTTTGTTCTAGACTGGCTTTATATTTTAAACACCCCCGAGGCCCCCAGATGTTCTCTTCAAACCTTTATGGAGCCTCTTAACGTTGCTGACTTTGTCTGGGGGCCACGCCCGGCAGTGCTCAGCTACTCTGGGCTCGGTGCTGGTGGGAGCCCGTGGTACCTAGATCGAACCCCCGGACTCCCGACAAGCAGAGCATATACTTTCCTCCTTTGAGACATCTCCCTCCTCCCTTCAGCTTTTATTTACTTATTTTTAATTACTTAATTTATTGGCGGGTTGGGCCACACCTGGCTCCCCCTAGTTTCAGGGACTGTGGGCCGCACCAGGGATCAAACCCAGGTGGGCTGCCTGCAAGACAAGCAGCTTAACCCCTGAGCTGTCTCGGGCCCCATTAAGTTAGTGTTTAATTGAAGGCTTAGTCCAGAGCCTACTTGATGGCCGTCTCCTGGGGCTTTGGGAATAAATCAATTCCTCTGTTTCTGACTCATTTGCACTTAACTCGTCAAACTGGGCCCCTCCCTTTTGAAAAGGAGGTAGCTAATGGCTAAGGCATTTTGTTAGTCCTTGAGCCGGCCTCACAAGGCGGTTCTCTTTTCTTTAGTCATGCACAGCCATAACCTATAAAAGGTGCATTTGTTTTACGGGGCTGGGAGCAGGGTGCCTTACAAGGTTAAGAGGCCGATCCCAGCCTCCTCTGTGTCTTCCCCGGCGTCTACAGGTCACCCGCACAGGCACTGCTCGCCCACACTCTCAGTGCGGGGTCTGCTCTTCCTCAGCCTGCCGGCATGCGCTTCCCACTCAGGCTCCAGACCCTCTGGTTCTGGGCTTGTCCCGCCAGCTCTGTCCCTCTTCGCTCATGACTAACTCGGAGAAGGGCAGTGATTTTTGATATTGTTATTCTTGTTATTACTGCTGCTAAAGGCAACATTGGCTTACAAAACATGTTTCAAGATGACGACTTGACACCCCTCGGTGAAAGGCTGTATCACACCTGCCACTACTGGTCTGGTTGCAGCCCCGTACCCAGTTCTAGGGTTGCTTTCCTGAGAAGCAGATACCTCCCCCCTCCAATTGGGTCCCCTCAGAACTTCCTGCAGCTGAGAGGGGGGAAGGAAAGGGGTCACATCCACTTGATGCACTTCCCATTCAAGGTACTCTGGGACTGCGCCTCCATAAATGCATTT
Organism: Sorex araneus; assembly: GCF_027595985.1. Classification (NCBI taxonomy): domain Eukaryota; kingdom Metazoa; phylum Chordata; class Mammalia; order Eulipotyphla; family Soricidae; genus Sorex; species Sorex araneus. The sequence continues at coordinate 157,783,926 of NC_073304.1, read as the reverse complement.
ACTCCCCACAGTCACCTACAAGGGACAAGAAAAAAAGGAAAATGCAGAGGCTGGAGTGATAGTCTAGCAGGGAGGGCATCTGTTTTGCATGCATCTGGCCTGGGTTTGATCCCCAGTATCCCAGATGGCTCCCCCAAGCACCACCAGTAGTGATTTCTAAGTGCAGAGCCAGGAGTAAGCCCCAAGCACCTCCGGATATGACCCCAGAACAAAAGAAAAGGAGGGAGATGCCGTGAGGAGAATTTGGGGGAGCTGCTCAGGGGAAGGGATCCCATTTACCCTCCCATTATACACCCAGGTTGGGATGGGCACCCGCAGGCATAATTTGGAGAAATTATTGATGGGAAAGGCTTGCCACCAGCAAACTCATCTGGAAGTCCCCAGGGGCCCCTGGGGTTAGCTGGTCACTCCAGCAGTGAGATGTTTGTGTGAGTGGGTGGTTCTGCTGGAGGTGAATTTTGTGAAGCAGGGAGGAGAGAGGCTGTGGGCTGTCACCTCCCTCTCTGCCCATCCCGGTCCCTGGTGAAGTATAGGACCGATGAGAATCCGCCGTGACCCCGTGAGGAAGCCGTCTTGTTCTGTCTGGTGTGGGAATCGATCCCTGCTTCCAGTTCCTCGGAAAGCCTAGAATCCAGGCTTTTAAGTAAGTGAGGAATTGCTCTTTGCAGGAGAGGAAAGTCAGTTTTAAATTCTTACCCAGATGGGAGCTGGAGCAATAGCACTGTGGACTTCTGACAAGCAGAGCATGCACTTTAGGGCGTTTGCCTTGCACGCGGCCGACCCGAGTTCGATTCCCAGCATCCCATATGGTTCCCTGAGCACCGCCAGGAGTGATTCCTGAGTGCAGAGCCAGGAGTAACCCCTGTGCATCATCGGGTATAATCCAAAAAGTAAAAAAAAGAAAAAGAAAAAAATTCTTATCCAGGTGTTAGCATGGCAGTAGGGCATTTGCCTTGCACCCCACTGACCTGGATTTGATTCCTTTGCCCCTCTCGGAGAGCCAGGCTTGCTACCGAGAGTATCCTGCCTGCACAGCATAGCCTGGCAAGCTACCCGTGGCGTGTTCAATATACCAAAAGTAGAAACAAGTCTCACAATGGAGACATTACTGGTGCCCGCTCGAGCAAATTGATGAGCAACGGGATGACAGTGACCCAGGTGTTTCACATCTGTCATCTTGTCTTCCCTGTCAGGAAAGAATTTCCAGGGGGGCAGAGAGATCATACAGCTGGGAGTAGGGCATTTGCCTTCCATGCTGCCAACCAACCTGGGTTAGATGCCTGGCATCCCATATGGCCTCCCCAAGTCCAGCTAGGAGTGATCCAGGAGTAAGCCATGAACACCACATAGTGTGGCCCAAAAACGAGGGGAGAAGAGAGGAGAGGGGGAAGGAGATGGACAATAAAGTAAGTTTATTTGAAAAATAAGAGAGGTAAGGAGAGTTTTTCTTCTCAAGAGAGTATGGATTTGCCCAGAGTGACAGAGCCAAGCACATGTCCCAAGGAGAGCTGCAGAAGGCTCCTAAGACGGGGCTGGGGGGCGTTTCTCAGCTCCCCAAGATGGGGGAAGGGGACTCTCCAGCTCCCCAAGATGGAGAATGGTGCCATCAAATAAGAAAGCACACATCACAGGCAGGGGTGGGCACTCCTTCAGAAAGGGAAGTGTGTGCCGTCTCCTCTGCCAAGTTCCTGCTTGAACTGTCTTCCCAAACTGCCCTCCAAAGCCTGGAACTGGGCATTGCCAAGGGGGAGTTTGGCACCTTTGCCGGTCTTTGATATTCGTCGCTTGGCCTTTGTTCCAGGGTCCAGCTGTGCCCCGGGCCTGGAATTCTGCACCTTGCAGGTTTCCCAGGTTCCTTGGCTGGATCCGACTCTCAAAGGTGCTCTTGTGTGTCTGGGCTGGTTTAGGTTCCAGAGTTCTCCCCAATCCACATTGTTTCCAGGGAGGGTCCCTGAGCTCTGCCTGCAACACAGCCCTCCTTCCTCTGAGCCTTCCTTGTGGGCAAATGTGCCCCACATCCCTGGCACATCAATCTAGCAGGCAGGTGAGATTCTTACCTTTGGCTCTGGCTGGGGCCCCGGAATGTAGGGTGTGGATGGGCGTGTTGGAGGGGGCAGGGAAGAGGCAGGCGAGCCGGGGTGCTCCGGGCTGCTGTGTGGATGGACGCTGGGGTGCCCCCTGGTTGGAGGGGCTGGCGATTGCCCGGCAGAAGAAAGAGTTTGATTTCAGAGGAGGGTCTGGCTCTGGCCGGCTGCTGGGCCCAGCCCGTACGTGAGCCAGGCAGAAGTCTGCAGACGGTTTCAAAAGGCCATCCTCCTGCCCCAGCCCACCCCAGGCTCCACTGTCCCCAGCTCCCTGGGGTGTCGCTGGCTGGAGCCTATTCCAGACTCTCAGACATCTCAGCCCACAAACACATTCTCCTAAGGGTCAGACATTTGGCCGGGAGCTATTTCTAGGTAGGGAAGGAACACCAGCCCAGAGCAAGGCTGGAGAAAGAACAGTTAGAGAAGCGCAGTTAGAGGGCCTGGTTTACACTCCTTTGTCAACACAAATGGGTTTATTTAGTAATGCCTTTGGGGTATTACAGCCCTGCCTGGCTCTCCTAGAGCTGCTAAGATGCTTGCCTTTCACAGGCGTATGTAAATGAGCCAGCCTTCTGTCCTCTTTCCCCCCTAGAGAGAACTCTCAGGAAAAGATCAAGACATCCTTACACATGATGCAACCTACATCAGCTGCCTTCTGCCTCACAGGAAGGACCCTGGAGGGGCTAAGGGGCTAGGGAATCATAAATCCAAACACCTGAGCATTATTGCAAAAATACGAACAGATACTCAGACTTGAGAATCGGGTGTGTGTGGGGGGGGAATTAATGACAGTTTAGGTCACATGCTTACAGTAAAACCGAAACAAAACAGAAACCAATAAACCTAGAAATCTTTCAGCTTTTGAGGCACACACTGCCAAAGTGCCCAAGCCCCACCACCTGCCCCAGTGTCCCCTGTGACGTCCAATTGGCCTCTTCATCCCCTGCCTTTCCCGGTCACCTGGTCATCACAGCCCTATAATCCAGGGCCAAAGCACTGTAGTGTGTGATACTGTCCATTCTTGTGTGGCTTCTCTCAGGACCACAGGTGACTGGGACCATCCAGGATTTATCCTTCTCCCTCTGGCTAATTCTGCTTCACATGACACCCTCCAGTTCATCCAAGTAGCTCAGGCTATAAGGATATCTATTTATTATTATTATTTTTTAATTTTTTGCCTTTTTATTGAATCGTTGTGAGAGAGAGCCTTACCAAGTTGTTCATGATTAGATTTCAGTCATACAGCATCCCGACAATTTGTCCTTTGTGACAGATGCATAGTATTCCTTGGTATCTATCTCCCACAGCGTCTTCATCCGTCTGTCGTTGGACATTTGGGCTCTTTCTTTTATCCAGGCTCTTGTGCTCAATGCTGCCGTGAACATGGATATGCACAGAGTTAGAGTAAAACATCAGGCTCCCTTAGCCTTTTTCCTATGTAAGTCTCAGAACCAAAGACGTGCCTTGGCGGTATTGATAGTGTGGAGTGGGAGAGAATCTCCATTGCTTTTGGGCCTTGCTGTGCCCGACTGTGTCTTGGAGTCCTTCTCTTTACCAATGCCCACCTTAGAGACGTTCAGATTTGCATCATTTCCTGTTGCTAGACAGGAAGTCCCGACCTCCCTTTTCACTGCTGTACACAGCTGCAGCGAGCAGCCTGGCGGGAGCCTCTACCATGTGGGCCTTTGGCCATCCGAGTGCGAGCTGCGTGCTGGGTGACGTGGTAGGTGCCATAAAGTGTGTCCTAAGGCACCCCACTGGTTTTCACACTCCACATCCACAGAAGAGTCCGTACCCCCGGGGCTCGGTCAGCACTCAGTAAGGCCCCATCTCCGACATGTTTTCCAAGGTTAGCCCCAGAAAAGAAATAATAAGAACTTGCAAGGGAGAGGAAGAACACAAATGCTCATGAGCCAGAGTCTCTCTCTCAGTGAGCTGGAGGATGCGTGACTCCTCTAATGCCAGGCCCGCTCACCCAGCTGCCTGCTCTGGAGAGAATGCTGCTTTCTCGGAAAGGAGTGGCAGGATGGAGGGAGGAAAGGGATCTGAGACGTGAAACCTCTCTGCCCCATCCCCAGTCATCAGCATTTACTAATGATTCTGCTTCTTCCAAGGGCACAGGCTTTGAAAATAAGGCTCCAATTTCCTTGCTCTGAAATCATCTTCTTGGCAATTTCTTTTTTCTTGAAAAGAATCCACAGTAGTGCAGTGGGTAGGGCACTTGTTCTGCATGGGACCAACCAGGTTTGATCAGGGGCACCCCAGGAAGTCCCCTAAGCCTGCCAGGAATGATCCCTGGGCACAGAGGCAGGAGTAAGCACTAAGCCCTGTCCTGGGTGGCCCCTCTAAACAAAAGATACTAATAATTCCCAGTACAAAGTCTCAAGTTTTAGTGTTGGCTGGAGAGGGGCGGGGGAGTTAGCAGCCTGGGGAGTTCTGCATTGGCCCCGTGGTGCTTCCTGAGTTGGACTAAGCTTTCAAGAATGAAAGGGGTCATCAGCCGTAGTAGCATCCGAAATCTGGGGGGTGAGTGAAGAGACAGACCCCCCAGGGAGGAGAGAGGGAGAGAGACAGAGCACAGAGCTGGCCTCCCTTAGCCCTGTGCTTCTCGGGTGCATTGCAGGCCTGGGGCTCGGATCCCCTAGTCGAGCCTGAAGGGCACACACCCGCGCCTCCTCTTGCCATCAGCGGGGGGTGGGGGGTGGGGGGGACAGGACGTGCTTCTGTGGCAGCAGAGTCTGTTCAGGCTGATGGATTCTTTGAAAGGGGCCACACTGACTCAGAGCCCAGCAGGTGCAGGAGAAAGAATTATTTACACAGGTAATGACCCCGTCCCTTTCAGCTGGGACCGTTGAATAATGAAAGGGAAGCACTCTTCTACTTGAACTTGAGTGACAGACAGATTCTTGGGCAGAAACGTACTTACCCTTGCCTTGAATTCCTGCAGCAGGAGTGGCACATAGTTGGTCCGTGTGCCCCCCCCAGCCCCAGGCAGACACTGTTCCTCAAACTCAGCTCTCTCCCGGGCCAGGCCTCACCCCGCCAGAGAAGAGGGGACAGGCCCTTGGCAGGGCACGGGGAGGTGCTCTCCCCAGAGTCTACGTCTGCCTGCCTGCACACCTCCATGGAGGGCCCGGGTGATTCGCCACGTGCTGAGCACTGGGCTGGAGGACCCCGGGACTCCCTTTGTCCCAAGTTCCGAGTATCGGTCAAGTCACATGGCCTTTCTGGGACTGTTTGTCTGGAAGTGAAGACCTTGAATTAAAGCCTGTTCAGCTCTTCGGCATGATGATTATAGGGGTCCAGGCCTCTGGGGGGACCACCGTGGGTTTCATGAAGACCAGATGTGTGCTGCCTTCCCCTCCCCTCCCCTCCCCTCCTCAACCTTCTTCCCCTCTCTCCCCTCCTATCCTCTCCCCTCCCCTCCCCTCCCCACTCTCTTCCCTCCTCTCCTTCCCCTTCCCCTCCTCCCTCCTTTTCTCCCCTTCCCTCCTCCCCACCCCTCTTCTTCCTTCCCTTCCCTCCCCTCCCCTGCCGTCCAGTCCCCTCCCTTTTCTTTCCTTTGCCATCCTTTTCCCCCTCTCTGCTCTCCACCCCCCTCCCCCAACTTTTGTGGGGGCTGACACATACAAGGCACTTGGTCCTGAGCCGAAGAGATTGGGCTGGAGCAGAGGGGCGAGGCACACCGCTCTGGGTCACGTGGCCCAGCCCCCGCGCTGGGCAGAGCCCTGGCTGCTCGCCCTTCTTGGGGTCACAGCTCCTGCGGGCCTGGGAGGTGGGTGGCTGCCTCTGGCCCCTCCCCCGGCCCCTACTGACCGGCCCCTCTCGCTGTCTTCCAGGCTCCGCTTCCCTCCGCGCGTACCCCCTCCTCTCGGTGGTGGCCCGGCAGCCCTCGGTCATCTCTCACCTGGTGCCCGCCACCACCGGGATCGCCCCGGCCTTGCCCCGCCACGTGGCCCCCGAGGCTGCAGGCGCAGAGGCCCCGGGCGCCGGCGAGGCCCCGGGCAGCAGCGAGTCGGAGACGGAGCAGCCGGCGCCGCGGCAGAAGAAGCCCCGGCGGAGCCGCACCATCTTCACGGAGCTGCAGCTCATGGGCCTGGAGAAGAAGTTCCAGAAGCAGAAGTACTTGTCCACCCCGGACAGGTGAGGCCCGGGGCGCGGCACCCTCAGCCCAGTCCCTGCCTGTGGGTGGGGGAGGGGTCTGCTCCTCACCGGGTCCCCACCCTGGAACTGGACTGTCCCCTCTAACAGTTGAGGCCCCCCCTTGGCTGGGAAGTGGCTGGTTTCTGGGAGGGGAGGGGGGGCCCTGCCGAGCGGTGCTCACTCCTGGGGGTACAGAGCCATTTAAACTGGGGATTCAGAGCAGGCGGGCTGCTTGGGGGTTTCCAGGGGGTTGAACTTGGCCCTTGCCTGTGCACCAGCAATCCTATCTCCCTGCCCCCTTGGCTATGTTTCTTATTTTTGGAGAATTGGGGGTCCTCCGAGCACTGTCCGGGACCCCATCCAGGGGACCCTCCTGGTAATCCCCAGCCAGCTGGCCTTGGGGTACTGTGTGGTGCCAGGGAGCCAGGGATGGAACCAGAGTGGGCCATGCAGGGCAGACCCCATAACCCCTGTACCCTGTCCCTGGCCCCAGGCTGGTATTCTCAGCCTCCGAGAGGGAGGTGCAGAGGCAGTGGCTGCGCCAGAAACACCCCCTCCCACCCTCTCCCCCATCTCCCCCTTCCTCTGAGCCCACTTGCTGCCGTTCTCAGTTGCCAGGACAGGATGGGGTGATCAAGGGAGGGAGCCCAAAAGAGAGACACCAGAGAGAGGTGCAGCGGGCAGGGTGCTTGCCTTGCACCTGGCTGGCCAGGTTTGATCCCCAGAATCCCATGTGGTCCCCCAAGCCAGCCAGGATTGATCCCGGACCTCGGAGCCAGGAGTGAGCCCTAAGAATCAGAGGGTGTGGCCTGAAAACAAAAGAAAACCAAAAAAAAGGGTGGGAGCCTCTTCTTCCTCCCAGGACCTGCGAGGGGGCGGGGCTTTCCTCTCCTTCCCCTCAACCCTGGGCCCTGCGCCTCCCCCTTGCTCCAAGGACGGGGCTGCTGGCCAGCAAGAGCCGCTCCTAGACCCTGTGCCCAGCCACTTCTGCTCTGCTCCCAGCCTTGTCCCAGTCCTGTGGGCTGTTGGGTTAAACCTCAGAGGGCCAGAGAGATGAGCCCCCAGGTTAGAGCCCTTGCCCTTCTTGTGCCTCTCCCCGGCACTCTCTCTGGCATTGCATGGTCCTTTGAGCATCTCCGGGTGCAGTCCTGGAAGCCCCCAGGCGTCTCCAGTGAGCTTCTGGTGGCCCCTGGGCCCTGAGCACTGTGGGGCGGATTGGGGATTGATGGGTGGGCATTGATGGAAGCGGATAGGCACCATGGCTCAGGGACTGCCTCTTCCTCCAGAGGGCAGCGGCACCGTCTCCACGCCGTCTGCCTGTCCTCCTGCAGACTCAGTCCATCCGCGCCACCCTGCTGCCTGCCCAGGCACCTCCGGGGTGACCTACCCAGGCCTGAATCACCTCCCTGGGGAGGAGAAGGGCGGCCTGGGCTGGAGGGGCGCTGCCACGTCTCCCCGCCCTCCCACGTGCTCCGCGCCGCCTCCCTACGTGCCGCGAAGCCCTGGCAGTTCTGTTTGTTTCTCCCGTTTCCCAGGAGTGGGAATTTGTAACGGTGGCAGGTAATGAGCGCGCTGCTGACAGGAAGTGGGCTCCCCAGCCAGAGTGAGTCAAGGATGCATTTTTCCCAAGGGAGTTAACGCCGGGTGCCAAGCTTCCAGGATGCTGATGCACCTGATGGCCTCAGGTGAACCTGCCAGCAGGCACCGGGGGAGCATGAGGTGGGCGCCCCTCACCTGCCCCCCCGCCCCAGCTCTGCGCCTCCCGAGGGTACTGCTCTGGAAGGAAGCAGAACGGGAACTCGGCTCAGCGCCTTTGGCACTGGGAGTTGTTGGCTCCAGCCTGTGAATCACTTTCAGTAAAACTGTCAGGCTCGCGGGAGCCCTTTCCTCTCCCGAGGTCAGAGGATGCAGACAGAGGGGGTGGGGTGGGGTGGGGGCTGGAGTCCTTGGAGTGAAGATTGGGGATAGGGGCAGGTGTAGGGTGTGTGCAGGGTCGGCAGGCAGCCCCACCTAGAGCCCTCCTTCCTTGCCTGCACCCCAAGACTTCCCCATGGGGGAGACGGGGCCCCGGATTCCTCAGTGCCCTGCACACGCAGAGCCGTGACTCAGCATAGCCGGGCTGAGAGCACGCACCTGCGTCCCCATTCTGCAGACCGCAGAAACCTGGGCTTCCTCCAAAGGGGCAGTCGTAGCCAGCCCACACGCTACTCAGATGCCCGGCCACGAGGCTGGGAATGCCCACGGCTGCAGGTCCCCCCGGAGGCGGCAAGGTGGGCAGGAGCTGGGTGCAGTGGGGGCACAAGGGAACTAGGGTTCTCTCAGCACAATTCTCGGTCGGAGGCTGTGAGTCTGGCTCCTTCTCCCACCTGGGTGCTCTGCAGGGGCCGCTATCCACGCATCATCCCTGCAGCTGGCGCTCAGCTCCGCTTTGCAGCCTCTCGCGTATACAAAGATAATGCAGGGGGCTGTCAGAATACAGTGGGCTTGAGTCCTGGCTCCATCAGAGGTTTTTCACAGCGGGCCGACAGTCAGGCAGCCTGTGATCTCTGCCACAGCTATCGACTCTGAAGCTGAGAAGTAGCCATAGACAGTAACTGTCACAAGTGTGTCTCTGTGTTCCAATAAAACTTTATTGACAAAACAGGAAGTGGCCATGATTTGGCCATCCTTGCCAGAAGGGCTCTCATTGGCTGTCTTCTCTGTTAGAGGAGATAAGGGGGTCTGCTTGCTTTCCAGCTCTGGGAAAGGTGTAAACAGAAGCCCAGGGAGAGGCCTGGCCTGTGACCTGGGGCACTGTGGCACTCAGGGTAGGGTGGCAGCGTGCTGGGAATCAGCGCCAGCTGCCCTGTCTCAGGAATGGCTTTGATGTCCCCGAATGCAGAGCCATGGTGGCCGCCGAGAACGGACAGCAGGAGGGGAGGCTGCGGAGCTAAGGTTCCTTCAGGAATCCGATAGTGTCTCAGCTGAGGCCTGAGTGCATCGTGCATGGAAAAGCATTTGGGAGGGTCTTTGTTCTGGACTGAGAACCCGGAGGGATGTAAACGAAATGCAAACATGAAAGTTCATAAGTTTGTAACTGTACCTCACGGTGATTCACTAATAAAAATTTAAAAAAAATAAATTTTAAAATTAAAAAAAAAAAGAACCCGGAAGGCACATTTGGGGCTTCGAGAGAAGCTGAAGGTGGGTCAGGGGGCAGACACAACTCCGGGCACAAGCGGAAGCTAGGTTTTGACACCTTAGGACCATCAAGGTGGCGCTTACCGGTGGGAGGGCATAGAGGTGACCAGCTCTGTGGCAAGTTGGGATCAGAGAACCTTCCCTCTCCCCCCTGCCCCCACAGAAGGTGACGTTGGATCTAGGGTTTTGAGGGGGTACACTGAAGAAAACGGAGGCTCTCCTCTTAACTCCAGGGAGAGGCTGGATCCATCTTCATTTTGTGCAAGATGAAGATTCGTTTTGTGCCAAAACAGTCAGGAAAAGGACTTTGGATTTTTGGTTGGAGGGTGTCCACACACAGTCTGTGCTCAGGGCTCACTCCTGTCTCTGTGCTCAGGGCTCACTCCTGGCTCTGTGCTCAGGGCTCACTCCTGGCTCTGTGCTCAGGGCTCACTCCTGGCTCTTTTTTCTATCAGAATTTTTTTTTATCAGAAGCAGGTTAGAGAAGGTAGGCCAGGAGAAGGCCAAAGCTCGGCATTTGTAGCGAGGCTCTTCTGAAAGCCGGCTGACCTCTCCTGGAGAGAGGCTTAACATCTGAAGAAAACTCAAGTCTTTGCAGCCGGCTCCAAAGTCTGCAGAAGAATTTTGAGCTGGATTGCTTTTCTTACTACCTAGTACCCTTATGTCATCATTGCGTATGTGACTAAATATCTTTTGCACCATAAAAAAAACATTTTTATTCCAATAATTTAGTAGAAAATTTAAATAATATCCAACAAACAGTAGACAGCTTGGCTGGTGCAGACCTAGGCCAGCCTTGTGCAAAGTTAAGGAAGCAATATGAAGGTGGAGTGAGGAATGGGAAGAGAAACTTCTAGAACAGCAGTGGCAGGCAGCAGCACAGATGGGGTGGGGGTTGTGAGGGGCTCAGAGAGCACTTGGGGACCACATAGGTGTCTGGGATCAAAGCCCCATGCAAAGCAGGCACCCTCCCTGCTGTACTGTCAGCGAGCCCTAGGTAAAGGACTTGGAAGGGAAGTCCTGGAATCCTTCCCTGTGCCGTGTGGGCACCCCGGTGTTGCTCAGTGCCCTAGGGTTTCCCCTGCTAGGTTCTTGGGAGGAGGGCCATGCTCTTCAGGGGTGCAGAAAGAGTTTAACTGGAGTCCCTGATTTGGTCTGCAGTCCTCAGGGCCCCATCCCTGCAGTGACCCTCACCCTCCTCATTCATACCTCCCTCCTTGTCTCGCTGCCTTATAGGTTGGACTTGGCCCAGTCCCTGGGCCTCACTCAGCTGCAGGTGAAGACGTGGTACCAGAACCGCAGGATGAAGTGGAAGAAAATGGTAAGTGGGAGGCGTGGCGTTTCCCCCCATGCCTGCCGTTGGCTGGTTGGGACCCGGGACACTGAAGGTGATGGCTGGAAGTTTGAACAGTTTCCCCTGACCTGGATTTCCCAAGCAGGGGAACCCATTCTCGTGCCCTCCACCCATGTCCACACACCAGTTTCCTTAGAAATGAAAAGGCCCTGAGCTGGGCAATAACAGAGGGGAGGCTTTGTCTTTCATGCAGTGACTCGAGTTTGATCCCCAGCATCCCTTTATGGTTCCCCACGCAGCACCAGGAATGATTCCTGAGTGCAGAGCCAGGAGTAATATTTGAGCATTACTGGGTGTAAACCAAAAGACAAAAAAGGGGGGGAGGCCCTCAAGCTGCCCGGTTGCCCCCTTAGCCCACCTGTCAACCTTTTCAAAGAACTTCCTTGCCCTCCCACCAGGAGCCCAGAATAGAAGGTGTTTCTTGTTGTTCATATGAACACATGTGTGTCTGTCTGTTCTGGTGGTCTTATGTCCTTTCCTGCTCCCCAAAGCAGCAGCACCCCAGGGCTCTCCCCCCCCCCCCGCTCTCCTCTGTCCCTGCAGGGCTGGGAGGTTCATGGGAACAGCAGCGGCCCCCCCCACGTTCCCCCATGCAGATGGGTAAGTGATGGAAGTCATGAATCACTATAGTTTTGCTTTTCGAATGAGCTTCCTAGAATGAGCATCTCGAGGAATTCAATATCTTAAAAGTTTCTTTCTTTTTAAGAAAAAAAAAGCCACTGTTAAACCCAAATTTGCAAAGCAGTGGAGCACTTTACTTCTGGATTTATAAGCCACAAGGTTTCCCAGGCTCTGCAAAGGCCACAGAGAAGAGGAGGGATGCTGCGAGGGTGGGAAATGGGATCTTGTTCCAGTTTCTACCCGTGACCCCCCTCACCCAAGAAACGCAGCCCCGCTGCTGCCAGGAGCTCCTGGGCTGCTGATGGGGTGGACAGGGAGCCCCAGGTGGTCGTGGTGCTTTCGGAAATCTTCACTGTTGCCAGGATTTTCACAACCGCTTGTAGGGTTTAAACCCAGAGTTAAAGAAGCTCTAGGACAGCAGGAGGGTGCTTGCCTGCACGTGACTGACTCTCCTTCAAACCCAGTACCACAGATAGTTCCCCAGCACCGCTAGGAGTGAGCCCCGAGTATGGATCGAGGAGGAAGCCCTGAGCACTGCCAGAGTGGCCTCAACCCCCTCCAGCACCTTCTAGAAGAGACCACGCTCTAGACCAGTGGCTTTCAGCAGGTTCACCCCTGCGGCATTTCTCCAAGGCCTGGGAGGGAGCTACTAGCCCCTGGGAGCCTGGACTTCACAGCCTTTTCCTGCCTGCAGGCCAGCAGAGGCCCTTGGTCCAGGCCTTGGAAACCTTGGCTTTAAACACTTCAACACTCTGACACGACCTTCCTTGGTGCTCCCAGATCCCACTGCCCTCTTCTCTTCGTGTCTGGCCAGGCCAGCTGGGAACCCACCTGGTCACAAATCACCATACCTATTGTCTCTGTTTCTCACAATACATATTCATACACGCAGACACATGCACACACACATGCACACTCATACACATGTATATATGCACATGCATTCATACATGCACTCATACACATGCAAGTACACACATGCACTCATGCACACACACACGCTCATACACACTCATACATATACATGCAGACACATGCACACACACATGTGCATACATGCACACAGTCATACATGCACTCATACATACACACGTGCACACACATAGGCATGCTCACGCACTCACACAAACACAATTTGCCCCTGGCCTAGATTTTCGTCTCTGTCTCAGATACACAGCTTTGACTGCAGGAATTCCTGCTTGCTCAGCCTCCTGTCCCCAGCCACTCCCCCGCAGACCCGCAGGGTGAATAGGTTCAGAACCGGGGTGCAGAGACAGTCGGGGGTTAAGCCCCTGTGGGCTTGCCCGGTTTGGTCCCAGTCTCTGAGCTCTGGCAGTGCAGACCGGATAATCCCTGGCACCAGAGCCCGGCAGACCACATCCCTGAGCCTTGGACTGGGCTGAGAATCAACACGACAGCCGCCCCTCCCATCCAGGCCCCCTGAGCACGGCTTGGGAGCCCTCCAGCCCAAAGAGAGAAAGGTGGAAAGCCCCTGGCCCATCCTGTTCCTTGCCCACCCCCAAGGTCTAGCCCCATCCACCACGGTCAGATGGCCACCCCTCAGCCTGCCACTCCTGGCTCCCTTCCACTCTCTTTTGTAGTTTTAGCCCATTGTTACTTTTCCTGCCTAAAAACTTAATTTCTTGCTCCTGCCTGTTAAGCATGAAAGAAATAAACTTCTAGTGACCACGAGTGGAAAAAGTCAGCCAGGCAGCATCTGTTCTGTCCTCGAAAGGAATTCCTGGGCAGACCTCCTAGTTTCCTTGGGGGACCCCCAGCCCTGACAGGGGAGGTTTGGAGATGAAGGCGGTTTGTCTCTGCCAGCACACGCAGAGCTAGATAGCGAAGCCTGGTGCGTGCCCCAACACAGAGACCATGCATGAAGCAATGTGTGCGTTCCATGCCTCTCTGACGCGCACCTAGTCCTAGGCTGTAGCCGATAATGAAATCCAGGCATCCACGGCACTGAGGATCCTGTCAGGCAGTTGAGTTTCGGGAAGCTGCGAGGGTCACTGGGTGCTGGGTGAGCCTTGTGGATCAATGAACCCCTCAAAATCTGGAAGAGAAGCATATGGGGAGGGCCGCAGGGAGAAGGAGGGGTAGGAGGACGCAAGGAGTTCAGGCCGGGGGCTGCAGGCACAGTGCCATGGGGAGGGCACTCGCCCTGCACGCAGCCAACCCAGGTTCCACCCCTGAGCACTGCCAGGAGTCATCCCTGAGCACAGACCCCCAAACAAAAGGAATTCACTCAAGCCTGTGGTCACTTCCAGACGTGTGTGTGGGGGCCAGGAGGGAGCGCAGTGCACTGAGTGTGCAGATGCGGGGAGCACACTGCTGGGTCCCCAGGCCCAGAACAGAGGTGCCAGCAGCTGAGACGCCCCTGAGTCCTGGGGCGGAAGGTGCCTGCTGGGGGACCGCATGGCCGTGGGAGTCAGACCTGGGAGTGGGCTGTGCTGGGCTGTGCCGACAGGCTCGCTCCTCCCGGGCCCATCTGGGGCAAGTCCCTTCGCCACACACCCACCTCCTTCCTCATCCATCACCGGCAGCGCCGTCTCCGAGTGGCAGGGGCATTGTCTGCGTCGCTTATCAGCCATCTCTCTCCCTGACTCAGAGGATTCACGCGCCAGCCCGCCCAGGGCCCGTGGGACCGCCAGCGCCCCGGCCTCTGATGTCACTTGTTTTTCACCAGCTCCGGAGCTGCTGGCACACGGCGGTGGAGGCTGTGGGGGCGCTGATCAGAGTCACTTCACACATCAAACCCTGGGGGACACCCCCACCTCCCCAAATCAAGTCCCCTTAGGAAAGCTCAGCTCACAGAGCCTTTTACTAGGCAGTGAAAGGGGATGTTAAGGTAGGACCAGATCTGCCCGCCCACATCTGAACTAAAATTTAGTAAAGATCAGGTGGGGGAGGACCTGGATGAGTGTGCAGAGGAGCGGTGGAAGAACGCCAAGGGTGCAGGGACAATGTCAGTCAGGGAGGGCTTCCTGGAAGAAGTGTCATTAAGTGGCAGTTGCAATGAATGAATAGAAGCGTGCCAAGGGGCGAGGATGGGGGAAAGGATCCCAGGCAGAAGGAAGGGGCAGAAGTCGGAGGGGCTCTTTGAAGTTCCTGCAAGGGACCCAGAGCTCACATGGGTGCCACGTGGTTACACTGAGCGTCTGGCTTCCCCCCCAAACAAATGAGCTCCCCATTGCTTCAGAGCTTGTGCTGGTGGAGTCACCCACTCCCAGGTGCTCTCTGCAGGGAATGGGGAGGAAAAAGAAAAGGGTAATTGGGTAATAAAGATGTCTCAAGGCTAGTAACCTAATTGGAACTGGAAAAAGATTAGCACTCGATTCTCAGAGCTATTCACACGCCGCCAAGGCTGTCTCTGCCAGGTATGAGATAACATCTCCGACTAGTCCCTACCGGCCAGCCTGTGCCCTGTAGCGGTGGGCAGGCGCTCACCCGCCAACCCAGACCTGCGTGGCCTTAGCGGACACCCACCATGACCAGCGTCTCACGAGCCGCTGGCCTTTTCCGGATCCTCAGATACTCGTCTGTTCTGGGGGGAGGGGGGCCCCAGTGACAGAGTCGCGTCTGTCCTCTTTCTCCTCCCACTGTGAGCCCCCGCCCCCCTGCAGCGGGGAAAGTCGCCTCTCACGCCAGAGAACCCCAACTTACGGTGGGTTAGGGGAAACGGTTGCTGGGGCGATAGGACTTCCCTCGCACACGGCAGACCTGGGTCCGATCCCCGGCACCCCCTAAGGTTTCCGAATACCCCCAGGAGTGATTCCTGTGTACAGAGTCAGGACTAGCCTGTGACCCTCGCAGGGTGTGGCCCCCAAACATGAAAAACCGACCGTCTCTGCCTGGCTCTTGCTCTGATAGAGCCCCGGGTGGATTCTGAGCAGGGGGCAAATAGCTCCACCTGAGGGAACGGCTGACTGAGGGGTGCTGAGGAGTCACTCGAGGCCTGAAACAGCTAGTGGCTCGTTCGGAGTCTCCCTGGGGCCCCGTGAGCAGCGAAGTCCTGGTGGAGGGGATTAGATTTGCCTGGCTCAGGGCTGGGGCTGTGCCTCTGCCCTTGGCCGAGCCCTTAACCAGTCCCTCCTGTGGGTTCGAGGCAGAATCAGGCCTAGTAGAAAAGTCCTCCCCGATGGTTCACAGCCCGGCTGCCCGTCCCCTCCCGGTGCACCGCAAGGAGACGCCTTGAACCCCAGCAGAGGGGACTGTGGGGCGCTGGCGCTGGGCTGGGGCAGTGGTGGGCAGACATGGCACTCAGAGCAGGGGGCGCTGCCGTGTGGCCTTGGGTGCACCAGGGTTAGGGCCCTCCCCGGGCCCTGGGGACCGTGTTGGCTCTGGGGGCCCCGGGAGAAGGGTCACTGGGTTGCGTGCGCCTGAGCCACGTCACTGGTGGCTCAGGTGTGCTGGGGGGGCAGGGAGCCAGCAGGAGGCTAGTTATCCCCTAATTACTGCTCACGCTGGAATGTTTTATTCCACTTAGAAAATGCTCTGATTGTTGGGGTGATTTTTCCTCTGTCTCTGTGCTGTAGGGGAGTGGCCCGGCGCGGCCGTGTGGGTGGTGCTCGCTAATTGCTGGACCCGAGACTTTCTTTTGCCAGTTGTGGCTTCCTGAGACCTGCCCTCCGCCAGCGATTGATCGCTCTGCCAGGGCGCCTGGCTTGGTCTCCCCCTTCTCCCGCCTAGCGGGGGCCGCTTTCAACGTGTGTCTCCCTGGGGTGCCCCTGTGTGCTTTCAGCAGCCAGCAGGATCAGATAGGACGCCGGGGAAGGAGCAGGACCCCCGCAGTGCCTCCCTGCCCCAGGTCGATTCTGTCAGTGCCAGAGCCTTGTTAGAGTCCCCTCGCGGCCCTGGTAGCGGCTGAGCCATCCCCAGCTCAGAGGGGGTGTTTGTTGACAACTTAGGGTTTGCTTCCTCCCTAAGGCCAGAGACAGAGACAGAGACAGAGACAGACAGACAGACAGACAGACAGACAGATCAAAACCAGTCATGGGTCTCAATGCAAAAACTAGCCCAGAGGAGGGTCCTAGAGTGATAGCACAGCGTGTAGGGCATTTGCCTTGCACGCGGCCAACCCGGGTTCAATTCCCAGCATCCCATATGGTCCCCTGAGCACTGCCAGAAGTAATTCCTGAGTGCATGAGCCAGGAGTAACCCCTGTGCATGGCCGGGTGTGACACAAAAAGAAAAAAAAAAAGAAAAAGCTAGCCCAGATGAATGGATCAGTAGCCTGGAGCACTGGTTTACAAGTTTAAATCTCAGGTCACAAGTTCAAATCCCGGGTGCCCACGTGAGCTGAATACTCTCCTGGGGTTCTAATCTCTGTGATTCCCCTTCACCGAGAGTCATTTCTGGCTGCACCATTAAAAAAGGGGGTGTGAGCTCCACAAAAAGAGGGTACAGAATGAAAAACCAGGTGTGCTCCAAGGCCAGGAGGTGTGGCCCCTGGTGAACACATATGACAGCACCAAAATCGTTTAAGACTCAGGGAGCACCATGGTGAGTGGATAAGCCCCACGAGCACCCCAGCCAGCCGCGTGGCCTTCTGTCATTGCACAGCCGTGAGTGACAGCCAGGAGCGGGGGATGGGGTCAGTACATAGAAAAGCTGACGCTGGAGACGGGAGCTTTTTGACTTCCTCCAGGCAAACCTGCTTCTTTGAAGAACACGAAAGAGTCCAAATTCATGACTCTGCACTGGGCAGGCTTTCTCAGATGGGGCCCCCAAAGCATCATCATTAAAATGGAAACTAGGTGAGACTGGGCGGAGGTGAAGCCTCGTGCTGTGGGAAGCCGGAGCAGCCAGCCGAGGCCAGGAGACCGAGTGGCCCGTCTCACGGCCCGCAGTGGGGCCGGGACTCAGAACCTGGGAGGACATCACTGCTCATAGGGCCAGGGAGAGAGCGCAGGGGACCAGAGCGCAGGCTTCGCATGCGAGTTCCTCGGTTCAGTCCCCTGGCACTGCCTAGCCCCCCACCCCACCCCAGCACCGCCAGGGGCCAGCGCCGCTGAGCGTGCTTCCCCCCAAACAAGAACTCGTTCCAGTGCCTAGTGAAGAGGCGACAGAATGTTGAAGAGTGGGCGAAGGATCTGAACACAGATCTCCGGGGAAAGTTGTATGGGCAGCTCCTGGCTGGCAGAGGCTCAGCCGCACAGCTTTGGGGGGATAGGCAGACGGAAACCCTGAGAAGGGCTTCCACCAGGAGGTGGGGTCCCAAGCACTGCTGGGAAGCACAGAGACACCAGGGCTTGTGGCGGGTGTGACCAGTGAGCAGCAGTGGGGGGTCACTTCGCCAACGGTCCACGTGGTGACTGGAGACGGCGCAGGGGTAAATGTGCCTGGTTGGTTTCCGACATCCTGTCTCCCCCGCGCATCACAGGGCACATACCCTGAGACCCCCCAGCACCCCCTGGGATGGGCCTACAGGCCCCCGAGCAATGCCAGGGCGGCCCAGGTCACCCAGCACCCTGAGGCCCGAGGGACACCACATCCCCTTGACCTGCCCAGAAAGGCAGCGCGCCTCCTCCACCACGGGGGACTAACAGCCAGGGAGGAGGGTGGATGTGTTGTATCGCAGAACCACACATGCACCCACACACACACACACACAGGCACATCACACACTTGCTTGGGGTCTCTTGTAATTGTGCACACAGATAGACACACATACTGGGGTTCGAGGCCACACCCAGCCGTGTGCAGAATCTCTTCTTGTTTCGTGCTGGTGTGGGGCAGGGAGTCACTCCCATCGGGGCTTAGGGCACCACGCAGTGCTGCACAGCCTGTGTCCCAGTCTTTTGCACCATTCATTTGTACCTCCCCCCCACACACACACACATACACACACACTTGAGCATTTACGTACACACATGAGTGCACGTTTCTTTCCTGATGATCCTTTGCGGTTGGGTCGAGGACATTTGGGGTGCTATTCTTTTGCCTGTACTCATCTGCAGCTCCATTCCCTGGGTTGTTGGGGGACCGTTTGGCCCCAGGGATGGAGCCCAGGGGTCAGTCAAACCCTGGTCAACGTATCTCACATAACTCTCTTTTCCTTTATTTCTTGCAGTTGAAGTTGGAATTTCTTTGTTTCTGATCATTTTACTGAATGCCAGACCAGTGGCGTGGGCCCACGTGCACGGTCTGTGGGTTGTTTCTCCTTGCAGGCCACAGCGGTGGAGCTGGGCCCCTGTGAGCAGGCCGAGGTTCCTCTGCTGCTTCACTGTGGGGTGGCATTGGGCCCCAGGAGCCTTGAACGATGCAGCGGGGGAGGGGAAGGGCTCTGAATGCTTTTGGCCAACATGCTGGGAAGGTGGGCTGAGCATGGGCATGTGAGTGTGAAAGGAGGGGTCCTCGCCTAGACTTCATCACCCTTGTTCTCCCCGTAGGTCCTCAAAGGTGGACAGGAGGCACCCACCAAGCCCAAAGGCCGCCCCAAGAAGAACTCCATCCCCACCTCGGAGGAGATTGAAGCGGAAGAGAAGATGAACAGGCAGACCCAGGTGTCCCCAGAGCCCTGCCCGGGTCAGGAGGAGCCTTGCGACCCTCAGGAGCCCCCAGTCTGCGCAGAGCCCCTGGAGGCAGCGGAGCCCCCCGGCCAGCCCCCGGAGCTGCCCACAGCCCTGTCGGCAGAGCCCCCACCGTCCAGCTAAAGAAAAAGCTTTCGCGGGGGACAGGGGAGAAGGCGACGAGAGGAGGCAGGGAGAAAAGGGAGAGAGAAGCATCCAGACTGGTGGGGGGTGGGGAGAGACTCCCCAGCACCCCCTCCCCGGCCTCTGACCACCTGCCCGTGTGGAAGACTCTGCCTCTGGCCCCTCTTTGCTTTCGCCACACGATCCCTTGGATTAAGGGGTGTAGTGCCTTGGAACTGGGGACACAGCTGGGACGTGGGCTTGAGACTGCCCACGGAGCAAAGCCCTTCCTCGGCCTCCACTGAGTTGGGGGGGTGGAGGACCAGGGGCTCTCTCCAGCTGTTTCCCTCCCTGTGAGCCCCCAGGCACTGGTCCTCGAAGCAGAAGCAGAGATGGGGGAGTAGGGGCAGCCCATAGCACACCCCCCCCTTCCCGTTCCCAGCTGACTCAGCACTTATTTCTGTAGTTTTAAAGAGAGAATTTAATGTTTGGGGTTGTTGCTTTTTGTTTTTTGGAAGGGGTGGGTTGGTGAGGGCGGGCAGGAGAGCGTTGGGGCCAGGGGAGTTCAGAGTTCTGAGCGTTGTTTCTGAATAAAGTTGGTTGGTGTGGAGACAGGCGTGCCTTTGTACCGTCCGAGCGGCGGAGGCCAGCGGAGGCCTCCCCGCCTGGTCCCTGCTTGCCGAGGCCACGGTCTCCGGAGCTTCCAGGCAGATATGTGGAGATGACTTTTATTTTCTAACGAAGAAATAAATCTTTTCGAAGGAGGGAGTGTCTCATTTCTGAATAAACATCCTTTGGAGAAGAGAGCTCAGAGGAGGCCCCAGGCTCGCTGGACTTTTTAATTATTATCTTATTAAATCACCGTGAGATAAAGTTACAAAGGGGTTTCAGTCATACAATTTTCCAACACCCATTCCTTCACCAGTGTACATTTCCCACCACCAAGACTCCTAATTACCCTCTTCCCATCCCCACCCCAGCCCGCTTCTTACACTTTCCTTCTCTCTCTCTCTCTCTCTCTCTCTCTCTCTCTCTCTCTCTCTCTCTCTCTCTCTCCCCCCCCTCCTTGGTCATTATGGTTTGTGGTGCAGGTTCTGTCAGGTTATCATGTATATCCCCTTACCTACTTTCAGCATCATTTCTTGTCCAGAGTGATCATTTCCAACTGTCTTTGTCATAGTGGTCCCTTCTCTGTCCTAACTGCCCTCTCCCCCGCCCACCACTTGTGATAAGCTTCCAGCCGTGGGCCTCGTTTCCTTTGTCCATGGGTAATAGTCTCGTACTGTGTGTTTTACAGCCCACAAATAAGTGCAAGCATCCTGTGTCTGTCCCTCTTCTGACTCATTTCACTCAGCATGGTACTCTCCAAATCCGTCCATTTATAAGCAAATTTCATGACTTCATTTTTTCCTCACAGCTGCATAGTATTCCATTGTGTAAACATGCCATAGTTTATCCAGTCTGCTCACCAGACTTCTAATTCCCTTTGCTGGCAAGGAAGAGGGGGCGGGGCTCCAATGTGTCAGGTAGAGTGTGAATGAAGGGGTGCGGAGCCCAGTAGCTGGGCACTGTCCACCCCCACCTGCTCCTTCCGGTCACTCATGGCGGGGGGAGAGGAGGCCGTTTTCCACAGGGTCACTTCTGGTAGTGCTCCCGGAGCACCCCCCAGCCCTCTGCATCCCAAGCCGGCACTCTGCTCTCTCCAGTTCTGTTTGCAGTAGTGTTGTCTGCCCCGACCCTCCTGCGCCCCCTGGTCCCCTCCCCGCAGCCTCGGGCCCCTCAGCTCTGTGCCAGTCTCAGGGTTTGTTTCCCCTGGACGTTGCCCGTTGCTCTGCTTCACTTTCCGCCATGCAAGGTGAGCTCCCCACTGGGCGCCATTCTCCCTCAGACTAGTATCGCCCCATCTTGCAGCATCCACGCCGAAGCAGAGTGAGCCCTCACCTAAGAGCTGAGGAGTATTCCAACCGCGTGTGGACCAGTCTCTGTCCACTCTCCTGCCGCTGGGCCCTCGGGCGCTGGACGGCTCCTGCTTGCTGGACCGTGCTGCCTGGGCCAAGGGATGCTGAGGTCTTTGAATATCCGTGGCTCTGTGTTCTTGGGAAGGGGGTGGGGTCCTGTCCTGGGCCCTACACGAGTTCTTGATGTTCCTGTTCCTAGTACTTCCTCACCGTGGCCTCTGCAAGGAAGCAAGACCATTCCCAGCCCTGTGACCCACACCAGGGTTGCCGCGTCCGAGTTCAGGGGGAACAGTCCGAGTCTGCTTGTAAGGACCTGGCCCCCAGCTTTCCCTGCACATAAGCACGCTCAGAGCAGGAGCCAGCCCACGAAGACTCGACATGAGGGTCGGGTGTTTCATTCCTCCCGGGACAGAGGAGGGACTAATTGTCCTGGAGGTCCCATCCGTATAGGCTCCACACGTTGGCTATCCCCGGCTTCCTTCTGGTGAGAATTCTGCAGCCCACCCAGCCCCTGGCGTGGCTTTCTGCTCGGTCCTGCCCCATCTGTCACCCTACCCCAGCCAGGCCAGGCTTCTGGCTTCCCGGCACTGTTCCAACGTGGCCTTCCTGGTTTTCCGTATCTTGCCAGTCTTTTCGGCGTATCTGATGATGACAGCTGTTGCATCATGAGATGGGAACACAGGTGGATCCAGAACGTGAACTGTGATGTGGTTCTCTGGAGCTTTGCTCTGTGACTCCAAGCTGGGTCAAGGCTGCTCAGAGATGAGTGTGGGCTCTGGTTAGAAGCCAAGTCCAGCACTGGCCGGGGCAGGGGAGAGGGCGCCATGGACAGCAGTGCGTGCTTTAGGCATAGTTCGCATTCCCATAACTGGGTCCCCCTAGCCTCCCTGGGAGCAAACTCCCAAGCTCTGAGCCAGGAGTAGCCCCTGAGTACCCCCAGGGGTTCCCACCCTCCTGCCACAACATTCGCTTAGGGAAACACCCAGAAACTGTGGGATAAGATGGCCAGGAGGTCATTGTATGCATCTTGAGCAGGGTTGTTTGGTGATTCCTGAGCCCCATGGGAGGGGAGGTGTCACCATTTCTTCAGCTTCTCAGCATCTTCAGAGGGTCCTGGGTGCTGGCGTCTGCCCGTTCCCCTTGACTGGCCTTGCATAGCAGAACCACATCTCCCAAGCTTCCAAGCTGGGGACCCCCAGTTCAAGGGTCGATTGTAGGCCAGTGGCCTGCTGCTCTGACATTTCCAGAGGGAAGGGGACACTCAGACACACCACACTCTGAAAGAGCTGCTAACAGACACTGACCTCACCCACCCTGGTGATCCTGGCCACTGAGGGTCAAAAAAACAAAACTTTTTTGTTTTCAATTGAGCTTCTGTGATTTATAATACTGTTAATTATGGGTTTTTCATGCACATAATTCCAACCCCACACCCTATGCCCGTGTACCCACCTCCCTCCCCTATGGACCCCAAGGCCCCTCCCTTATAACCCGTCCCACCAACTCTGCTGTTGGAGCAGTTCTCCCCCTGTCTGACCCTCTGCTGCTGCCTTGCTGTGTATATTTAAGTCCCACATATAGGCGAGATCATTCTGGATGTATCTCTTTCCTTCTGACTGACTTCACGCGATCTGCTCTAGTCCCATCTATGTTACTGCGAAGTGCATGGTTTCATTCATTCTTGGAGCTGCAGAGTCTTCCACTGTGTATATAGACCACAACTTCTTGATCCCATTCCCCTGTAGGTGGGCATTTGGGTTGTTTCCATGTCTTGGTTGTTGTACTAAGTGCAGCAATGAGTGTAGGTGTGTATACATCCCTTTGGATGCTTTTGTGTTTGGGGGATAGATGCCAAGAAGTGGTATCATTGGGTCACATGGAAGTTCTAGTCCTAATTTTTGAGAGTCTCCATGTTGCTTTCCATAGACGCTTAATCAGATGACATTACCACCAACAGTGGCTGTCGGTTCCTTTCTCGCCATGTGCCCACTGTGGACAACACTATCTGGGGGTGTGGGGAGGGGCTCCCCAGCAGGACTCAGAGGCTCAGCAGACCAAGGTGAGATGCAGTGGCCGTGCTGGTGTGCTGCAGCTGGGATTCGGTTGTACCCCACTATATGGGGGGGGGCAGGCAGTGCCAGGGATCAAACCTGGGCCTCGGGAAGGCAGGACCCCAGTCCTGCCAGCTGCCTCCCCCGGCCCTGCCCTTTCACAAACACTTCCAGGTGACGCTCCACACGGTTCTTTGTTTCTATTGTAGGGCAGAGAGAGGTCACTGAGCTGGTCTGCCAGCCAAGCCCAGGGTGCAGGCCCCTGCAGGGAGCCCCCAAGCCTTTGTCATTTGAGCATCTCACTTCAGGTTAGGGACCTGGGGAGGCTGGTGTGAAGGAGAAACTCTCAGGAGAAACTTCCGGTTTGTCCCCTTCACTGTCCTCTGTCCCAGTGCAGGCATTTTTTGGCAGGAGCGGGAGGGGATGGATCTTTCCTCTCTGTCCAGGGTCAGGCAGCTGTGCCACCACCTCTGTTTTAGAAAGTTAGGGACCTACAGGCCAGGCCCTGAGCCTCAGTCTGGGTCTGAGTGTTCACCCAACAGAGCTAGGGTTCTGTGTCCCTCTGAACTTGGATCGGCTTCTCCACAGTCTGCACAGCTTGGAGCAGAGATGGCCACTGTCAGACCTTGCCGGCCTACAGCAGGAGCCCCCTGGGCACTGGGCAGTGAGCTGCTGGCCCCCATAGAGGTGGTCAGCCCCACAAATGCCTTCCTCAAGGCTTCCCTGCCTCCACTGTCTGCTTCACACACCCTGCCCTGCTCACGACCTTTCAACTTCATTCCACCCCCGAACCCACGCCCTGGGCCGGGCCTGCACTGCTGCTGGACCAGGGGCCCCGGCTCTCATTCCCTCAGGCCCTGCCTCATCAGCCGCGGAGGGCAGAAGTCAAGCAGGGACGCAGATAGTGTTGGCGACGATGTCCGAGGCTTCTCCCTGACATCTCAGCTGCCTCGGGGATTTCCTAGAAGTGCCCCCCAAATCTGCACTCCTTCTCTCTGAAGGGCAGGAAGGAAGGATTGAGATTAGAGTGCTGACATGTGCTGTGTGCACGCACACACACAGCCCAAACTTGTTTCTCAGGATTTGAATGCCCTGAATTATGTCTGCCACAAGCCCCGAGGAGGAGCTGGCACTACCTCTATTTGCGCGAAGACCCTTCCGAACTCTGCTCCTGGCACAGAAGCCCCCCTCCCTCACCCTTCTCAGCCCCACAGTTGGCACCCACCTCTTTCTGCTCCTGAATTAACTGCTTGCCCAGGTCCAAGTCGTGAATTCTCTCTCCCCTCATCCTCTTCCACTGCCTTTCGCTGTCCTCACAGGGGGGCTGCTGCCATATATCCCAAGAACCCCTGGGCCTGCCTGGTCTCCCTGCTGGAGCTGAGCCCGGGAGGGATGGGGCACAGGCCCCGAATTGGTACTTGAAGCATCTGGAGACTTTGGGTCTCCTCCTCCTCTCGCCCCTGCTGGGGCGCCCTGAGGTTCTGTGGTTCCCGGGGATCTGCAGGCCCAGCTCACGATCACTTTGCGGCTGACCACGGGCTGCAGGGCTGACACTCCTAGAGACCGGAGGGAAGCATTTTGTCCTCTGCAGACACCGGGGGTCAGTGGGAGAAGGTAGGGGTGGGAGGGAGTAAGGCATGCTAGAAATTCCCTCGGGGACAAAGCCCGCAGCCTCTTCTGCCGAGGCCCAGCTCGCTCCCTGTGTGCCCCCTTGCCAGCGTCTCTGTGTCAGGGGGGCTCTCAGGAAGTCGGTTGGCCGAGGAGAGCCCCACCGAGGCCTCTGTAGAAACCAGAAATGAAAGTCATCGCCGACCCCAGTCAAATCTGGTAGCTGGTGGGTGTTAGGCGAGGCTGCTGGACCCGCTCAAGGGGCCACAGCGGGACGTGGCCACGGGGGAGGAATTCCTTCTGGAAGGCCGGCACAGGAAGGGGCAGCTGACCCAGGCATCAGCCCTGAGGACCGGGACCCAAATTAGTACCTTGGATAGGGTGTCGCCAAGAGTGGCCCTTCCCACCGGCAGATGGGCGTCTGGGGCATCTGGGGGAAACTGTGACCTTGGGAGGGGCCCAAGTCAGACAGGGTGCGAGGCCAGAGCCATCCTCGGCCACTAGTCATATCTCAAGACCCCAGTTTCTCCCCATCCTATCTGGGCCCACACTCGTTTCTTCCCTCAAACCAGCAACAGTGTTAGAGCTGCAGTGGGGGGCATCAGTGCCCAGGGCCAGGGGGTCCAGCCCGGTTCTGGGAGCTCTGCCACCTGCTCTGTCCTGGGAGGTGATGTCCTCTCAGGGTGAGGGTGGTGATTTGTGGCAAGGGTGTCCCCCCGGCATGCCCTCCCCCATCAGGCCAGGCCACTGCGAGAGGGTTAACCAAGGCCCATGGGGAGGTGATTAACACAGAGGCAACAGGTGTTCACTGAATTCACCTGAATGGCTATGCTAATCCCAGACTGTCACCCAAATCCTGGGCGAGGGTGGTGTGGGGGGTGGGGCGGGCAGAGGGATCCCCGAGAAGCCACCGGTAATCTGGGCGCGGACCCTGGAGCTGTTTCGGCAACAACAGCCCAACTTTTTTTTTTTCTCCTCCTTGTATTTTGCACTTGCCTCACTGCTGGGCTGCCCCGGCCCCCTGCGGGCTCCCCTCACAACCCCTTCCAACACCTGTGCCCAGCCAGCTCCCGGGGAGTTTGTCACCCTCTGCTAGGGGTCAGCCTGGCAGCAGGGCCCCAAAGCCAGTCTCCGGGACAGGCCCTGGCAGACGTGCCTGCCGCTCTTTCCCAAGCCTCTTCTCGTCTGTTTATTTTTGTTGCAGATTTATTCAACACACAGTTAAGTGCCCATTTAGCTCTGCAAACTGTCATCACGCCCGCTTGATGAATAAGATCATTCATGGACAAAACCCTTTAAACATTTTTTACAAAGGAGGTGGGGAGGCGTGGGGAAGAGGGGGGAGGAGGAAACAGCTCTCTGGGTCAGCGAGGAGGCCAAGGACAGGGAAACCAGCGGCCGCCTCCTGCGCCTCCTGCAGCCGGGAGCAAGTGCCCTCAGACCTCAGAGCGGTCGCCCGGCGGGGTCAGCAATGCAGGACACGGGCTCTACGGTTCAGGCCTTTGTCTCAGCACCTGCAGGCATCCAGCCTGCCCTGCACCTGCTCTTCCGTCGCGGCCCTGCGCAGATTTTCCTCCTGCCCTGCTCCCCTTCTGCAGCGGTTCTGGGTGGTCCAACCTGGGACATCCTACTCTTGGGGTGCAGGCCGACAGCTAAGCCCGTGTCCCCAGGCCTTGCTCTGTAAAGACACCCGCACAGAGACACACACAGACACATAAAAACTTAGATATACACACGGACGCAGACGTAGCACACAGACACACAACACAGAGATACACAAAGACATATACACACACAAAGACATAGAAACACAGGCAGACACACAGACAGAGCATACACACAAAGACATAACTTCACAGACACACAAATAGACACAGACATAGGCACACACACACAAAGACAGATACACAGACACACAGAGACACATATGCACAGATACACAGTCACACAGAGACGCATATGCAGACAGATACTCACAGACACACATAGACACCATGGACTCACACGGACACAAGCACTCACAGACACATGCACAGACATATAGACACAAACATGGACACACATAGAGATACACACAAGGACACAGGTACATACAGAGACACACAAGGACACACAGGGATATACACAGCTCTGCTGCAGTAGCAAGTCTCTGTCCCCCTCTGACTAAGGCCAGAGCCTGTAACAGCCTTTTCCCGCCATCACTTGAAGCTCTCTGCCATCCCGGAAGCCCAGGATGCGCAATGCCACCTCCAAGGGCAGGTGCTGAGGTAACTCAGGCACTGACCACCATCCACTCGCATCCCAGGAGCCCGTGGGGCAGGAGGCCAAGTGGACAGAGGCTAACCCCAGACACACATTGAGGTGGGCAGACATATGTCCCTCAGCAGCCCCTGCCACCTTCACACGTCTCTCCTCAGGTTGTCCCTCTCAGCGAGTCTGCCCAGCCGGGTGTGGTTCACGGCCTCGGCCTCCCCTGAAGGCGAGTGACCTAACCCTCTGTCTTCTGGCCCACACCCCTCTTCTAGCCCCCAATCCAGTTTCCCTCCCACCTATGCTTCCACCTATGTTGGGAAGAGGGGGTGTCGGAGGGGGTGGCCCCTCACGTGACTGGGAAAGGGGTGTCTGGAGGACGCTCAGAGGAAGGGTCACTTCTGAAGCCCACACACAGGGCCGTGTCTTCGCCATGAGCAGGTTGACCTAGAGCCTCCCAGCCCAGAGTGGGAGGGGCCCAGGAGAAGCTTCTGGAATGCAGTTCTCTGGTGTCACGCAGGAGGTGCACTGCTTTCTCGGCAGTTGTCAGTGAGAACTCAGGCCTATGCCAGCCTCGGGCTCTGGCTTCGGACACAGATCACGCTTCTGCCTTGGAGACCCCAAAGACAGTTTTCCTTTCCCTATCTCCCTCCTCTTCTGGATTTTCCTTTCAACTATTTCTTGCTCCCCCTCCCCCATGCAAATAAATCCCAGAGGAGGAGCACATTCCTCAGAATCAAAGCAGCGGAGGAGACACAGGCTCGATCAGAGCAGGCGTTCCGCATGCAAAGCACGAAGGAGTGTCGCTTCACCCGAGCCGGCGAGGCATTGGAGCTTGCGTCTGGTAGTGCTTTCTAAGGATGAGAAATGTTTGTTTTGGTTACATGACCATCGAGTCCTGTAATACCAGCATGTGGTCGTGGCAGTTGAAGAATTCACTGACTGCAAGTTTCTCTGCAAGCTACTTTCCAGAATCAAACTGGTTTGAGGCGGTCAGGAGCAAACACCAGCTGACAGAGTGTGTGCACCCAAGCCTGGTAGTTTTATTCACAAAGGTGAAAATGAATATATATGGAAATAAAGACCACAGAAAGAATTTGTGAGTGCAATCCCAGCAAATTTCCAATGCTCAACTTACCTTACTTTTGACTTCTTTCAAGATTTATAAATATGTGCTCAGGATGGATTGTGCCTTGGAAGCTTCTTTAACCAAATGTGGTTTTACACAAGGTCACAAAGATTTTTACTTTGTGTTTTCCTCCAAAAATCTTATTTTAGATTTCATATGTAGCAGTCTGTTCTGTTCCTAGTTCATTTCTGTGTAAAGCATAAGAAACAGGTCAGAGTTTTTGTTTAATGTGTCTCACTTTTTGCTTTAGACTATCAATTTTTCCCATAGTCATTTGTTGCAAGGATTACATTTATTCATTGGGTGTCTGCTCCTTTTGTCAAAAACCTGTTATCTCTATGTCTAGTCACTGTCTTTCATTGAAAGACACACTAGTCTTTCATTGATCCATCTCAATATATGCCAATACTAGACTCAATTATTCTAACTTTTTATAGTAAGCATTGAAACCAACTAATATTCATCTGTCACTTTTTTTTCTTCTTTTGCAAAATGTTTTGCTATTTCAGGTCCTTTGCACTTCCTTTTGAATTGTATGGCCACCTCATTCATTTCTCTGGGATAACCCACTCAAAGTTTTATTGGAAATGCAATTAAATCTAGAAATCAATTTAGGTAGAGTTGACATCACAGCAGGACCTAGGAAACAAGGTCTATCTCGGTCACACACCCTGCAGTGCTTGGAAGGGCCCACCTGGATCGAACCTGGGATTCCCACAAATGAAGTGTTTTTATTGGTACTTCAGAGAGAGATTTGGCAATACCTGTTAGGTCGGAGATGTCACTATTAGCAGACATGGCAATTCCAAAGAGTCATGCATGCATGCCCAGTCATCCTTCCTCTGTCTCAGTGCTCTCCATTTCCATCATCATTCCTTGACAAGGGTCTTTTTCGAGCACATCCTGGCTGTGCTGTTTGCATGGTATGAAACCTGCAAACTTTTGAGCCATTTCCCTGCCAACTGACTAAGCTATAGCTCTCCATTTGATTAGCCCTTCTTTCATTGCTTCCAGTGATGTTTGATAGCTAGTGTTCACATCGTCCATTTTGTGGATCAGATTTATTCTGAATTGGTTCCTAATTCTGACAAGGAGTGTGTTCTCCTGAGTATTCAGAGGGACTAGCCACAGGTCTCTGGGTTTTTCCACAGGCCAGCCCAGAACACTCCTTTTTGTTTGTCACTCCTGCAGACTCTGCCTTGGTTTCCCTAGCTTCTCAGTTTTGTTTTTTTCAGTTAGGGTGTTGCCCATGGAGCCTTGAATCACAGGCTCAAAATGTTGCTGGGGCAGCAGACACCAGCGATCTTGCAGCTCAAAGCAATTTATTCTCTTTTGATTCCTGAGAAGTTCTCTAATGTGTTCAGCTTGCTGGCATCAGTGGACCCTTCTCAGCCCTCATGTTACTTGATCTTTCCACGTGTCCACCTTTCCCTCATTCTCAAATCCCATTTCTCTAGATTTGATGTCACTGCCTCTCTATATAAGTTTTAGAATCGTTTCATTGATATTTGTAAAGTAGCTTCAATTTTTTTGGTGGAGGTTTGGGATTACATTGAGTCTGTAAGTCAATTAGAGTGATTGCTTTGAGAGACATGGGTCAGATTTTCTTTTATTTAGCTAATTTTTATTTTGAATGAAATCCATCATTCTTTTTCTTTTATTTTTATTTATTTTTTTACAAAGTTCTCAGGTTTATGTCTCAGTAATACAATATTCAAACAACCATCCATTCACCAGTGCCCATATTTCACCACCAAAAACCACAGTATACCCCCCGTCCCCGTCCCCCCACCCCCAACTGTATAACTGATGAATTTTACTTCATTTTCTCTTTACCTTGATTATGTTCCATATTTGAACACAAAAATCACTATTATTGTTGGAGATTCCCCCCAAGAAAGACAGCTCTACTACTAATGTGGCCGCGCGGTTCGGAGTTGGCCCAATCCCGCATCCCGGAGCCATGTTAGTTGCTGCTCAGTGTCGCCGGGGCTCTATCTGGAGAAGGTGTACCAGTTGTACCTCCTCCGTCTGGATCCCCGGTGTTGCTGGCCTGGTTTCGGGTCCGGAGCATTCTCCGGCCACGTTGCTCACCAGAATGCCCGGCTGCTTCTCTGAAATCCATCATTCTTCTTGGGTAAGAGCAGTGAAGTGGCCACAGCTGGAACCTGAGTCCTCCAAAGGCGACTTGGGAATGAGCTGTCACAAGGTGATGAATGACTGAATTGGTCCCCTTGTAGATGTAAACTCCAACCACTGCTCATTAGAATCATTTTTAGGGACAACAGGTGATCTTTCAGAGACCTGGGTTTATTTTTTTTATATTGGGTGACAGAAGTCACAATTGTATTTTTCTTGAGGTAGCGGTTCTGATTTGGGAGACTGCAGGGCCGTTTCTCCCAGACACTGAATACGAGTTTGTTTTAAGGACGTGTTGACGGTTCATATCTTCTCCCAGCTCTTGTTCTTACATCCCCCTTTTGCAAGACTGAGTTTCTTATGTTGTGTAGACTCACAATTCCTCATCAACATGTGCTGTCCACTCCATCCCACGTACAGCCTCTCTTTCACTGACTGTCCACCTACCCACCCTCACAAACCTGGCCCCCATTACATTTTTTTCTTATACTTCCTTGCTTTGTTTCTTTGCACTTGGAGATCTGCATTAACTCTTTCTAAAATCTTTGGTGCCTGTAAAAATTAAGCAGTGGTCATTGATTGGAAACCATGGAAAGGATAGCAACTAGGGCTTTGGATTTGTTGATGGATTTGTCAGTTGTTTGGAGGGAAGGGATTTATTGAGGAAATATGGAGAATATTTCCAGAGTTTAAGGAAGTCATTTCTAGGCTAAGAAAGTCTACTGCATGGCCAATACATGAGTAAAAAAAGACTCTCGTCAAGGAATGGTGATGGAAATGGAGAGCACTGAAACGGAGGAAGGCTGGCCATGGAGTCTTCCTGGGCATGTATGCATGGCTCTTTAGAACTGCCATTTCTGCTAATAGTGACATCTCCTCTCTGACCTAACAGGTATTGCCAAATCTCTCTCTGAAGTGCCAATTGACAGCCGTGTATGGGTATGATCAGGCTTAGGGTTTTGCAATCTGATTGGTATAAAAAGAATTTAATTGTCATTTTAATTTGCATGTTTCTGTTTACTGGTGAGGTGGGGTCTGTTTTCACATATTTATTGTTCAATTTTATTTCTTGATGTCGTGTCTTAAATACCCTTTGTTCATTTTTCTTACTCATTTAAATGATTGCTTTCTCTTATGGTTATTGAGTCTATTTTTTTCAGTCTATGCTTCTCTTTTCACTATATTTTAAATAATCTCCAACTTTTTCAGTGTTAACATCTCTTTGAAAGAGTTAATGTCTCTGGGATATAATTGTGCATGTAAAGAAAGTTTTCCTCTTGTATGAATAAGCACCATTCATTTCACCAGGGAAAATACCTGTTTTCCCTGGGTTGTAATGATACCTCCTCCATATACCAAGAGATTCACGTCTACTTCTTTGTTTCTCTGTCTATCCATAGAGAGAGAGAAACTCTACATACATCTTTAGATCTGTAGCTTATCTGTCTCCATTTGTAAAAGGTAAATGTCCTTCTGATAATAAAAGTCATTTAATTATTTGACTTTTATTGAGCCTGCCTGGTAAGATTAATCTTTCTGTCTCTGTCTCTCTATCTCTGTCATCTCTCACCATCTTTCTGTGCTGGAAATTAAACCAGCTCTTCCACTTGTAAGGAAGCCTTACAACTCTACCACTGAATCACCCGCCTCCCTGCTCTTAACTTTTCTTTATAATCTCTTCAGCAACACAATTGTTTTAGGTCACTAGTTTCCAGCCTTTTCATACCTGCAGACTGGCTCCAGCCTGATACAAGGGCATGGACTGACCTTTTGAGCCACTGCTTTAGAAGGCTAGGTCATGGTGGGGAACAAAACCCACCTCTATTAACAACTGGGTTGAAATTGCACTGGATTTGTACATTAAATAGGGGGTTATAGTTTTGGTTAAGCTGTTCTTTGTTTTGTTTTGTTTGGGGGACACAACCAGGTGATGCTCAGGGATTACTTCTGACTCTGCACTTAGGGATCACTCCTAGTGGTGCTTGGGGGACCATATGGATCACAGGGACTGAGCGCCCTCCTGCTGTACTACCATTCTGGCCCCTGTTTTTAAATTCCTTAAGTCTCTAAGTTCTTTTCATCATTTCAAAAGTAATTCACTGCCAGTATCATTACTACATGTTTTGTAGTTTTTGTCAATGTTGTAAAATATTTCCTGTTTTTAAACTGTAGGTTTGTAATAACACTGGTGATTTTGTATATGGGTCTGTATACTCTGCTAAAGTCCTCTCATCATTCTATCATATGTGAACACTGACAACCTGCTTTCAATTTTTCTTTTCCTTTTTACTTTTAGATTTTGCTTTGTGGAAGCTATTCTAGAGGTAGTGGTACCCCAGTGGGTGCAGCAGGATTGACCCCCAAACTCATTCCTGAGAATGTCTATATAGGCTGTGTACATAGGCTTTATTTTACTTTTTAATTTTTTTCAGTTTGTGGGGCCACACCCAGCAATGCTCAGGGCTTACTCCTGGATCTGCGTTCAGGCATCATCCCTGATAGTGCTCTGGGGACCCTAGAGGATGCCAGGGATAGAACCCGGATCAGCTTTATCCGATGTACTATCTCTTTGATCCTGATCTAAGACATTACGTGTAATTAGGAACCATTGGTAGGTTAGTTTTGGGATCTAGGATCCCTCAACTTTTTTCCATATCAACCAGTATAGTGGGAGCTTTTTGCTTTTGGAAAGCAAGGGGAGCCTGCATGGCATGGGAGTCTACTGTGTGTTATTGTTGCTTGTTGTTGTTGTTGTGTGCATGCACATGAACATCGTGCTCGTCAGTGACATCCAAGTTTCCAGGGTCCACAGCTTTAGCGGGTGATCTCTTGGTCTGCACCATATAAGAATCATCAAGGGCTACAAAGATTCATTTCCTGGACCTTGTCCTAGAAGTAAGGAACTGGAAAATGCGGAAAATGAGAACTCAGAGAATTCGTGGTTTGTTCCTGTTTTTAAAAGACCAGGGGCTGGAGTGATACTACAGCAGGTAGGACATTTGTCTTGCAGATGGCCAACTCGAATTCGATCCTCGGCATCCCATATGGTCCCCGGAGCACTGCCAGGAGTAATTCCTGAGTGCAGAGCCAGGAGTAAACCTGAGCATCGCCAATTGTGACCCAAAAAGCCAAAATAAAATTTTTTTTTTTTTTTGCTTTTTGGGTCACACCTGGCTCTGCACAGGGGTTACTCCTGGTTCTGCACTCAGGAATCACCCCTGGCGGTGCTCAGGGGACCATATGGGATACTGGGATTCGAACCCGGGTTGGCCGCGTGCAAGGCAAACGCCCTACCCGCTGTGCTATCGCTCCAGCCCCCAAAATAAAAATTTTTAAAAAACATACCTCCAGATTCTTAAAGTGACGTGTGGCCTTTATACAGTGCCTTCAACAATTGGCAGCACCTGAGCAGATGAGGCTGGGGGCGCCATGGTGTTAAAAGACTGGTAGAGCAGGAAGGTGAGTAAAGACGAGGAAAGGGGAAGAAAAAGCTTCAGGAGGGTGAAGAGCAGGTAGAATAAGGGCTCTCAGAGGGAGGCGTATGTGGAAAGGTAAATGGTGGCTCAAAGGTGACACATTTGAACCTTATACTGATCTAGACAACCTCCTAAAGAGAAAGGGGGTAGGAAATGAGAATTATTGAAATCCTAACCTGCAACCATTGCAGTTGCTGGGCTGAGTAAGTTTCAAGTGTCCCGGCTATGATTTCAAATGTAGATGCAGTCTGGGACATTTTTCATGTTCTTGTTCTGTCTGGTTTGGTTGGCTTATTAGCCCACCTCGGTACTCTGGAGCTACTCCTGACAGTGCCCAGGGGGCCATGCAGTGGCCATACAAAACTCCAGCCCTTTCAGTCATCTCCCTGCCCTAAAACTGACTGTAGATGCCTGACTTCCTGACTTCCTGCACAATAAGTTAGCTTTCGGTTGTTTCGTTCTGGTTTAGCAAGTGATGGGGTGCAATTTCCGGGGTTAGGAGGCCCTGCATTCTTTGAACCAGAGATTGAAAAGAACTGGGAAGAAGAGGGGTGGCCTCAAAAATCTGCTTTTTTCCTTTTTTGGTGGCTTCTGTGTTTTATTTGCTTATCTTGACATCTGTTTGGAATATAGCATTGTGTTAGTAAATATCAGGTAGACAGCATGTTGACTCGACACATCATGCATTGTAACATGATTGCTATTATAGTGGTAATTAGCACCCCTCTCTCATCACTTGAATATGCTTCCTCGGGAGCTTTGGGAACAAGTAAGCCCTAGTCTCTTAGCAAGTTTGATGGTTAAGATACAATACTGATTCTATCTTCACTATAATCGCCATCGAATCTCCAGGGCTTATTTCTTGTTTGTTGTGAGTTTGTACCCTTAAACAAGCCCTCTCATATTCCTCTACTCTATCCCATCAGAGCTACTCTTTTGCTTTGTTTTAGTGAGTTTGGCTCTGTTAGATCCATGGCTAAGTGATGTCCTACAAAACTTGCCTTTCTCAGCGTGACTTTCTCACTTAGAATAATGTGTTAAGTTCCAGCTGTGTTGTTGCAAATGGCAGCTGAGCTTTCTCGTGGTTGAGTCATATTCCACTTAAAATGCAGTCATGATTTTGCTCTGGCTGAGGATAATTGCATGTGCAATTGTGGAACAATGGGCTGTATCATAGAGCTGAGGTGTGGAGAGGGTTATAGCATCAAGGTCTGTGCACGTAAACTCTCTGCTGATCACACAACAATGCAACCGCCCAACAACACACTTCTCAGAGCATGTCCCCATTGTTAATGCATGATCATGTATACAATATCCTCTTAATCCATTCATCCATTGATGGCCACTTAAGTCATTTCTATTTGTTTATTTTTATTTAGGGACCACACCCAACATTACTTAGAGGCTATTATTCCTAGCACTGTGCTCAGGAGTGATTCTTGGTAGTGCTCAAGGGAATCATAAGTGGTGCCAAGGATTCAAACCAGGGATTCAAACCAGGGATTCGAGTCAGCATACAAGACAAATGCCTTACCTACTCTTTCCACCCCCTAGGTTATTTCTATATCCGAGCTATGAAAAGTAATGTTGCTATGAAAACTGAAGTAGGAATATCTCTGTAAACAGCCAAAGCAAGTCTGGGGAGATACTCAAGTGGCTGGAATACGTGTTTTGCATGCAAGAGAACTGGGTTCATTCCCCAGCTTCACACAGCCCCTGGGATCAACAGGGATGAGCTCTAAGATTGCCAGGTATGTCCCCACCCACCCAAGAATAAAACCAAAATTAAACAAAACACCAAACCAAGCTGGAGGGAAATAAATCAAAGTCAGTCATTTCATGCTTCCTGGTTCTAAACTACATGATAAAGCTACAATAATAATTTTAAAAGTATGGTCCTGGCATGTAAAAATCTACCTAGGACCATAGAACAGACACATATAATTCAGAACTATATGCAGAATAATTCATAATGCAGAACTAGACACATATAATTCAATAATTTCACTGTAGCACTGTCATCCCATTATTCATTGATTTGCTCAAGTGGGCACCAGTAATGTCTCCATTGTGTGAGACTTGTTTTTGCTGTTTTTGGCATATCGAATATGCCACAGGTAGTTTGCCAGACTACCATGCGGACTGGATACTCTCAGTAGCTTGCTGGGCTCTCCGAGAGGGATGGAGGAATTGAACACGGGTTGGCTGCATGCAAGGCAAATGCCCTATCCGCTGTGCTATCACTCCAGTCCAAGTCAATAATTAATATTAAAAATTGCCTGAATTTCTTTTAGCTTAAAATTGATAATTTTCTTTCTTTAAAACTGCAAAGTTAGCTCAATTCACACTAGGTAGCACTGTCGCACTGTCATCCCGTTGTTCATGGATTTGCTGGAGCGGGCACCAGTAACGTCTCCATTGTGAGATTTATTGTTACTGTTTTAGGCATCTCGAATACGCCATGGGTAGCTTGCCAGGCTCTGCTACGCAGGCGGGATACTCTCAGTAGCTTGCCAGTCTCTCCGAGAGGGAAGGAGGAATCAAACCCGGGTTGGCTGTGTGCAAGGCAAATGCCCTACCCACTGTGCTATCGCTCCAGTCCACACTAGGTACACACCACAAGTCCTCCATCCTGGAGCTTACCCAAACCTTGGGTCAGGTGATCAGGTGATATTTTAGCCATTGCTCATTATTGTTTGTCATGGACGACAGAATCCCTGGGGAGGAGGCAGCACCGGAAGAATCTATGAGGCGGGAGTAGTCCGTTTCAGATACAATTAATGGGCCCTTTATCTTTGTTTGCTTAAAGAAGGTAAATTTCCCAGGGCGAGATGTAATCTTCATGCACTTTCACTTAAGGAGATGTCTTTTGACCATTTTTTGAGCAAATGAATTGTAACCAGCAATACAAAATAAATCATTTAGGGCCTGCTATTGGGAGCAGGCTTGGGTGGTGGTTGGGAAAATTGGAAATAATGGTGGTGGGAAGATGTAATGGTGATGGGATTGGTGATGGAATATTATATGTAATACTATGAACAACTTTATAAAAGTATAGAGAACCTCTTCAAAAACAACAACAAAATAAATAAAAGAAGGTAAATTTCAGTGGGGTGTTGGATACTGGCAATTTCTTGATTACTAAAGGGGGAGCAATAGGCCACAAGTTTGGAACCCCCTGCTAACTAACTAATCTTGGCCTTTCCTCCAATCCAACCACTCCAAGTGACAGTCACTGTCCTCGAGAGTCTATAGCTATAAAGCATCCTCAGTGCTCAGCATTGTGTCTGCCAGGGTCTTCCAACATAAACGTAGGAGCCGTTCTGGCAATTTAAGCTTTGAAGAATGGGTTCAAACTCTCAGGTAACCCCTCCTAGCCATGGCAGGCCCTGGGAGTCAGATCCTAAAGGTAACCTGCCAGAAATACTGTCTGGACACTTAGTCCCCGAAGCAGATAATTGCCAAAAAACTTCAACACTTCTTCTGCCCATGCTCGGGAGACTTCTCTACCACACCTGCTTGAAAATTAATCGCTCGCATGTAGCTGTCTCCTCCTATTTCTTGCTTCTAAATCCAAGTCCCATGAGGATGCGTCTGATAGCCAGACCCGAGATCAGATGACAGCACCCTCGCTGGGTGAGGCCTGCAGTTGTGCATTTCCTGGCTCCTACCTTGGACAGAGAGAATTAGAGATGTGGCAAGTTACCAAAGTGGAGGGAGGAGCTGAAAGTTGTAGGCTAATAATCAACATCCTCTTCTGCTAGAATCCTCTAATGGATTCCAATGCAGAATCAGTGTTTGCGATTATGTATGGTTCTAAAGGAACAGAGAGAGACACACGTTCAGTTGTCCAGAGATCTCTTGGGGATCCTTAAAACCCTCCCCTGGGACTCAGTATTCACACATCACTTGCTTCCAGTGAGATGGAAGTGTGGGGGATAAAGAATTCTGCATCACCCACAAAACACTCTATAGGAAGTCTTGAGGGAGGGTGCTAAGAATGCCCCCCACTCCTCTGGAAATTCCCTTCCTGTTTCCACGCACCGTGTCTCGGTGACCCTCCCTGCGATCTGGCAGACTCTTCCTCTATTTATAAAGCGGCATTTCTGGGTAGTAGCGCCTTGGCGAATGTCAGGCAGCGGCGGTGCCAAGACAGGATTAGGGTTCTGTGCATCTTGATAGCACCCATTGCTCCCAGAAGGGACGATGGCTAAAATTACAGCGTCCAGCCCCACCTGACCCCCGGCCACTCGCCCATCAGGCCCACTTTGGGAACAGCTAATGTTCCCTGCCCCTTGCGGGGATCAGGTGGCCACGGCCTGCAGCCAAGGCCCCTCTCTGGGGCTGTGGGACTTCAGGGTGTGTGGCGGAAGCCACATCACCTGGGATTAAAGGATTGCCCCTCTTTAAATCCGATCTCGCCGAGTTATTAGCAGACTGTTCTTTGGCCACTGTTTCCACCCCTGTTCATTCAAGACTATCATTTGATCCAGAGAACTAGATCTCTGGATTCAGGGAGATCTTTCCAAGCCAGAAAGCCAAGTGGGAAGATCATCATTAGCAAGACAATGGTCACCTAATACTGTTTTACCAGCCACTCTGCCAGCCTCAAGGGGATAGAACTCGACACAGAGCAGGGGCTTGGTCAGATCCGGACGGGACAGGCATGTGACCAAGAGGGGCCAGGAGCAACTGACTCATGGCCAGACTACAGATGATGGTGCTGACATCAAACTCATGCTGTCCACCCCCAGACAGGTCCTCATGACCTCACCTCGGAGCTATTTGAGCAGTCTCCGC
The DNA here is from genome assembly GCF_027595985.1 of Sorex araneus. Lineage (NCBI taxonomy): Eukaryota > Metazoa > Chordata > Mammalia > Eulipotyphla > Soricidae > Sorex > Sorex araneus. The sequence continues at coordinate 157,745,496 of NC_073304.1, read as the reverse complement.
CCCAGCTATTGCCTTCAATGGCTCTGTCCCTCAATTCGCCCCAAGAGCCTGGTCCTCCCTACTCCAAAATGTCCAAGGTGGCCTGAATAGTTTTTTATTGTTTCTTTTGCTGTCGATAAGCTTTGGGGTTTTCTGTCCCATGGGTGAATTTTTGTTTTTGTTGTTTGTGCTATTGGTTACAGATCTCAACAAATTATTGCCAGGGTGAATGCTATGGGACTTTTCGCCATGCTTTCTTCTAGGATCTGGATGGCAATTCAGTCTGATGTTTAAGTCTTTGATGCATTTCAAGCAAATTGGTGTGAGTGGTGTGAAATAGGAGCCTAATTTCATCCTTCTGCATGCCTTAGCCAGTTTTCTTAACACCACATGGAGGGGAGACTATTCTTTCCCCGTTGTGATAAATCAAAAGCTGAAAAACATGTTAGCTTGGAAGATGATCCTACAACCCAATTTTTCTATGATAGTTCATGTAGTTTAATATCACAGGGTAGATGTAGTTTAATATCAGACTCACTGTGGGATATTGAAATCTGCAACAGATTGAATCAAGAGCTGTATATGGTCTCAGTAAATGAATTCTTATTGTGGAAGTTAGAACACTAATAGAGGAAGGGTATATGTGGGATTTGAGATATGGGGACATCTGAGATCATTATAAATCCAGAGACTGTAGGATATACTATTTTCCTTCTTCTCTCAGGTTATTCCTGTCTTGACTGAAGCCTGTCACAGCTTTGATGGATAATGTTCTCTTGGTGGTACTGTGATGTTATCATGCAGTGTTAACCAAGTCTTGTTGCCTTCAGACCTGTATGGAATCCAAATATTCAGTCATACGATGAAGTAGGAAAGTATTAACAACATGAAGAAAATTAAGTTGATTACTGGAATAAACTCAAAAATAGCATAGATGATGGAATTAAAATAAAAGTTATTTTAAAAAACCTTATTGTGATAGTTATAATGGTCCGAGATTTTTTTAAAAAAATTCCAGTCTATAAGACCAACAACAGATTGCTAGGAGGACTGGTCAATGGTTGGAATCTACCACAAGTGTGTGTTGGGTGGAGAGTAGGTAAGCTAGAGAAGAAACCAATATGACAATAATAGCTGGGTATGGTCATGCAGGACAAGATTTGAGGGTTAAAAGTAGGTAAAGGGATATTCTTGTCAGTATTGCAAACCACAATGCCCCAAAGAAGAGAGAAGAGGGGAGAGAGAGAGAGAGAGTCCCTGCCATAGAGGCAGAGGCAGACTGGGGGTAGGGTGGGGAGTGATAGGAGAGAAACTGGGGAGACTGGTGCTGGAAAATATACACCAGTGGAGGGATGGGTATTGGAACACTGTATGACTGAAACTTAATCATGAACAGCTTTGTAAGGGTCTATCTCACAGTGATTCAATATGAAAAAATAAGTAAAGAAATAAAAACTGACATCATTGGTCATTGGCCAATCTATCCTTCAAAAAAGAAAAGTTAGTCTTTAAAAGAGAATGAAAATAAAGTTCCAAAAGAACTAAAACCACTGAAAAGTAACTATATATTCAACACACTCTTCCTATGATTTACATTTTCCTAACATATTGCTGACAGTGCAAATGAAAATAATGATTTGTTATGGAGCTTTTGATATGTCGAGAAAAAATAACAAGTATAAATAAAAATTAAATGTATGCATATCATGTACATGCATATAAAATGCTTTCTTGTTTGTAAAACTTTTTAAAAAGCAACTTGTGAAGTGAAAACTGCCTTGTGGAACTGATGGCATTTGTGTAGAGAAAATGGATGACAATAGCACCAGAAATGGAAGTACAATCTTAAACTATCTAAAGTAGTATATCACTTGAAGGCAGAATATGGTAAGTTTAAGACCTACACTATAAACGTCAGAGAACATTCAAAGTAACTAATAATTATCTTTATCATATAGCTACATACATATGTGTTGAGATCAGCTATTTTATCAGGCACATGAATGCATAAGGTTGTTGTTGTTTAATACGTTGACCATTTTATGATGAAGAAATGACTTGCAAAAAGGACCATAAAAATACCCCGTTGAAAAAGACATCAATGGGGCTGGAGTGATAGCAGAGCGGGTAGGGCATTTGCCTTGCACGCAGCTAACCTGGGTTCGATTCCCAGCATCCCATATGATCCCCTGAGCACCACCAGGAGTTAATTCCTGAGTGCATGAGCCAGGAGTAACCCCTGTGCATTGCTGGGTGTGACCCAAAAAATCCAAAAAGAAAAAGAAAAAAGACATCAAGGGAGGGTAAAGAACAAATAGAAAACAGATAGCATTCTGTAGAAATGTCTTTGCTAGGGGAACCATGGGTGTGGTTGCTGCCCTCCTCAGGTGCACCTAGAAATTTATCTAATATCTAATATTCCTGAAGAATTTCAAGTATTTCCAAACTTGTAATGGTTGTGGGGAGAAAAGGAGGAGATGGGAGAGAGAGAAAAGACAAGGTGGTGGTGGAGGAGGTGGGGATGAGAATTCTCAGAAAACAAATGTACAGATGGGGTCAGATATCAAGGATGTTTCAGAGAATGTCCCAGTTCTATAGCACCAACCCAGTGATTCAGGACATCTGTGTACAAGGAGCTTAAACCAGAATAGATATTCGCTAAAGTTCAGCAAGATGCTCTGTTATTGAAGAGAGATTTGGGGATGTAATCCTTTGGTCAGATATCTGTGTTTTGCAAACATGCTTCTTCTACCTCTTAGTCTACTTTATAGCATCTATTGTTGAATAAAAGCTTAGCATTTTGATGCCTTCTAATTGATCAACTATCTCTTATGGTTATGATTTCTGAGTCTTTTAAAGCACTCAGAATCTATGTTTGGATCACAAAGATATTTTCTTAGGCTTTCTTCCACAAATCTTACAGTTTAGGTTTTTATGTTGTATGATATAGTGTCTGATACATTTTGTTTGGATTTGGGGGCATTTGGCTATGCTTACTCCTGGCACTATGCTCAGGGATCACTCTTGGCAATGCTTGGTGAACATATGCACCATATGTGGAACAGGGATTGAACCACATTGCTGCAAGCCAAGTGCTTTAACCGCTGTACAGTCTCTCTAGCCCCTAATATGAATTAGCCATTGTATATGGTCTCAGTAAGAGTTTATTATTTCTCATGTAGACAAACAGCTGCTCTGGCATCACTTGCCAAAGGGTTCCTTTGTCCATGGAGTTGATTTAACATCCTATTGAAGATCAAGTTATCATTTAAACATGATTCTGAATCACATCTCTCTACAGCATTTTATTTATCTATTTGTTTATCCTTGGATTAGCAAGATACCATCTGATAATATAATAGTATATAATAAATCTTGAGACTACATAGTGTGCCTTTCAATAATACTTCCCTTTTAAAAAGTTGGATATTTCAAATTATCGTGTAGTAAGTGTTTTTTAAACACAGTATCATGCTGTTAATTATAACACAAATATATAAATTGATGTAACCAATAATTATAACCCCAGAAAACCTGTCAGTTGCTCCCTAAATCGTGCACCCCCGATCTGGTTTTCCTCTATAGCTTTGTCATCTCAAAGTGTCAGATCAACCAGTAGCTTTCAACCATGAACCAGTGCCTGCCAGCAGACATAGAAAGGTTGAAAATCACTGACATAACAGCTATACATTATGTCAATTTTTGAGACGGGGCTCTTCTGCTCAATAAAGTTCCTTTAAGCTTGAACCTAGATTGTGACTATAGGAACCTCCTTCCTTTTATTTGTTGAGTAAATAACAAATCTCTATTTATGGACAGGCTGCGGTCTATCTATCCAATCATCGACAACATTGTTTTACCAGCAATTAGAAGCAGAACTGCCACGAACATCCATATATGGGCTTTAGCATCATTGTACTCTCGTTTTTCTAAAATTGTTCTTTTTAGGATTGTTTTAGATACTTGTTTTGTTTAATATCAGCCCTTTACTAAAACATTAAAAATGTTAAAGGCCACATAATGGGAATTTTTTGTTTAAATCACCTTACTCATTATTGGGTGTTCAGACTTTCTGTTTCTTCATCATTGAGTCTTGGTTGGTTGTATATTTTCAGGAATTTCTTCTAGCTTGTCCAGTTTTTTGGTTTTGTTTCTCATAACCCTTAGCATTGGATGTCCTATAGTCATGCCTCATTTCTTTTTTAAGTGATATTATTTATTTGAGTTCTCTTTTTTTTACTTGGTCAGTATAAATAACGTTTTTCCTCTTTTGTTTATCCTAAAAAAACAAAACCCGCTTGGATACCGCACTCTCCATTGTCTCTCTCTCCTTCAGATACTAACGGTTGCATAATGTATTCAGAAGCTCTAAGGTTGGGTGCTGATGTCTGCAACTGTTTGGCCTCTTGATGAACTGGCCCATTGGATGAGACTGGATGTACCAGATATCTACTCAGCCCTCACTCAAAGTCTTTCCCCAGGATCTTTGGTGATTAATGGTTTTATGTGCGAGGGATCTTTAGGTCATCTCAGGTGAAAGGATAAAGCTTCACCGGCTGATTCAAGCTCACATTGTAGGTCCCCAAGACTTCCCCTAAAGATAACCCTGCTCCCAACACTAGGGTTTTTCCTACTGGAAAAAAAAAGCACATCCACTAAGTTTTATTTTATTCCTTGGCTCTAAAACTATAAGAAAAATGGCCCTTACCTTTGAAAGGTTTACTAGTGAGCTGGGGAGTTAGAAATAGAGCTCAGCAGTAAAGCATTTACTTTGTGTACAAAATGAGTTCTTGGGTTCTAATCTCTGGCACTGCAAAGAGGGTAGCAGAGGAAACAGCAAGGAGAGGAAAAGAGAGGAGGGGGAGGCTGGGAAGGGAAAATGAGAGGGGAGGGAAGAGGAGGGAGAGGGAGGGGGAGGGAAGAAGGGAAGGAGGAGAAGGGGGAGGGGAGAGGAGGGAAGGAAAGGGGAGAGGAGGGGAGGGGAGGGGAGGGGATGGGAGAGGAGAGGAAAGTTCCAACTCATCAAACAAGAGGAAACTGAATCCCTAAGTGATTAGTGCTGTGCACAATTGTGAGCCAAGAGAGACAGAGCCCAGGCTGCCTGTGTGCTGCGCAGCACAGGACTGTTTTAAATGTAGTAGTAGTTATTTATTCAGCCACTGTTAAGCTGATTGAAGCAGGCATGAACTCCAAATCCCTGTTCTTTTAATTAAAAAAACTTTTAATGTTTTATAAAGTTGTTCACAATAATTGTTTACGTTCAATAGTTCAACACCAATCCCACCACCATTGCACCTTCCCACCACCATTGCACCTTCCCACCACCACCCCAGCCTGCCCCTTAGGCAGATGCTACACAATTTACTTTGTGTTGCTTGCCATGAATAGTATGAGATGTCACATGGCTGCGAAAATGGCTGGGCACTCCTGGAATTCTAAAAGTTTTTAATATTTGGGGTCCAGAGGCATATCCATGGTGTGCTGCTCTCTTCCAAGATTCTTTGGTGAGTGTCTGGATTATGGCTGTTAATGTGCTTAACCGGTACCCAGAGGCAGTTCTTGGGCATGACTGCCAGGAAACATGAAGCCTAGAGTTTTCAGTCACTGGTCCCGCATACCTGGGTTTTTCAGTGGGTTCATTCTCATGTGGTGGGGGCGGGGGGTTCGGGACGAGCCTTTGGAGGTCAGCTTTGAGTATGAGTTCTGAGGTTTGTGGTTGTCAGGGTTCATTTGGGGGAAGACAGAGGGACACACTGACCCCCCTCTGAGGTGCCCAAGTGAAATCAGCCTGGCACGGGGTGGGGAGACATCTCTATGGTGTGCTGCTCTTCTCCGAGATTCATTTCCAAATCATGGTCATTCATGCACTTAAATCACCTGCTTTTGATCTCTTTCAAGATTTATTTATGGGTCTCTGAAGCAAGGCTGATAAGTGAGCTTGTATAGCTGAGCCAGAGGTGGTTTTTGAACATGACTTTCACATACTTAACTTTTGGCTGTTTAATTTCCTCGAAAACTTGGTCCCAAGTTGTTGGATTCTGGTGGTCAGAGGCACAGCAGCAATTTGGGGGTATCAGGAAGCCTGAAGGCACCATCTGGCTGCTGATGCACTCGCCCTGAAGATACAGGTTGATCTGCCGGGTGGCACCATACCCCCCCAGTACAGAACTCTTGCATCATACCAGCTGCCACATACCAATGAGAACATGCCAGGCAGTAAGTCTTTAATCTCAAGACAGACTCCTTTAGGTTACTAATATCAATCCCATTTTACAGGTGAAGGAACAGGTAAACAGTAAATGCACGTTTCTAAGAACACCCAACAAATCCCTGCCAGGATCTGAATTCCCTGGAGCCACTGCAGAATCTCAGAGATTTCAGTTTCTGTGCCCACTATAGTCATTTTCTCGCTTGGTTGATTTCATTCCTTTCATAAGCAACTCCATTCTGTCATTCCAATCTGAAGCATTCAGCCCTTGAACGCCTGTGTCCAGAAAGGAGTGCACACCTTCACGGGCTTATCTGAGTCAGAAGAACTTGGTTGCTTTAGTTCATGTTTTGTTTTGGGCTTCCTAAGTGGGGCCCCATCAGCTGTTCTCAGCCAGATAGGGGTTGATTGACCCCTATGACCATGGTTGAATGACCATGATTCAGATCTAGGGGTTCAGTGCTAAAGGTATTGCTTAGGGCCCTGTGGTCTCCCAATTATCCCAGCACTACTGAGGGTTTCTAGGGCTCGGAGCTCAGGGGACCATATGATGCCAGGAGCCAAGCATGCTAGGAATATGCCCTAACCACTACTCTCTCCTGGCTCCTTGGCTGCCTTTAGAGTATTTATGAGTCAAATGTCAAATGGAAATTGGCATGCTGGAAAAAAATAATTTAAAAAATGGAGAAAGTTCTTTCATGCTGGAGTCCATCTTGATATGGAACCAAGTATTGTTTTATCCAGACTAAATTTCTAGGTAGACATAGGTGACTTCTGTGCACTTTGAGAGAAATAATCTAAAATTCATCGTGGCCAGAGAGATAGTAGTGGGGAGGGTGCAGCCAATTTGAGTTCAGTCCTGGATACTGCACATGGTCCCAAGTCCACCAGGAGCAAGCCCTAAGCATTTCTAGGTGTGGCCTCCAAACCAAAAATCTTTTTGTTGTATCTTAGAAAAAAATGTCTTCAAAGTAAGTGGTGGGACCAGGGAGATTGGTCAAAGGACTGAATGCATGCTATGCATGGAGGAGCCCCAGGTTCAATCCCTGGCACCTCACAGATCCCCAAGAGCCTCTGCAACAGTCCCCTGAGCACTGTGTTGGGAGCAGACATTGAGCACTGGGGGGTGAGGCTCCGAAACAAAACTGAAGAAAGAAACCAGGGAGTTGTAAAAATAACTCAGACGGGAAACTCAGGCCCCCATAGGCTCCTCTGTGCAGCCTAGTCTCAAGCTGCTTCTTCCCATCCTGCCTGACAGTGAGAAGGCCCAGGACTGCGGAACCTTCCAGGCTAGCTGCCAGAGAATCAAATTCTGTGCCGGAGAACCTTCCAGGCTCCATGCTGGAGAACAGCCCGGGTGCCACATAAACTTCCTGTCCCAAGACTTTCTCTGGGGCTGCAATTTGAAGCTTCATCAGAAAGAGAAAGGGAAAAGGAGAGAAGGGGAGAGGAGGGGAGGGGAGTGGAGGGGATGGGGAGGGGATGAGGAGGGGAAGGGAGAAGAAGGGAGAGGAGAGGAGGGGAGAGGAGGGAGGGGGGAGAGGAGAGAAGGGGAGGGGAGAAGAGGAGAGAGAATAGAGGAGAGAATAGGAGGGGAGAGGAGAAGAGGGGAGGGGAGAGGAGGGGTGAGGAGAGTAGAAGAGAGGAGGGGAGAGGAGGAGAGGGGAGGGGAGGGAAGTGGAGGGGAGAGAAAGGGAGAGGAGGGGAGAGGAGAGGAGAGAATGGGAAGAGAGGGGAGAGGAGAGAGGAGAGGAGAAGAGGGGAGAGGAGGAGAGGGGAGGGGAGAAGAAGAGAGGGGAGGGGAAAGGAGGGGAGGGAAGAGGACAGGGAAAACAAGGGAGAAGAAGAGAGGGGAGGATATGAGGGAAAGATAGAGGAGAAGAGGGGAGAAGATATAGGGAAATAGAGATGTATCTTTATCTCTACATATTATTACCCTGTGTGATAATATAATAAATAATCATTATGTAAACATCATATATACACTATAGCCCTCACCTTGCCCTTATCTGCTCTGTAAGGGGAGTGTGGGCTCAAGGACAGCAGATACAAGGGCCAGGGGGATTGCCCCATAGCTGGAAGACTGCCTCATGAGCGGAGGGGAGAAGGCAGATGGAATAGAGAAGGGGTCACTAAGAAAATGATGGCTGGAGGAACCAGTTGGGATGGGAGATGCATGCCGAAAGTAGATAATGGACCAAACATGATGACCTCTCAGTGTCTGTGTTGCAAGCCATAATGCCCAAAAGTAGAGAGAGAGTATGGGGAATATTGTCTGCCATGGAGCAGGAGGAGGGTGGGAAAGGGGGTTATACCCGGGATATTGGTGGTGGGGAATGTGCACTGGTAGAGGGATGGGTGTTTGATCATTGTGAGATTGTAACCCAAACATGAAAGCTTATACCTATCTCATGGCTATTCAATAAAATTTAAAAAATAAAAATAAGAATAAAAAATAAAATAAAAAATAAGAGGGGAGTGTGGGGTGCCTGGAGCAGTGAGGCCTCCAGTGCACCCCTGCCCAAGTACCCTGGCTTCCAGAAAGACCACGTGCATGGTGTGAGCACCTTTGGGCTGGGAGGAGCCCCTGCTGTCACCCTCAGTGAGCTCCAGTTCTGTGCGGGACTGGGAGGGCCAGGCGGGGATCCCGGTTTCCTATAGCCGAGCAGCTGGTGTGGTAGAGAGAGCTCAGATGGGACTCAGTCTCCGCTCCCAAATGCCTCTGATCCGGCCAGGTACGGCCTCCCAGGGCAGTGCCGGAGCAGGAAGGGGACCCTCTTGGGCCTCCTTTGTGGGTGAGGCGCGCAGGTGAGACTGCAGAACTGTTGGGCCACGCAGGTCCTGGAAGGCACAGGGCCGCCGGGTTACCCCAGAGGCCGCCCGTGCCGCCAGCACCCGCTGGCTCAAAAGCGCCACTTCACCTGGGCGCCCCAAACCTTGCCCCTTTGGGGACAGGTAGCCTGGAACCAACAAAGGGATTCTTTGAGAACTCTGGGAGCCTCGAAGGAAAGGCAGGCACGGCTCTCCACCTGCCTGCTAGGCAGCTCTTGTGCAAGACCCAGGGTGGGGCGGGGGCCGGGCCCCGTGGCCCCCCGGGGAGAGGCCGCACCCCCCACCCCATCACATGGGGCTGCCAAGTCCGCAGACAGGCCGGGCCTCTCCCACGGGTTCTCCTGGGACAGGACAAAAGAAGAATAGAGAGCAGGAAGAGGGCGAGGCGGCCAATAAAAATTAATTAACACTATCTATTTTTCTTTCTTTTTTTCTGAAGGTAATCTCCTAATCCTAAACACTGGGACTCCTGTGTGCCCTTCGGTCTGTCCCCAGGAGGGGAAGGTCAGGAGGCGTGCAGCGCCTGCCCGCCCCTCCTCCTCACTACCTCTCTCTCCTCAATGGCGCTTTGTGGCCAGGACCGAAGTGGCATGGGCCGCCCCTCAGCTGGGAGGATTGGGGTCAGTCAAGACTTGCTCCCGTCCAGGAAAGCCCCGGACAGAGATTGGAAGGGGGTGGGGGGGACTTGGCAACTCCCCAGTAACCTCGAGACAAGGTCACCATTTCCTGGTTGCTCTCCCCAAAACTCTCCACGCTGTCCAAACCCCCCTCCATCCCGTGGCCTCTGGGAAGAAGAAACCAGGGGTCTGCCGGGAGAGGATTCCCTCTGGGGGGCTTGGAGTCTAGACGACCACACCCTGAAACTAGGAAGGCCTTTGCCACCTTGGCCAGCGTCGCCTGGAGGTGAGCAAGGGCAGGAGGAACGGGATGTCGGGAGAGGGATGTAGAAGGACCTTGAGACCAGGCTGACCAGGATGCTGCTCTCCTGGGGCTTGGCCTGACGCCTCCATCCACACCACAGCTCAAGCCGGATTCGAGGGAAGCCGAGTCCTTCCATCCATCCCCGCAGCCCCTCTCTCAGGCCACTGGCTCCATGACCGGAAGATTTCTGACTTTCTCTCCGGCACAAGTGTGTTCACTGGATGAACACATCACAGCCAGAATGTTCTCTCTTGGTGGGGGGAGGGAGGGGGCCATCCTGGTTGTGTTCAGGGGGACACGTAGTGCCGGGGATCAAAGCCAGGACCCGCACATGCCAAGCCTATGTTCCAGCACCTTTGCGCCCCCTCCCAGCCAGAACTTTCCTTCTGCCACACTTGCTCATCCCCATCGTTTTTCAGAATCGTTTCTGAACTCCTGAGCACAGCAATCTGACACCACCTGGCCATGGAGCGCCCGCTACACCAACCTCACCTGAGGATCTTGGGATCAGTGCGGCGCCTTCTCCAGCTCTGGCCAACTCTTACCTCACCTCAAGACCCATTCCCTGAGCAGCGGCCCTGACCCTTCTCCCCTCACTGGGTAACCGCGACCTTTGTGCTATTCCTTCCAAGCCATGTCATTCCCACATTGTTGTTGCTATGGTGAGACTTCTGCCCCCTCCGTGCATGACGGCTTTGCACCCCTTTGTTGCCATGCTCGCCCACACTGCCTCCAGGATTCCCTCTCTGGCATAAGGAGTGAAAGTTCTGGCCGTGGCCCCTGCCAGGCCCCTCTTCCAGCCCATGTGCTCAGTTGTGGGGTCACTGAAGGCTGCATCCCTATGGTGCTTATTTGCCCCTGGTGGCTGTGTGGCTGGAAAATGCTTGTGGAGCTGGGCAGGGGTAGGGGGTGGGGATCACAGATGGAGCTGCCAGGCTCAAGTGAGGTGCTCAGGTGATCCTGGGGGCCTTATACTTGTAAGGCAGACCATCTAAATGGGGGTGCTCCCAGACAGTGCTCAGGGGCCTGAGAGCCAGTCCCAGAGATACTTGACCAGTCGGGCTAGGAAGTTCAATGCAGGAGGTTGGGAGGGGGACAATGTCGGGATGGACCTTTGGCTGAGGACCCTCAGCTCACCCCCCGCAGTGTTTAGGAAACCCTATGGGGCTGGGATTTGAACTTGGGTCTTGACACATGCAAAAATATGCCCCTGATGACAGCGTTCTCTCCCCAACTCCAAACAGGCATTCTAAGGCCCTGTGCTTTCCTCCAGGCCTGATCCACCTGCTTGCTCAAGCATGACCGGCCCAGGGCCCATTGCCAGTCTGCCTCCAGGATCGGGCGGTGGCTCTTTGAAGGGGCCTGGGAGCCGCTGAGGGCCCGGACTGTGGAGGCCTCCCTTTCTCCTGCACACAGAGACAGGCACGGTAACAGGGAGGATAGAAAGACATTCCTGGTGGCGATCTTCAAGGGCTGTGAATGCTGAGTGAAGGGTCTGGGAGGCAGCTGATGGCAAAGCTTCTGTGTTGCATGCGTGAGGCCAAAGTGGAATTCTTGGTGCCCCCTCATGGTACCCAGCATGTTCCTGGCGTCTCTGCACTCTGAGATTCCATTTCTGTCCATACGGTGTGTGTGAACTCACCATTAACAGGTGTGCCTGTCCCCTGCCGCCCCCACCCTCTGATATAGCAACAGAGGGATGAGAAGGGGGTGGGGAGTAGAGGGGAAAGGACTTCCCCATGGCTTTGATGCGCATGAATTCATGGATGACCATATTATGGAGAAAGAAAGGCAGCAGTGGGCAGGGCATCCATAGCACTCCTGAATGACAAACCCTGAAACAGCCCTGCTTGCAAGTGCCCCAAGACTATCTCGCCGAGACAGGAGTGAGTCTGGCCTTGAAGGCGCCTCTTTGCTGTGGCTTTGTCTCACATGTCCATTGGGCAGAATCCAGGGAGGCAGCAACCACAGCGCCCCACAGTGTTCTTGGGCTCATCCCAGAACGTCACTCTCAAAGGCAGCAGCAGCCAGTCCACTCACACACTAGCTCTGCTCCACCAAATCCTGACTAAATCACCCTTGAGATGCACGCCAAGCAGCTAAACTTTATGGAATTATCAGTCCGCGCAGCTGAAAACTCTGAAGCATCCACAGGAGGTCGAAGGCCTAATACCCATCCAGCCCAAACTTCGACAGCAGCATTCACACCTCACCACTCTAGCTACGCCAAGGGCTCAACTCTACGGCTCCATGAATATTCTCTGCAGAGACACCAATACTTTCCAAAGCCCCAGCAGCCATGCCCACCTCCCATAGCCATTGCCATGTTGACTCATTGGCCTAGATCATGGACCCTGAAGTCTCTGGATCACATAAGTGGCCACAAGACACCTCATCAAGCAACAGTTTATTTATTTATTTATGTATTTATTTGTGTATTTATTTATGTATTTTTGATAGCACAGCAGGTAGGGCGTTTGCCTTGCATGTGGCCGACCTGGGTTCAATTCCTCTGTCCCTCTCAGAGAGCCCAGCAAGCTACCGAGAGTATCCCGCCCACACAGCAGGACCTGGCAAGCTACCTGTGGCGTATTCAATATGCCAAAAACAGTAACAACAAGTCTCACAATGGAGACCCTGAAAACTCTGAAGCATTCATAGGAGGTCAAAGACATTACTGGTGCCCGCTCGAGCCAATCGATGAACAACGGGACGACAGTGCTACAGTGCTACCTTTATTTTATTTTATTTTTTATTTTATTGAATAGCCATGAGATAGTTACAAGGTTTCATTTTTGGGTTACAATCACACAATGATCAAACACCCATCGCTCCACCAGTGCACAATCCCCACGACCAAAATCCCCGGTATACGCCCCCTTTCCCACCCGCCCCCTGCCTCCATATCAGACAGTATTCTCCATACTCTCTCTCTTCTTTTGGGCATTGTGATTTGCAATACAGACACTGAGAGGTCATCATGTTTGGTCCATTATCTACTGTTAGCACACATCTCCCATCCCGACTGATTCCTCCAGCCATCATTTGCTTAGTGATCCCTTCTCTATTCCATCTGCCTTCTCCCCTCCGCTCATGAGGCAGGCTTCTAGCTATGGAGCAGTTCTTTCTAGCCCCTGTATATACTGTCCTTGGGTGTCAGCCTCATGTGATGTTATTCTATACTCCACAAATGAGTGCAATCCCTCTATGTCTGTCCCTCTCTTTCTGACTCATTTCACTTAGCATGATACTCCATGTCTATCCATTTATAAGCAGATTTCATTACTTCATCTCTCCTAACAGCGGCGTAGTATTCCATTGTGTAGATGTACCAAAGTTTCTTTAATCAGTCATCTGCTCTAGGGCACTTGTGTTGTTTCCAGATTTGGGTAAGATGTCATTTCTACTGTTTTTTTTTTTTTGCATCCTCGAGATATATTCCCAGAAGTGGTATTGTGGGGTCATATGGAAGCTCAATTTCTAATTTTTGAAGGACTGTCCATATCGTTTTCCAGGAAGGCTGGACCAGTTGGCATTTCCACCAACAGTGAAAGAGCATCCCTTTTTCCCAACATCCATGTGAGCACTGGTTGCTTTTGTTCTTTTGAATGTGTGCCAGTCTCTGTGGTGTGAGATGATATCTCATTGTTGTTTTGATTTGCATCTCCCATATAGTTAGTGGTGTGGAGCATTTTTTCATGTGCCTTTTGGCCATTTGTATTTCTTTTTAGAGGAAACTTCTGTTCATTTCTTCTCCCCATTTTTTGATGGGGTTGGAGGTTTTTTTTCTTGTATAATTCTACTAGTGTCTTATATATCCTGGATATTAATCCCTTATCAGATGGGTAGTACTGTAGCACTGTCATCACCTTTGTTCATCGATTTGCTTGAGCGGGCACCAGTAACATCTCCATTGTGAGACTTGTTGTTACTGTTTTTGGCATATCGAATACGCCACAGATAGCTTGCCAGGCTCTGCCATTCTGGTGGGATACTCTCAGTAGCTTTCCAGGCTCTCCGAGAGGGATGAAGGAATCGAACCCGGGTCGGCCACGTGCGAGGCAAATGCGCTACCTGCTGTGCTATATCACTCAGATGGGTATTGGGTAAATATTCTTTCCCATTCTGTGGGCTCTTTCTGTATTTTGGTCACTGTTTCTTTGGAAGTGAAGAAGCTTCTTAATTTGATGTAGTACCATTTGTTTATGTTTGCTTCCACTTGCATGGTCAGTGATGTTTCATCCTTAAAGATGCTTTTAGTTTCAATGTCATGGAGATTTCTGCCTACATTTTCCTCTATGCACCTTATAGATTCATGTCTGATATTGAGGTCTTTAATCCACTTTGATCTGACTTTTGTGCCTGGCATTAGACAGAGATCAGAGTTCATTATTTTTGCAGGTAGCTGTCCAATTTTCCCAGCACCACTTGTTGAAGAGGCTTTCCATGTTCCACTTTGCATTTCTTGCTCCTTTGTCAAAGATTAAGTGGTCACATATTTGGGGGTTTGTGACAGAATATTCAACTCTGTTCCACTGGTCTGCAGGTCTGTTTCTAGCCCAGTACCATGCTGTTTTAATTACTGCTGCTTTGTAGTACAGTTTGAAGTTGGGGAAGGTGATACCACCGATCTTCTTTTTCCCAAAGATTGCTTTAGCTATTCGTAGGGGGTTACTGTTCCATATGAATTTCAGGAGCATTTTGTCTATTATTTGAAAAATGTCATGGGTATCCTGATAGGGACCGCATTAAATTTGTATAGTGCTTTGGACAGTATTGCCATTTTGATAATGTTAATTCTCCCTATCCATGAGCTGGGGATGTGTCTCCATTTCCTAGTGTTCTCTTTTATTTCTTGAGGTAGTGTTTTGAAATTTCCTTTTATAGGTCTTCACCTCTTCGGTTAAGATAATTCCAAGGTACTTGATTTTCTGAGGTACTTTTGTGAACGGGATTGCTTTTTTAATGTCTCTTTCTTCTCTTTTGTTATTTGTATATAAGAAAGCCATGGGCTTTTGGGTGTTGATTTTATAGCCTGCCACTTTACTATACCGACCTATTGTTTCTAGGAGTTTTTCTGTAGAGTCTTTAGGGTTTTCTAAGTATAGTATCATATCGTCTGCAAATAGTGATAGCTTCTTCCTTTCCTATCGCAACAAATAGTTTAATAAATCCGTAGGCAAGGACTTAACAACCCAACAATCAGATGTAACAGTTTTTACATAAGTTGATTTTCTATATTTATTGATTTTGATGTTGAGCTTTGTTATCTAATCAATTTGAATTCTAGATTTTGTATCAATTGTGGCTTTTTTTCTAAATTAAAATAATTTTTTTAAAAAAGAAGGCAGCAATCCCACTCCACTCAGGACTCTCAAAGGGGCATGTGCAATAACCCACTCTCACTGACTGCTCATGCTGTAATTTTTGGAACAAATCCTTCAGCAAAATTGCTCACCCTTCCAACCATGCTGACTTTCTTTCCCCGGGCTCTGGGGGCCTTGCCCTGTTTGCGCAGTGGGTATAGGATTTAGGAGGGTCTGCCTTATCTAGATCAGGGTATCAAATATCGTCTTTTTTAAGGCAATTGAGCTCAAGTACAGAGAATTGAAGACTCAGCATCTCGTGAGGGGGGAAAGAGGCTACAAATTGAGTAACTGTGGACCCAGTGAGTGTGAGAATAGGGGGGGTGTCAAGCTCATGAGAAGGAGAATGAGAATCAGCTAAGATGTGAGGGAGAGGGGTATAGAGGAAGCCCAAGGGTTAAGATGAGTGAGGGTAACAGAGCAAGTTGTGAGCATCAGGACAGGAGACAAGAAGTGTGAATGTATCAAGATGTGGATCGAGATGAAATCAAGAGCCGGAGAGCCAACCTGGGCTGCCCAATGGGGCTAATTGTACCTCCCAGAGGCGAGAGACCCCACAACCACGTAACTGCTAAAGAGCAGAGCCCAGATTTGAAGTGTGAGTCAGGCTGAGCTGCCATCTGCTCTGATCAAGACGATGACAATGACAAGCCTGTGATGGGGGACGTGACTTGCCCGGGACACCAGGATAAGCCAGGGTGGAAAGCCAATCCCAGAAGCACCAAGGCCCAGACCTCATCCCTGCAGCTGGGTCACCGGAAAGGGAGGGGAGGGGGTCTGGCAACACCTCCTCCCTCATCAGCCCTTATTGACAAGGTGTCACCCGGAACCCACAACACTTCAGAAATACAAATCCCTCCATTAGGAGATCTGGCAATTAATTACTTGTCAACTTAGGAGGGCGGGGCAGGATTAATCTGAACTCCGAGAATCCAGGTGAAAATAAAGGTGTAATTATTATGGTAGTAATGCTAATCTTTTATTAATCCGCTGATTTTATATAGATATCACCCCACCCTCAAATAGCTCACCTGTTAGAACAGGGAATGAGCTAGGAGGAAAGGTGGGGACAGGAAGGAGAAAGGGAACTAGCCCCTTGTGGGTGGGAGGCAGGGAAACAAACTGAAGGTTCAGCTAGTGACCTTCCAGGAATGGAAGGGGAAGACAAGTGGCAAGCAAAAATGCTGAAGTCATAAACTACTCAAATGAGGAGTTAGACACAGCCACAGTTTCTGTGTTCCTTCTTAGAAACTAAATAACAATCAACAAAACATAACAGGGACAGAACTTTTGCTAGAACTTGGGTCTCCTTGTCCTTACTTCTGTGCTGGCCTGCCAAGAGCCCACCTGAGTGCTCTCAATGTCAGATTCCAGGCACCCTGATGTGGCCCCTGAGCACGACTGGATGTCACCCTCCAGACCAAATGACAAACAAAACAATTAATTTGCCATTTTATTTAAAATGGTTTCAGGAAGGCAAGAGTGACATCTTGTTCATGTTTATAGCCTTGATGTTTAACACAGAGTTGTTCAAAAGAGGAAGGAAAGAAGGAAGGAAGGAAGGAAGGAAGGAAGGAAGGAAGGAAGGAAGGAAGGAAGGAAGGAAGGAAGGAAGGAAGGGAGGGAGGGAGGGAGGGAGGGAAGGAGGGAGGGAGGGAGGGAGGAAGGGAAATCGTTGCTGGCTTGTCATGAACTCCACCAGGCACTGTCATTGAGCTCTTGAGAAGGAGGGGTAGAGAGGACACAGCTGTCAAGACCGACAGATTTTCCCCTTGAGGGCAACATTTTTGCTCTCGCAAAGCTGACTTTCCCTATCAAGATGCAGAAATAATTTCACCACCCTGCCCCCAGCCATTCTGACATAAATCCTTATGGATGAACATTTTTAGCGTAAAGAGTGAAAATCAAACCCAAGGGACATGTTTAAACAGGGCAGTGGAATGTGAGCAAAGGCGAAAGAATTGCCAGAACAATCAATGGTGGGAAGTGTGTGAGGAGCTGGTGGGATTCCAGAGGTGCTTCCCATGACAGATGAAGGGCAGGTTTCAAGACACTGGGATCTTGGAGGTCACCTGTTAGCGCCTTCTTGTCTGGATGAAGACTGCGACAATCAAAGACATGATTAGCTCGAGTCTGGTTACTAGGTTAGCAGCAACAATGAAGTTAGACCCTCAGAGTTCTTTCTGAGTGTTTAAATTCAATGAGGCAAGAGGTGGGAAGGGATGGAAGATCGGAGGAGGTGCACAGGGGGAAGGGGACGGGCCAAATGAAGAGGGTTCAGGAGATGATGGGGAAGGAAATCACCAGGCTCTGGCTAGATGCTTTGGACAATGATCACGTGTTTTCTACAACTGTGTGAGAGTGAGGCAAAGTTGCTCACTGCATTTAATCACCCAGGATGGTGAACTCAGAAGCGCTAGTCGCCCCAATAAACAGCAGTGTTGGATCCAGACTTCAAAGACCATACTTTCCCAGGACTAAACAGTGTGAGAAAGAAGGGCAGATTAGGTGGAAAGTTGATCGAGAGGATAGTCTGAGCTGGGTTGTCTGAGACGATTCAGAGTACTATGTGGGGATAGCTCAGGAATCTCCAGAACAGTGTCATGAAGCTTAGAGTGGAGGTTAATAAAATAAAGGTGTGAGTAGAATGGCACTATTTCAGAAGGTTCTGGGGGAAGCACTTTCTCCTTGAAGCCACCTGTATGCCTTGACTCGTGACCTTCTCCTACATTCTCAATGACAGCAGCAGAGTATTTTCCACTCTCTCTGTCACTACAACCCTCCTTCCTGGGGTTTTCACTGAGCAGGAGGCTGCCATTGTCCAGAGCCCCCTGAGCTAATCCAGGAATAACACCCTATCCCAAGGACTTTGACTTAAATTAGGAACGTTCCCTTGTACATGTACAGATTAAGACTTGGATATCTTTGCAGGGAGTAGATGTTGTTTTGTCTATCTGATGGTATCACTGCTGATACCTTTAGTTCATGACCATCAAGTAAGATAGAGTATGTGAATGCACGTTGAGCAACATGAAAACAGAAACCAAATGCAAGTTGTTAGTTATGCTTTGGCACAAAACTCTGGTAAACATGTATATAAAGTACACAGCACTGAATTTAGCACACAGTAGACATTCTAGAAATGTCACTGCTCCTGTCACCCTCTGCACATAATAGATCCAAATTAAATGAATGGCTCGTTGGATGGATGCAAGGATTGGTGGACAGATGAATGGATGAACATAAATAGATAAATTATGGATGGTTTGGTGAATAGATGGATGAACTGGTGCAGAGATTAATGGATGAATGGATGAGTGATGGACTGGTAGATGGCTTGGTGACTAATGGATATGTGGATTAGTAGGTAAGTGGATGGATGAATGGATGGGTGGTGGATGCAAAGCAAGTGACTTAGCCCCTGGATCTATCTTTTCAGTCCCTTAGTTTGTTTTTTTGTTTGGGGGCCACACCCCGCAGTGCTCAGGGCTGACTTCTGGCTCTACATTCAAAGATTACTCCTGGCAGAGATTGGGGAACTCTGTGTGGTGTGGGGGATTGAACCTGGATCAGTCATGTGCAATGCAAATGCCTCCCCAGTTGCACTATCTCTCCATCCCCTGCCACTTGTTTTTAGCATCTTTACTGATACTTGTTACACAGCAAACTTGTCCTCTTCATGCACAGCACAATCTCTAAAGGGTTTCAACGACAAGGGTCCAATTCCAGACTTTTTGTTTGTTCACAGATGTGTGCCTTTGTCCTCTCTGAAGGGAAACCCATGCCCGTTAGTAAACATTTCCATCTCCCGCCCTAAGTAACCACAGAGGACTACCTTTCAATCGAGTTCCTGATTATGGACATTTGGTATTAACATGAGCCTATAATTGTTTGTCCTTTGTGACTGGATTCCTTCTTATCCTATGCTTTCAAGGTGCACCCAAGCTGAGGCAGGCCTCCACACACCACCCCTTTATGCCCCAATAACATTCCATTGTGTGCTTACATCACCTTACACCATCTTCCCTTCATCAGCTGAGGGATTTGGGGAGGTTTCCTCCTTTGATCATGAGTAATGCTGCAGTAAACATCCATGGCCAGTTTTTATATAGACAAGTGTTTGTATTTCTTGGGCTTATTCCTAGGAGTAAAATTGCTGGATCATATGATAACTTTGTTTAACATTTTGAGAAATTGTCAGGCTGTCACTTTCTGTAAAAACTTCAGATAGAATGTTGACAATCATGTGTTGGATTTACAAATCATTTAGATGGTATTGCCATCTTAGCAATATTAAATCCTCCAATCTATGAAGAAGGATTGTCCATCCATGCCCTATTGATTTTCATTGCTGCATAATATTCTATGATGTAGATATAGCAAATTTTAGCCAAGTGAATTCTTGTGGCTTTGTAAACTGTTAGGAACATTGCCTGTATGTCTTTGTGTGGGTCTAGGTTTTCATTTATCATAGGCATATACATTGACTGCTATTAGCAAGTCATATCATAGTTCTGTGTCCAGCACTTCATCAGGCTGTTTTTCAAAGTGGCTTATAATTGTAGCAGCCAAGTACATTCTGAGCAATGTATGACAATTTCTCCACATCCTCACTAATATTGGTAATTATCAATGTGGGTCATCCCCTGGTAGGAAATGGCATTCAATGTGATTTAATTCACATTTCCCATTAGTTCAAGGGCATTTATAGGTTCTCTCATCCCTTCCCTCACTTCAAAGGCAATAAAGAGTCTTGGGCAACCCAAGGGTGTGATTGACCATGCCTTTCTGGGCACCTAAGCACAGTAAACAATGCCCACAACCTCAGCTCATGCCCTGAGCTGTCCCAAGTAAGGGACGGAGGGATGCCTGAGTATGCCCAGGGCAGTTCCTACAGCCAGAGTGCAGCAAGGGGTCCCAACAGGGGCAATTGAAAGGTTTGGAAACATGAAATGATTCATTAGAAGCCAATCTGTTTGCTCAGCTGCATCCAAAGGAATTTGCCTGTTTCTTTCCTTCTAACTTTAGTAACCTGGTGAGTACTCAAGAGATGGTGTGTGTGTGTGTGTGTGTGTGTGTGTGTGTGTGTGTGTGTGTGTGTGTGTGCTGGGGTGGTGGGGGGTGGAAAACCTATGCAAGGCCAGGGCTCTACTGCTGAGCCCCATTCCCTGGTCTGAGTCAGGAGCTGGGGCAGTGTCTCTGGACACTAGAGATTGCAAGCACAGTGATTGGACTATGGACACTGGACTATGTTGGAAGTGACCCTTGAAATGAGACTTGCCAGGTGGAAACCCAGGGAATCCTTTTTTTTCTAATGTAGGAGCACTGCTATTTATTCAGCCATTGATTAAGCTGATTGAATTGGGCATGAACTCCACATTACTTTTTAAAATTTTTTTAAATTTTATAAGTTAGTTCACAATGTTTGATTACATACAATATTCAAACACCAATCCCACCACCATTACACCTTCCCACCACCAAATTTGGGATGTTTCCATCCCAAACCCCAATCCCTGTCCCAAAACACAACTGAAATAATATATTTCGTATTGTCTGTTATGAAGAACTGCTGAACATGCTTACAGAAAAGTATTCATACAGGACAGTGTGAAGATTGTTCTATTTTGGCAGGAGTCATTAAGACATTCTATAGGATATCACTAACATGTTGTTAAAGTTTGGGTGATGTGAGCTTTGGTATATATATCTGAAAATATGTATATATGCATATATATATATATTTCCCTCTATGATTTGTTGCCTACTATCTAACCCCATCAAATATGGTGTGGTAATTATCGGGAATAGGTAGGAAGTGTTTTATGATGTGTCGCGTAGCTGATTTTGCAGCCTCGTGGTCCAGGAGTATGTTTACTCATATGTGAGGCGCAGCCCGAGTGCATGGGGAGCAGCCTTGAGCATGGTGGCGGTTGGGTTGTGGAAGCTTTTGACTGCTAGAGCTGGGTCCCTTGGGGCAGGGAGGGCTCTCATCCGCCCCCCTCTGGGGCACCCCGGGGAATTCTTTAAACCCTGTGGTTTTATAATCAAAATGGCCTCAGACCTGGGTCAAGTACCATGGACACCTTCAATGGCAGTTGACAAACACCTAGTATTTCCCCTGCACCCCATTCTGCTGCACAGGAGGATGGATGGAAGAGAAGGTAGAAAGGTGAACACACAGGTTCGTTCACTGTTGATTGCTGAAACTGAAATAGAGGTGATCCATTAAAAACAATCACAACGTAGCCTGAAAAAATTAAAAGTCAATATTTTAAAAAAGGTTTAATTGAAAAAGGACATTTCTTTCAGGCATATCCAACATTGCTGCTATCTTTGGCATGGCTCAGGAAAGCTGGTAATGCAACGGTTACGAGAGTTGGCTCTTAGTTGGAACTTCCTGAGTTCCAGTCCTGCTTCTCTCTCACTTCCTGAATGAGTGACCTCTCAGCTCTCCCCTATGGAGGAAAAGATGAGGATGTTGACAATAGGGTCCACCTCATCATGGGTGGGGAAATGTCCGTAGCAAGTCCTTAGAATGCTGCCTGATCATCTAGTAAATGCTCATTAAAACTTCGTCTTAATTGTTATGTGATATTATATCCCTGGTCAACTGCTGGAGTCAGTGGGGCAGTGAGGGTAGAATTTTTTTTCTGATATTTTTTACTAAGATGTGAAATCAAGGGTTTTGGTCAAAGCTGTAGTTTCCAACACTTTTCAGTGAAATTCAACAGGGAGCCTTATAGAGGAAGACTTCATGCTTCATACTTAGAACTACAGCCTAGTCCACCATGTTTTTATACCATCAACAGGTGAGACTAATGTGTAGGTTTGAGTTTTAGATGAGGTTCAGGAGCCAGAGAGATAGTATAGTGTTTATGGTGCCTGCTTTGCCCAAGGCCAACCCAGATGGTCTCTCTATCCTCACCAGGAGTCAGCCCTAAGCACAGCTAAATTAATGGTCCCATACCAAAATTAATTATCACTTGTATCACTTGTCATTCCGTTGATCTTCAGTTTGCTCAAGTGGGTGCCAGTAACGTCTCCATTCATCTGTGTCGTGTGCTAGTATAGCCCAATGGTATCTGCTTGCTCCAGGAACACAAAGAGCCTCAAACCATTCATTCAGGGTTTTGACGAAGAAGTCTGACCATCTCGTAGGTGGGCGCCCATGCGGTCTTTTGACATTCCATGGAATCCAGTCAGTAACAGCTCTAGTCCAGCGGTCATCTCTAAATCGCATTACATGTCCAACCCATCTGATTTTTGATGCCTTGGCAAAGGAGACAGCATCCCTGATTCTTGACCATTGACAGAGGTCAGAACTCTATATTCCTTCTCTCACTTGAGTAAGATGTGATATTCCAAGCACAGCTCTTTTGATTCCTCTTTGGGAGACCCGAATACCATTCTAATCCTGTTTTCATAGGACCCAGGTCTCTGAGGCATATGTTAGTGCAGGAAGAATGGTGGAGTAAAAAAGATGTGCCCTGAGCTGGAGGTTCTTTGTCCTCTTAACAACTTCTTTAATGCTCTTGAAGATGTTCCACTCTGCTCTCTTCCTCCTGCGCAGTTCTTGCACCAAGTCGTTCCTCATGTTGAGTTCTCGACCCAGGTACACATAGCTGCTGTTTAATTTAAGCACAGCTAAATTAGTGGTCCCACACCAAAATTAATTAAAATAAAATGAGGTCCAGGCCCCATATGATCCAACAATTTCATTTCTTGGCATCTCACCCCACAAAACACAAAAGTATTCCTTTGAAAAGAGATGACTGGCTAAAGGAACTTTGGTACATCTACACAATGAAATACTATGCAGCTGTCAGAAAAGACGAAGTCATGAACTTTGCATACAAGTGAATCAACATGGAAAGTATCATGTTAAGTGAAATGAGTCAGTAAGAGAGAGACAGACATAGAAGAATTGCACTCATCTGCAGAATATAAAACAACAGAATGGAGGCCTAACACCCAAGAATAACATAAATAAGTACCAGATTTGCTCCATGGCTTGGAGACCAGCCTCACATGCTGGGGGAAAGGGCAGCTCAGATAGAGAAGGGAATACCAAGCAAAAATGTGGTGGGAGGACCCGTTCGGGATGGGAGAGGTGTGCACGGAGCAGACTATAGACCGAACACATTGGCCACTCAAGACCTCCATTACTAACCACAACGCCCAAAGGGAGAGAGGGAACAGAGGGGAATGCTCTGCCAAAGAGGTGGGGTGGGGAAGGGAATGGGGTGGGAGGGGGTGGGAGGGATGATGGGGTCATCAGTGGAGAACAGGTACTGGTGGAGGGATAGATACTCAAGCTGTATATGACTGAAACACAAGCACAAGAATATGTAAACCTGTATCTGTACCTCCACGGTGACTCATTAATAAAAAAAAATTTTAAAAGAAAAGATATGCATACCTATGGTTCTAAGCAGAACCAGGATATGGAAACAACCCAAATATTCAATGACAGATGAATGGATAAATTGTGACATAAATACACAAAATGAGGACGATGCAACTGTAAGATGAAATCCTTCAGTTGCTGCTGCATGGATGGAACTGGAGGAAGATGGAGTTTGGGGTGATGGAGCTGGAGGGTGATGGAGCTAGAGTGTCCTGTGAAGCAACACAAATCAGAAAGAGAAGGACAAAGACCAGTGATCTTACTTCTCTGTGGGATATAGAGACAAGACAGGAAATGGACACTATCAAGAGATAACAAACCTTTGGCCTTGGGTAACAGACTGACTGCCAAGCACTGCAGGAAGGAGAGAAGAAAAATGAGGCAGAGATTGTGGGTAACATGGAGCCAGTGAGGGGGGGGTCATAGATGGTGGTGAGGTACTTTTTATATCAATATCATGCATTTTATCACCATTAAAACTATCTTACCTACACAACAATAAAATTTTAAATAAAATAAAATGGGGCTGGAGCACAGTAGGCAAGTCACTTGCCTTGCATATAGCTGACCCTGGTTCAATCCCTGGCATCTCATATGATCCCCTGAACCCTGCCAAGACTCATCCCTGAGCACAGAGCCAGGAGCAAAGCCTGAGCACTGCCAGGTGTGGTCAAAAGATAATTAAGTAACTAATTAAATTACATAAAGTGAGGTTCACGGCTCAGCCCCATGAACATCACGTGGGAGAGGTTGGAATTACAGATCCAAAGCCCCCACACCCCTTCACCCAAGACCATCTGACTCACAAGCTTTGTTTCTAAAGACCTTTAGCATTTCCAATGCCCCAAGACATTGGAGAAGCCCCAGAGAAAATGGTTTTCAAGGTCATATTGCTCGAAGTAGGTGTCTAATAAATGTTAAATAAAGTCCCGGTCTAGTTATGTGATGTCGCAGAAGTCCTGGCCAGAAAGACTTGTACCTGGACCAGGACAGGTACCCTTGGAGTCCAAACCTAGATTTCCCCAGGCCTGGAAATCTTGACAACAGCTCACCTGTGCTCACAAGCCAGGGGTGATTAATTAGCACAGTGCCCCTAGCACTCAGCTGCAGGTGCCAATGGAAAGAGATGGGAAGTGATACAGATTGACAGAACCCAGAGACAGAGCGTCCGAGAGATAAGAGCAGCACTCTGCTGAGATCTCCACAGCAGTGCAGTGCCCAGGGTGGCAACTCTGAATCATCCCCAGTTGGCACGGGAGCCTCTTGGAGGGTGTGTGTGCTCTCATTTACACACAAATCCTCAACTTACTCTTCCTCTCCTCTCCCCCTCCCCCATGTTCCTTCCCCCCTCAGCCGGAAGCCCTCACTTGAGGTGCTTCCAACCCGTTTCTTTCTTTCCTTCTCACCTTCCAAAGCCCCCTCTGCTGACCTTGGGTGCAGTGCCTGGGCCACCCGATGCTGCTCTGTGTGGTCCTGGAGACCAATAGACTCAGGGACAGGATGGCTTCCCGACCAAGTCAAGTGTCAACCTATCCTATTAACTATGCAAATGGAAACCCAGCCGACCTGGCGATAAGTACAACAAACAAAAGATTAGGAAGCTTCTAGAACTTGACAGCCAGACTGAATAAGCCCAGTGGAGGCCAAAGCAGGTTTTCTGTGCAGGGATTTAACCCTGTGTGTGTATATCTCTGTGTGCATATCTGTGCATGAACATACACATGCACACAGGCTGAAATATATGTATATACATACATAAAATGTGCCATTCTAACCATTTTAAAGTGTTCCCATCTCACTGTTCGGAGCAACTATCACCACTGTGCATCTCCCAAAACCCTTCCTCTCCACACACTGAAACACAATACCCACTAAACACATCTCCCCAGTGCCCCCTCCACCCCCTGATTCCCAGGAAACACACATCAACTTTCTCCCTGTCTGTGTGAATTTGACAGCCCGTAATATCTCCTATCAGTGGACTCAGATCACTGAGTCCTCCTGTGACTGGTGAGTTTCACGCGACTTTATGTCTTTAAGGTTTATCCGTCCTCCAGCCTGCGTCAGAATTTCCTTCCTTGGACAGTTACCCAACATGGAGCCTGTCCAGGAGCCCATGAATAATGGCTTATGCAGACAAGGTCATTCTCTGTGTGCTGGGGAGAGGACAGAAGAGGGTGTCCCCTGGCTTGTCTCTGCTTGCCCACCCCGACAGTCAGCACAGAGAGAAGGTGGCTGGACCTGAGCAGAGTGGCAAATGATGGCATCCAGCGGCTGGAACAGAGGGGACTTAGAACACAGAGCAGAAGGCTGGTGTGTGTGCGATGGGAAAATTCTCAAGCTGGCTTGATTCCCTCCGTCTCACCCACTGGTCTGTCCAGTCCCCAGCACCGCCTCTGGGCAGCGCCTCTTGTTCCCGAGCTCCTGTGGAAGGTCAGCCTTCCCCTCGGGCACTTCTCTGACTTCAGGGCCTGTGCAGGTGTTTGTTGCTGGGTCCCTCCTCCCTCTCTGCATGTCCTGCCCCCCAGATTCCAGCTCCCCAAGTGCCCAGACTTTGGGGCACTCATGTCTCATCTCCGGAGGGAGCTAGAGTGGGGTGGGGGGTGTGGCTTATTGTCTCAGGATAGGATGGATCCCCAGCCCGGACCCTTAATCCTGTCCCTTGGCCCCAGGCACAGTTCAGTCACTGATGCTCCTCCCTCCTAAATCATGATCTCACGGGACCATGTGTTCTCTCCCCCCACTCCCCTCATCCTTGCCAAGTTGTCCCATGAACTCAGCACCCCAGAAGCAGATCCTGAAACCCTGTCACTGTGGAAGAGAGGCTCAAACCCAGGCCCACTGTGCTGAGGGGTTGGAGTAGCAAAATAATTGGCTGAAAGAGAAGATTGAGGTGAGACCAAAGTGCATTTTGGGGCTTTTTGTTTCCTTTGGTTTGGGGGCCACACCCAGCAGTATTCAGGGGTCACTCCTGGGTCTGCTCTCACAAATCACTCCTGGCAGGTTCAGGGAACCATATGGGATGCTGCGGATCGAACCCAGGTCGGCCACGTGCAAGGCGAGTGCCCTACTTGCTGTACTATCGCTCCAGCCCTAAAGTGAGTTTATTGAAAAAGGGAGAGCAATGGGCAGACAGGCACAATGGAGGCCCCCAAAGAGAGAGACCCTCTTAGCACAGACTTGGGGCATTTTTCATTATATGTCTCTGAGTTACTAGGTGAAGATGAGTTTGTTCAGTGTGGTGGGTGAGTAGGCAACGTGTAGTTCATCTGGGAAGGTGGTGGGTTGTATATAAAATGGTGTAAGCCAGTCCTAAAAGAGGGTGAGATAAATAGGCCCTAATTTGAGCTATCTTGGGAAGAGTGTGACTGGACCAGTTCAGGAAATTGAGCAGCAGAACTGGGCGGCACTGGGGCCTCTCAGGCCTCCCAGCTGATGTGTGGCAGGGACAGTACCACTGCCTGGGCTAGCAGGACTGTCTCAGCCCGTCAGAAGCCTTCATTATGGGGATTAAATGAGGCTTTTCTTAAGGGGGTATTGCTAGACCACTTCAATCACCCCCCTTACCTCTGGGACCCCTTTTCCCTTCATTCAGCTATTATCTTTGTCAAAGCAAACTGCTGAGGGTCTTATAAAAAAACACCAGTGGAGAATAATCCCAACTAAAATAACTAAGAAATGGTCTGGCACCTTGAAAGTGTCCAGAAATGACCTGAAATATCTTTTCCCGGGAACAGCCAGCCCCAAGTCCCTCTCCCCATATCTGTGTTTTGAGGGCTCCTTCTCAACTTCCTCCTATCTCCACAAACTATCTTTTTTTTTTTTTTTTTTTTTTTTTTTTTTTTGCTTTTTGGGTCACACCCGGCAATGCACAGGGGTCATTCCTGGCTCATGCACTCAGGAATTACCCCTGGCGGTGCTCAGGGACCATATGGGATGCTGGGATTCGAACCTAGGTCAGCCGCGTGCAAGGCAACGCCCTACCCGCTGTGCTATCACTCCAGCCCCTCCACAAACTATCTTTTAGGGACAGTTCATGGAGACCTTGTCATGAAAGACAGTCAGAGATTAGAAATCACCAAGTTATTGATTTGGGTGAGCTTGTAACCTTAGGAATTTGGGGCTTATCTGGGCAAAAATTTTTTGCGAGTTCCACCACTTCTACTTTGATCTTATTACTGCAAATTCAACTGACAGGCACCAAAGCAGCCCCCAGCGACAGGGGCCTGAGATAGGCAACACTTACAGGCGGCAATTTCCTTCACACCTGCAAAGGGGAAGTGAGTACTGTCAGCCTCAGCTTTCAAAGACTGGGAGACAGGGGACAAAGTCGAGAGCTACACTAAAAGAGGATTCGATCCCCTCCAGAGATAGGGGAAGCCATGGAAACAGCCGGGAGGAAAGAGGGGCACCCTGCTCCCACAGAGAACCACCCCTCTCTGACCCACACAGCAGAGGAACTGATGAGTAAATTGGAAATGCAGAACTTCATACCCAGATGTATGTCCTTGCCTGGGATTCGAGGTAGAGAAATGGAATCCTGATTCTTTCTTCTTTCTCTCAACGACCCTCCAACAGATTCTCTAAGAATGTGGACCAGGACACTTTTCTTCTTAAAAAAAATTTTTTTTAATTAAATCACAGAGAGATAAACAGTTACAAAGTTGTCCATGATTGAGTTTCAGTCAAGCTGAAATGTTTCAACACCTATCCCTTCATCAATGTACATTTCCCGCTACTAATAGGACACTTTCCTTCTGACCTACAATGGGTGGATCTTTATTTGGTCAAATAAAGAAATAAAGGCAATGACAAACAATTCTCATAACCCAAATTTTTGTTTGGTTTTGGTTTGGGGGCCACATCCAGTGATAGCGAGATCTTTCTCCTGTCTCTGTGATCAGAGACCACTCCTGGAGCTGTTTGGGGGTCCCTATGTGTTGCCAGGGATTGAACCTTATCCCCTGTTTATCTCTATGGTCCCACTCTAATTTTTATAAACGTATCTTCATATCAGATAAACAAAACTCCTGACATAACTCATCATTTTCTCATTTTCACATGAACCTAAGCATTTGGGTTCTGAGGGATAAAGACCTAAAGCTTTTGGATAAGTGAAAATGACGTTTCCAACTTTAATTCCTACCATGACTCCTGTCTGCTTCTCTTCACCAACAAATGCCCTTTAACCCATCTCAACAAACCAGAAGGTTCTGGATTTTATTCTCTTCACCCCCAGAAATGCCCTCTCCTCTGCTACCTCTTGTCTTTGCTCAGCAGAAAGATGTTAGACATTTCCTGCTACTTCTCTCTGGCCTCTACCCAACACAGCGCATCTACCCAACCCGCTGGATTGCTCTGAAATGGGCATTTGCACCCATCCGCTTCTCTCCCTCTGCTCCTTGGGAGAGTTTCTCACTCATTCTGAAAGTCCTGAGTGTTCTGCTGAAAGTCTGCTCCCACCATGTGGCCGACCGTTAGTGGGAGAGGGAAGGAAGGAGGAAGAAGTTGCCCCTAACTCATTCAACCCTGTACCCGTCCAACATGGCGGCCACACTGACAGAGAGAAGGCCCCGCTCTTGAGGACTTGACTTTTAGGGAATTGGGTGAATCAAACAGATTTAAACGAGACAATAGGAACCATTTGGAACTGGGGTGACTCATGCTCTGGTCTAAGAGCTGAGGGAATTGTGAAGGGAGAAGTTATCTCAGGGTGTGGCTTGCCCAAGATGGTTTCATGGAAGAGTTGAGTTTTAATCTGGGCCTTAAATGAAGTAAAGAATTCAAATTGGCAGAGGAAAGCCGGGATCATCCAAGAAGGGGAACGAGTAGGAGTAAAGGCTGGAAGGAATTACTGATGTGATGGCCAAGTTGCACTGGGGTAGGGCATGGTGGGAAGGACTAAGGAAGCCCTTGGAGGGTGGTCAGAAGGAGGCAAATTGGGTGGGAAAACGTGAAGCATCCAAGAGGAAAGCCAGAGAGCCAAGCAAGGCAATGGTATTTCAATGCTGGAAAGATTAAGCATCTGGTCTTTGTTGAGTAATCCTGGATTAGATTGTCCAACCCACTCGTTTTACAGATGAGCAAACTGAGGCAGAGCGAAAGTGCCTTTTCCCAGGTAGTAAGAATGGTAGCAAACACAAATGCCACGGCTGAGTATTATAGCGCTCTTACAACACTTTAAAGATGGCTCTAAGCACTTCGTATGCATAACTCACCTAATCCCTGCAACAATCCTATGAGGTACTATATTTATCCTCAATTTGCGGATCAGGAAATAGAAGGTAAGCGGCTTGCTCAAGTTCACGAGGTGACGGGGACCAGTGGCCGAGTCAGCAGTTTGTAACTGCGCTCATGGGATGCTGGTGGAAAAAACATCAAATTTGGAATGAAAGGACGGTCAAGCATTCAAATTCTGGCTCCACCCCTGAAGTCATGTGACCGCAGGAGAGTTACTTCATTTTGCTGATCCTCCGTTTCCTCATTGGTACAAAGGGGATAATGAGTGCTACCTCCCAGGATTTCTGTGGGATTAAATAAGATTATCTGTGTCAAATTCTTGGCCCAGAGTATGTGCTCAGGAAACTCTGGCCCCTTCCCCTCCCCATTTGCCATCCTTCCAGAAGTGCTGTCATCCCCCTCTTGGGCTACAGTGTCCCTCAGATACTGGCCTTCTGGATCCTTGTGTCCAGCCTGAAGGTATCTTCCAGGACAGCATGAGGATGTTAAGAGAGAGAATCTGGTTTGTTTTTGTTTTTTCACTTCATGGCACCACTAGGCCCTTGGGTGGCAGAACAAATCTAGTCTCTAGCTTGAGTATGACCTGGAAATCTCCCCAAAGAGTCAGTGGATGGAATCAAACTCAACTCTCCAATCCTTTCACGGAAGGCCCTTTCTCTGGCCAACGCCCAGGGATCCAAACTGAGTGGATTTCCCAAATGCCTCATTCTCTCTCCACCTTCTTCCTGCCAACTGGCTTCTGTTGAGACTACCTGTGCCATCAGGGGCCTCTGGGAATAGGGCTCAAGGGAGTGGTGGGTGGGGCCACTGACTGTAACAGGAACGTGGTCGGGGTTCTGCTATTCAAGCAGGAGAAAGAAGATGCCGATTTCTGTCTTTGGCTAAGAAATGGGATCAGATGGACGTTCTTCCCTGCAAATCTTAAGCGTTTAGATCATTTAACAGTTTCTTGGCCTCATGGATGCCAACCACCTTTGTCTTCTAATCCCGCAAGTGGTAGCAAGTCAGTGCTCGTCTAGAAATTAGTGTTGAGGGGAATAGGGGTGGGCATAAAGTGAATGAAGCGGGTCATCAAAGCTGCTGAAGGAAAGGGCATTTCAGGAGACCCAGGAGTTTGTAAATCTGCATTTGGTGCAGATTCTGTTTCTGTCGGGTTTAAATGAAATGGGAGGAGGTGTCAGGAAAGACAGGAGGGGGTGGGACGGAGCTGGGGAGCAGGCATGCTCCTGCTTTGGGGTGGTCTTGTTTAGTCTTTCCCATAAGCCTTTGCAGACAAGGAAACTGAAGCCACGTGCTGGGTTGAATCAGTCTCACATGTTAGCTGCGGAGCCGAGGCCCCTTCTCTTCTTTCCAGCTTCATCGCCAAATCTGAGAAGTGAGGAGATTCACACCTATGCATGGAGGAGGTCAAGACCTGACAGCTGATCCAGGGATTAATGCACTCGCCTTGCATGTCGCTGACCCCAGCTCAGTTTCTGGCATTGCATGGTCCCGTAAGCACTGTGGGAAGGTAGTAGCTACTGGGAGTGGCCCCAATATGCCCCCTTCACCGAAAAAGGAACACCCAACATCTGTCCCAGCTCAGGGCTGGTGATGTTAGGGGAAGGGTAGGCTGCTTCTCTGTGAACAACAGAGTCCCAGAGGCTGAGAAAAAGGAAGAGAGCAGAAGGACTTTCCCACTGAGGCTCTGAAGCTTGGGAAGGAGTCAGTTTTGTCTTGTTACGGCAAATCCAGTTTCATTTTCTTGACAAGAAGGGCGAGCAGTTGGGTGATTTGGAGAGATTGGGAAAACAGGAGAGAACCCCCAGGGTGCGTGTGGGTCTAGAGTCCAGGGCTCTACCCCCACTGTCCAAGCCAGGTCCTCAATTTTCATGTCTATCAAATGATCCACCTGAACTCAACAATCCCTAGAGTTGTTTTCCACCCTGGGAAGAACTCTGCATTCCAAAGCATAAATCCATTTCCAAAGCCCAACAGTCCCGTCTTGGGTTTTTGAAATGTGACAGGCAGCTTAGGAGGTACGAGAAAAGATTCCTCCGTTTCAAAACAAAACAAAGCGAGCTACAGCCACTGCCTCTGAACTGAAAGCATTTTCCATTTCTTGCCCTGTTCACCTGCCCAGGGAACAAAAACAAGAATGCTTTTTCTTTTTTTAAAAAACATTTTTTAATAACACACACATTGTCTTTCTACCTGGCGTTTCATCCGGGCGGCGTGCCAGCCACATGGATAAGATCTTTTAGGAACTTTTATAATGTCACATACTTATGCAAATTGGCAACGTGTTTATAGCAACAGGCACCATAACAGCCCTCTGAGGTTTCAATTAGTAAAAAGCAGCCGGGCAACTTAAGCAGCTGTGAGGGCCTGGAGACGGAGGACAGCTCCGGAGCGAGGGGGCGGGGCTGACAGCTATTGTGAGGCTGATTCTAGAGCGTTTCAATATGGCTGCTGCTGGGTCCAACCCACTCCACCTCGGGAGCGTGGGTTTCATTCCTCGGGCTAGTGGGAGGATGCGGCTGTCCTGTTTCACAGGGCGCAAGATGTCTCTGGGCGGCACGCGGTGTGGGTCCACTTCCACCTGTCAGCCCAGACTAGGGGACATGCCTCGACAATCTGTCCCGTCCAACGCCCTCTCCCTGCATCCCCACAGGCACCCAGACCACTGTCCCTCGGCACAGTGGAGAGCCAGGTTCTTACGAGGCCCACACCTGGGTGCAGCACTCAGGCCCCCACTCCACCACTTACCGGCTCTGGGACTTTGCATCCGAGACGTAACTTCCTTGAGGTTCATTTCCTTGTTTGTAAAATAGAAACAGTCAATCCTGAGTTTTCACAGCAGTCTCACGTGCTGGCTCGGTGGCACCACCCCACTGAGTCTTTCAGGAGTTAGAAGATGACTAAGGACAAGTACCGTGGCTGACCTGGAGTAAGCATCCGGCCAAGGGGCTTGTCCTGCGGCTGCTGGCGTTATTGTTGTGCCTGTGAAGGTCCAGTTCCACTGCTGCTGAGGCCAGTGGAGACAGACACACAGGGGCAGATCTAGAAAGGGTTTCCCTGGCAGCAAGCTGGCAGGGTGGGAGAGGGGGGACCTGGGTCCCCCAAAGCGAAGTGATGTGCATGGTCACAGGAAACAGTGCTTCTAGGAACAGAGAGTCAGAAAGCATGTTTTTAGCTGGAGTGAGCTACAAACTAGGATGATCAATACATTTCCTTATGGACTGATCCCTGAGGCCCACTTCTGATGTAACTGCAACCAGTCTGAAGTCAGGTTCCTTCCTTTAGGACAGGGTAAGCAGGACACTCTCAACCTTTCAGTCATCCCTGTTCAGACACATTTTATGATTTCAAATATTGAATTTGACTTTTGATCTCCTTGGGCTGACTGCATCATCACCACTGTCCTCCTCTCTGAGATCACCATCACCGCCACCATCATATTTATTATCATCAACATCAT
The DNA here is from genome assembly GCF_027595985.1 of Sorex araneus. Classification (NCBI taxonomy): domain Eukaryota; kingdom Metazoa; phylum Chordata; class Mammalia; order Eulipotyphla; family Soricidae; genus Sorex; species Sorex araneus. Next base: position 157,712,080 of record NC_073304.1, on the reverse strand, counting down.
GACCATCGCCACCATCATCATCATTATTATTGCCAACAGTATCATCATCACCATCTTTATTGTCATTGTCATCATTTGCATTATCATTGCCATCATTGTCGCCATCATCGTCGCCATCATCATTGCCATCATCATTGCTGTTGTTATCATCACCCACCTCAGTATCTTCATCACTCCTGCGATCCTGCCAGGGAGTCACCATACAAACCCTTGAGGGGACAGAGGACCACAGCCAGGCACTGCAGAGGTGGCACCCAAAGACCTAGGATGGAGCCTGCTGCCAAGTCCCAGAGTTTCTGTGTGAAATAGAGATTCACGTAGATTCGGACAAGCATTTGAATACACTCAGGTTGCAGTTGTTCAGTAAAGAAGATTGAGCTGGGTTTGCTTTGGGCTCCTGATGCCCACCTCTGCACCCCTCCCACCCCCCCAGCCCCGCCCAATCACTGATCCTCACCTGCCCACCACCGGGGTTGTCCTTTGTGGCTTCATTGATTTGTTGATGAAGGTTGACCATGGGAATTGTCTCCTCCCAACATTTGGAGTTTCAGGACTAGTTGAACCAAACTAAACTTTCTGTCTCTCTCCAGCCCTCTCTCTTTCTATATTTCTCACTGGCCTTAGGCTCTGTCTTGGGAACACAGATAATACTCCACATGCCCTTGGACCTCAGCACAGAAATGGCTGGAGTTGGCCTCTCCCTTCACAGCCCTTAGGGATAAGGAGGACCCCAGGGGCCTATAAATGGCACACAAGACAGCACCACACAGTGCTCTATGGGCCTTGCCAGAAAGATGGCTGCCAGCTGAGTGGGGTGTCCTGGGTGAGCCCCAGGGTGGATGTGCCTGGACCACCTCACTTAGGGTTAATTACGAGATTAGAGTGACCAAGATGCCCTGGTGGTGCTGGGGGTTTGGGAGGTTGTTTGCTGCTCCCTCCTACTCCTGCTGGGGTACTAAACAAGAGCACCCTCGCTGCCAACAGGTCAGAGGCTCACCACTGGGCCCTGCATCGGGTGCAGGTGACCAGGTGGGACCTCATGAGAATCAGCCGCCACATCCAAGTGTCTCGGCCCAGTTCCGGCCCCTGGGACGCTGCGCAGGCAGATCTTTCTCCCTCTCTTGTTTTCATGGCTTTGGCTTTTGTTTTTGTTTTCACTGGGAAACCCAACTTAGACAAGACCAAAAGACTGGCTCTGGCGCCCCCCTGCCTGCGGCCACTGGGAGCCTGTGGCTCACTCTGTCACTGCAGCTCTGGAGGGGCTCTGCTGTGTAGACAGTGTGAAGCCTCTGCAAGGAGGAGCCACGAGCCGGCCGAAGGGGCAAGTTTCTCAGAACAAAAGAGAAGGGGAAAGGACAAGGCAGATCAAGTCTCTCGGGGGCTGTAGGGGACATATGTTGTTGTTGTCAGGTCCTCAGGGGACCCACCTTTCTATCCTGCAGATGGTCCTGGGGGGAGAGGATGGGGGCGGGGTGGAGGGGCTGTCTGATGCTTCTCTACTCCAAGTCTCTGTCAGGGTTTGAGTTCTGAGTGGGGACCCAGAGGGAAGGAGCAAAGGTCCAGAAAAGTTTTTCTTTCTCCAAGGATCTGAGCCCCCAATCAGACCTGTTTGCTCTAAGCTCACACTCTTTTCCACGGGAACACTTTATTTAATTCAATAAGTGATTAAATTACTTATTCAATAATCACTTCATTTCATCATCATTATTATTATATATTATTCTTATATATTATATAATATTTTATATTATTTGGGGAACATACCTTGTGGTGTCAAGGGCTTACTCCTGGCTCTGTGCTTAGGGATCACTCCTGGTGGGACTTGGGGGGCCATATGGGTTGCTGGGGATCAAACCCTGGTTTGCAGTGTGCAAGGCAAGTGCCCTACCTTCTGTACTATCTCCCCAGCCCCTCATAGAATCATTTTAACCACTAGAGGATGATGGGAACAGGGAGCAGAGCAGAAACCCTGAATGGGAAGGTTCTTGAAGGCCTGGAGCAGACACAGACCCTGAGCTGCACCCTGACACTGAGGGCATCCCCAAGTGCCACCCAGTGTGGCACTGCTGGGCTCACACTCTGAACTGTCGGGCCTCATTCACCAAGAATCCCTGGAGCTGGCCCCTCGTAACCGCTGCACACTGCTTGGGAGTCCCCAGCAACGCCCCCAAAAGAAGAGGACGCCAGACACTGCAAACTGTCCTATGGAACTTCCAGGGCAAAAGGATGACCCAATTGTGTTCACAGTGAATCTTGAAAGTGAAGAAATTGTTTGAAATGAAATTCCCAGAATCTAAACGTTGAACATGGGAGTCTCCTTGTGGACAGCTCCACAATGAAACTGACCACATCATATTTAATTGACGGTTTTGCCTGACCTATGTTGCTGTTGTCCCAAAATTCCAAAGTAGATCGGACCACCGTCTCCTTCGTGCAAAATTTTACTTCACAGAGCGGGGAGAACGGACTGCAAAGTTTAAGTTTAAGAAGAGAACTCCCAGAAAGACCACCAACTGGGAGCTCTTTGCCACTATTGTGGCAATGTGGGAAGATGTCGTCATTGACAACATCGACGAGGAATAAGATCGACTGGTTAAGCACCTCCCTGACTGCTCGAGGAATGCTGAGAGTGGGAAAGCCACAAACAGACGCTTGTCTTCGGAAACTCTCGAGCTCATTCACCAACGTGGTTTGGCATGAGCCTCAGGCAATCACAAGTTAATGTCCAAGTTCAAAAAGCTGTGCAGAGAAGTGATAAAGGAAGAGCTCAAAGAGAGAAGAGCAGCAGTGTTGGCCAATGCAGCAGAAGCCAGGAAAAGTATTCACAACACTTGCCTGTCCTTCGCCAACTACAAGACCAAGATGACTGCCCTTCGACATCCTGATGGAATCACATCTTCCAGAAGGGCAATGGAGATGATTATTTACAACTCTACTCAGATCTCTTTGTTAGCCATGTCCACCTGCCCACATACCAAATTCCGCAGGATGGATATATCGTTCCCAGTGGTCTCCCTTTTGAAATCCGATGTGCCATTTAGTCAGTAAAGATACGTATAGTACCCGGTCCAGACAAGGTCAGACCCAAACACCTGAAGAATCTGCCCCAGTACTCGTCAATACACTGGCTCAGCTCTTCACACGCTACCTGTCCATATGCAAGGTTCTGTCCCAATGGAAAACCAGCAGGACCGTTCTGTTGTACAAGAAGGGAGACATCCATGACATTAGCAACTATCGCCCAATCTGCCTGTTGTCCATCATCTACAAGTTGTTCACTCGAGTCATCTTGAATAGAATAGGCAGAACACTAGATGAATGAAGGACAACCATGCAAGCAAGCTGGGTTCCGAAAAGGATTCAGCACGATCCACCGTATTCACATGGTGACCAAGCTCATTGAAGTTTTGCGAGAGTTCAAGATGCCGCTCTGTCTAACGTTCATCAATTTAAAGAAGGCCTTTGATTCTGTTGAGATTGAAGTGGTCATTGAAGCCTTAGCCAAACAGGGTGTTCAAACTCAATACATCAGGATCCTCTGAGAGCTGTATGATGGATTCACCACCAGGATCTCACCATTCTGCAAGGAAGTAATCATCAACGTAAAGAGAGGGGTTTGGTCAGACTGCAGCTGAATCTCACCAAGACAATGTTCATGAAGAATGAACTAGTCCCTCACGTTCTATTTTCTCTCAACAGAACGAACATCTCTGAATGCAGCAGCTATGTGTACCTGGGTCAAGAATTCAACATGAGGAATGACTTGGCACAAGAACTGCACAGGAGGAAGAGCGCAGCATGGAATACCTTCAAGAGCGTTGAAGAAGTTGTTAAGAGAACAAAGAATCTCTGGCTCAGGGCACATCTTTCCAACTCCACTGTTCTTCCTGCACTAACATATACCTCAGAGACCTGGGGCCCTATGAAAACAGGACAAGAATGCTATTCGGGTATCCCAAAGAGCTATGCTTGGAATATCACATTTCACTCAAGTGAGAGAAGGAATCTGGTGTTCTGACCTCCATTGATGATCAAGCCTCGTTTGCCAAGGTGTCAAAAATCAGATGGTCCGTGCCGGACACGTAATGCGATTTACAGATGACTGCTGGACTAGAGCCGTTACCAACTGAATTCCATGGGACGTCGAAAGACCGTGTGGCTGCCCACCTACGAGATGGTCAGATTTTTTCGTCAAAACTCTGAATGAATGGTTTGAGGGTCTTCGTGTTCCTGGAGAGAGCAGATACTATTGGGCTACACTAGCATGCGACAGGAATAAATGGAGATGTTACTGGCGCCCGCTCGAGCAAATCGAAGATCAACGGGATGACAAGTGATACAAGTGAAATTCCCAGTTGAGCTCTTAACCACAGCTATCAGTGATTAAACTGGACTCAGCCCATGCCCAGCACTTTATCACTGGCAGTAGAATGCCACACAAATATTTCCATGGAATAACCTGGAGAGAACTTCACACTATGGGCTTTCAAGTTAGATAGAGCTAAGTATCTACTCATGTTTTCCTCCTGGAGAGAAAGATAGCACCTCATATGGTCCCCTGAACCCAGTAATATCTGAAAAACAAAGCCAGGACTAAAACCTGAGCACTGCAGGGTGTAGCTCTGCCTCCCCCTAGATCCCACCCCCAATTTTCTCTTCCCTCCAAAAGGCAGCTTTTACATGTAAATAACTGACAATCCATCAAAAGAATAACAAGTGGGTTAAGCAAACAAATGTTAAAGCAAACTTTGCAAGTTTTCTTAATAAGTATTGTCATGACCTTGGAACAGGAAGATATTTCTTTTTTCTTTCTTTCTCTTTTTTTCCAGTTTTCTGTTTGTTTATTTTTGTTTGGGGTCATACCTGGAAGTACTAAGGGACTTATTCCTGACTCTGTTCTGTGATAGCACAGCGGGTAGGGCGTTTGCCTTGCAAGTGGTCGACCCAGGTTCAAGTCCTCTGTCTCTCTTGGAGAGCCCGGCAAGATACCGATTGTATCCCGCCCGCACGGCAGAGCCTGGCAAGCTACCCATGGTGTATTCAATATGCCAAAAACAGTAACAACAAGACTCACAATGGAGACGTTACTGGTGCCCGCTCAAGCAAATGGATGAACTACAACTACACCAGCGACAGTGCTACACACCGACAGTGCTACAGTGCTGTTCTGGGATCAATCTTGGCTAGTGCCCAGGGATTGAGCCTGGGTCAGCTGCATGCAAGACAAGTGCCTTAAGCCCTGTACTTATCTCTCTGGAGCCAAAAATAGTTTTCTTAATCAAAACACAAACATTGGGGCCTGAATGATATTACAGCAGACAGACGGGGCATTATCTTGCATGTGGCTGACCCAGGTTCGATCCCTGGAATCCCAAATGGTTCCCAGAGCACCACCAGAAGTAATTCCTGAGTGGAGAGTCAGGAGTAAACCCTGAGCATGGCCAGGTGTAGTCCCAAAACAAAACAAGACAAAAGCACAAACATTGCTAGTTATAAAGTGAAGCATAGGTAAATGTGTTTCTGTTGTCAAAAGAATTTCCAGCGAAAATAAAATTACAAGTTCAAAACTTGAAGGAAATACTTGAAATGCATTTGGCCAGCCAAACTTCATTTCAAAAATATGTAAAGCACTTCTATAAATAAGAAAAATCTCAACTCACTATAAAAATGGGGTTGGGGTGGGGACTGGAGAAATAGTACAGTAGGTAGGGTGTTTAGAGTAAGCCCTGAGCACCACTGGGTTTGGCCCCCCTCCAAAAGAAAAATAGGGGAGTGGGGAATAGCTGGAGTGGGGGAACACCTGCCAAGCATGTGCGAGGCCTGAGTTTGATCCCCGGAGCTAATGGCTCCAATTCCTAGTATTGCCAGTATAGCTCTGGTGGTCCCCAAGCCCAGCACAGCTGCCTGAGCATCAGTATTGCTGGCCTGTGGGACCCCAAGCACCACTGACGTGGCCACTGTTGAAAAAATTGGCCAAAACCCAGAAAGAAGCGTTTTTGAGAGCAACAAACAATATGATTAATAAGCCTATAAAGAGATGCTTACCTCACCACTAATCAGGAAGGGGAGGCTCACATTTCATCATCATGAAATGCCAATTTACACCCATTTGATTGACAAATCTGAGCAGCTTGACAATACCAAAAGTCAGGTATCAGCAGATCTCATACGCAGTGCTGGTGGGGAAATTGGACACCCATTTGGCATTATCTTGCAAAGCTGAATGCTTGCATACCCAGCACATCTATTTGGTATACACCCAATTTCTCTAAGTGTGGAACCACAGCAAACCTTAGTACATTTATACCGGGAAACGTAGAAGGAAAAAAGAACCCCTCTCCTCAAAAAAACAACCATAGTTACACTTATCAAAATAAGTGGAAGGAAGGAAGGAAGGAAGGAAGGAAGGAAGGAAGGAAGGAAGGAAGGAAGGAAGGAAGGAAGGAAGGAAGGAAGGGAGGGAGGGAGGGAGGGAGGGAGGGAGGGAGGGAGGGAGGGAGGGAGGGAGGGAGGGAGGGAGGGAGGGAGGGAGGGAGAAAAGGAAAGGAAATAATCTAAATATCCACTGATTGGAAAATGCATTAAAGCTTCAGAGTGTTGGGACCAGGGAGAGCTCAAAGGGCTGGTGCACATGCATGGCCCCATCACCCTCCACACCACACGATCTCCTGAGTGTTGCTGGGTGGGGCCCTGGTGACCCCCAGCACTTCAGGCCTGCAAGGTTGGGCTGGGTCTCACCAGGAGTGGCTCCAGGACCCCTGAAGACTATGAAGGAGCCCCCAAACTTTAGTGTATTCACGAAATGGAATGTTCTGTAGTATGAAAACCAAAGCTTTCCATCCACACTCTTTCACATGGATGAATGTAAATAGCATCATGTTACATGATAATCAAGTTCTGCAGACCTTACGTATGTACAGTATGGTCCACATTTTATAAATTCAGAAATGAAGCAAGATTACAGTCAAGTGAAGACAAACTCATCTGCACTCATTTGCACACAGATTGCTATGCAAGAATAAAAGTTTACAAGGAGAGTATTTTTCTTAACTGGTAATCACAGCATTCAGGTAATGCCACCTCTGTGAAGAAGGAAGAGTAGGAAAGAAGAAAACACAAATGGAGTCAGGAGTGCTTGGTAAGACCCTAGTCCTGGTGTTGGTTTCAGAACTATTGTCTCTTATTTATGGATATATAAAAGAAGGCAAAATCAAAGATAGCCTTCAATGGACCCATGGGGAAAGGTGCCATGAGCCAATGATTAGGATCAGTCTAATTCTGTGAACCTAAGCTCTAACAAGTCAAGCAATAAACCGGAAATTCTGGGTCCATTCCATGCTGGTTCTGTGGACCAGGTTGTTATTTAACATATCTTAATCTCAGTTTTCCACATCACACTCCCCAGCCCTAGGCAGCCTCTAGTCTATTGTCTGCCTCTGTGAATTCATGGGTTCTTGATCTTGCATATAAATGGAATTCCCAGATACACATTTTTTTAATGGAAGCTGATGTTTTCATTACCTTTTCTTAGAGTAGAAATTCTTTACATGTGGTTGTGTGAATCCCATGGTCCTATAAATATCTCCAGCTTGGCAACAACAGGTATGATTACGTGTTGACTATAATCATAACCATCAAAATAATTTTATTAAGTGATTGATCACTATCGCATAGACACTGCACACATTAATGATGCCTGATGGAGGAGGCTCAGAGAAACCAAGCCCTTGGTCCAGGTCACGTGGATGATTATTGATTTAATCATGTTGATGGTTACTGGTTCGAGATGACGTGGTGCATATTGGTCAAAGTCATATGGTGGACATTGATTCGAGATCGCATGGTAGATAAACTTTAAGGTATCGTGGTGCTTACTGGTTCAAGGTCATATGGGTGATTCTAAGCAGGGATCATACTGAGATCTGACTCTAGCGTGGAGGATCTTAGGGCCGGAGAGATAGTACAGTGGTTAAAGTACTTGCCTTGCACATGGCTGACCCAGGGACCCAAGTTCAATCCCCAGCATCCCATATGGTCCCCAGAGCCCACCAGGAGTTGTTCCTGAGTGCAGAGCCAGGAGAAGCATCTGAGCATCACCAGGTGTGGCTCAGAAACAAGAAACAAAACAAAACAGATTGCAGGATTTTAATCACTACCTCATCATGCCCGTCTGTGTGATGAAATGCTAGAGAAAATGTTTCTTTGCCTGAGTATTCTTTGTCCATAAAAACTTCTCTGTGGGAAGAGCAGCAAGGCTGACTGGAGAGGAAAGGGAGCCGTGGAGAGGAAGCAGACCATTGACTTGAGGTTGATCAAACACCAGAAGCTTCCAAGCCCTTTATTATAGTCAGTCGGGAAAGGACTGGTCCTTGTTCTGAAGAGCTTCCAGCGAGTCTCAGAAGCTGTGATCTTAGGGGCATAGAGACAGACTTTCTCTGAGGGTCTAGCAGCTTCCTCTGCATACTGTCAATCAGTCAGTGAGCACCAAGAATGGGGGAGAGCAAGGGAAGGAAGGAAGGAAGGAAGGAAGGAAGGAAGGAAGGAAGGAAGGAAGGAAGGAAGGAAGGAAGGAAGGAAGGAAGGAAGGAAGGAAGGAAGGGAGGGAGGGAGGGAGGGAGGGGTGGAGGGAGGGAGGAAGGGAGGGAAGGAGGGGTGCAAGGAGGGAGGAAGGGAGGGAAGGAGGGAGGAAGGAATAAAGGAAGAAAGGGAGGAAGGGAGGAAGGGAGGAAGGAATGGAGAAAGGAAGGGAAGAAGGGGGGAGAAAGGGAGGGAGGGAGGGAGGAAGGAAGGAAGGATGGAAGGAAGGAAGGAAGGAAGGAAGGAAGGAAGGAAGGAAGGAAGGAAGGAAGGAAGGAAGGAAGGAAGGAAGGAGGGAGGGAGGGAGGGAGGGAGGGAGGGAGGGAGGGAGGGAGGGAGGGAGGGAGGGAGGGAAGAGAAATTCATTTACAGAAATGAATTTGATTTAATGGAACACACATCTTTAAACTACTTGTATACTGTTACTCTGTGAGGCCCTGCGGATTCCAGAACTTCTATCATGGAGAAAAAATGTTTTTGTTGGAAGAAGGTGGTCAGAAGGGCATTCTGACATGAATTTTACAAAGCAGAGAACACCGGTTTTTTTTCCCCTTTGATTCTACCTTTATTTGGGAGAAGCATTGTTGCTTTTGGAAATTATCTATTCCCACAGAGGGATGCAACATTCATGGCCCCTTCTACCTTATTTTGCCTCCAGGGAGCTTCGCCGGGCTTGATTAAGCAAGGAAAGTCATCAAACTTTCTTCGACAGCTCAGAAATCCCTGGGGTTGAGTTGAGTTTTCGGTGAAGGGTTCACGCTGGTGTCAACCTGGTTCCCACCGACTCATCATGGTCCACACTTGACAGCAGTACAGTTCGCCTTGCTCTCCTAACTGACAGCCAGGGGACACGCATTCATGCCAGAGCCCCAAAGAAAGAAACACCTGGCTGTGATTACCTGCAACTGTTCGGTTAAGCTCAGACTTGGAGACTTTACCAGCTGTTTCCAGGAGAGCAGCCACTGTGCAGGGAGCACCAGCTCAGGGGCCTATTTCTGTCCTGCAACCTGGCTGCTGTCTGGTATGAGGGTTTTATTTTTCCTCTATGCTGAGAACCTGAGCTTCCTCCTTTCTTCAGTCCTTCTTTACTTCCTCCTTCCCTCCATTCCTCCCTCCTTTCCTTTCTCTCTCCTTCCCTCCCTCCCTCCCTCCCTCCCTCCCTCCCTTCCTCCCTCCCTTCCTCCCTCCCTTCCTTCTTTTCTTCCTTCCTTCCTTCCTTCCTTCCTTCCTTCCTTCCTTCCTTCCTTCCTTCCTTCCTTCCTTCCTTCCTTCCTTCCTTCCTTCCTTCCTTCCTTCCTTCCTTCATTTCTTCCTTTCTGTTTCCCCACTCCCTATTTTGTTTTTCATGGCAATCTGAGGCCCCCACAGCTTACTTTTTTCCTTGCTATATCGTCAAAATGAAAAAGGAAATAATGATGTCTATTTGTGCAAAGTTCTAAAGAGGACCTATATGCCTTGATGCCTTGTTAGGAGGGGGGAGGGGAAATCAGTCCAGTCAACCCCAACATGGTCATTCTTTTCATTTTAATGCTGTTATTTATGGTATTGCTCTCATGATTGACCAATGTACTTTTGTAGGATTTGTCTCCAGAGTGTAGTACATGGTCAAAAATGTGCATTTTTGACGCTTATTTCTATATTTCTTATTTCTAGTACCGTGTATAGATACCTTATCTTCCCAGAGAACAAGAGGTATAACTTCTTGTCATACTCTAGTAGACTGAGAAGAGCATTATTCATTATGTCATTGTTAGAATAAGACTCTGATGCTTGTCTCCATATTTAATTTTTGCTTGTGTTGGGGGGATACCACATTTGATAGTGCTTGGGGATTACTCTGGCTCTGTGCTCAAGAATTACTTCTGGCAGTGCTCAGGGGATCAACCCAAAGTCAGCCTCTGCAAAGCAAGCACTTTAACCTCTGGACTATCTCCTTGACCTTTAAAAGACTAAATACTTCTTTCAGGCAACATTCTTATTGATTAATTATTGTGGAGGATGAATAGTATCGTGTCTGCTGTGCAAAGGATCGTTTCCACCTTTGATGACCAGATCACATTACAACACATCAATCAGGCATTCCAATGCATCCAATCATCTTCTGAAAGACCAGTTAACAAGCATCCGAGATGAAGTGGAATATCTCCCTGATCTGCTGAGACCAGACTGTGCAGGAATATGCCAGAGGTGTGGATACTGAAAGTCACAGCATGGCTCATTATGTCCTTCACAGCATCAATAAAGGACAAGAGGCAGAAACAGGAAGCCAGGAACTAATAAGATGAAAATAACCTTTTCTCTATCTTGTATCCTAAGACATCAAAACACATGATGTCCTTTTCAAACATAGTTTTTTCAAAAATAAAGTTGAGGGGACTGGAGAGTAGTACAGTGGATAAGTCACTTGCCTTGCATATGCCCAACCAGGTTTGATCCCCAACATCCTATATGGTCACCAGGACACTGCCAGGAGTAATTCCTGAGTGCAGAGCCAAGAGTGAACCCTGACCATCACCAGCTGTGACAAAAACTTTTTAAAAAATAAAATAAATTTGACTATTGTAAACAGTGCTGCGATGAACATATAAGTGCAGATGTCATTTCGACTATACTTTTTTGCTTCTCCGGATATATTCCCAGAAGTGGTATTGCTGGGTCGAATGGAAGCTCAATTTCTAATTTTTTGAGCAGCGTCAATATTGTTTTCCAGAAGGGCTGAACAAGTCGGTATTCCCACCAACAGTGTAGAAGGGTCCCTTTCTCCCCACATCCCCTCCAACAGTGGTTGCTTTTGTTCTTTTGGATGTGTGCCATTCTCTGTGGTGTGAGCTGGTATCTCATAGTTGTTTTGATCTGCATCTCCCTGATGATTAGTGATGCAGAGCATTTTTTCATGTGCCTTTTGGCCATTCATATCTCTTCTTTGGAAAAGTTTCTGTTCATTTCTTTGCCCCATTTTCTGATTGGGTTGAATGTTTTCTTCTTGTAGAGTTCAACCAGTGCTTTATATACCCTTGATATCAACCCCTTATCGAAGGGGTATTGAGTAAATATCCTTTCCCATTCTGTAGATTGTCTTTGTATCCTGGTCACTGTATCTTTTGCGGTGCAGAAGCTTCTTAGTTTAATATAGTCCCATTTGTTTATCTCTGTTTCCATTTGGTTGATCAGTTGTGTGTCATCTTTGAAGATACTGTTGGCCTCAATATCATGGAGGGTTTTGCCGACTTTGTCTTCAATGCACCTTATGGATTGCAATAGCCAGAACCTGGAAAAAACCCGAGTGTCCGAGAACAGATGACTGGTTAAAGAAACTTTGGTACATCTACACAATGGAATACTATGCAGCTGTTAGAAAAGATGAAGTAATGAATTTTGCATATAAGTGGATCAACATGGAAAGTATCATGCTAAGCGAAATGAGTCAGAAAGAGAGAGACAGACATAGAAAGATTGCGCTCATCTGTGGAATATAAAATAACAGAGTAGGAGACTAACACCCAAGAATAGTAGAAATAAGTACCAGGAGGTTGGCTCCATGGCTTGGAAGCTGGCCTCACATGCTGAGGGAAAAGGCAGTTCAGATAGAGAAAGGAACATAAAGTAAGCTCTGGTTGGAGGACCCGCTCGGGAGGGGAGATGCGTGCTAAAAGTAGACTATAGATTGAACACAATGGCCACTCAATACACCTATTGCGGACCACAACACCCAAAAGGAGAGAGAGAGAGAACAAAAGGGAATGCCCTGTCATAGAGGCAGGGGGAGGGGGATAGGATTGGGAGGTGGGAGGGAACTGGGTTCACTGTCATGGAGATAGGAACACTGGTGGAGGAAGGGGTGCTCGAACACTGTATGAGGGAAACTCAAGTATGAAAATGTGTAAATCTGTTACCTTACCCTCATGGTGACTCACTAATTAATTTAAATAAATAAATAAATTTGAGTCTTAATTTTTTTATATAAACATTTTATTTTTGAGTCACACCTAGTGATGCTCAGGGTTTACTCCTGGCTCTATACTCAGGAATCACTCCTGGTGGTGCTCAGGGGACCATATGGGATGCCAGAGATTGAAGCTGAGTCAGCCACATGCAAGGCAAGCACCCTACCCTCTGTACTACTTCTCCAGTCTCTAAATTCAAGCTTTTCACAACTGCCTTGGCCCATGTTTTCCTCCTGCTCCTGCCCATCTCTCTGGTTACCTTTCCAGAAAAATGCAAGGTTCTCTTGTCTCTCCCTCCATTCCTCCAGTTCCCTCTGGTATCACTGAAACTGCCCTGGACATATTCACCAAGCAGCCTCTGACCTGCCCCATTCAGTGATCAATTGTTGGCCCACCATTGCTAACCCATCAGCTTCTCCTTCAGGAAACACTTCCCTCAAGTGTCTTTTCAATCATTACTTATTCAGCCCCTTGATGACAACCCTTCCCAGTATGCTTCTCGGTGTGATTCTAGTTTCCTTGAGGCTCAGTCTTTGGCACTTTTGCTCTCCAGGTGGTCTTATCCAATCTATCCTCCTTAAAGACAATCTACCAGCTGCCTCAAATTCATCTCTCCAACTCAACCACTTGGCATCTAAGAGGTCTTTCAAACCCAACTCATCCAAAATGAAGTCCTGAGCTTCCCCACCCCTGGTCCTGTTTCACATACAGTCATCGTCATCTCACTAATGCAACTGTTCTCTTGCCTTTAAAGCAAAATACCTGAGTCCCCTCCAAATTCTGTGACAATGCTTAGATGATCCTGTTGCCTTTAAGTTCAAACCACTCCCCATTCTAACCTCTCCCACTCCATAGCTATGCTCTAGACCGAGCTTCTCTTAGCCTGGAATTACTAGTTATCTCCTTGTTGACTTTTCTACTTTGCCCCTTGGTTCTGTAGTCTATGTTCTGTAAAACAGCCATAATGATCCTACTAGCTCTGAATAGTCATATTCCTGTTAAAAGCATCCAGTCGTTGGGAACAGAGAGAGAGAGAGAGAAAGAAAGAGAGAGAGAGAACAGCGGGGAAGGCATTGGAACCGCATAGTGACCCTTGAGCTCCACAAAGAGTGAGCCCTGAGCATTGTTCTGTGTGACCCCAAAAGCCCCCAAAAAATTAAAATTAAAAGAAAATTAAAATAGCCAGTGGAGCTACATCCCTCTGCCACTGCCATGTAAGCTCATTTACCAGCTCTGTTCAGAGACTTGAAAGAGATCAACTATCTGCAAAAGTTTCTCAGATACTCCGTCCCAGTTGAGACGTCCAGAGCCATCTCAGGAGAGGTCAGCCCATGCTCCCACCCTCCCAAAGCCCCACAGCTGCACTCACACCCCATTAGCTGTTGCCAGGCCTCCAGCTGGACTGCCCAATTAAATATTCTGGAGTTTGTGGACATCTCCAAACTCTACAGTATTGATATCTCAGTAGGGGCACACAGATTGGATGGGAATGTAATTAGAAGCCAGTTAATCTCAGCTAACAAAAACATTTACACAGAAGCCGTAACCTGCAACTACAGCTTAGTAAACCCTCAGACCTTCATGTCCCCATGGTGAGATACAACAATTTTCACAAACTTTCTTCTACTGAATTTTCTTTTTTGCTCATTTCATTATCCACTTAGTGGTAGCAATCAATATAAAACAAATTATTGTGGGCCTGTTACAGAGGCAGGCTTGAAGTATGCTTGCAGAAATGGAGACAAAGATGGAAGGAAGGTGACAGCAGTGGTGGGATTGGGGTTGGAATATTGAAGCCTTGTGACAAATCATCATTAATAGCTTTGTAAACCACGGTGTTTAAACAAAGTGGGAAAAGCTAATAAAACAAAACAAAACAAAACAAAACAAAAAATCATCCAGTGGCTTTCCAGAGGATCCAGCATACAGGGATGTACAAGCACTGTGAGATCCCCCCCCCACACACACACAAACTGTTACCTTTTTACCTATCCCTTAACCCACTCACCTCTAGTTCCAATAGTCTTTTGGGGGACACCTGAAGTCTACTTCTTCTTCAGGCTCTCTATATTTACTGTTTCTTCTGCCCAAGGTGCTTAGACACTTAAGTCTCTCCTTCACATCTTCCATCCCTCTGCTTAAAGGCACCTTCTTGACCCTAAGGTGTCTGCATTACCTCAGGGTACCTTCTTTTTTGTTGTTTTTTAAATTTTTTCTTTCTTTTCTTTCTTTCTTTTTTTTTAATGAATCACTGTGAGGTACAGTTAGACTTACAAAAACTTTTGTGCTTACGTTTCAGTCATGCAATGATCGAGTATTCCTCCACCAGTGCTTGTTCTCCACCACCAATGTTCCCAGTATCCCTCCCCACCACCACCACCCCATCCCCTGCTCCTCCCGCCCCGTCTCTGTGGCAGGTGCATTGCTTTTTACTCTCTCTCTCCTTTAGGGTGTTTTGGTTTGCAATGCAGGTATTAAGTGGCCATCATGTTCAGTCTTATAGTCTACTTTCAGCACACATCTCCCAACAGGGTACCTTCTTGACCCAAACTTCATGTATTGTTCTCTCAGCTTATATTTCTCCTTGGCATGTAGCAACCCAGATATTTGATATAATTATGTACCTACGTGGTTTCTGTGCCTCTGCTTTGCTGTAATCTCTAGGAAGGCTAAAATTTAGGTGTATTTTGTTAGTTGTTGATTCCCAACTTCTAGTACAATCCCTAGGACATAGTAAATTAACACGTAGATTATCATCATCAATATTTATTGAGTGGAAGGTTCATTCATGACAGGAGAAGAATCTGAGGGTAAATGAAAATTAAATAGGTCAGGAGAATAGTCCTGGAGCAATAGCACAGTGGGTAGGGTGTTTGCCTTGCACGCGGCCGACTGGGTTTGATTCCTCCGTCCCTCTTGGACGGCAAGCTACTGAGAGCATCCCGCCCGCAGGGCAGAGCCTGGCAAGCTCCCCGTGGTGTATTCGATATGCCAAAAACAGTAACAACAAGTCTCACAATGGAGACATTACTGGTGCCCACTTGAACAAATCGATGACAACGAGATGGCAGTGCGACAGTGCTACAGGAGGCTAGTAGTGGGTTCTGGGCTTGGCAGAGTCCATACCTACAAGAACTATGAATTCTGAAGGACCCTCTCTACTCATTCCTATGTCCTCTTAGAGTTTCCTGCCAAGGGGGTCCTCCACTTCATTCTAAGAAGTTTAAGGCCATTGACTTTTGTCTCTAGGAGGGAGCTGTGAATTGGTCTGGGTTGCCTGATTATTCTCTTTCTTCCCACTTCAGACGCTCCCATCCTAGGGAGGCAGTGGAGGTGGGGGGCGAAAGGGGTGCACAGAAGTAGAAAGACTGGAGGAAGAACTCTCCTGGTGCTCCTTCCACCCGCAAGATGGGCGGGGGCAGTCACATCTGACAGGTAACGGGCAGGCCCCGTGTGACTCAGCGGCCTCTCAGGCCAGACGCACTGAGTCGGTGGAAGAACGCCCCGATCCCCGACCTGTGGAGTGAGAATGCAAACAGCTCCCTGCCCCACGATGCACTGCAGCGCTAGTCACCGCCCTGGCACGATGCTTGGAAACCTGGCTCAGTGTTAATCCCCCAGCAGGGCATGTGGGCCCGGGCCCATCGTGCCGTGCCAGGAGACCAGGGTTCCGTGTGAACCCCGCGGAGACCCGCAGAGCATGTGGCCCATTAGTGAAGGGCCAGTGGTTCCCAAAGGCACTGGGATTTAGGGGCTCAGCCTCTACAATGGGGTGGCTTCATGCTCCCCTGCCTGCTCCCAAGACTCGTGCCCACGTGCAGTCCCGGGGGGATTAACCCCCCCACTTGGCAGGGGAGGTTTGGAGAAGCCAAGTCTTGCCTGCAAGCCTATTCCTGATGTTGAAGTGAAGGCCCACCCCTCCCAGTCCCCCTGGCTCTGGGGGCCCCGGGGCAGCAGAGACCAGGATATCTTTCCCTGGGGTTGGCACACCAGGAAAACAGCTCAGTGTGGTCCCAGTGGAAAGCCATCCCTGGCAAGGACCTGGGTGGCCATGTGCAGTGACACGGTTGTACCACGAGACGGTGGCGGGGGGCAAGGGGAAATGAGACCATCGTTCATGGCTTTTCTCCGTAGGCAGGGAGCTGCATTGGTCCAGAAACCCACACCATTGCCTCCAACCAGGCCAGGACTGGAGTCAGAGACCGAGTCTTTGGTAGGGCCCTGTCTTCTCTCAGAGGCCAGGCGGGCTCACGACAAGGACCTGTTCGAAGACAGAAGCCGGGAGCTCAGACACTCTGGGTCCAGCTGGAGTCCGCTCTGTGGGAACCAGCGTGGTGTGAGGCGGTCAGAGAGCACCAGGACCCTGCTCAGATCTGTAATCGGCGTCTCCAACCCTCCAGAAGCTTCCGCTGAAGGCGTCTGGGAATCAAAGCAAAAACAACCCTGGGGAAAGGCACCAGGGAGGCTCCGGGGAGGCAGCTGGTGGGGGGCGCAGGTGACCGGGGTCTCAGGGCCAACGTCTGGGGTGCTGTGCTCAGACTTTGTGCCTGCACTGAGTGACGAGTGTGGCTCTCGGCGGCGGGGGCGCTGCCAGCACCCGGCTCTGCCATCACTTACCCACCAGGTGCTCTCTTCGGCTTGGCAGGGAGTGCCACCACAGGCTGCTGGGATGGGCAGGAGGCGCAGCTCAGCGCTCCTCACCTCAGTCCAGGTGTGAACAGATGGGCCGGGAGGGAGCGGCTTCTCCCTGCACAAATGGGCCTTTCAGAGGCTGGGCCGCCCCGCGGCGGGGAGAAGCCTGCGGGCCAGGGACAGGAGGGACCCGGCCAGGCGCACTGTCACGGCCCCGGGCCCCGAGGTCCACCTCCCCTAGAGCAAGGGGGGACGTTTCCAGAACACCAGCCAGTCCCCACCTGCCCTGGGCGGCGGGGGAGGTGGCAGCAGCACCCCCGGGGAGCCGGGCAGGCCTGGGAGCTGCTGCTCCCCCTCTGGCAAACGTCCCGCTGCCGTTCCCACGGTCTGCGCTCACAGGTGTTTCTTGCCTCCTGAGAAGAAAATGCTGACGGGAGGGCTGAGAGAAGGAACGGCATAACAGGTGGGAAGCTGGGTCCAAGGGCTCACCCGGGCCCTCTTTCGCACCCCGGGAAGAGAGCAGGCAGAGCTCCCAGGGGGGAATCACAAGTCCTGGGGTCTTGGTGCTTCTCGGACCTCAGTGTCTCCATCTGAAAAATGGGCAGAGCGGTCGCTCGCCACCATCTCCCACAGCCCCCTCTCTGATCTGATCACCTGGCCACACACAAGTGGCAGGAAGCTTGGCCCTGGAGTTTTGGGCCCTCATCGGGCCCACGAGGGGCTAAGCTGAGGGACGGGCACGCTCCCACTCCACACAGTCTCACGACAGCGCCGCCTGGAGTTGTTGCTCTGACCGTGCTCCCCAAGCACGGTGGCAGGCGCTGCTGGGAGAGAAACAGGCCTGCAAGACTAATGTCATCTCTCCCCGGGATGCCCGATCCGGCAGAGCAGGGGGATGGGCCACAGCACGCACCGTGGGCTGCCCACCAGCCCCTGAGCGACAGACCCCCCCCCCCAGGCCACCTTTCTGGCGCTGTCAGGCCCAGACCGGGCCGAGAATCCAGGAAGACAAGCTGCCCAGTGCTCCGTGAACCCCCACCTTCCGTCTTCCGCAGCTCCCCGGGTTCGGCAGGACTTCTGAATCGCACCAGCCTGTTTTTCCAGCACGGGGTCACCCGCGGGCCAGCCGTCAATCCCTAGCTC
The DNA here is from genome assembly GCF_027595985.1 of Sorex araneus. Lineage (NCBI taxonomy): Eukaryota > Metazoa > Chordata > Mammalia > Eulipotyphla > Soricidae > Sorex > Sorex araneus. The sequence continues at coordinate 157,693,784 of NC_073304.1, read as the reverse complement.
GGCTCGCCTCCTTGGGCTTCTGAGTGGAGAAGCTCCAGGGTTTTGCCTGCACCGGGGCCATGAATTGGCACTTTTCACCCCGAAATGACTCCCGGGTCCTTGAGAGCCTCATTAAGCTCCATGACTTAAGAACTCTCCCATTTAATGGAAACCAAAGCCGTCTGAGTGGTCACAGCAGCTGCCAGGAACTTGGGGCGAGGAGGGGGTGGGAGGGGGGCTGGGGGTGACAAACCTTTCCTAGCAGGTTGGGGAGCAGCCCTAATCTCGGGGCTCGCACCCCTCACCCGCCCGTATCCCAGGCCTGTTTTGACAGCTCTGACGCCAGGTTCTGGGAGAACAGCAGAATCTCGGTTGCTTTGCTCCGGGTCCATCTTTCTCTCGCTCCAGCCCGCCGCCTGCCGCAGGGGGCAGGAAGAAACACTCAAACAATCAAGCATTGTCTTGTCCAGGCCGCGGTGCGTCAGGGCCTCCTGGAATAAATATTATTTGCCTGGGAGGGAACTGGCTGTGAGACAGCTCAGTGCAGGGTGAGGGCTGGGGTGGAGAGGGGAGGCAGAGGAGGCAGGGGGGTGTTTGGGTTTTATTGTGAGTTTAACCTTCTTATCCCTGAGTTCTGGGGTTCCCCCCTTCTGACCTACCCCTCTCCCTGCCCCCACCCCCCAGAAGGCCATTAAGAAAAAAATGTGGTTTGCCCAGGCCCGGTGCCAGGAAGTAAGCAGCTTCTCGCAGCATGTAACTGGGAGCACTGCCTGCCCAGTGCTGCGGACTCTTGGCTGGAAGGAACCCCAGAGATGCCACTGGCCTGACAGCTCCCCAGCACCCACCGGCTCTGGGCTCTGTCCCACATCCCTCCTGCACGCATCATCGGGTACTGCTACTGTGGGTCTGGGCGGATGGAAATCCAGCCAGATTGTTGGCCCTGGCTGAGTGAGTGGAGTGTGCCGACTGTGTGCTGTGGGTACTGAACCCTGACTGTGCGCTGTGGGTGCTGAGTCCCGACTGTGCTGTCCATTGTCTTTCTGGGCTGCTGGAGTCTGGTGCTCCCTCCAAGCTCCGGCCTCAGGAAAGCCTCCCGTATCCCTGGAACATCGGACTGAGACTCCTGCCAGGGACGAAGGGCAGATTGTTCCAGAATGCCCAAGCCTCCCGCCCTCTCAGGAGTAGGCAAGAAAACTGGGGTCCTCGCGGCCCGGACAGTTACAAGGAAACGGAGTACTCAGGGTGCCTCTCGGCTGCCTTCCCTGCCCACCAACCTCTCCCTCACCCCGAATATCCATCCAGTCCAGAGCAACAGCACAGGCCCTTAGCGCACCAGCCTGACCAGCATCGGGTCATGAGTTCAAATCCCTGGGGCCCCCCCTACACACAAAGCACGGTCCTGGCAGCTCTGCCATCAGCTGTCCCCAGCCCTGCGAGCGAGTTCCAGCCACACCACCAGCAGGTCTGCGTAAGCACCAGCAGAAGGGCTGCAACCCCCACCCAGACGCATAGGAAGGTGAGAGCCCTGGCCAAGAAGTGGATCCCGATGAGCACTGTGTGGGCTTCTGACAAGTCAGCACAACTCTAACATGTGCCACAACTAAGAATTGCCAGAGACCCCCAGCAAACAGGTGTGCAAACGCCACAAGTGAAGGGGCACAGACCAGGCGCGTGAGCACTGCAGCCGGATGGGTGACCTTTGGCACATACAGCTAAGTATGGCGTGTTTGTGGGAACTGCATGTGTGTGCGGGAACCAGGCATTTGTGAAAGAACGGGACAGGTGTGGGAGAACCATGGAGAGGGGTTGTCTCTCTGTTTCTGTGTGTGTCTGTGTGTGCTTCTTTATGTGTCTACATGTGTGTCTGTGTGTGTGACTGTTTCTGTATATCTGTGTGTTTGTGTGTGTCTATGTGTGTGTGTGTATATCTTTGTGTGCCTGTGTGTCTCTGTGTTTCTGTGTGTCTGTGTGTTATGTCTGTGTGTATCTGTGAGTCTGTGTGTGTCTGTATCTGTGTCTGTGTATCTGTGTGTATGTCTGTGTGTGTCTATATGTGTGTCTGTGTGTGTCTGTGAGTCTATGTGTGACTGTTTCTGCGTGTTTGTGTGTCTATGTGTCTATACATTATGTCTGTGTGTGTCTAGGTGTGTTATGTCTGTGTGTTTCTGTGTGTCTAAGTGTGTTATGTCTGTGTGTATCTGTGAGTCTGTGTGTGTATCTGTGTCTGTGTATCTACGTGTCTGTGTGTGTCTATGTGTGTGTGTCTGTGAGTCTGTGTGACTATTTCTGCATTTTTGTGTATCTATGTGTGTCATATGTGTGTATGTCTGTGTGTGTCTATGTGTCTATGTGTGTGATGTCTGTGTATGTCTGTGTGTCTGTATCTGTGTGTCTGTGTGTGTCTATGTCTATGTGTATTATGTCTGTGTGTATCTGTGTGTCTATGTGTGTTATGTCTGTGTGTGTCTGTGAGTCTGTGTGTGTCTGTATCTGTGAGTCTGTGTGTGTCTGTGTGTGTCTGTGAGTCTATGTGTGACTGTTTCTGCGTGTTTGTGTGTCTGTGTGTGTATGTGTTATATCTGTGTGTGTCTATGTGTGTTATGTCTGTGTGTGTCTGTGTGTCTATGTGTGTGATGTCTGTGTATGTCTGTGTGTGTTTGTGTGTCTGTATGTGTGCAATACCCCACCCCACCACAACAACATTAACAACCATGAGAAGGGAAGGAGGGTGAGGGGTAAAACTGCCTTGAGTAGAGTGTCCCTCACACTTCTCTCCTGTCAGGTGGAGGACAACCCTCTGGTGCACACGTATCTGCCTCCTCAGCCAACGAGGCTTCAGCCCTGAAGTCTGGACCACTCAGAGGCGCGGCCCCCAGACAGGCTTGGCTCTGTTCCGCCCCTACCCCGACTGGCCTAGTCAGCCAGGACACACTTGGCGGGGGGGGGGGGGGGGAGGCAAAGGTGCCCCAGGGAGTCCCTGGGCACTGACAGCGGCCTTGGCTTTGACCTCGGCCACCTGGATCCTGTGTCTCCCACCAAGGCACAGACCCTGACTTTGGACCTAATTATTTCTGTATACAAAATATGCGGGCACTTTGCTCAGAGCCCTGTGCAGTGAACGCACGCTTTGGGGGGTGGAGGGGAGCAGTGATAAAGATCTCACCGTCACAGGCCGTGAGATTCATTTCCCTCCTCTCCTGTCAAGGAGGAACAAAGAGGTGCAGAAGGCCAAGTCCAGGAGCGCATCAGAGCCCTCGAGGAGCCAATCTCTGCCAGGCCAGGCAGCCCCCACCCCCATGCTCACAGCACCCCGATGGGGGAGGAAATGCCCTCAGAGATGGGCTTCTCCACTTCGCACCCTGCTTGTGCTTTCCATGGCACTGTCATCCTTAAGGAATTTTGCTGCCCTCTGCCTTGAGGACACTCCCACCGCCATGCGTCCCTGCCACCGTCCTCTGTCACAGGAGACCCACACTCAGTGGCACAGTCAGACCAGGTGCCTTCCAGCAAGAATTCCCGGGCTGGGGGAGAACCTGGAGGGGAAGCCAAGAGAACGTGCAAGGGAGCTGTGGAGTCTTCGTGCCTCACGGACCACAGCAGAGGCCTGGCGCCTGCCCGCCTGCCCGCCTGCCCACAGGTGCCCCTCAGGCCTGTGCTGGCCCCCCTGGTTGGGTCAGAGGAGAAAGAAGCAGACGGACCAGTCTTCTCTCTCCTGCTCCACACCTGCACATCATCGCCACAGATGCTAGCACAAGTTTAGGGATTTTTTTTGTTTGCTTTTTTCTTACAAAAATATAGGGGTGTGGCGGGTTTTATTTCACCTTTATGTGAAGCTTTTTTCATTTTTCCAGCCACACCCCATCAGTGCTCAGGGTCTACCGCCAGCTCTGCTCTGGTCTCTCCCTGGCGGAGCATGGGATTCCACGAGATACTTGGAATGAAGTTGCAGCCCCCATATGCTCACCCCAAACACCCCCACATGCTCAGCCTGTTGAGCTATCTCTCCAGCCCAAGAATACGTCATCCTTGCCAGGGTTTTGGCTTTGGGGGGGCCACACTCAGCAGTGCTCAGGAGCTCCTGCCAGCTCTGTGCTCAGGGATCACACCTAACAGGGCTCAGAGGAGCATGCAGTGCAAAGCCCCGCCTCCTGCATGCCAGGCCTGTGCTCCTGCCCAGTGAGCCATGCAAAAAGGGACACAAAAAGGTCCTTTGACACTTTTTGGTGTTTCATTGTGCCGGTGTTATTTTACAAACAGGGTGTGACTGAGAATTATGTGGTGAAATATGGTATTTCTGAAGTTCCGAGTTTCAGTCTGAAATCTGGCCGCCTCCTGATAAGAACAAGTCCTTCCATCCAGGGGCTCTGCGCCTTCCCCGGGACCACCGCATCCATGCAGCCTCATCAGCCCTTGCAGCCCACCGGCCCACAGCCGCAGGAAGGAGAAAGGTGGCCGGGGAGACCGCTGTGATTGCTTCACCCTCAGGGTCTCCTGAAGCCTCAAAGCAGCCTGTCGTGTGTTCGGGACTCATCATTGCTACCCGGCAGGTGAAGATCTCTTCCTGGTTTGGGGAGATTACGTGAACAGACCGTGGTGACAGGAGGTGAGCAAGTGGCGGGGAGCTGTGGGCAGAGACAGCTCATTCTAGGCCCATTCTGGGGAATCTCCAGTCTGGAGAACTGGACACTGACCCCAACAATGCGGCCTCCTAGACGGAGCTCCCCTACTGACCACGGGAGATGGGGGGTTCTGGAAGTACCTAGTAAGCCTGCCACCGGAGCAAGCCACAGGCACGAGGCTTGCCGGGGGCGGGGGAAGGAGGAATGGGGGGAGTGCGTGTCTGGCAGCTGGCCCCACCTCTGCTAGTTTAGAGGTAGAATGCTTGATTTTGAGCCCAGGCCCTGAGATGCAAAAGTTGTATGGTCTGAACTCTCAGCTCCAGTGACTCGGCTTCAGTACCTGCCAAACCAGGAGCAGCAAATGAATGAACAGACGTGAAACTTAGGAAAGTGCCTGGTGCCGAGTAAGTGTTGAATAAACACAGGTGTTGGGCCGATCATTCCCTCTCAACGTGAGGATTACCTGTGCCACTGGGGGGAGGACATGTGCAAAGTAGAAGTGTCGAAGTTCAGGGCTGACCCCTCCATGAAGCTGAGTGGACCAAGCCCTCGGCTCCTGGGTCCCAATGGGCTCGGGCTGTGCACGTTGCACCGCCATGGAATGCAGCCTTCTGCTGGCTCCGGTTTTCTGTTCTATTTCCATTTCAGACCGGGTTCTGTGGTTCGGGGCTAGCTGTTTACATTTGGTTTAGTTCCCCTCGATCACCGCATACCAGAGGCATGAATAAAGGAGGCTTGTCGAGGGGAAGCTGTCCGGGATGTCTCAGTGTGAACTGAGAATACAATTAAGCCCTGTCTCTCTGCCCAGGTAATCCCAGCCGATCTTTCTTGACATTCTGGAGGAACCAGGTGGGCAAGCCAACTCGGGAGAAGTGGGCAGCAGGGGGGGGGGGGGCTGCTTCTTTTGAGTGTGTGGCTGAGAGCCCAGTACCCCCCAGGGGACCCACACTGGCCAGGTTTAGTGAGTGTCTGACCGTTTGTCAAACCAGAGTTACATTGTGGACATCGTGGGGTCTTGAAATGGCTCTGCCTTTGTCCCGGGCTTTGGAGAGAGTTGGAGTCCCTAAATCCCAGAATAAAAATGGAAACAGAGGGGGCCAGTGAGCTAGTTCCATAGGTAAGGCATTTGCCTTGCAGCCTCTGACCAGGGTTTGCTGAGTCAGGTGACTCCTGAGCACAGAGTCAGGAATAAGCTCTGAGCACAGCTGGGTGTGGTCCCAAAACAATGAGAGGAACATAATGACCTAGATCACCAATGTATATTCATGTTATATATTTGCATGAATTCATATAATAAAAGATTCGTGGTTGGCACAGGATGCCAAAGCTGGAGTATTGAGTAAAGAGAAACTGGGGAAAGCTGTGTGGACAGGAAGATGTTTCCAGGGGAAGGAAAGGAAGGGGAAAGAGAGAGAATTTGGGGGGGCTCTTTCCCTGCCTTGCCACACTTTCTCGTTGAGAGGCCAGGAAGGTGGAAACAGAACTTATGGCTCTTCCTTTTATTTTCATTTTTGAGGCCACACCTCCAGGACCCAGGGCTAATCTCTGGGCACTGGGAACCTGGTCCTCCCGGGGATGGAGCCACAGCCTCCCACGTGCAGAAAGCACATGAGCCACGTCTGCTCCATCCCAGAGAGACCCAGGGGACCTGGTGAGGAGTAACCGGGATGGGAGAGCGGTGGAAGCCCGTGACAGAGATGGGTGCGCCGTCCTCAGGGTTCAGAAGGCTCAGAGGCTGTGGGTATTAGGGCTGGGGAAAACATCCCACCGGAATGGCCTTGGGGGGACGGCTTAGCAGAAGAACCCCGAGGGGCAGGCGCGCGCCTCCAGGGCTCCTCTCCTGGTTTCTGGCCACACAGACCACATTCCTGCCACAGACCCAGGGCCAAGCTGTTTCAGAGATGCTCCTTAATGGATCTGCAGCATCGCCTTGCCTGAGGCTCCCTGCTTCATGGTCTACCCTCCGTCCAATTCCCCCCGAAGAAGGAATCGGTCTGTCCAGCGTGCGGTGAATACGGCGCCTTCCCGCAGCATGTCCTGGGCTAGACCCCACGCACTCGGGCAGAAAGTCTCGGGGGCCGGTGCCACTATCCAGAACCAGCCTCCCTGCGTGAGATCAACTCGCTAGGGCCAATGCAGCTGGGGCTTGAAATTCCTGAGGGACACATCTGTCTGCCTTTGGGGACCCTCAGCCTGTCCTTCTGCACAACACAGAACGGGCTTCCCGGGTCAGGGCGGGCACCTGTGTATGCTGGAGCGAGACTGCATACGTGCGTACGTGCGTGCGTACGTGCGTGTGTGCGTACGTGCGTGTGTGCGTGCGTCCACCCAGCGCCTGTGCATCTGTGTGTGCTTGTGCGCCTCTGTGCCCCATGTGTCGTGCATGCCTGTCCACCTATTTGTGTTTGCATGTGTCAACGAGGAGATGAGACTGTACCAGCTCCCGTAGACCTTGCGTACAATAAAACAGGAGCCCGGAGGGAGCGCCCCCAAGAGGACCGCTGGAGAGCTAGGATCGGGAGATGGCTCAGAGATCTGGGGTGTGTGGTGGGGGAGTCCTTTGCAAGCATGAGAGGGGGGTTCCATCCCCGTTTCACTGGTTCCCCCAAGCACCTACAGGAGTGACACCAAAGAGCTGGAGCCAGAAGTAATCCTTGAACGCCATGAGGCGTATCCACCCCGCAAAGAAAGCTCCTGGATGGAACCCTCGAACCCTCGAGAAGGTAAGTTCCCTGCGGGTTGTTTTTCTAATGTTCTTGTTGTGGGAGTGCGTTGACAGTGCTGAGTGCTGTGGGGCACCGTGCCCAGTACAGCCCACCCTGGGCACCTGCCAGGCCCATGCCCTCCCAAGTGCACTACTGCCCTTGGAAAGGTTTGTTGGGGGCCAGGGCACTGCTGCCTCTCACTGCTGGACCCAAGGACACTCTTACTAAACTTCTGCTTCATTACTGTGTGCATCCAGGAGTGGAGGGAGATGTTTCTGGAACTGCCCGGGTATTACAAACTCCACCCTCTGCTTTCTGCGTGCAGTGACCAGCTGAGGTCACTGTCCAAGGCCACCCAACTCCTTGTCCAGCCCATCACCTAGGTCATCTCCTCACACCACTGCCTTTGTCTTGTCTGGCCCCCTCCTGCCTGTGAGCCAGCTGTAGGGGGAAGTGTGTGGGCAGAGATGACCCCCTAGAGAGTGGCCAGGTATAAGGTCTGGGAGCCCAGACTGACAGTGATTCCACTGCGTCTCCTGCAGGCAGTTTAGGCTCTAGTTTCCGCCCTTAACCTGGCAGTGGCTACAAGTGTGTCCTAGGGGTTATTGGGAAGAATCAAGGAAAGAGCAGAAGGGAAAGTTCTGGAAGCACTGGAGGATTTTCTGGAAAGCTTCCTGTCCTTCCTCCACTGATGGCAGCGCAGTGGCTGGGGAGGAATTGGAGAGTACCAACTCAGCACTTTTCCTTTCCACAAGATGCCTTCAGGGAAAACTTATGGTTGCTGGAAACGGACACAAATGGTGTTTCTACAACATTCCAGAGTTGAGTTACCGTGTCTCGAGTCTCTGACAGTTCCAAGTATGAAGCCATCCCGCAGGGACCCACCTGAAGGGCCCCCAGTGCCAACCAACAGTTGTAGACAGGGACGGGGTGGAATGCTCATCCCGCAGTCCTGCTTCTCACTGCTGCCGGAAGCTCCGTTTCACTTTCCCAAGCAGCTTTCGGGCCCACCAGGAATAACCAGCTTCATGGGGTAATTAGGAATTATCCTCTTACAAATTACTTGCCGTCTCCTTCCTTTTCCTTGGGACCGGATGCAGAGGATGTTGTTTTCATTTGGCCACGGTGAAGTATGCCTGGGTCATTGTTCACTTGGGGATAAGCCGAAGGCTCGTCATTCCCGGGCACACCTGCCAGCTCGTTCCGGAATAGCATGTTCCATCGGCCACGAAGCCCTTCCTGTGACAGGGAAACTTTCATCCGTTTAAAGAGTTGGAGGAACTCTTTCCACCAACCCAGTCAGTACCCTGGAGCAGGAGAATGAGACCAGGGTGAAGTGAAGGTTTCTAGAACTGGGCTAGACATGACTCTGAGGATAGATGCTGCATTCAGTCTGTGTCTACTTGGCTGCAGCTTGGTGCAGGGCTGGTGGGAAATGGTACAGTTCTTCCCCATCCCAGCCTGGTCTTCAATATGCCAGGAAGGATTCTGGGTTGACAGCAGCGATAAATTCTCCACTGTAGATTCCCTAGTCCTCATCTATTCTAATTTAGTGATCTAAGATTCCGGAAAACCAAACCCAAAGCTGAAATGAACATTAGTCTTGTCCCTTTGTCCCTCCCCTCTGACATATACAGCCTGTCTCACTCCCTCACCTACCTGTCCATCTCCACTCTCTTCTCCCCCTCCTCTCTCTGTCTCTCTCTGTCTCTCTGTCTCTCTGTCTCTCTGTCTGTCTCTCTCTCTCTCTCTCTCTCTCTCTCTCTCTCTCTCTCTCTCTCTCTCTCTCTCTCTCTCTCACACACACACACACACACACACACACACACACACAGAGCATAATAAACCCAGTAGTCTTCACTCTTGGATTAATTAAAAGTTCCCAGGAGCTATAGGATTCTAAAAAAGGTAGGGTGTGTGTGCACACATATTAACTTCAAGAACTTGAGTGATATATTCAGGGAATACTTATTCTCTCACTTAATGCACTCATCAAAAATAAACTGTGCTGTAGCAGATGTCCTTATCCTCCATTTTCCCAAAGGAGGAAATGGGCCCAGGGCCCAGGAAGTGCATGATGGGGTAATCAATACCCTGCCAAGGGTGGTATAGGTGTTCAGCCCCTCTACCCTCTCCCACCATGGAAATTGACCACGGCCAACAGGCCCCATGTGGACAGTCTCCCATCCTGTTGTTTTGTTTTGTTTTGTTTTTTTGGTTTTTGGGTCACACCCGGCGATGCACAGGGGTTACTCCTGGCTCATGCACTCAGAAATTACTCCTGGAGGTGCTCAGGGGACCATATGGGATGCTGGGATTCGAACCTGGGTCTGCTGCGTGCAAGGCAAATGCCCTACCCGCTGTGCTATCACTCCAGCCCCCCCAGTCTCCCATCCTGAAACCAACTCCCCATGGCCTGTGATAGTGGCACTCCCTGGGTCACACCTCCCAGAAATGTTTGCACTTATGCATTTGAATAGAGGACAATTCATCATCCAAATGAAGAAGGTGCCATTGGAAAATTGTTTAGGTCCCTGGATAAATGTGAGTACCTAAGATGAACCAGGGTCTTTGTGTTAGGGGAACTGACAACAGTTTTATTTCTCAGGGTCCCTCAAGCTTCTCTGATTTTAGCCTAGCTCCTTCCAACCTGTGCAGTGCTGGCCACCCCAAAAGGGATCCAAAAGGAAACGCGCACACACACACACACACACACACACACACACACACACACACACACACACACACACACAACGAGAGAGAGACAGAGACAGAGAGATGGTTCTCAAAGTGTGTTCTCCATACAAAAGCCTCCTGGAGATGCAAATTCTCCGGCCAAACCCAGAACATGCTCAGTCAGGAACTCTGGGAGAGGGCCCTTGCAGGCAGCTTTTGCATCCCCACCCAGGAAATGCTGGTGCAAGTTCGTTTGAGATCTTCTGCCTCAGCCTCTACCCTGAGAAGGCCCAGACATCTCCCATACGAGGGTCCTTCAGAGTCTGGTTTCACCCAGTGACCACATCCCTAACTCACCGTTCTCCACTTCTGTGGGGGCTGCAGGGCTGCAGGTATGAGGAGGTCGAACACCTCAGCCCTACATGGTTCTTGCCCCTGCACTTTCAATGGCCTGTTTCTGTTATCAGGAATGTTGCATCTTTCTCCTCTGCCTGACAAGTCATTTCATCATGGTCTATTGATTTAAAGCCCAATTCAGAGATCTCACATCCCCTCCCCTCTGTGTTGTCCCCCTGGCCCCACCCCACAGCACCTCTGCCCAGCATTGTCATTGCCGATTCTTTGTTCCCTCTGCATTGTCCTTCCAGGGAGCAGACCCGGATAGGTCTTTCTTGTGGTTCTGAGTTTTCTCAGAACCCAGCACTGTGGTTATTAAATATGTATTGAATGCATGAGCCCAAGTCTTATAAGGAGCGGATTGAGTAATAGGCAGGCAACTGACCTGTGGGCGACATGGCTGGTTACTTCAGAGCCTGCTCTGACCCCCAGGCGTCCTGATTCCCAGCCCAGGAGAGTAATCACTTCTTTTCTTTCGTTCAGCCTCAGTGTCTTTAGGGAATGTAATTGTTAAACAAGAGAGTCATTTTTGGCTAGTTTGTGACCGATAATTATGCCAGACACACAGAACAGGTCGAATTCCTCCCTTTAGGCTACCGAGCTGTGACTTGATGAGGTCACAGCCTCTCCGTATCTCTGCATCTCTTTGTGTTTGTATTTATAGATGGCACAGACCTATCATAATGGTATCTAGACCAACTATTAAAGCGTTTATAATGCCCAGGAACCAATTTGTGGCAGCCAGCAATTAGCTCCGTTCATGTTCTTCACTTTTCTCCCTTTGAAGTTTAATAGACGCTTATTATGAGCTAGTCCGAGGCAGCAGGCTGCTTGCAGCTCTGTCTGCAGCTAGGGAAGGGGAGGCTCACACACAGGGAAACAAGTTGCTCGACTGTATCTAGTACCTAGCCCCTCTCCGGATTCCACTTCCAACTCTCCAACTCTTCTGCTTTGCCTGGCTCTTCTGTGTGACGTAGGTGAGTGCAGAAGAATGACACCTCCATCTGTGAGATCATCCATGAACTTCTGTGTGTGTTAACTGGAACTTCTCTATGTGTTAACTGGGTGTGTGTGTGTGTGTGTGTGTATGTTTGTGCACGTGTGTGTGTGTGTGGGGGGGGTTAATCACAGAGGGTTAACACCCTCCCAGATCTCCTAGACCAATGGGGAAAGTGAAGGCTGTTTGTCAGAACTGGCTATAACAGAAGAGGTTCACAGGGGATGGATAGATGCGGAAGTTGAAGATTCAAGTGTCTGTAGAGCCCGCTGAGATAGAAGAGAGGAGGTGAGGCGAGAGGTTGTCATAATCTCAGATGGCGCACTGCATCTTGGGTGGAACCCAGTGGTGGAGAGAGCTGGGCTGTGGAAGGTGGAAGCAGTAGTCTCCCAGATTGGAGACAGTAGGAGCTATTCTTTCTCAAAGGTGCCTTCCTAGAGGTAAAAGGCACAGCTGGAAGTTTGCCCCAGGTATAAATACTAGGCTTTATAGCATGGGAGATCTTTATTTTGGGGTGGAGGGTGAAGGGCGTCAGACTACAGTCCTCTGTGTTCAGGGCTCAGTCCAGATGGAACTCAAGGGACCATATGATTGCCAGGATAGAATCCAGGTCCACTGTGTCCAAGATAAGCATCTTACCCCGTACTATCTCTGCATACGGTGAATCCTGAGATCTTCTGACTGTTTGAGGTTTGTGGGATTCAGGATGTGCAGAGGATAAAAAGTTGTGAATGAAAAGAATTTGAACTCATGACCTATCAATCTTCCCCGTTCTGGGAATTTCTTTCCCAGAGCTTACTAAACGCATTCTGACTTTCATCCTAAAATTCATTGACCTAACTTAGATGTAAGCCCTCCCTTATATCCAGTTAGTAAACTGTCCTTTATCTCTTCCCTCCCTTTGGTAACAAAGTTCCTAATAAATAAATAAATCTGTAGCTACATATAGATAGATAATTTATTTAGATCTGTGGCCCCTCCTGTCATTCCCTTTTCATTCAGGCTGCCAGGATGATGTTCCGACAGCCCCTCAGGCCCCCGTGGCGAAGATTATCATTGACCCCATCCAACAAACTCACTTATTTAAGCAAGACCTGATTGTGTTTCTGCTTTGACCCAGCTCTGTTCCCGACCAGGAAGTATGTCAGTTCCTGAGCAGTGGAAAGCCATACTTGGAATCTACATTTTAGAGGACTTTCTCACATCTTAGATCTCCCTAGCATTTGCTGGCATTTAACCTGACCTTCAGGAAACACTGTTTTGCTTTCCATGACACCAATGTCTTGCCTTCAATTTCTTTTGTTATGTCTTCTTGTTCTTGGTGGGTTCCTCTGTCTCTGCCTACTTGTCAAAGCCTGACATTAGGTGGGCTGTATTTTCCTCTGATGTAAGTGCTTCAACATGTGTCTCAACAGTCATACGAATATGCTTCCTCTAGAGGATGTAGGACCAGTGGTTGGTACATTAGTGCCTGCAAACCAAAGCTGAACTCCCTGGGTTGTGCCCAGACTTTTAAGTTACTTTATTTAAACATGGTGGTTTACAAGGTTGTTCATAATTACAGTTGCTACAGGCGTTGGTATTTGAACACCAGTCCCACCACCAAAGTGATCTTCTCTCCACTAACTGTTCCCATTTGCTAAACCACCCCCCCCCAAGTCTCTTCCCTTCACAGGCACACAATAATTTATTTTATATTGCTTGTTACAACTAAGTGGCTAAGGGAATTAGCAAAAATACGTTAGTAAAACAACACTTGTAAAAATTGTTATATCTCACCACGAAGTTTTAAGTCCTTGTCTGAGAATTTACTAAGTTGTTTGCTCTGGTTTGTTGAGTTTACTTGGCTTCTATGTTACTTTCCCATCTAATTTGGTGTGCTCCTACTGGAACTTCAGCTTTGAGGTATTTGTAGGTGTTGCATGACTGCATATGTGGCCGCATGGTCTGGAGACTTCAGGATCTGGGCCAGATCTATGATCTGGGTCAATGAGTTGATGTGTCAGTGGCTGTGAGAGGTGGGCATGACTGCCAGAACTTCTGGAAAAACAGGGGGGAGCTGCCCACCCCAACTCTGAGAAGACCCCAGAGTTCTCAGCCTAAACACCAGGATACCTGAAACTTTTCACGGTTTGGTCTCTGTAGAGTACTAATGGTGTGATGGTATTGAGCTGCTGGTGTGGCTGCAGCTGCCAGGGCTCTGGCAGGGCAGGAACTCAGTCCACTCACCTCCTGAGGGGGCTCCAGACAAACGCTGACTTTTGACTACTTTTGACTTTTCTGGCTCGGTGGTTTTGCCATGCAGCCATGGAAACCGAGAGTCATGCTGGACTTGTGATTTTTCTTATCCTGCTGTTGTGTAAGCCTGCAACCTTAGTCCTGCTTTAGGGCCCTCATCAGTTCTGACCAAGCCCTTGCATCCAGATGATGTTGTCTAACATCTTCCACTCATTTTCCACTTGATAAACACTTAGATAATGTTTATCTTTGATGCAATGTGTCAACATTCAGAAGGTTTTTAAGAACTCAGCTATTAATATTTCCCAAATGGCCAATGGTGATGTCATGAAATCTTTCACCATTTTGCAGGTAGAGAAAAGACCCAGTGTCACAGCACCAAGAGAACATGATACTACCAAATCTTCCCACACAGACTGATCTGGGATGAGAACTCTGGGGCCTTCTCAGAATGGGGATTGGCAGATTTCCCTTTCTGCCTGAAGGCACAGCAGCCCACAGCCACATCTGACACCCTCCAACATAGAAACCCATCTTCACAACCGAACCTCATCAAACTGCCGAGCCACCAAATTGTTCCAGACATATATCCCGATACCTCAAGTTTTCATAGTACTGTCAGCCCAGTAGGATCACAACAAATCTGTTTGGAAAGTTGCGTAGAAGACCACCAAGCTCAATGAGCCTAAACATAACACAGAAGGCTCAGCTAGCACCTGCTGGCAGCAGATCCTCAATGACTTCAGAACATCACTGTAAGATGACAGTATCCCTTTTTTTTAATTAAATAGATTTTATTTAGAGGGTTTTTGAAGGTGTGGATGGAGTGAGAGAGAGAGAGAGAGAGAGTAACGCACTTAAGAGAGAACGTGGGCTTCTCCAAGGGCGGAGAGAGCCCCTACACACATCCCAGCATTAGACATGAAAGCATGAAAGTACACATCTCAAGAAGGGAGATGCGGGAGACACATGTGCTCAGGTACCTCACGTGGTCGGCCACGTGAGCGCAAGCAGCACATGGGCTTGGGAAGCATATGTGCCAGATAACAGTCTTAACCATGATCACAAACTGATTTTAATCATAACAGTCATCACAAATTGATTTTTTTAACCTAAGATTTGATCGTTCCATTGGCCTTTGTGTTGTAACCAACAATATGAAGTAAATGTGATCATGCCTACAAGGGGGCAGACTGGGTTGGTGAGTGGGAAACTAGGGACATTGGTGGAGAGAAGGTCACACTGGTGGTGTGATTGGCGATGGGACATTTAATCCCTGAAACAACTGTGCTATGAACTTGGTAAATCACAGGATTATAAAAAAATTAAGGTAACATTTCATATTGATATGAGGGTTCTGATTTTGCTGTCACATGAAAACCTGTTTTGTTCTTGTTTTGTCTATGCTTGGGTGTTGCATCCATGCAATCAATTCAAACACTATGAAGCTTTTCCTCTTTATTTACTTCATGGTTTTAACTTGTAAGTTTTGACATTGAACCATTTTGAGTTGACTTTTGCAGATGGGGCACAAAAACCCCAACATCCTTCAATAATACCTTGGCCATAAACACTGGAATTTGTCCCTAGGAACTTGCATCCCCTGCCCCACATAGGTCCTCTCTCTTGCCACATCGTCCCTCCACATACCCTGTGCCAGGCTATCTCCAGCCTCCAGGTCTTTCCTCAGCCTCTGCCTCTTCATCCCTCATCTTACTGGGTTTTTCTTGTCTATTACTTACCTTTCAAACACTCATAGTTCAACATGAACTGTACTCCACCAACTCTTTTATGAGTTGCTCCCCTCTGCCCATCAGACCCTCCTCAGTTTCCTGGGGATGCTTTTGTCAAGTGTCTGGAACCTTCAGTGCTGGTTCTCCTACTAGACCTCTGGGTCTTTGGGCAAAATTTAGGCAAAATAACTGCTCCCGGCTGCCCCGATCCTTCCTACCAGAGCCACGATGGGCATGCTACTGCATGTCTCTTTGGGCACTTGTGCAAGCAGCTTTCAGGACGAGAATCTTGGACGGGGAATTACTGGGTCACAGGGTTTGCATCTCCTCCCCTTTACCAAGTGTTGTTGCTGCTTTGCATCAGCCACACCAGCCTGTGTTTGTATCTCTACCTCCACCAATGAAGAAAACCTGGTTTCCCCACAGTCTGGACAACTCTCAATGTCATCCAACTGGTTTTTTTTTTTCTTTATCAACAGCTGGCTGTGAAATCATCTCTCATTGTTATTTTAATTCTCATTTTCCTAATTATTAATAAGATAAAAAATCTTTCTCTACCCTGCTCAGAGTTCCCTTTCTGTGTTTGCCCATGTAGAAATAGTCTTTGTTCGGCTATCGGCCTGAGCATCCTTCTCTCACTGACTTGAGGAGCTGCCTTTCTTCCATATGATGCCAATCTCTTCTCTCCACGTGTGTGTGTCTAGTTGCTGGCATCTTCCTTCCTCCAGAAGTTTTTAACGAATATTATGAAATGTATCGATCCTTTTCTTGGGAGTGTAAACCTTTCACATGCTGTTGAACAGATTTTTCTCCAGCTCTGACTCGTAAGATTCATGCAGGGGCTAACCTTTTACAACTTTGTTCTTTGCATTGTCTCCAGTCTTTCTAGAATTTATTCATTGGTCTGTTTGGGCTAATAAGGAGTCTGTGATTCACATTTTCCCCATATGCACTACCAGCTCATCCAAACTCACTGACTGAATATTTCATTCCACCCCACTCCCCCATCCCCCATTGGTATAAAATGTCACTGCCCATTGGCTTTTTATTGCGTCCCACATATTTACTTAAAGGGCGAGTAAAATTTTTTCTGTAAAAAGCCAGCGAGTAAATATTTTCGGCTGTGTGGGCCCAGGAATCTCTGTCGCAGTTACTCAACTGTTGCTGGAGTATTAAAGGGGTGGCCTGGCTGAGCTCCAGTGAAACCTAGTTTACAACACAAGGCCATTGGCTGGGTGTGAGCACTGGCCAGGCTGCTTCTGGTTGGCTCCATTTACCCATGCTCCAGTGGTCTGTGCTTGCACTGAATTTCTCTGCTTGGGAGAGGTGATCTGCCCTCTCTCATCTTTGAAATTATCCAAGCGATTCTTTTGTTGCCCTGGGACAGGGTATCAGAGTTGGTAACTTAACAAGCAGTGGGTTCCCAGCTCCCTTAGGGCTTCTTGAACTGGATACTTAACCCTCTGTTTTATTGTGCCTTTACCCGTGGCCCTGGCCTTCACAGGATCTCTGGTTTTGGTGGCTGCTATTATGAATATTTTCTCAGACCTATTAGGATTTCTTTTTTGATCCAGAATCAAAAAGTGAGCCCCATGAGTGAGAGAGAACAGGTAGGCTTGTCTCTGCTTTAGTTGATTCATTTCATAATTTAAACTGCATCATGATTGGAGGATTTGGCCTCATTAAGACATCTGAATGTTGTTTTAATTGAAACTGCTTTGTAGGAAGATTCCAGAATGCTTGCAAGACAATGTGTGATCTCTCAATGTCAGGAAGGATGTTGGGTTCTTTCCTGTAGATCAAACTTAGTGTCTTTGTATTGTCAAACTCTCCAATCTGATGATGCAATTCTGTTTGCCCAATAGTTCTGTATGTGTTTGATCTGTAACTGTGAGACCACAGGAGAGTGTCCTTTTGAGTTCGGAGAGGAGACCTCTGGAATTTTCTCCTTCTCTGGGTCTTGATACAATGACCAAATACGAAGTGCAGATGTCAGCCCAAGTGTAGTCTTTATTGCTAATAGAGACTAAGTGGAAGACACATATTGGCGTGAGAATCAAACAAGCTGGAGAATGAACCCCAAAGGGGTAAGCATCCTGCTAGTGGCAGATAGCTTTAGATCAGAGAAGCAGTCCCCCCACAAGAAGCAGAATCCCCGGAAGAAGCAGAACCGCCTTAGTAAGAAAGGGAGCAGTACTGCCTGCAGGCAGCCACGAGGCAGGAGAGAACAGGAGATGAGTGTGCCCCATGGCTGCTGGGACAAGTGCTTCCCAGGGACATTGATCAGTGGAGAGAAGGTTCCATAATTCATGGAAAAGTCTCACAGAGTTGGGCACCAGTGGCTCCCCATTTGCTATGCCCTCCAGTGCCAAGAGTTGGGTCTCTTCCTATCAAGTAAATGTTACTGACATTATTGTGTTCCCTACCCCCGTGACTATTTCTATACTTTAGAGGGAATTCAGTCTACATCCGGTCTGGCTGTGACCATGAATGAAAGTTAAATTTCCCCAGTCCTTTCCCTGCTGTTGGTGGTGGTTATTTTTGTGGTTCGTTTGGGGGCCCTATCTAGCAGTACTCAGGGGTTACTCCTGGCTCTGTACTCCGGAATCACACTTGGTGGCACTTAGGGGACCATATGGGATGCCAGGGATAAAACCCAGTTCAATTGTGTGCAAGGCACGTGCCCTTCCCACTGTACTCTGGCTCCAGCCCCCCTGTGGCTGTTTGAAAGACATTAGAACACTGTGTTAACTCTTTCTTCTTCTCCCCTGGTTTCCAGAGTTGTCTGCTTTTCCCACAAAGAGGCTGTACCCTCTGGTTGTAGCCCAGCACATAGTTTAGGATGTTATGACTTCAGGCTGGTATCACACACCGTGTGTCCCTCTGTGGCCCACCTTGGCAGTCACTCCCCATCCTTCCATTTTATTCTGACTCCTCTGTAAGGGCCAGACATGTGGCGCTGCAACAAGCCTGGCCTTTTGGAACGGTCTCTCTTCTCCTCCTTCCTTTCATCCTCAGCTTTCCTGGTAGGAATCCCAGCAGGCACCAGTTCCTAGAGCCACAGTGGGCAAGGCTGGATTTGGCTCCATGGTTCGGAGAGGAAATACTCAATTCCTCCATTGTGAAGACACATTTCCCTTTTGGCCTGAAACAGCAGGCTGGGGAGTGAAACCTCGAGATCCAGTGACTCCATCGTTCTTGTATTCACTGGGCATCCTTGCTGGTATCATTCTTATGGGGAGGCACTACAAGGTAATGGTTTTGAGAATCCATCCTCACATATTAAATTTCACCCCATTTGTGTTGCAGATTTTATGCTTTTTTGTCTCAACCAAAAAGTGAGGTGTAGCCATAATGAGAAGCTTTTGGGTACTGTTACTAGAAAAATGGTGTGATAATTATGTAGTGAAATGTGAGATTCCCACTGACATCTGTCCAAGAGAAAAAAAATTACCCTTTCAATTTTTTTTACTTTCTTAAGTTTGTTAAGAAAATAATTGATTGATTACATTCATTGATTACATTCAATATTTCAACACCAATTCCACCACCATTACACCTTCCCACCACCATGATTTCAAATTTTTCCATCACCATTCAAGCCTGCCTGCCAGGGGCAGATGCTAGATCATGTATTAACTGTTGCTTATTATGAATATCATGAGAGGTTGTGGCTGCGCTTCTGGATTCTAAAATTGTAAATGGTTGGGGTCCAGAGACATCTCTGTAGGGAGATAATCCATTTTGAAATTCATTTGGGAGTCTCTGGTTCAAGACTTGATAACGCTGAGATGGTGCCGGGAGGCAGATCCTGGCGTGACAGCCAGGACCCCAAGCAGGCGGGGAGATGGGAAGGGATGGCCCATCTCCGCCACCACTATGTGGCCTGGAGTCTTAGTCCTTGAACCCGCATACCTGGGTTTTGCTTCTGGAAGCTCATGGCCATTGGGGTTTCATCTGGAGCGGGAAGAGAGGGCACATCTGCTCCATCTGAGGTGCCCCGGTGGAACTAACTCAGTACGGGTTCCGGAGAGATCTCCAGCGAGCTGCTGTCTTCTGGGATTCAGTGCTGTGTCTCTTTTTTCTCTCTTGCTCCTACTTCTGCGTCCCTTCTAACTTCATTGTGGTGTATATGGCTTGCCCCCAATTACACATATTTAAGTGTACAATTCAGTGTCTTTTGACTTGTATATAGCCCCCAGGAAACCATCACCAATAAAGATCTGAGATTCCCATCACTTATCTCAAATCTCATTTTCCAGTCCACAGTGACCACTGATTTGCTTTCTCTTGCTAGAGATTCGTTTGCTGTTTTTAGAGTTAGACATAAATGGAGTCATGCTCTAGAATTATGCATATCAAAACAGATGTTCTGGGGATGGAGCAATAGCACAGCGGGTAGAGCCTTGCATGCGGCCGACCCAGGTTCGATTCCCAGTATCCCATATGGTCTCCCAAGCACCGCCAGGAGTAATTCCAGAGTGCATGAACCAGGAGTAACCCCTGTGCATCGCCGGTGTGACCCAAAAATTAAAGACAGAACAAAACAAAACAAAAAAAACCAAACAGATGTTCCTTGGGGCCTGGCTTCTTACAGTCAGCAGAACGATTTTGAGATTCATCCACATTCCATTTAAGACTGAGGAGAATTCCTTGGATTGACCAATCCACAGTTTGTACATGTTCAACTAGAATTGAGCATTTGCGTTGTTTTTCAGGTTGGGACTTTTACCAATAAAGTGACTAAAGTATTTGTTTTTGTGCATTTTTTACTTCTCTTGAGAAAATACTTCTCTTGGAGGGGCTGGAGAGATAGCACAGCGGGTAGGGCGTTTGCCTTGCACACAGCCAACCCGGGTTCAATTCCCAGAATCCCATATGGTCCCCTGAGCACCGCCAGGAGTAATTCCTGAGTGCATGAGCCAGGAGTAACCTCTGTGCATCGCCGGGTGTGACCCAAAAAGCAAAAAAGCAAAACAAAACAAAACTAAAACAACTACTTCTCTTGGAATGGAATGACTGCAACATATGATTGGTCTAGGTTTAAAATGTTAAGAATCCGCATACAGTTTTCCATTGTGGATGTAGCACCCTGGTAGCAGAGTAAAGACGTTCTGATGCTCCACATCCATGCCAATACTTGGTACTCTCCGTCTTCACTGTAGACATTGTACTGGGTGTATGATGTTGATTTTAATTGACACTTTTTTTTTTTTTTTTTTTTTTTGCTTTTTGGGTCACACCCAGCGATGCTCAGGGGTTACTCCTGGCTTTGCACTCAAGAATTACTCCTGGCAGTGCTTGGGGGACCATATGGGATGCCGGGGATCGAACCCGGGTCGGCCGCGTGCAAGGCAAACGCCCTACCCGCTGTGCTATCGCTCCGGCCCCTTAATTGACACTTTTTGATGACTATTTTTTCATTTATTTTTATGGGATTATTGGCTCTTCGCCTATCTTTAGTGGCCTGTTCAGATATTTATATAAATACATATTTCTTTCATTGGCCATATCTAGCAGTGCCAGGGATTGAACCAAGGCTTCCTGCATTCAAAGGATTCAATCTAGCCCTTTGAGCATCTCCCCACCCCCCAAATCTTTTTCTTTTGAAGCACATTGCTTCTGTGAGCAATTTTTAAGATCATTTTTTATATTCTGGTCATGCATACTTTTTTTCATATATATGTTAAAAATAATTTCTTCCCATCTGACTTGTTTTATCTGCTGTTTGTGTCTATGATATCCTTCATAGTTTGTTTATGGACCATTAAGTGTCACTCCCACCCCCAGATCAGCATTCCTGTAGTAGCTGCAACTCTTCCTGGTGAGAGATGGTATTTAGAAACAGAGAAACTCCTTGTCCAGATCTCCTTGCTAGCAATCTTCCAGCTTTGTCTTTCCAAGTCCCTGATCAATGGACCAATCAATGGAACTCAATGGGGATCAGCTACATGCAAAGTCAGTGCCTTGCGTGCTGTACTATCTCTATAGCTCCTCCCCTTTAATCCTTAACCCGATTTCAGAGTGTGTGAGGCAGTGATGGTCCTACAAGAGCCCCATAGCACTTGTCAGACCCATTGTTCTCTGGGGTCTCTGGTGCTTCTCCCTCCCTTCATTGATGACAAAGTCTGCTCCAATGGGGCCATACCTGGAAGCTGAGGGTGTAGTGGCAAAGAAGCAGAAAGTCGATCTCAGAGGAATCTAAACCACATGTGCACGCCATGTTTTCCTGCATTCAACAGAACACAGCACAGGAGTCCTGTGATTTTGTGACTCAGCCAGTCCCCAGCTGCTGATGTGTGTTTCACATGGCACCATTACTCCACATCAGGTGCTCCATTTCTCCAGCCCATATAAGCAAGCCAGGAACTGCTTTGAGTCCTTTTCAGAAGATGAACAACCTTTCTCCTTGGATCTCACTGATCTCTCAATCTACCAGAGCTGTTTCCTCTACCAGTGAACTCATGGGCTAAGATTAACATCCTAGCAGGCTTGTATGTTGTTCTGTGGCTTGGCGCTGGGTGCAAGCATCTTAGCTCAGGACTCCTTTGAAACTGACACCTATATAAATCACACAGTCAACAAGATGGAGCACTACACTTAATAAAATTTACTTCC
This sequence comes from Sorex araneus, assembly GCF_027595985.1. NCBI lineage: Eukaryota > Metazoa > Chordata > Mammalia > Eulipotyphla > Soricidae > Sorex > Sorex araneus. The sequence continues at coordinate 157,671,823 of NC_073304.1, read as the reverse complement.
AAAACCCTAAAAAGGCTCTTTGGGTCCCATGTGCCTTTCTTCCTGGCATGCCGTGGAAGTGAAACCTCCTCTCTCAATGCTTACAAAGATATCCTGACATGATCTAGGCCAGTGGCCATTTGCTGGTTCTGCTAACCCCAGGAGTTTCGTGGGTTTATCTCCCAGTCTCTGGGCATACATGTCCTATTAAGACATAGAAGATATGTGGTACTTCCTGCTCCCCAGGTTGAGGCAGCATCATATTCTCATTGGAATGGCCAGAATAGTGTCCTACGGCACATCAGGACTCTCCATACTGTCTAGGACAGAGACCAGAGAGCTGATATGATGGAGAGACAGTGGTTCCATGTAGTTGTCCATGCCATCTGTAAGCAGATTGTCTTGGACGGTCCTTGTGATTGGCAAGAGACTTCAAAACATCTGCTTGAGCCTTAGTTGTATCCCAGAAGCTTGGAGATGACTTTTTAGAGGTGAGGGGAGAATTTTATCCACATCCAGTGGTGCTGGGGGGTGGGGGGGTATTCCTGGCTCTGTGCTCAGGAGTGATCCCTGGTGGTGTTAAAAGAACCATGGGGCAGTGGTGGAGATTGAAATTGGGTCAGCCGCATGCAAGGCAAGTATATTATCCTAGTACCACCTCTCCAACCTGCGATCTCTTGATTTTGTCCAGTAAATGTACTACACTAAAGCAGCAACCCAGAGTTACATTCTCATCTGATTAAGATCTATTCTCGTCATGTTTACACCAGCCAGAGATGTGAATTAAAGATAGATGGGAAGATTCTGTTCTTGATGGGGGAGTATAAGTCTGAAATTTCCTTATTTCCTAAGACTTCTTTGTGGCCTGTCATGACACAATACCTCACACTCCACAGATCAGAGATCCAAGGAGAGACTTTTGCAAACTATGGAGCACATTAGAATGCTACCGTCCATTTGAGGGTCAGTGAGTAACTGTACACCTGAGTCTGCTTCTCACGGACCCACTAGGAGAGGTGCTCCAGTTGACTGTGCTCCTGCCACCTCCACCTGGTGCTCCCCCGTGTTCGTACATTGCCTCCCATGAGCTCCTAAGAACAGAACCATCACAAAGCCAGAATCTGAGAACATCCAGGCATTCTGCCTCTTTCTCTCACCAGAAGAGTCACCTGGAAATTTATTCTAATTTTTTCAAGAGACAAGTCAGAAAGAGATTTGTGGCATATGTTTTGCATGTGTTAGCATTGAAGAGCCATTTCCCAAAATTACCCGGCACTCTCCTCTATGGAGAGAGTCCAAGTATTTGTGGGGCCGGGGGATTTGTCTGATTTTGAACCACACTTAGTGATGTTCAGGGGCTTTACCTGGCTCTTTGCTCTAGGGTCACTCCTGGAGCACTCAGGATTGAACCAGAGTGAGCCACATGCAAGACAAGCTCCTTAAGCTCTGTGCTCTCTCTCCAACCCCGAGGCTCTTTTGAACTGGGTTGATGTTGTGGCTGGACTGAGCTCTCAGGGCAAGCCCATGTAGACTGTACCATACTATGGACAGGAACATAGGAACCCATGAAAATGGGCAAGATTTCTCATGTGTCCCGTGACCAGAATCCAAAGACTATCCACAGAATGGGAAAGGATATTTACACAATACCCATCAGATAAGGGGTTGATATCAATGGTATATAAAGCACTGGTTGAACTCTACAAGAAGAAAACATCCAACCCCATCAAAAAATGGGGCGAAGAAATGAACAGAAACTTTACCAAGGAAGAAATACGAATGGCCAAAAGGCACATGAAAAAGTGCTCTGCATCACTAATCATCAGAGAGATGCAGATCAAAACAACTTTGAGATACCACCTCACACCACAGAGACTAGCACACATCCAAAAGAACAAAAGCAACCGCTGTTGGAGAGGATGTGGGGAGAAAGGGACCCTTCTACACTGCTGGTGGGAATGCCGACTGGTTCAGCCCTTCTGGAAAACAATATGGACGACTCTCAAAAAATTAGATATTGAATTCCCATTTGACCCAGCAATACCACTGCTGGGAATATATCCCAGAGAGGCAAAAAAGTACAATCGAAACAACATCTGCACATGTATGTTCATCGCAGCACTGTTTACAATAGCCAGAATCTGGAAAAAACCCGAATGCCCCAGAACGGATGACTGGTTGAGGAAACTTTGGTACATCTATACAATGGAATACTATGCAGCTGTTAGAAAAAAGGAGGTCAAGAATTTTGTAGTCAAGTGGATGGGCATGAAAAGTTTCATGCTGAGTGAAATGAGTCAGAAAGAGAGAGACAGACATAGAAAGATTGCACTCATCTATGGTATATAGAATAACAGAGTGGGAGACTAACACCCAAGAACTGTAGAAATAAGTACCAGGAGGTTGACTCCATGGCTTCGAGGCTGGCCTCACGTTCCGGGGAAAGGTCAACTCAGAGAAGCGATCACCAACTACATTGTAGTCGAAGGCCATGTGGGGGAAGGGAGTTGCGGGCTGAATGAGGGCTAGAGACTGAGCACAGCGGCCACTCAACACCTTTATTGCAAACCACAACAGCTAATTAGAGAGAGAAAACAGAAGGGAATGCCTTGCCACAGTGGCAGGGTGGGGTGGGGGGGAGGTGGGATTGGGGAGGGTGGGAGGGACACTGGGTTTACGGGTGGTGGAGAATGGGCACTGGTGAAGGGATGGGTTCCAAACTTTGTATGAGGGAAGTATAAGCACAAAAGTGTATAAATCTGTAACTGTACCCTCACGGTGATTCTCTAATTAAAAATAAATAAATTAAAAAAAAAATAAATATAAAAAAAAATAAATTTAAAAAAAAAAAAAAAAGATTTCTCATGTGTCCTGACTGGTCTGGATGAAGCTCAACATTTCCCCCCTTCAAGCTGCCTTCAGAAAACAATTTCAGTATATTGAAAGGGGCAGTTTTCCTTTTCTCACAGAAGCCTGGCTGGTCTTTGACATGCAGATCTCAGGTGCTAGCCAGGCCTGATCTTTGACTTTTGTAGATTTGGGCTCTGGCCCAATCTAGTCTTTGGGATGTAGATTTCAGGTGCTGCCTAGTTTTAATTGACATGTAGATTTCCTATGGCAGCCCAGCCTTGTCTTTGGGATGTAAATCCAAGTGCTTTTAGCCCAAGAAAGGTTTTGGTTTTGTATCTTCTTTCTGGAGGCCAAGATTACTGGCCTGCAGATGCAAGAAAATAATGCATATTCTACTGCCTCAATGTTCTTCCTGCAACTTCTTTTGATGCCTTTGGTGATGTCACTGTATTGCACCCTTTAGAGGTACCATGATCAATAAAAGGAGATCATGGGGCTCTCTTCCTTTGTCAAGAGTCAGAGAGAACCTTGGCCCTCCATGAAATACATTTCTTCCACGTTCCTTGTCTCAGCGCCTCCTACCACACGAATATTCACACAACAGGTTGAACCTGGGAATCTTGGAAGAGGCTAGAAACACCACCCCAACATCCTGGGTCCTGTTGTGGGTCACCCGACCTCAAAGCCTTCCATGCTTTGATGAGCACCTTAGCACGTTGCCATTGCCCTATTACTTTGTGAGATGACTCCTTGGTCATCACACAGACCCTGTGGGCAACACTATGAATGCTCTCTATCCCACTGTGTGGCATGGAACTTTTGCCTAGCATGTCTGGGAGGGCTGAGTGCCACCTCCAGGCTAGCACTACGCAGGAGCCATGATTTACACTGATCTCAAAACCCAGCTCCACTTCTGTGCTTTTCTGCCCTGACAGAATGACTACATTTTCAGTATCTGTGGTACTCTCCTGGGTTATACAATTCTTAATTATTATTTTTGGAGGGGTGGAGTCGAGGGTCACACCAGTGGTACTCAGTCATTATTCCTGGCTCTATACTCATGTATCAATACTGGTAACTCTCAGTGGACCCTATATGATGCTGGGGTTTAAAGTGGAGTCTGCAGCATGGAAGGAAAATGCTTAAACCTCTGTACTATCTTTCTGGCCCCTGCTTCTTCTGTCTTAATGAAAGAGACAACTCCAGGACCTCCTGGTGGAGGGACACTAAGCAATGACTTAATAAATGCCATCATTTCCACATTCTTATTGAAGTCTTTAGATATGTTTCTCTATGTGATTCGCGTAGGATTTTTGCTGCTTGTATGGGAACCATGAATCAGAACTTGTTCTTCTTACATGATCCCAGGACCAACCCAACCAATGGAATTAAAATCTTCATTTTTTTAAAACTCAATTGCCAAGTGGTTTGTTTTTTGCACACTAAGTTTGAGAAATTCTCCTATCCACCTGGTCGAGTCCAGACAGAAGTTACAAACTCTTTGAGGTGTTTGAACAGCGCCTTCATTCTAGAACCCCAGCTCATGTGTTGTAAAATCAGGATATTCAGCTTTATCTAATCTCACCTTTGCGGTTCCTTGGTCTCATCGCTTGAGTCCCATACATTCCGTCTACCAGGAAACACTTCAAAATCTAACCTGGAAGAGTGGGCGCCAGAGACAGAGGCAGCCTCAGGGTACCCAGGGGCCTGGGTAGATAGTGCTCTTATCAACATAAACAATCTCATTTTAAAGCATATTGCAAAATGCCTGAGCACGTGCGAGTTGCAGTAATGTGTAATACTTGCACAACTCTTTGGAGCCGGTTTGTAGTTCAGCCATGTAGCTCTCTTGGCCTCTGCCATTGCCTAAAACCATTTATCTGATGCTGGTTCCAAAGGCAGCTCTGTGCTGGCCTCACCTACCCTGCCGCCCATCAGTGCTTGCTGCCTTCGTCCCTGGGAATAGGCCAGAACAAACCGTCCGATCACTTTCAGAATCCAAGAGTGGACGTCCAAGAGCACATCTTCCAGCCACCTTAAGCAGGAGGATTGCGTTCCTCGAACGTGGTCTCTCTCAGGATTGGGCGGCCCTATCCACCCGTGGGAAAAATAAGAGGAGGCTGCCCATTAGGTGTCTTGTCCCTCCATCAGGCTGGATCATGACTAACCTCAGAGAACACAGGGACACAGTGTTGATCAGGGTGTCAAAGGCTGCATCTCCAAGCTCTGCAGATAAGACCATGCCTCTTGGTCTCCATAGACCACGCCCCCTCTCCACTGAGACCACGCCCCATCCATTGAGACCACACCCCGTGTCCATAGAGACAACGCCCCCTCACTGAGACCACGCCCCCTTGATTGTGGGGGGAGGTGGAGCAGAGCCAGGGAAGGGAGTGGGCGTTGCCCAGCGTAAAGGACACCCACTGCTGCCCCCAGGCCCTTGGGCAAACTGATTGGAATCATTTAGGCAAGATCTGCCCTAAGAATCTGCAAGAGGTACATACACAGCAGGCACAGTCTCATAACCAAGACCCCAGACTTGGCCTCTATCAACCCAAATCAGTTTATCAGCACCGTTTTGGTGGTTTCCACGTAGATTCAGATTAGAATGATCAGAAAAATGCCTCGAAGGACAAGAGTCCTTCCGCAAAGGACCTTGGAAGCTCAGAGTTCCCACCACCGTCCACTGTTGGCTCCTATTGCTAGAATTCGCTGAACCGGGGCTTCAAAAAACTTGAGTGAAGTTTTCCCACCTTTCGGGATACCCAAGTAGAACCCAGCCTAGACCCAGACACCTCACCTGATAATGTTACCAACTCCAGAAAGGGAGTTAGGAAATGGTGCAGTCATTGCTTTAGGTACATACGAAGTACACAGAGCCCTTATGCAGGCTGATGATACCCCTGGCTGGGTCTAAGGAGAGGAAGTTTAGGGAAAATGGAGGCAGGTAATGCAAAGCAGGTCTTTCCCACTTTAGAAGGGCAGGATTGACTGGAGGAATAATGCTCTAGTCTCTCTTGAGATACAGGCATTCCCTACTCTCACAGTGGTGGGACCCATCTGCTGTCCTGAGGACAGGTGAGCTTTCTAAGTGGCCAGCCTCCTAGAACACAAAAGCAGGGTGCTGAACACAGGGGGAGATCTGTAGAGGCAGACAGGAGAGAGGCAGCACATAAATTACAGTTGTCTCTTCTCATCACTAATTCTCCAGCAGTATTGAGTCTGTCACTTAAAACAATCTGTTTTTTCAGTTATTTGTTTTCATTTTCTTAAATGATTTTTTGGGGGAGGCTTTTAGTACTTTTTCGCTTGTAGTCTTTCTCCCATCCCTTTTGGCTTTCTAGGACACTAAAAACACATTCACTAGCTCTTGTTTATGATAAAGTATTTCCTTGTGTGTTTTGTAATGTTTAATTGTGATTGCACCTTGTTGAAGGGAGATTTCACTTTGCATGCAGGTCCTTGAGTTCTAGAGGTATTCTCTCCAGCGTGGTCCTGACTTGGCTTTGCCAGTTAAATTTGAGTTGTTGCTGGCCCCAGTCCAGACTGTGCTGATTCCTCAGCCTTGGTACTGTCTCATGAACCACATGATTCAGTAGTGATGAGACTGCTTCCCCATGCATGATACAGACCAAGCCTTGATTTGCTCATAAAAGAAATGTCTTTTCTCCCCAGCCTTCTTGAGAGAAACAACTCTTTGCCACCTTCTAAGTGACCTTCTACCTGGACATGGTTCTGAAACCCAAAATTTAATTCCTTCTCCCGTGTCCCCCTTCTGCCCAAGCACCCCCTGTATCCTAGTCCAGTCTTTGCAGCTACAACCTCAGCCTCACTGCTTCCTGCTTCAAGGTTTGGGATTTTATGGCTGGAGCGATAGCATAGTGGGTAGGGTGTTTGCCTTGCAGGCAGCAGACCCAGGTTCGATTCCCCCGTCTCTCTCGGAGAGCCCGGGAAGCTACCGAGAATATCGTGCCCACATGGCAGAGCCTGGCAAGCTACCCGTGGCATATTTGATATGCCAAAAACAGTAACAACAAGTCTCACAATGGAGACGTTACTGGTGCCCGCTTGAGCATCGAGATTACAGTGATTCGTCTCTTTTGTTTATGGTATCTAAGACTACCTTCTTTTCCCCTTCTGACCTCAGCATAGCTCTTAGATTTTTTTCACTCTACATTTTCAGAACCTCTAGGACTATGGAGTGGGGTGAGGAGGTTGGTCTGATGGATGATTTCAGGAGGAAAAGTGTGGAGCAAGTGAGATTGCTGGAACATCTGAAGTTTAAGGATCCTGATTCTTTGCTGAGCAATGGCCTTTGGGAGTTGGAGCTCAACAAAGAGGTTTGCTCTGTAGATGGAAGCTTGAGACTCAGCAGCAAATCGATGTGAGTTTGATTCTTGGGCAAGTCAGTATTTGTCTCTAGCTCTTTGGGACTTGTTTAATACATCTGAAATAGAACAGAAGAGGTGGGCGTTTGGGAGCAATATGGGATAATTATTTTACAGCTTTCCCAACCACACATATTATCTTAGTCATTTTGGCAAACAGAACACAACAGCTGGCGATGACTTTAGGTCTCTAGAACCCTTTGAGTGCTGTGGGCTTATGTATTTGGGCAAGGAAGCACCCTTTGAATGCTCTTACTCTAAATTGAAATGGACATTTTGGTGAAGGAGAGAAGTCTTCTTTATCCATTCCTTTTACTTCAATAAGAAAAACATTCATATAAGGATAGAGTAAAAGCAAGGGACAACAAGTGACACTCACTAGTAATAACCCAATAGGGAAAAAGTGGCCAAGAGGACCTCACAGAATCTCTCTGCTAAGGGAGATGTATAATGGAGGCCACCTTTCCTAGAGATATTTTAGAACTAAAACATCAGAAACAGTTTTCTGATGTCTATTCCATGGCGATTAGCACCTCCATCAAGGCCCCCACCTCCCAGAAATTAAAGGCATTTGCAGTCTCAATCCTGACTCCCATGCTTCCGAGTTCTGTGACCTTAGAAGAGCTGGGTAATCCCTCTCCGCTTCGTTTTCTGTCAATGCACAATGAGTCATCTTTGACTTCTCCCACCAGCTCCCCACTCTGCCAGCAACTCATGAAACATTGCTGGGCTCTGCCTACCTGCCCTCCCCGCTGCCCATCCCCAAAACCCAGCCTTGGCTGCTGGGCCTAGGGACCCTGACGCAGGCTCCCTCAGTGGCTTCCCTGCATTCAGTCCTGCTCTGTTCTTGATCCTACAACCAGGGCGATCATTTCAAGTCCTGAGCCTGCTCCTCTCCCTCTACTGACTAAAGCATTCAACGTCTCCCCCAGTGCCCTCAGGGCTTACTGACCATCCACTTCCCCAAGAAGGCACCCACCAGGCTCTCTGAACTGCCCACAGCCTCTGGGTCTCTGTGCGAATAAAGACAGCTGCTTGCACAGGAATTCCTCCATGTGGATTCTGGAACCTCACAGGGGAGAGATCCAGGTACTACAACCTGCGACTTGTCCTCTACAAAGCAAGAAGATGCTATGAGGGATGTCAGTGAGGTTTGTTTACCAACACATGGTTGAGACACTTGTCCCGAGCCCACCGAGATGAGTGTGTTGGACTTAGTCATTACTTTGCCTTTTACTGGGTGCCCTTTTACCAGCAGAAATTACAAATGCAAATGTTAACTCACAGAGCCAGAATGATAGTATAGCAGGCAGACAGCATTTGCCTTGTATGTGGCTGACCTGGGTCCGATCCTCGGCATCTCATATAGTCCCCCGACCACCCCCCAGGTGTAATTCCTGAGTGCTGAGCCAGGAGTAACTCACAAACATCATAGGTATGACCCCAAACCGCCCAAAATAAAAAATGAAATTAAAAAAAAAGGTAACACCCAGGCAAAGTGGTCCATACAATGAGGGTTCAGACTGAAGCAGAGTTGTTTGTGTGATTTTTTTATGACTGTTAAGTGGATAGGTGAGTCACATCCTTGCAGCCTACACATAACCCATTAAAACCCAACAGGCCCCTACAGACCCGAGAAAAACAGGGCAGTCTTGCGCGCTGAGATTCCATTCCTGGCAAAGGTGCTGTAAGTCGAAGTGATGTAAGCTGAATCAGATTTTCCAGTAGGAATGAATTGCATGCATTACCAACAGCTCAGTGACCGACTTGCTATGGAAAACGGCCACGGAGAACCCAGTGCATATGCTGTGTCTGCACATGAGGCAGCGGAGAGCTCGACTGAACGTGCAGGACACCCAGACGGGCAGGGTGTACGGCAACCCGGGGGTGGGACCATCCAGCTATTAACTACCATGGAATCAATTAGACAATCAAAGTTAATTGCTTAATGACTTCTGTCATATTTATAAGGAACGGAAAGTGAAAAAATATTCTTCCAGGGAATCTTTGGGTTCATTCTGTCAGAAGTCTTTAAATAGAACTGAAAGGAGAATTCAGAGGTTTGATGATTTTTGAGAAATAAATTTAAGGAAGCACATTCCATGGGCAAGTAGTTCCTACAGAGTTGCTTGCAGCCAACAAATGCCCAAAGCAACAAATATTTGGTGATTTCATATTGAAAATTTGTGTTTTTCTTTCTAAACTACATTCTCATAGGCAGTAGCTATTATTGTATTTCCCACCTTATGCTAGGCATACTTCTTACAGGATAGCAAGATCTGTACCCAGTGGTGCTCAGAAGCTACTCCTGGCTCTGGGGTCACTCCTGGAAGTTTTCTGGAGACCATGCAGTGCCAGGTATTGAATCTGGACTCCCCAATTGAAAAGCACGTGTTCCAGACCATTGGAGGTATCTCTCCTGTCTCTGCAAGACATACTTATAAAACTTTGACTTTAGGGGCCAGGGAGAAAAGTACAGGGATTAAGGTGCATGCTTTGTCTGTAGCCAACCAGGTTTGATCTTGAGTACCACCTGTCCTCTGTTATATCTCGGAATGTGGCCCTGGATGGCCCTGAGCACTGCTTGGGAGCACCCTTCACACAATTTATATATATATATATTTTTTTTAATTTATTTTGGGTCACACCCAGCGATGCACAGGGGTTACTCCTGGTTCATGCACTCAGGAATTAACTCCTAGCAGTGCTCAGGGGATCATATGGGATGCTGGGAATTGAGCCTGGGTTGGCTGTGTGCAAGGCAAACGCACGCCCTACCCGCTGTGCTATCATTCCAGCCCCACACAATTTATATTTAATACACTGGGGGCCAGAGTGATAATACAGCAGCTAGTGCATTTGTCCTGCACATGGGTGACCTGGGTTTGATCCCCAGCACTCCATATGGTCTCCAGAACCCGCCAGGAGTGATCCCTGAGTGCAGCGCCAGGAGTAATCCCTCAGCATCACCAGGTGTGGCACCACAAAACAAAAAACAAACAAAAAAATAACATGCATAACCTCTCCTTTGTTCACATTAATGCTTCCTTCTTTTATGTTCAGTTGCCTTGTTGGAGAGTGTGGTGGACAGCTGCCCTGTCACAGTCAGACAGTGTTGGGTTGGGCTGAGTCCAGAAGTGATTATTTTGCAGCCAGAGTTGGGTTGAATCCTGCACAGAAGCGGAGCTTCCTCTGAAACACAAGAACTAATGAGGAGTTAGAATACTTAGAAGCTAGAGCCTGGAACGTGTCACCATGAGCTGGGAACAGACTCAGAGGCCGCCCCTTGGAGTCTGATGCATCCTTGTGTCCACCATTTTCCTTTCTCCTCCCCACTCCTCTCCACCTGCTGAAGCCCATTTCTTCCTCCTCTTCCTCCTCCTCTCCTCTTCCTCTTTCTCTTCCTCCCTTCCCCCCACCTCTTCCTCTTTCTCCTCCTTCTCTGTGCCTCCAGGCCGGAATCGGACAGGAGGGTCTGCAAGTGCTGGGGAGTGGGCATGAGGGTGGCCCTGCCCCAGTCTGCAGGGAAAAAAAGGGAAGGGAAGCTGAGGGGGAGCCAGGTGACCAAGACCCTTCACATGAAAAGGCGTAACATTCGTCTTTGCCAAAGGCGCCGTTATGCAAACTTTACAAAGATTCCAGTGCCTTCCATGTTGTCACATGTGCGAGCAGTGAGCCAGCTTCCTGGGCCTGTGATGGCGCCATCTGCTGAGAGGCAGCCATGTTTCACGTTGTCACGTGTAGCCGGCACAGGCTTGGTTAGTGAGCACCCACAGGGGCATCTGTGTCAAAATATCAGAGGTCAAAGGTGCAGGCGGGCAGGTCTGAGTGGACGCATGCTCAGAGGAACAGTCTACTCAGCAGCTTCTCAGTCCAAGTGGACACGGCCTGCAGGACTCTGAGAAGGCTGGTGTGGGGATCTGGGCCTTCAGCCTTTCCTGAGATGCCCTGAGATGCTTCTCTCAGCTTCCAGCCAATCCCTCAGGCATGGGAACTCCCAGGGCAGAGGGGCAGGGCTGGTTTTCCAGCCCAGAAATCTGCCCTCTCTGAATCCCCAGCTCACACCCCATGTCCATGGAAGTCCTAACCCAGGGCCGGGGCACAGTTACCACCAGTACCATGCTCAGTGCTCTCAAAGGCCCTCCAGGCCTTGCTTTCCTGCATGCTCTGTGCTGTTTCCTTCACCTCCATGTGCTTTCTGTGTCACCTCTGGCTTTGCATTTTCTCTGCTCGCTGTATTTTTTCTGGCATTCAGCAATTTCTCCTTGAAGAATTTCCACTGGAGAAAGAAGATGGCCCTGGGCCCATCAAGGGTTACTTCCTGCTCCCATTGCCTTCCTGTACAGTGGCGGTCCAGACGGTCCCTTTCCATGGGGTCTTTCCTGCTGTGATGCTGGGAGCAGACATACGAGTGATCAGGGTCCCCACAGGCAGAGGTGTGAACCTCCCTCCTCACACCCCACCACCCCAGCACTTGGGGTGGTGACCCAGGAGCTGTTCCCCTTCTCCTCCTTCATTATCTTGTCCCTCCCACAAGAGGCATGTCCACGTGTGGGGAGCGTAGGGGGCTCGGAGGTTGACTTGGCTTGGAGAATCTTCTGGAAGAGAGGTTACTGAGATTCCTGGCCAATGTCTGCAGGTTAGAAAAAAGACCAGTGGAAGGGTTTGCTTCACAGAGAGGCACAGAATCCTCCAGAACTCTCGGACACAGGAGCAGAGATGGGGAGAACTTGGGAGACAGACCCCATCACCCGGCTGAGAGAACAATCAGGGAGGCATTTCTGTCAAGTGGTGGAGGGCCTGGGAGAACCAGCGGAAAGAGAATTCATCATCTTATTGTGCGCATGTGTGTGTGTGTGTGTGTGTGTGTGTGTGTGTGTATCGGGGGGTTGGGATGGTGTAAGGGGAGACTCCCGTGATTCTCATCCTGGGGGGCTAGTAGTTCTATGTGAGGATCCAAGGAGGCAGTCCTGCTCGAGCTCTGCTGTGCCGGGGATGCTTGGGCCATCCCAGTGGTACCAGGGGCTCCAGGGCTGTGCCCAACGATGCTTGGGGGACTATGTGGGACTGAGATGCATCCTGACCTCTGTATTGTCTACAGGGCCCCCACCTCTTGCTTGTATGAGAAATCCAGCACGGGCCTGTGACTTGGCTATCTTCTGCACAGACTGTCGTGTTTGTCGTGTTTTATCTGGTCTTTTGCATTTCTGCTGGAGACACAGGCTCGTTCTAAAACAGTAGCCCCCTTACAGGGGTTCAGGAAGCCAAGGGATGCTGCCAGGGCTGGTATTGTTGCCCATGCCTGCGTGCATTCACCGCAGACTTATAGTGCCAGAAAATCCCGCCAATAAATAAAGAAAACTTCAGCGAAAGAAACCCTCACATGGTATCTGTTTTCAAATCCCCTGGCCAATGAGGTTACAGAATAATCCAGATAACAGTAGAGAGAGGGGTGGGAGAGAGAAAGAGAGAGAGAAAGAGAGAGAGATGAAGCAAGAGCAAACTATAAAATCCAATGAAAAACTGAGAAAGAAAAATCAATCTGCCAGTAAAGTGAGTGGTGGACGCTGCACTGATCACTTCCCTGGTTGCTTCCTGACCAGGGTACTTTCTCATTGGAGGGCCCAACGGTTTCAGACCCCCATGTTCAGTCAAACCCCTGCACCTCCACTTTTCACATTCACACCCCTTCCCTAGACGGCGCTGAACACTCAGCAATCTGGCACCCACTGGACACCCCAGTTTTTCCAGGGAAGGGATCGCAGGCTGTACTCATGGCCCCAAAGTTGTGGCAACACAGATGTTGGGACCAGGCTGAGGAAAAGGGACAAGGGCGTCTCTTCATCTCATGTCATAAAACCCCCTAATCCCAAGTGCATGTGGCATGTTTCCCTGAACAGGAGGACAGAGTGGAAGTGCTAAGAGGAAGTTCCTCCAGGGACCCCAAGATTCTGCCTTGAAGATCCCAGAAAAGACATTGGCCCTTTCTCTGACTATTCTGGGGGCACCCCGAGAGGTACCCCATTCTTAGGTCCTGACCCTTTGGGGCGGGCACGTTGCCCCATTGGCCTGACCCACGGTGGTGTGCTGAGATAAGACCCAGACAGGCTCCCCGAAGGCTGGTTTATTTGAATGCCAGGGGTTCGCTGCATCTGGCCTGCCCTGGGCCAGAGATGGGCCGAGTTGAGGAGGCCTGTGGGTTCGTCAGCCTGTGTCAGAGTTTGCTGAATCCTTAAGTCAAAGGCAAGTTGGAACAGTGCGGAGAATTTGGCAGAGGGCTTGTCCCCCTTCTCTCGCTCCCCATTTTAATGAAACAATCCTAGGGTGAGGTTGGCCCTAGGAATTATTTCTCTGAGTCATATTCCCTTTGCTCTTTTCACACACTCACAATGTACCACTCGGCACCTCGTACGTAGCCCTGGGCAGAGTGAGGCCAGTTTGGGGCCGAGCCCGCTGGGGCCCACTCCCAAGGCTGAGAAGGCAAACAGGGAGGCGTCTCTCCCAGGCCGATTTCTTTCATCACCCCAAGCTATTTGGGGACACCATTGCCACACACCTCCCGGAGAAGCTTCAAACTGGTTCAGGCTCCCAACAGTGGCAGAGGCCTGCTCAGGAACCCCGCACGCGGCTGAGAACGACGCCAGGACTAGGGGAGGCCTGGGTGGAGGGGATGCAGATTTTGGGGGCACTCTGTCTTTGGAAACATTGGCTGAGTCAAATGACAGACATGGATCATGACCCCACAAGCAGAGGCACTGTTGGGGGAGGCGATGGCTTGTCCCACCTGAGCCTCTTGCTTGAGCCTCTCATCCTGCAAAGATGAACAGGGGCCCCTGCAGAGGCCAGTGTCCTCTCAAAGCCACAGTGGAGCCCCAGAATCAGCTTCTACGTGTCAGGGAGCACCGAGTTGGCATTATGGGAGTGCTCAGGACTTAGGCAATGACATATGAACCATGCACACACACACGTGTGTGTGCAGGCACACAAAAACACACACTCATGCATATGCCATGCATGCACATGCATTCACACACCGACTCAGAATGTCAGCTCTGATCCCCGTCATAATAGCATGCTTTCAATAGTCCTGGTTCCATAGGGCTGTTTCAAGGGCGTAGAGAAAGTCTAGCTGGCCTGAAAGGGAGATAGTTTCTTTGCAAACAGGCTTCCAGGGTTCCAGCACCTTCCTTCAATGCTGTGCACCCAGAGATCTGAGGTCCTGCTTCACCCATCAGCGACCCACACATCAGTGATATCACCTATCAAGGCACCTGTGTCAGCAGCAGCTGGTCTGTCACATATCCCCATCTCTCTCTCTCTCTCTCTCTCTCTCTCTCTCTCTCTCTCTCTCTCTCTCTCTCTCTCTCTCTCTCTCTCTCTCTCTCTCTCTCTCTCTTTCTTGCTCTCAGAGGCGGCAGGTCCTGCCCGCTCACCACTCATCGGGAATCTTCTATGGCCTTGAACACCCCTCTGCCTTTGTCTGCTTTGGGGAGACAGGGGTGGAGAAATGAGGTTCATCTGGAAAGTGAACTTGGAGCAGTCAAATGATGACACAGAGATCACTCAAACAGGCCAGGCCGGAGCACTTGCTTTACTGCCAAGAGACCCAGGTTCCATCCCTGGAACCAAATGGCTCCACCCCCAGGACCCCCGAGAGCCACCCCCAAGCATAGAGCTGGGAGTCGCCTGCACCACACTGGGTGTGACCTAAGAAGAGAAGATTCTGACAAGATGGTGCTCGTTTATTCATATGCTCACCCAATCTGTGCTTCACAGTTGTGTTTTGGGGATATGTCTGATGGGTTTGTTATGTTGGAACCAAAGTGACACATGTTGGGGAGGCAAATGAACCAATGACCCCACCCACAGGGATTCACCTTCAGTGTGAGAGAGCCGCCTTACTACAAAAATCCAGGCAGGAATGACAGGCGTGTACTGATCAAAAAGAAAAAAAGTCTCAGTGGAATTTCTAGCAAAGAGCCCACCCTTGTGAACTTGGGGTTTCCCCTCTTTCAAATCCACAGAGCTATGCAAATGGAACCAGGGGAGACCAGAGGGGAGAGTGGAAAGCGGGGCATTATTGGAATGGCCTGTGTAGGGAGCCAGAGCACATTGCGCATGCGTGGCGGCCATGACAGAATGACCTCATATGGGGTGATTGGCGAGAGCCAATAGATGAGCACCACGCCAGAGGCGGGGCAACCAGGCTATATAAGGACTGCTGTTACCCGGGTTGTGGTTCTTTTCTGTTGGTGAGTTAACTGAATAAACGGTTGCAGAAGGATCCTCAACCCGTGTCGTCTCACTCTTTGCTGGCGAAGGGAAATCACGACGCGGGCCACGAACAGCCTGGAGGTGTGTCAGGCTCCAGCTTAGGGTAACTGGTCCTACATTTGGAGACTACAATTGAATCCCTGTAGAAAGCTCAGGACTTTGCTTTCTTTTTTTCCTTATGGGTCACACCTGGCAATGCACAGGGATTACTCCTGGCTCTGCACTCAGGAATCACCCCTGGCGGTGCTCAGGGGACCAGATGAGATGCTGGGAATCGAACCCAGGTCAGCCGTGTGCAAGGCAAACGCCCTACCCACTGTACTATTGCTCCAGCTCCTAAAGCCCAGGACTTTGAAGGGCCTCCCAGTCCCTGGAAGAAAATTTTCATCCATAAACTCGTGGATATGCAAGGAAGCTTGAGATGGACCCAAGGCTTTACTGGAGTTAGTAATAACAAGAACAGAAGTCACAGAATAGGGCTGAACTCTCTGTCTCTGCTGTATGAGGATGTGGGTCTGTCTGTAGGCTGACACACACACACAGGAAGTCCAGAAAGCATCACAGAAAAACAGCTCTGGAACCACTGAATTCTCTGTAGCTTTAGAGTCATTAAAAAGTCACTTTGTAAGTGCATTCCCCTTCTGGGATTACCCAAATCTCTGTTTAGGACGTGTCATTACTTTCTTCCACTCTCTGGGTACTCTCACCTCTCCCTTCTTTGGAGAAGTCTACTCTATCTCTTGAATGGGGTCATTTCTCTTTCCCTGTGTCTCCCACTCCTTATTCCGAAATAAAATAATTTTGCTTTATAAAAGTCTCTTTACAAAGATATGCATGATAACCTTTCAGTATCTGTATTGCAAACCATAATGAATAGGGAGAGATGGAGAGAGAGTAGAAAAATGTCTGCCATAGGGCTGGAGCAATAGCACAGCGGGTAGGGCGTTTGCCTTGGACGCGGCCTACCCGGGTTCAATTTCCAGCATCCCATATGGTCCCCGAGCACCGCCAGGAGTAATTCCTGAGTGCAGAGCCAGGAGTAACTCCTGTGCATCGCCAGGTGTGAACCAAAAAAGCAAAAAATAAATAAATAAAAGTGTCTGCCATAGAGGTAGGCAGGGGAAGAAGGGGCAGGAGGGAAACTGGAGACATTGATGGTGGGAAATGGACACTGGTGAAGGGATGGATGTTAGAACATTGTATGACTGAAACCCAACCATGTCGTGAACAGCTTTGTAGCTGTGTATTTCAAGGTGATTTAATTAAAAAAATTTAAGTCTCTTTATAGTGTCCATTAAGCCAAAGTAGATAGGATTCCCCACGTGGGGTGAGGGATATGGATTGCAGATAAGTTCACAATCACAATTATTTAAACATATAAAGACACATTCAACCATGGGGTGAGGGAGTGAGTAGGTGTGGGCATTAAACAAACAGATTTTGCACCTGAGTAACCAGAGATAATGATGCTATTTGAAAATACAGAGATGCTCAGGGCTGGAAAGATAGTGCAGAGGGTAAGGTGCTAGCCTTGTATGCTGCCAACCTGGTCCAATCCCCAGCACCATATATGGTCCCTTAGCACCCTGGGGAGTGACTCTGATCACAGATCACTAGAATAGCTCCCATGTATGTCCAGGTTTGGCCCAGAATCAAATGAGAGAGAGAGAGAGAGAAAAAAAAAAGAGAGAGATGCTTAAACTGATGAGACAGAAGAATGGAAGCGACTGACAAAGATAGTTTGAAAACAAAAGCAAATTCAACAAAGAACAGAAATTTTTCAGGTGAAAACTAATGATCATTGAAAACTTGAGAGGTTAAATAGCAGATTTGTTTTGTCCGACTGCCTACAAACCATTACTTTGAAAGTTAAGCACTCACATACTCTGTTTCAGCAATTCCATTTCTTGGAATTATCCCAAAAGAAACCCGAGAGACATGAATAATGATGTTTATAGTAGTCTGTTCATAATAGCAAAAACCTGGAAGCAACCCAAATACTCGTTGACAGAAGAGTGGATAAATAAACTGTGATATAGTCAGATGACACAAAGGAACATTATAGTACAGTCAAAACAAATTAATTACAGCTACATGCAGCAGTATACTTGGATCATCCCAGCATACCGTAAGTGAAAAGTAAGTTCCAGAAGTCATACCAGTCAAGCATTTTTATATAGTTACAAGCATTTTGTTTAGTTAGTTAAATAACAGAAACGAAATAATGTGTGTTTGGGGATTATATAATATGTATATTTAAAATATGATTGAAAAATACTTCAGAGCAAAAGAAGAATAAGTACAGAGTCCAAGGCTCCAGGTCTTGGTTACCTTGGCTGGTAACCAAGAAAGCATTAGGATGAGAGGAAGAGGAAACTGATAGTAGATATAAATTGTTAACATTCTGGTCCTTTTGTTTCAATATTAATAATGATGGGTGCATTTGTAAACAAACAAAAGAGACCATGCATGAACACATGGCAAAAGTATATAAATCACTGATTAATGTTAGTCGTACTCTGCGTATCTGAGATTTTCACTGTATCGCTGTCATCTCGTTGCTCATTGATTTCTCGAGTGGACACCACTAACATCTCCATTGTGAGGCTTATTGTTAGTGTTTTTGGCATATCGAATACGCCACAGTAGCTTGCCAGGCTCTGCCGTGTGGGTGAAGTACTCTCAATAGCTTGCTGGGCTCTCCGAGGGGGTGGAGGAGTCGAACCCAGGTGGGCCTCGTGCAAGGCAAATGCCCTACCCGCTATGCTATTGCTCCAGCCTTTTGGCTAAGATCAAGTGTAGTATCTGAGATTTTAAATTTATTTATTTTACTTTTTAATTTATTTCTTTTGCTCAGCGGCCACCTCTGGTGGTACTTGGGAATTTCATGCTGTATTGGGATTCAGACGATTGGCTTGCCGCCTGCAAGGCAAATGCCTTAATTCCTGTACTACCTCTCTAGGCCATACCTGAGGGCACTTTTTTCATAAATCCATAGCTGGTTAAAAATCAGTGGAAGTCACTCAATGGCCTGGAAGATCACTGAAAGCACACAGAGAGAAAGGAGTGAAGAGAGAAAGGGGAAGAAATACAACAGCCAAGCAATGAAGGACAGAATGAACGGGCACAGCAAATATCTTTCAGGCATTCCAGAAGCATCCGGCTGAGATTATAAAGCAGAAAACAAGGGAACAAGGGAGACAGGTACTCTTGGAGGAGATTTTTGTCCAATACATTTTCCAGAATTGAAGAAAAACATGAGTGCCAACTCCAAAGCAAAATAAATAAAAGCCACAGCCAATCTTCATCTCAGAGACCAAGAGAAACTCTTGAAAAATGATGAGTCCAGCCCTGCCCTCAGAGAATAACCACACCACTGAGGGACAATAGCAATGTGATGAGCCCAGACAGGGAGTTGCTCCATTACCCATGAGCCTTTGAGAGTAGGAGGAAAGTGTGTAGATGGAGCTGAACCTAAACTCAGCTGCTGGGATGATATTCCAGTCTACTCTGGACCGGGCCCTTTCCTAGAAGAGGCTGCTGCCTTATTGGGGGAAAAAAATGATAATTTCTCTGCAATTTCTTAAGTCCTCTTTTTCAATAAACATAACCAGAATCACTGTATGTTTACTTTACATTTGGGCTTTCCTGATTTGGAAAAGCAATGCTGGAACAAAGGAAAAGTATCTTTCAGTGTGTACTCCTTTTTCTTTTCTTTTTTTTTGGGGAGGTGGGGGGCGAGCAGGCAGGAGATAGGGCTGAGGACTGGATCACATCTGCAGTGCTCAGGGCTTACTCCTAGCTCTGTGCTCAGGGAAAACTTCGGGCAGTGCTTGCAGGGCTCTATGCTGTCTCAGGAATTAAACTTAGGTCTGCTGCATGCAAGGCAAATGCCTTATCTTTGTTCTATCTTGCCAACTCCTCAGTACATATTTCCTACATTCCCCAAAGGACAGTTTCCTAAATGGTGGTGGATGACTGTCTGCGGGGGCAGGGAGCGGGGACCTGGCCTTCCTCAGCAGGAAATTGGCTTTGGGGTTAGCCTCACCTAAGTTGACTGCTGCCCAAGGACTGTTGAAGTCCTTGGACAATCATGCTGATGAGGGCTCATCAGCAAGGGGATGCAGGGGATGCGTGGGAAGGTGTCTTCAGCTACTGATGTAGTGTGAGGTAAAAGCCTTCCCCAGCAGTCTCTTCTGCCCCAGGTCACTTCTGTTCTCTTAATCACTTGCTGAGTGATCCAAACATGGGGAGAGGTCAGCTTGGAGCTGTGTAGGAAAGCCTTGTTAGATGTCATCAGCACTGCCCCCCTTTTATTTCAATGAGGTGTGGCCAAAGCTAGATGGGAGTGGATGGGGTGTGGAGAGAGAGAGAGGAAGGAGGAAGACCGAAATTTTTCAAATATTCCTGGATGTCATTTGCTAAATATTCATTTGAGCATTTGGGGAGAGGGGCACACCCAGTGGTGCTGCGGGATTTCTCCTGGCCCTGCACTCAGGGATCACTCCTGGTGGTGTTGAGAGACTATATGTGGGTACCAAGGATGGAACTGGGGTCAACAAACACTCCAGCCATCATACTATCTCACCATCCTTCGTTGACAGTTTTTGAGTCTCTATGCATGAACATCTTGCCCTCTTTTCTTCTCTTGTAATGTCTCTGTATACTTTGGGCATCAGGGAACCTTGAATCTCGTGAAATGGCTTGAAAGTGTTGTCTGAAAAACAATTGCATTGAATTCCTATTGTCTTATCTTTTATCGCTTGTTGTAGTTCATAGGTAGAATTGAGGCCCAGGGTTGTCTTTACAACCAATTTTTTTTAATAATTTCAGTTTCATTAAAAGAATGAGGCCATTGAAATGGTCTCTTTTTTTCTTGCATCAGTTTGGGATATTTTTTGTCTTTCAAGGAATTTGTCCATTTTATTTATGCTGATGAATTGGATATACTATTAATAGCGCACCTATTATCCTTGACCTCTAAGTCTGTTGATAATATCCCCTCTCTCCTCATATTGGTGGTTTATATCTTTACCATCTAACTAGAAGTTTCTCAGTTTCGTTAATCTTTTCAAAGATATTACTTGAGTATATTGGTTCTTAGTTCTTTCATGTCATTTGTTTCTATTTCCATTCTTCTACTCACTTAGGGTTTCCTTCGTTCTTTTTTTTTTTTTGCAGTGGCAGCTTAGATTATTTTTTGCCTTTTTCTTTTCTAATAGAAGCTTTTCAAGTACTGTTAGTGACCTCCAACACATGGTTATCTTTTCATTTTCATTTTATTAAAAACATTCTTTTCTAGACACCAGAGAGATAATATAGTGAGCAGTAAGGAGTTTGCCTTGTACATGGCTATCCCGGATTCAATCCCCAACAACCACATAAGGTCCCCCAAGCCCTGCTAAGAGAGATCCCCAAGCACAGAACCAGGAGTATGCCCTGAATGCAGCTAAGTGTGCCCCAGCAAATCCCCCTCCCAAAAAATTATTTCTAATTCCCTTTGTGATTTCTTCTTTGGCCCACAGGTTATTTAGAAACAGTTTGCTTCATTTTGAAATATGTGGGGAATTTTTCAAGTATTACTTTGTTGCTGAGTTGTGATTTTGTGGCTTTAAAAAAGCATGGTCTTGGTTCTTTAAAACATATCAAGAAACCTTTTAAAATTCAGCATGGAGGACTTTCTTTACTCTTTTTTGTGTGGGGGTGGGGTGGAGGAGAAGGGTGGTTTTGGACCACATCCAGCAATGCTCAGGGACTATTCTTGGCTCTGTGCTCAGAAGTGGTCCTCTGTGACGCCTGAGGTTTGAACCAGAATTTCTGGGCTATAAGACAAGTGTCTTAACCCTTTCGCTCTGAGCCTATAGTTTAGCATGAACCAATCTTGATAAATATTCCCATAATGACTTTCAGAAAGACCCCATGGCAGGTTCCTTATGCCTGTGGCTGGTTCTATAGCTTTAAAAATCTAAGTTGGGAGCCGGAGCGATAGCACAGCAAGTAAGGTGCTGACCTTGCCCAGAGCTGAGCAGGTTCCACTCCTGGCACCCATATAGTTCCCCAAGCACCACCAGGAGTGATTCCTGAGTGCAGAGCCAGCTGTAACTCCTGAGGATCACCAGATATGGCCCCAAAACAATCCATCCTCCCCCCAAAAAAAAATTCAATTAGGCTGAGTTTATTGAGAGTCTTTTCAGAGCTTCTGAATTGTTAATGATTTTCTGTTGACTTGTTCTATCAGTTACGAGAGAAGAGTTTTGAAATCTCCAGCTTTAATTGTGGGGTTATTTTAATCTCTCTCTCTCTCTCTCTCTCTCTCTCTCTCTCTCATGTGTATGTGTGTGTGAGTGTGTGTGTGTGTGTGTGTGTGTGTGTGTGAAGGTTTGCTCAATGCATCTCAGTGCCTTTTGAAACTTGGACATGGAGGATTATTATTTTTTATTAATTTGCCCCATTATTGTTATTAAAATTTAATACTAGAAAATTAGGCTACTAGAAAGATTTTAATTATGATGATGACTCACGTTGTATTTCTCTTGAACAATCCTGCTCACTGGAGTCTCAGATTTAATACCTTTTGGTGATAATAATAAAGCTATTTATAAAGAGGAACATCCTATAATTGGGCACTCATTACCCATTATGTAACCTCAGTTAGTCTATTGGTTCTTCTGCATTAAAAAAAATAAGTCTTTCCAAAAAGATTGAATGAGTCTCCCATTTTCTTTCAGGTCTCTAGGGAAGATGGGGTGAGCAGGAGGTGTGCCCTGGGTGTGTGGTGAAGAGTGGGCTCTCATACATTGGCATTTGTTTATTAGCCAGGACAGAGAAATCTGGCAGAGCAACTGTTCATCTAGAAAATGAATTGCAAAAGGGCCTGTGTGGTCTAGGTTTCCACACCTGCGCTTGGCAGATTCTATACACGCAGGCTCACATGAGCCGCGTATCTATTGGTATTGGGCAATTTTCCTCTGGGCTGTTTTTCTTGGTTATTATTATCATCGTTCGTATTGTTTCTCCTTACTTTCTGCATCTTGCACACTTTGTGAACCAGACACTGGTTTCCCCCTGACACTCACTGAAGAAAGAAACTTAGAAAGTTTTCTCCGGGGAATGGGTGACCTCCCTTTGCATTTGGATGGGTTGTGAATGTGATGAGAGATGCAGGATGGAAGGGTGGTTCCCCTCGGATGTGAGAGTAGAAAGGGGTGGTCCCTGAATCTTGGTGGAGAAGTCTTTAGGGTGAGAATGGCTTCTAGGTCCAGTAGGAGCTTCCAGAGTGGAAGGTGTGTGACTCCAAGAACAAGGACCACCTTCTCTCTGTCCCCAGGAAAAGTGGTTGCTCCCCCACCCAAATATTCAGACTAAGGCAGGTACAGGTTCCCTTGAGCGTGGCGGTGAAGAAAGGTATTGGTTACATTCGAATAACCTTTGAGGGTCCTTGGAATGCAGAATTGGGCGAATTGCCACCAAGCTTATACCTGCAGAGCAACAACAGCTCGACGGTGAGAAGCCTGTCCTCACTCAGGTTCTCGTCGCTTCTCCTGGCCGTGGTTACAACAGCCTTCCCGGCTCTTACCCTGCTCTGGCTGAGCCCACTCTCAACCATCCTTCCCAGAGCTACAGAGAAATCTTCGAAGATGCCGATCTGATCAGATCTTCCGGCCACGCTTCAAGCAACCCTTATATATCTGGCTTCTTTCTGTTCTAGCATCATCTCTTACCCTGTCCTTGTATGGGCATGAGTACACACGTGCGTGCACACACACACACACACACACACACACAAACACACCACATACCATACACACACACTGCAGAGAGACAGTGAGAGAGAGAGAGAGAGAGAGAGAGAGAGAGAGAGAGAGAGAGAGAGAACCTTTCTCTCTTCCTTTGGTGTCTTTCCTGATATCATTGTCCCCTTGTGTTAAGTTCAGTTCTAAGCCATTAATCAAGCATGGCTAATGTGTCATGGCTCTGAGACTCCCAAGATGAAATGCACAAGGTCCCTGACTTGAGAAGCTGGCGGGCCCTGGCAGGCTCCTCCCTGCTCTGCTTCCCTGATGCACAGCCAGCTCTGTGGGGAAGCTCAGGCACTGCCCCTGCTGCCTGCCTGCCATCTGCAGACTGGCCAACACAGGACTGTGCAACTCTAGGGCAGCGCTGCCCATAGTGCCAATCAGTAGTGTGATAGGCATTTGTGCTGAGGTTCAAGTGGGTGCTGGCTGCTCTTGTTAAGGAAGGTTTGTGCTGTGATTATGCCAGCTGGGCAAACCAACGTTTTCCATGATACTCTCTAGGAATGAACTGATAGTCTCCCTGGACCCCAGAAGGAGACACTAAGGAGAATGGATAAGAGTCAGGATTTGGCACCCATAAAGATGGTACAGTGGGTAGGACACTTGCCTTGCACACGATCAACCCAGGTTCAAGCCCTAGCAAATAAATGGTCCCCTGAGCCCCACCACGAGTGACCCTGAGTGCAGAGCAAGGAGTAAGCCCTGAGAACCACTGGGTGTGCCCCCAAAGCAAAGAAACCCAAAGAAAAAGAGCCAGAGTTTTTATTATATTATTGCCAAGAATTTAGAAAAGTAAAGAATACAACCAAAAGTGGCAGCAGATATGCCAAAAATGAAAGTATAGTTGGGGTCATAAAGAATAACCTGGAAGAACATAGAAACAAGGGAACCAAGAGCAGGTGGATACATAGAACACAGTGAGAAGGACGGATCAAAACCCAAACAAATCCATGAAACACCATGTTGACAAACCAAGCCATCTGAGTAAAGAGTGTTAGTTCAGATCATCAGAGATTGTCATGTTGAATGACAAAGGGAAGTGAGTGATCTGCTGGCCAGAAGAAACAACATTTACAGGCCAAAGCAATCATATAGGAGGTAAGGTGCTTGCCTTGCTTGAGGCAAACCAAGTTCTTTCCCCTGAGCACAGAGGGGTAGAGGGGGTCCACAGAGCCAGGAATAGCCCCAGAGCACCACAGAGCTAGCCAGAAGAAAGAAAATAAACCAAATTTAAGCCTGAAGACACCAATACATCAAAAGAAATTTAATTAAATAACTGTCCTCCAAAAATAGGGGCTGGAGGAACCAAAATTGAATGTGATGATTTAGGGAAAAGATAAGGAAGACACGGATATAGTGAAGGAAGAAGTTATCAGATGAGACTATAAAGTAGGATGGTCATGACAAAGTTAAGAAGAAAATGATGGGCAAAGGAACCATGAAAAACAACAAGTAATTTTCGAGAGAGCCAACAACAAAATCAACAGCTGCAGCGTACATTGGTGGCATCCAGGAGGGCTGGGATCCTTCACAGAAGAGCATGCAGAGGGAAAGATGGCAGCCGCAGGCCGGAAGTCCCACCTGTTGCTAGGAGGGCTGTTCATGGTGGTTCCAAGGTCTCCAACATTTCTGCTGGATTTGGTCCTAAATCCATTTAAAACATAGTTGTCCCACTCGGGATTCCCACTGGTGTGAAATGCCTGGGTACAACCTGGTACTGGTTGGAGCAGGAGGTAGTAGGAAAGCGCTCTGACGATGTGGCTTGTTCGGAGACACTCTGCGGGTGAATGTGATCCCACCATAGGAATTCCTATGAGAAACAGGTAGTTCTAAGAGGTGAAACCTGTTGGACATATTGGATACAGCTGAACTAAAAGAGCATAGTGATAGGGGCCCGGGCCATAGTACAATGGGTAAGGTGTTTGCCTTGCACATGGCCAACCTGGGTTCGATCCCCCACACACCATATGGTCCACTGAGTACCACCAGGAGTGATTTCTGAAAGCAGAGCCAAGATTAAGTCCCGAGCATTGCAAAGTGTGGCTGAAAAACAAAAAACAAAAACAGAATACAGTGCTTAGAGACCAATATCTAAGGCAGCCAAACGTTTCCTCCAATACTTGCCATCAATAATAGTAACCCATTGGCAGATATTTACCTCTACAAAGAGTGGATGAAGCAAGTGAAAGATACAGATGATGCACCTATGGTGATGCACCAAGTGTGATTTGCCAACAAGGACAATTGAGTTGGCCGGGAGTTATGGGATTGTGTAACCATGACAGTCAGGGCGCTGAAGAAGCCTTTCACACTCTGCTCAGAGTATGTCAGTACCAAATGCAAAACTTCCCAGCAGTGTTGATGGGATTCAAGGTTGTCTGGGGTTACTATGCATGGTGATGTGATGAGACACTTAGAAAGTTTTAGCATCAGAAGTGAGCCCATGGCTGTCAGGCTACACTAACCCCCAGCTACAACCCTGTTGCTCTCATCAGCCTCACACAGAGGCTCCTGCTACTTCCGGGATTCTTGGGCCAGTACAATATTCTCAGCTGGGAGATCTCAGAAGAATCGTCTCCTCACTTGGTTGTCTGACCAGAGAAATGAACCTCCTGCTGCTTCCCAGGATTTTCCCACCCTGGGTTCTCCCAGTACATGCAAGAACTCTGTCTGCCTCTGCCACCCAAGGTCTTTCATCTGAAAAGCATCTAATGCTCTGAAACAGAGAAACAACCTACAGACAAATACTGTAGAAAACAATGTCTTGAGCTCTAAAGTAGCAACTGCTGGTCTTTGCTTTGTTTTTTGTTTTCTGTGGCTTTTTTTTTACTGTTGAACCTAGAATTATGCTGGCTTTTGGATAAATGTCACATTACTGTTTTGCTTAATTATTTTTGTTGTCAGCTGTAGTCTATAAAACTGGCCCCTCCTCTGTTTACATCAATACAATCGTACTGTTTTTCTTGTTCATAAGTAAGAAAGTGAGGAGTCTTCTCAACTTTCATGTAACTAAATCCAACGTTCACAATTAAAAAAGAAGAAAAGATGGCAGTATAGGGCTGGAGCGATAGCACAGCGGGTAAGGCGTTTGCCTTGCACTCGGCCGACCCGGGTTCGATCCCCAGCATCCCATATGGTCCCCTGAGCACCGCCAGGAATAACTCTTGAGTGCAAAGCCAGGAGTAACCCCTGTGCATCGCCGGGTGAGGCCCCCCCCCAAAAAAAAGAAAAGATGGCAGTATAGATAAGATGGAAGAGGAAGATTTGGAGGAGGATGGAGCACCGGGTGGGGTGTGAGTCCCGTGTGGAATGCACAAGCAAAAGCATTTCCTAGCAGAAGAGGAAGAACCAAGTTGGAAGTTGAATAGGTGCATTGGGTGCTTGGAACACAGGAGAGAGGTGCTGTAGCTCAGACCTATTTCAATGAAGTTTCCACATTTCAAAGTCAAAGGGAAGGTCTTCTGTACCCAGGGTCAAAATGTGTGTGTGTGTGTGTGTGTGTCTGTCTGTCTGTCTGTCTGTCTGTCTGTCTACCTGCCTGCCTTCAGAGGTGGGAGTGGGGGAGGGGCCCTGAGAATCAAGCAGCATTTAATTCAAAAGGTGCTGGAACAGTGTTCATTAATCCTCGAGCACAAGAAAGTTGGACATAAGAAATTTTCATCAGGGCTCTCTAGACGGTACGACGAGTAAGGCACTTTCCTGGCATGTAGCTGACCCTGTTTCAATCCGTGGCAGTATATATGGTCCCCTAAGTGTCGCCGGGAGTGATCTCTGAGCACTGCTGGGTGCAGCCCAAACCTCCCCTCCCCCCGAAACTTTTTATCAGACAAGTTACAGTAACACAGGGACAAGAGACAGTATAAACATAAAAATTCAAAAAACATCCTATTTATGGTTGCTTCTTGACATTGAACATCAGCCACAACCAAGAGATGAATTCAAAGTTCACAAGCAGATCAACACCAACATCAGAATTCTTCTTACAGGGGGCACTTTCCTTTAGGGGAGAGGAGAATACTTCAGTAAACTTCTAGGCATAGAATAGTATTTCCTGAAGAATCTGGGTGTTCCGGTAAGCAACTTGGCCGGAGAATGCTCCGGACCCCAGACCGGGCCAGCAACACCGGAGAGCCAGACGGAGGAGGCACAGCCGGTACGCCTTCTCCAGATGGAGCCCTGGCGACAATGAGCAGCAATTAACACGGCTCCGGGATGCGGGACTGGGACAGCTCCGAACCGCGCGGCCACTAATGCGGCCGCGTGACCTTTTCTGAAAAATGAAAACATACAATCTGTTGATGCCATCCAACATGTCTGACTGTTGGAGGAAAACCTCCAAATAATGATAGTGAGATCCCTGTTGAAAATTGAATGTAATCAAAGTAAGGAAAGAGTAAAGTGAAAAATGTCTGCCACACAGGCAGAGGGGGAATGGGAGGGGGGTATGCAGGGGTTTGGTGGTGGATCAAATATGAAAACTTTGTAACTGTATCTCACAGTGATTCAGTAAAAAATAAAATTTTAAAAAAAAATTAAAAAGGAATAGTATTTCCTGCCTTCATAGATGTTCCCATATCTGCCTGTTGCTGCTTCTACTGATATAATTCATTTCTTTAAAATGCCTCACTTTAAAATTGAGATTCATTTGCTCTAAAAAAGGAAACCTGCTCGTATAAGCCTGAAAGAAAAATTGGCATCTCTTACAATAAATAGAAGCTAGCCAGGTATAAAAATAAATTCCATGAAACCCAAACAATGTTATTAATATCTAACCAGATACTGTTACCCGCTTTCAAAGAGCTGAGCTTGAAGGCTGCTTGCACTTGCTAAAAAAAGGGAGATTGAAGTTCCAGTGGGAATCGCACCCAACAAAGACTATTTCTTGAACTCACTCCCCTACTGAAGACAGTGTGGGTGTCCTGTGATTCAGACCACACCCCCTGTCCCCTCCTCTCTCTCCCTGGTGTGGAGGGGCCCAACACAGTGAATGACAGCCATCCTGCTGGGGACAGGCAGAGGGAGCTCTTGAGAGTCCACTGAGGGACAATGAGAGAAGGAGGAAGCCCACTGGTTGTGTTTCTGCCCTGGAACAACTTTAGCCGGCCGCCAGCGCCTGGGTGGCTGAGAAGGGCAGAAATGTGTTCTCTTACCACTCAGAAGGCCACAAGTTCAACCTCAAGGTGCTGGCCAGGCTGTGCTCCCTTGCAGGCTCTAGGGGAGATTCTCTCCTGGCCCACTCTGGCTCTTGGTATTTCCAGCGTTCCTTGGCTTGTGGCCATGTAACTCGGAGCTCTGCCTCTGTCTCCCCAGGGCTGCCACTGCCCCCTCCAGCCTGCCCCGGTCTCACTTGTCTCATCTCAGTACACAGATGCTCTCATTTCTGATCTTTCACTTCATGATGTCTGCAGCGACCCCTTTTCAAATCAGTCAAATCCACAGGCTTTGCTGGGGGCAAAACATGCACAGACACATGGTGATCATCTCATCCATGATGGACAAGAAGATGAAAGAATAACGGGGCTGTAGCGATAGCACAGCGGGTAGGGCATTTGCCCTGCACGCGCCCTACTCGCGTTTGATTCCCAGCATCCCATATGGTTCCCTGAGCACCGCCAGGAGTAACTCCTGAGTGAAGAGCCAAGAGAAACACCTGTGCATCAGCCAGGTGTAACCCAAAAAGCAGAAAAAGAATAAGGGTTTTTCTTTTAAGATGTGTCTATTTCTTTTATCGCCAATATGCCACCTGTTAACCTTTGTCACTTTTAGCCATAACAAATGTCTTTTATTAATGTCTCAGGACATCCTTAGTTCAACAGAAATATTACTTGTTTTTGTTTTTAGCTCTCACCCGGCAGTGTTCAGAACTTATTCCTGATTCTGAACTCAGTGATCACTCCTGTCATTGCTTAGGCTTAGTAGTGCAGAGGATTGAACTCAGGTTGGCCATGTGCAAAGCAAGTGCCTACCTGCTATACTATCGCTCTGACCCCCAGAAATCATAGATTTTACCGTGCTTAAATAAGTCAACTTGGGCTGGAGCGATAGCAGAGCGGGTAGGGCATTTGCCTTATACTCGGCCAACCTAGATTCGATTCCTCTGTCCCTCTCAGAGAGCCCAGCAAGCTACCAAGAGTATCCTACCCACACAGCAGAGCCTGGCAAGCTACCCGTGGTGTATTCGATATGCCAAAAACAGTAACAACAAGTCTCATAATGGAGATGTTACAGGTGCCCTCTCGAGCAAATCGGTGAACAATGGGACAACAATGCTAAATAAGTCAATAAAATTAAATCATACTCCATTTATGTTTTGGGAGTCCTTCCTCCACCCACCATCAAAAATTATACTCGTCTAAGAGTTAAGAAAATTAAGAGAGTTAAATTATCTCTTTAGATTTGACTTTGATCTTTTGTATTAGGATGTTTATTTCATATGAAATTTTCATCTTACAGGTAGAACAAATTTTTTTGCCATATAAGGAGCTATTTTCCACATTATTAACCAAATTGCCTCTTCTGAAGTTTTTACTTTTTCCAAAAATTTTTTTGGCCCTTCAGAGAATAGTTTCTACACATTAGTGAATAAAGATTAAAAAGAGATACTCTCAAACTAAGCAAAGAACATCAATTATCAACTAACAATAAAAACAAATGACCAAAATATCTGTTCAAACTGACTAATGAACTAATCACTTAGAATTGAACTGACAGGAACCAGAGAGACAGTACAGCAGGTGACTCTGGCCTTGCACACAGGTGACCTGGGTTTGGTTGCCAGCTCCAACAGAAATGATCACTGAGCACAGAGCCAGGAGTAATCCCTGAGCACAGAGCCAGGAGTAAATCCTGAGTGCCACCAGCCAGGTATGGCCCACAAACAAACAAATATATTTAAACAATGAGCTGATTTTTGAAATTTTAATATTTTCAAAGAGCAAAAAACTAATTAATGTTTCTTGTTGGTGAGTGGATGAGGAAAATGAGTATGCATGATCCTGTGGTGGGGATCCACATTGGTCAAAATATTGTCAGGAGATATTTGGAATTATTAAATCCCCTGGGTTTGTTGTTACAGGGTGGGCTAATTTCTTTCATGAGACTCTTTCTCTAGAGAAAAATAACCAGCATCCACACAGCATCCATAGAGCCACAGCTATAAGAGGGCACAGTCCTGCTCACATTGTATATGCGCTATTGGGGTGGGGGGGGGGCGCTCAGCTCTCAGACTCTTGTATTTCCTCAGTGTCCCTGGAGCAGTCTCCAGAAAGGACCATAGGTCAGACCACAAAACAAGTGTTAATAAAAGTTTAGGGGCCACGAAGGTAGCTCAAAGAGCTGGGGCATGTGCCTCATGTGTGCAAATTCCAAATTTGAGCACAACAGTAGGTGGTCCTCGTGGGCCCCTGAACCACCTTGAAACATCTGGCCCAGAGGACCAGACATTACTGGGATTGGCCAGTGCTACATGACCACTTCTTGGGAGCCCCATACACAAAGAAGTAAATACATAAGTAGTAAAAACGGATAGAAGTCTTGAATAAGCATTTCTCCAAAGATCGGCAGATGAGGACATGGAAAGATGTTGCCTAACTTTAGTCATTAGGACGCAACCAAAATCTCACGCTTGGATTTACTAGGATGATCAGACACTTTTTAATGGAAAATAACTAAGGTTTGGCAGGAAGGTGGAGACAGCGAAACCCTTGTGCATTTGGTGCTGAGAATGTTTCATGGTGCAACCACTGTTTGAAAAAAAAAAAAAGGAATTGGCATTTCCTCAACAAGCAAAACATGGAATTTTCACAGTACCTGCCAATTCCACTCCCCCAAAAGAATTGCTTTTAAGAAATTGAAAAGAGGCAGTTAAATACCAGAGTATTTATACATTGGATGTCAGTGCTTAAAGTAGTATTATTCACAATAGCTGGAAGGTGGAAGCCACTCAAATATGCGCCAACGGATGGACCAATACACCGAGGGCGGTGTATGAGCCCAATAGAATATTATTCAGCCATAAAAAGCAATGAAGGTCTGATACGTGCTGCCACTTGGTAACCCATTAAAGACATCGTCATGCTGTGAGAAGGAAGCCAGGCACGAACGGAGAGTGTGTCTGAGGCCAGTTCTGGGAGAATGTGGCCCAGGAATGTTTGAGCTGGGAAGAGATTCTAGGTGGCTGGGTGTGGGAGGGGGGCTCACTGCTTCATGGGCCCTGCGTTGCTGCTGGGTATGATCAGGACAGGAGAGCGGTGAAGGTCATGCGGCACGTGAAAAAAAAATTTACTTAACATTAAAATGGTTTAAAAGAGGAACGTTTGTGTCACATCTGTTTTTTGCACAGGAATAAAAAGTCCCTCCCTGACAGTGGTCAGAGGACCCTGGGGTCACTCCCGTGCTCAACCCCTCGAGGTTCTGGGATTCACCGGAGCTACACCCCACAGTGCTGGTGGATGTCGGGGGTTGCCAGGCAGCGTCAGGGATAGATCTCTGGTACCTGTGCATGGAACAGACGTGCCGCTGAACACGGAACCGTCTGCCCACTCCCCATGCAGTAAAATGTTGTGATAAGGAGGGGTGCAGGGTCCCAACTGGCGGCTGGGCTGGAAGTACCCGGCCTCCCTGGTGTCCAGAAGGGTCCCCAAGACCTGCACCCCTGGTCTCAGGGGCACCGGGACACTGTCGGCACCAGCTGAGGGCCTGCTCTGGCTGCTCTCTGGGGTGCTCCCAGTTAGAAGCGGCCAGAACCCAGGATTTGCCATCCCAGGCTGCTTCCCGGGAACTGAGAGTTTCTGGAACTCACCCCCAGCTCTGGCGGTGCCCATCACCCGCAGCCGTCGCTCTGGGTCCTTCACCCCAAAAGAGAGGCACCCCATGAGTTCGGCAGCGGAGCAGCCCCACTCCCCCCTCCTTGCCAGTCCCCCACTGCTCAGAGCTGGGGAGGTGTCAGGGTGGGAACCAGGCGGTCCATTCTGTGCAGCTGGGGTCCCAGTGATGGTCTAGCCCCCTAAGTCTTCTGGGGCCGGGATTAGCTCTTGCCTTGCATGAGCAACACCCTGAGTTTGATTTCCCAGCACTACACTCCACTCCCCACAAAAGTGTCAGGCTGGGGAGAAAATGATCATAACAGGGCCTCAAACAAGTGTGGAGATGCAGCTTTACTGGAGCCCGTGACCAAATAGCCGGGACTCAGCCTCGGTGCTCAGGGAGGGCTTCCTGGAGTTGGTGACCAGGAGCTGCGTGAGGGAGAAGTAGGAATTCTGGGCAGGGAAGTGGGCAGGTGGGAGCAGAAGGCTCCCACGTAAAGAGAAACAGAAAGCATGGAGCACGCAGCAGGAGCTAAGAGAGCGGATGGATGGCAGGACTGAAGTTCCTGCCGACTCAGAAATTTGAGCAAGGGGAGGGCGGGGCTAAGGCCGGGATTCTAAGTGGACTGGGGGCGGTTCAGGCTCTTCCTGAGCTGACCAGAGAGAGGGGCTGGACAAGCCAAGACCGCAGCCAACTGGCCTGAGTCGGAGACAGTCACTGACCCACAAGAGAAGTGGGGAGGGGCAGAGTGGGGTTGAGGGGGAGGGGCTAAGCAGTGCCCCTCTTCCTGCTGCAGGTTCACCCAAAGTGCTCTCACTGAGTCGTGGCCCAGGGACAGACAGACAAGCACACATACAGACACACATGCATGCACACACATACATGCACACACACACAAACGCATGCAGGCACACATGTGCACACACATGCACATGCACGCGCGCGCACACACACACACATACACACACACACTGGTCAGACACCAGAGAGCTCAACAGGTCCTTGGACAGAGAGGAGCTCCCACAGAGAGGGACAACAATCTACTCTGGATATCTCAGTGTTATAAAACAGCAGCACATCAATAAAAAATGTTCTAAAAATGTTTTAAAGAGGGATTTCAGACCCCTCATGTGGATTACAGTCTTTCCTGCTAATGAGGTTGGAGAGAGCACAAAGTCCAAATACAGTTGAACGGATGAATGAAAGTAGATGGATGGATGAATGGATGGATGGTGGGTGGGTGGATGGATGGATGGATGGTGGATGGATGGATAATGAATGGATGGATGGATGGATGGATGGATGGATGGATGGATGGATGGATGGATGGATTATGGGTAGGTGATGGATAGATGGATGTATAAATTGTTGGCTGACAGGTGACTGGGGAATGGTTGATGGGTGAGTGATGGATGAGGAGGAATGAATGGGTAGATAAGTGGATGGATGGATGGATCCTCACAAGGATGACCTTTGACTAACAGTTTTGTCTTTGCTCAGAAAACCCACCCCATTCCTCCTTGGCCCTGCTCTGAGCCTTGTGTTTACTGGCATCCGCAGCTCACCCGTGAAGAGTAGCTGATTGCCTCAACTTTTTAAGGGTGAAACCATCGGTCTGGGATGGGGCCATCGAGTTCTGGGACTTGCTTTTTCTGCCCATGGGCCAGAGGTGGAAATAGAGAAAACCGGAAATTCCCCCCCACTTTCTAAGCAGTTTTTGGGCAGCCCTGAATGAGGCTGCAGAAGCTGCCCTGGGCGTCCTCAGTGATCTCACCCCTTGCCTGGAGACGTTCCGAGTCCTACACAAAGGCGGCTAGAGTGGAGAGCTGGGCCGATGGAGGAGATCACGCTCCCCACACGGGCAGCCCCCCCGGGGTTTTGCAAAGGCAGCAGTTCAATAAATAATTAATGCTTGTTAATCTTCTGGCTATTCCTCCCGTTGTAAAAAATTAATTGGTCTTCCATCGTCTATTGCAGTAGAACCCGCAGGTATTTGCCCGCCAGCTGCCACCTGCCAGGACACGCTTCTCCCCGCTGTGACACGGGGACGTGCCCAGCCCCCGGGTTCCGCTCCTGAATGGGAGCGCCAAGCGCCTCACACAGACACGGCCGCCTCCTTCCCGAGCCCACAGCTCCTCCCTTGTTGCTGAGACTCTCAGCAACAGAGTTTTGCAAAAGAGGTTGAGCAAGATGAATGATGGGGGTGGAGGGGCAGTACCGTGGCTCTCCGGGCCTGAGGTCACTCTGTCTTTTGCCTCTGAGCTGTGCCTCAGTTCACCTGAACGGGACCATTGATTCCACAGGTTCCCTAGATGATTTGGTTCAACCTCAACTACTATATGACTCCTCCTTTAAATCATTAATCAATCATGACACCTCCTCCAGGAAGTCCTCCTCGATTAAAGCCGTCCGGTGACAACCCCCTTCAGCATCTCCAGACCTGACTCGGCCCTTGGTGCCTTTTGTCAGTTATCCTATGACAACATTCTCTGGGTGACTAGCTGGTCTCCTTTCTTGGCTCCTGTCAGATGGACGCCCTGGCAGGGCAGAGCTCCTGCTACCTATTTCACAAATATCTGAAAATCTGTGTTGCCCCCAGAATCCTAGGGGAGAGACAGGGGCACTGGAGCCCCTCGAGATGTTGACGAATGCTGACCTGACTCAGGACTGTCTGGTGTCCCTCTTGGGAAAGCCACGCAGGCTGCCCTGGGCCAGGGCAGCTTCCCCAGGGCTGAGTCCTACCCCGCTGTTCTGCTCCTCCTGAGTCACTTCCTCTCCCGCCCGTGCTGTGGACACTGCGCCCTCCTCAGGCAGCGCCTGGGACTGCAGAGGAGACAAGTGACAGAACCTGGAGGCTGTTTGGGAGTTGGAGTCCATGCCTGGAGCCCCTCAGGGACCCACATCCTGGCCCACAGCTGAGTCATGAGCTCCTCCCAGCCCTCTGTGAGCTCTCTCT
Organism: Sorex araneus; assembly: GCF_027595985.1. Taxonomy (NCBI): domain Eukaryota; kingdom Metazoa; phylum Chordata; class Mammalia; order Eulipotyphla; family Soricidae; genus Sorex; species Sorex araneus. The sequence goes on along the minus strand of NC_073304.1, from coordinate 157,636,775 downwards.
CCCTCTGTGCCACTGTCCCTCTCTCCCTCTATTTCTCTCTGATTCTGTCCCTCTCCCTCTGTCCCTCTCTCCCTCTGTCTCTCCTTCTGTCCCCCTCTGTCTCTCTGTCCCTCTGTCCCCCTCTGTCCTTCTGTCCCTCTCTCTCTGTCATTCTCTCCCTTCTCCCTCTTCCTCCCTCCCTCCCTCTCTCTTTCCCTTCTTCTTTCCCTCCCTCTCCCCCCTACCCCCGTTTCTCCATCTCTCTCCTCTCTCTCTCCTTCTCTCCCCTGCCCCAATATACTAATACAAGACCCCCAGCTATTCTGAGCAACCCTGGGCCTGTTCCTACAAGTCAGCCAGCAGTGCGGGCCCAACGGCTCAGTGCTTGGACCAGCAGTGGGTCCTGGGCCTCCACGGCTGCAGTGGGCATCCTTGGGGTGCAAAGGGGACAGGCAGTGCCAGGGATCCAACTCGAGGCTTTCCACGTGCTCCACATGCTGAGCTATGCTCCCAGCCCCGCTTCTGGTTTCTTTTTTTTGGGGGGGGTCACACCCGGCGATGCACAGGGGTTACTCCTGGCTCTACACTCAGGAATTAGCCCTAGCAGTGCTCAGGGGACCATATGGGATGCTGGGAATTGAACCCAGGTTGGCCGCGTGCAAGGCAAACACCCTACCCGCTGTGCTATTGCTCCAGCCCCAAAGCTTTTATTAGTAGTATTTGGGGTTCACACCTGGCGATGCTCAGGGCAATTGCTCCTGGCTCTGCACTCAGGAATTACTTCTGGCATTGCTCAAGGGACCATATGGGATGCCGGGGATCGAACCCAGGTCAGCCACATGCAAGGCAAACGCCCTACCTGCTGTACCCAGTTGTCTGGTTTCTTTTATGATGGGGCTTGGGGCCATACCCAGAGGTGCTCGATGCTCACTCCGGTTCTGCACTTGGGGATCACTCACTGCTCTGTGCTCGGGGCACACTCCCGGCTCTTTGCTCAAGGCACACTCTGTGCTCAGGACTCACTTCTGGCTCTGTACTCGAAGATCACTCCCAGCTTTGTGCTAAAGATGACTGCTGGCTCTGTGCTCAGGGATCACTCCGGGTTCTGTACTCCGGCTCTGTACTCAAGGATCACTCCCAGCTCTGTGCTTAAAGATCACTCCCAGCTCTGTGCTTGGGGATCGCTCCTGGCTCTGCACTCAGCACCTACCCTGGCAGTGCTTAGAGACACCTCCGCAGTACCGGGGATTGAACCTAGGTCAGCTGTGTCCAAGACAAGAACCTTGACCCCTGCGCTAGACTGTCCTTTCCTTAAGGGGTCTGGGGATGGATGATCATGACAGCAGGAAGCATCCTTGGTGCAGCCCTATCACTGTTTTACAAGCCAGAAACTGGGAGCTCCTGTGGCCCCTGGCTCTAATGACTGAGCCTGGCTCTCCTGCCTTGTTGCTCAGAGCCTCTTACTGAGCACTGACCAAGGGGTACCCTCTCATCAGGCCATGGCTTTAGGGGATGCAGGCTGAAATGTTCGCTGCTCGGTCCCAGGTGCTCAGGATCAAACTCAGGGCCTCAGCTATGCAGAGCCCGTGTTCTAGTTCTCGACCCTTCCCGAGTCCCGCTCCTGAATACTCACCTCCACGGGCCTCTGCCCACCCTCACCAATGTGCCCACTCCCCTGGCCAGACAGCACCGCCCCTCCACTCTGCATCTGCCTGTGCAAGAGCACTGCACTCTGAGGACAGGGAGCTAGCTCAGAGAGGGGTTCATGGTGTGTGGATGCCAAGGTCCCAGGGGGCCCCAGGTGTTTTCAACACTTGGTGGCTGTAACTGGGGCATCCCATTCATCCTAGCCAGGTCTTTTTTCCCAGAGTTTTGGGTCACACCTGGTGATGCTCATGGGTTACTCCTGGCTCTGCACTCAGAAATTACTTCTGGTGGTGCTCAGGGGACCCTATGGGATGCCGGGGATCGAACCTGGGTCGGCTGCGTGCAAGGCAAATGCCCTATCAGCTGTACTATCGCTCTGGCCCCCACCTTAGCCAGTTTTGAAGTCTCCATGCAGGGAATGCCATTCTCATTTCCTGGAAGGTGCTGGAAAGATGGGCAGATCTATCCTTCCTGCTTGCTGAGCAGTTGAGGAGCACCGTCCCCCAAAGCTATGCACGTTGGCCTTATGGGGTTGACCCCTCATCATTGTACTTTTAGGGACCTCCATACCTTCTCCTATGGCCATGATGGCACAACTCACCCTCCTACCCACAGCCCCCTGCTTCCATTCTCCCTGACATTGATGCAGGCCTCTCAATGGACATCTCTTTAACGTAAGCCATCCTCATCCACTTGAGGACCTCTCTGTGTGGTAGAAGTCACATTTCCCTGAGAGTTGTGTGTATGTGTGTGTGTGTGTGTGTGTGTGTTGTATTCTTTGGAGGTGTATCTCTTGCCCATTTCCAATCTTTTGCCCATGCAGGGGAGGGGATTTAGCCTGTGCTTGAAGGACCAAGCAAGGTGCCAGGGATTGAACCTGGGTTTCCCACACTGACCCTTTAAACTATCTTCTGGCCTTTTCCCATTATTGAATTGGGTGGCTGGTTTTTCTGTTCCTGAACTGTGTGTGTTTTTTGTATGTCAGGGAGCCCCCAGCGCCTGTGGTTGAGGTGCTGTGCAAACCTCTCTCCCAGTTGCTCAGTTGCCTCTGGTTTTTCATGGTCATTTCTTGGACTGTGCAAAAGCACTCCCTAGCATTCCCCATGGTCAGTTTTGTCCCCCTGGCTGAGCACATCTCTGATGCTGAGATCCTGGGCCATGTCCTCTCTGGCTGAGTCCTTACAGTGCATGTAGTAGCTGACTGGGCGTGGTCCTTCATGATCTTGTTCTGTTCTTTGGCACATGGCAGCCAGCTGCCCCTCACCGTTGAGCCCAGAGTCTCCCTTAGGATTACTCTTCCCCCTTGCCTCCTCATCAGCGCCAAGTTGTCTGCATGTCAGCTGATCTCTGGGTGCTCCACCCCGATCTATGGATCTGTCACTTCGTTACTCAGAGACAAGTGGAATCATAAAGGTGAGGGCAGGGGTCAGGGGGCGAGGGACAAGTCTGTCCTCCTGAGAGGAGCTGCCACCCCACCAGGGCACAGCAAACATGGAGACAGCCTCTCAGAAATAACTGCAGTAGACCCAGGACTTGGGAGGCCCCCGGTCTCTTGTGCCGACATGTTGCCTGCCCCCAGCTCTCAGCCGGAGACAGCACCTGGGCTTGAGGATGAGCCCATGGTGAGCAGTGGACAGTCCTCAGCCATCCTTGACCCCAGCCAGTCCCTGAGGAATGTGCAGTCACCATGGACATCACCGTTTAGCTCTGCCCTCATGGGGGGAAGGGGAGATTGTGCTTCGGATGGCTCCCTCAGGAGACCAAGTTCTGCCCTTTGACTTCCCAAGGGTGGCTGTGGATGGAGCCAAGTATGTGTGGTGCCCTGTCAATCCCAAAACGTCAGGGAAACTCACACCATCATGAGGAATCTCAGGGAACAAGACCCTCCTCTATTCCCACCTCCTACTCTGCGTGGGCTGACCGGTCATTTTCAGAGACCATCGTGCCCTCTCTCCTCCACAGTCTTCCCACTGCCTCATCCACCTGAGACCTCAAGGACCTGGGGTCCCTAGCCTGCACCCCCAGAGTGCCCCATGCTGCAGGAGGAGCACCTGGCTCATCGCTGACCTGGTGGTTTCTTGCTTCAAACCACCCATGCAGCGGCCTGTAACCAGAACAAATTCCCAGGAAGTTGGGTTTGACTATCCTAGTGAATGCTGGTCCCAGCGACCACTTTTTTTTTTTTTGGAGGGGGTTCATACCCAGCGATGCACAGGGGTTACTTCTGGCTCTGCACTCAGAAATTACTCCTGGTGATGCTCAGGGGACCATATGGAATGCTGAGAATCAAACCTGATTTGGCTGCGTGCAAGGCAAATGCCCTACCCATTGTGCTACCGCTCCAGCCCCCCAACGACCACTCTTGATCATCCAGCCTAGAAGGTTCTGTTGTTCCTAAAATGGTCTCCTTGTATTTGGTCCAGGACAACAGGGGAACATACCGGCCTTCCTGTGACTCAAGGTAGGGACTGAATCCGCCCAGGCACCCAGAGAGCAAAGTGGGTCCTCTTCCCATGCCCCTCCCAGCTGCCCCCCTGCTACCAAGCCTTTTTTCTTTCTCCCAAAGAGGAGATCATGGATTGCAAAACACCTTAATGGAAAAAACAGCCACAGGGCACCTGGCTGGCGGGACTACAGCCAACAACATTATGTCATGAGTTTCTCCCCCCATACTCCCCCTCACTCCGCTGGGTCTCTGCACTTCTTCCAGATTACCATGTACAGGGATGACATGGGCTTCTGGCCCACAACCCCCAATTAAGTGCCCTTAGCTGGGAACCCTCCCTTGTTAATAAAAGCTCACCCCCATCCATGATAACCTCCCCTCCAAGCCGTCCCCTCCCCATCATCCTTCTTTCCTCACATAGATATGAGATTCACCTGGGTCCTGTTTCACAACGTCTCAGGTGGATGGAACCCTGGAACGTTGGGGAGAGACCACGGGGACAGGATAGGCAGCAGGTAGGGTGTCCAGGGAGGACGTCATTCAGCTGGGGGAGAACGGCCTGGTGGAGGGTCGAGGAGTGGGTGGTCCAGGCCTGGCTCTGTCATGAAATCAGAGCTCATGCAGAGGAGGTGGAGGTGGCCCCAGAGATCTTCCAGTCCCCCAGTCCCTTATCTTAAAATTGGTTCAGGGCCCGGAGTGATAGTACAGCAAGTAGGACATTTGCCTTGCACACACAGCTGACCCGGGTTTGATCCCCAGCACCCATATGGTCCCCCAAGCCTACCAGTAGTGATCCCTGAGCAGAGTCAAGAATAAGCCCTAAGCATTGTCAGATGTGGTCCAAAACACATACACAATATACACAAAAATGGTTCAGTGGTATAGCACGTGTGTCACATGATAAGCAGCAGGTAGGGTTCCAGAAAGGACATCATTCAGCTGGGGGAGAATGGTCTGGTGGAGGGTTAGGGAGAAGTTCTTGTGAGCCACTAGGTTTTGCATGCACACACATGCACATGCTTGCACACATATATCTGGGAGGTCTCTGACAAGACTGGCTCTTGCCACTGCCAGCCTGATGGGTGGAGCGAGGGCGGGGACAGCACAGTGCCTATCCCAGGCTCTGGGAGCTGACTTACAGGGCTATGCAGAGGGGCAGAATGTGGCAGCAGGCAGGTCAGGAGCTGAGGACAAGAGAATCATTCTCTGCAAGTGACCTGGGGGAGAACAGTCCAGTATCACACACCCGTTTCAGGTGGCCTGGAGTTCCCAAAGAAGACCAGAGGAGGCTTGATGACCCAAGAGGCAGTGTCCCCACTGGAACAGGAGGTACCTGAGCCCTGTGGGTTATAGGAGATCTGTGTGTGTCAAAGCTAACCCGCATCCAGGACCGTGGTGCCTGTTACTGCATCTTCCCGAAGAGATGACCAGGATCAGTCACTCCCAGCCCGTCACTGGATTCCAGGGTCTTTGGGGGTAAATATCATGAGGAAATTTAGGACATCAGTATTTCCAGCACAGCTTTGAGGCATCCAGGATCTGAGGACTGAAATGCAGATGGTGGCTTTAATCACCTTCTCAGCCCACAGCCATATCCTCCTGGCGATGGTGTCAATGTAGTGGGGAAATCCCAAGGTGCATGAGATTCAGCCTCTGCACAAGGTATTAATGCTCTGATATGATCGATATTGTTATAAGTTTCCTGGTTTCAACACTCTGGCAAGAGGTGGGGAAGTCCCAAGCATAGAATGAAATGTAGTTGCCTTTCTTCCCATTCTCCCCTTAGAGTAGTTCTTGACATCTGCACCCAGAGAGCCCAGATTTGCTCCTAGCAGTCCCCAAAGAAGTGGGAAGTATCCTGCAGAGGGAAGGATCAGTGGGGCAAGTTGGAGGTGTGGGGAGCCCACAGGCCCTGGGAGCCTACAAGTGTAGAACCATAGGAGGCATGTAAGAGGAACAATGGTCAGTTCCATTCCAGGAATAACATGATCAGCCTGATGCGGATTTTCAACACACAAAGGCATTGTCCTACACAATAGCGCAACAACGCTCTATCAGAATCAGGAAATAAACCCATCCACCTAGTGAGCCCCAAGTGTCCTCAGTCTTGCAGGCTCTGTCCCTTGGCACCGTAGCATCCCAGACCACATGCGCTGGAGTTGACAGAGCTCCTTCACCTCCGTCCTTGGGAACACGTCCTGTCTGTCCTTGACTTTCACAGCCAGGGCACCTTGAAGATGAGGTGATGACAATGTCTCTGTGTCATGAAGAGACAAAGCCCCGGGTGCATTTGCCCCTGTGAACTTGTCTCATCTTTCCTCCTGATGGAACTGAAAAACTTTATTTGCAGGAATGCCCCTTAAGTAATGTGTCCTTCCACACTATTGTTGATGGGGGCTTCGTCCTGAGTTGGGGGTGATGTCAGACACATTCATTACTCCTTTTCTCTTTGTAGGAAGACTATGGGAGGCTAGGAAAATGTACCAGGGCTCATCCAACTTACACCCACTAGCATGCAGGGTTGTTTTTTGGCTGAATGAGCCACTCTGATGGTTGCCAAATGGTGGTTTTTCTAATTTCATCGTTCCTGGGTGATGAGTTGGCATCCCACTGTAAGGAAAAGTTTTCTCTTTCCTCCGTTTATCCACCTATGTGTTTATGTCAGTAGAAAGTCAAAGGTTGCTCTATCAATGGGATACAACTGGTATTAACATTATTTATTTTCCTATTCATGTTGCTGGACCTGGTTTTAAGGAGCCCCTTGGGCTGACTAGAAGTATCTTATACCAGTATCCTGATTCTTTGAGTTCTTTGCTCACTGTTCACATGACAAAGTACCACTAAATTCTCTCCCCACCACCTCCATAGAATGAATCCACCATTTCTCCCAAGGAGCTAAAGAGTCATTTTTTAAAATTTCGAGTCATTGAAAGACACACAGTTGAAAAAGCTCTTCATGATTTTTTTTTTATGGTTTCGGTCATAGAATGTTCCAACACCTACCTGTCCCTCCACCAGTGTACATTTCCCAACACCAATGACCCCAATTTCCCTCCCACTATCCACCTATAACAGACTCTCTCTCTAGCTATCTAGCTATCTCCCTCCTCCCCTCCCTCTCCCTCCCTCCTCCTCTCCTTCCTTGTGGGCATTATGGTTTGCCACACAGATACAGAGAGATTATCATGTTTGTTCCTTTACCTACTTTCAATACACAGTTCTTATCCAGGGTGATCTTTTCCAACTATCATTGCCATAGTGGTTCCTTCCAGAGTCATTTCAGAAACTCAGATATGAGCACAAGAACTACTCCCTGCCAGAATGATAAGATTCTTGGCACAGCTCAGTGGAGAGGAGGAATACTTATGTGCACGCACCTCAACACACCACAATACACACAATATACACCATATCACATTTTACGTGCAACATCCCTATTCCCTGTATTTAATCAATTGCCATATATTTTAATATACCTGAATTTATAGATTATATGCCCAAACGTTAATGATGCTGAATGATGGGGCTGTGACTCTTGGGTAGTTTCTGTAATTTCCAACTTGTACCCTGTCATCTAAGCCTTTGTTCCTTACTTCCCTGTATAAGTCCACTGTCTATTTAAGGTCATCAACTGATCATCTATAAACACAAAATAGCTTTTAAAATAAAAACTTAAAGGCCGGAGAGATAGCGCAGAGATTAAGGAGCTTGACACGCAGGTGACTGTAGCAACCGATTCAAATCCTGGCACCCCATCTGGTCCCCCAAGCACCATCGAGTGATCCCTGAGTGCAGAGCCAAGCGTAGACTGGAGCATCACCGGCTGTGGCCCAAACACAAACAAAAGAATCAAACCTAGTCTGACGGTGGAGTGTGGTAGGGCAATGCCCCAGCACAACCCAAGTGTTCAGTGATGTTCAGCATATGCACCAATTTAGCATCCCCAAGGCTCAACTGTTCCCCAATGATTTCGCGTCGGGGCTTCCAGACAACTATGTTGTGATTAGGGTCCAAGGTGTGAGGGAGGCAAAGGAGAAAGAAAGAAGAGGGAAGGAGGGAGGGGGAAAGGCCGCAGACACGACACCCTGACTTAGGTTTGTCTGAAGAACACGAGCCGGTCTTCTTCTACATCGAGAGCCTGCGAGCGCCTGAGCAGAACATCTGTCATCGGCCGTTTCTGTCCGACCCAGGACGCTGACGGCCGGCACACGTCCATTTCCCATGAGGAGGGGGCGGCGTCACTGAGGGGGGTGGGTGGCTGCTCTGGCGGCGGCCCGAGGAGGAGGGAGCTCCTCCCGCGGGCGTCATCAGAGGTGGAGCCGCTTCCAGTACCACACAACACTGCGGACAGGGCGCCTTGCTAGGGATGCAGCGCCCTTTCACTCCGCCGGGGTGGGCGTCGCAGAGCACAGGGAGGGAGACTCTGGGGGCTGTGGGAGCGACGCGGGAGTTGTCGGAGCGACGTGAGGAGCTGTGGGAGCGACGCGGGGCATTGTGAGGGAGACGCTGGGCATCCAGGGAGCGACGCGGGGAGTTGTGAGGGTGATGCAGGGCATTGTGGGAGTGACGTGGGGGGTTGTGTGAAGGACGCGGGGCATTGTGGGAGCGATGCCGGGAGTTATGGGAGCGACGCATGGCATTGTGGGGGAGACTCTGGGCTTTGTGGGAACGACGCTGGGCATTGTGGGAGTGACGCGAGGGGTTGTGGGAGTGACGCGGGGCATTATGAGGAAGACGCTGGGCATCATGGGAGCGACGCGGGGAGTTGTGAAAGTGACGCTGGGCATTGTGGAAGTGACGTGGAGGTTGTGGGAGAGACCGCGGGGCCTTGTGGGAGAGATGCGGGGAGTGGCGGGAGCAGCGCGTTGCCTTGTGGGAGAGATGCAGGTCGTTGTGAGGGAGGTGCGAGGCTTTGTGGGTGTAGACAAGGGCGTCGTGGGGAGGCAAAGCAACTGTTTGGTCAGAGCCTCCCGGCGTCAGCTCTGTCCGGAGCTCGGCCCTGTTGGAGGCGGGTGTTCGTCTGCAGAGACCGAGGCCCCCTTCTGCATGCCCGCCGAGCCCCCCGCTGTGGGCAGAGGGCTTCAAGGGCCTTGGGCGTCAAGCACCCAGGGGGTGACAGCCCACCAGTGCAGGCCCAGCCAATCACCCGCGCCGTGGGGGTCGCAGATGCTCGCCTGTGGGTCTCCGAGGACCCCGCCGCGTGGCAGTGTCCCCAGGGCAGGCTCTCTGCGATCCCCAAGGCAGGCCTGGTCTGCACCCAGCCGTGAGGAATGGGGAGAAACCGGGCAAAGCGCCCGTGTGTGACTCCCCAGCCCTCGGGAGAGCAGCCTTGAGCCCAGCGCATCCCCTCCCTGGGCAAGGCACCCTGACGCACACCGCTTCGGAGAGGCAGGCCAGACACCGTGCGGCTCCCCCTGCACGCTGCTCGGGAAACGCAGGGGCACAGGCACGGAGCCCCCAAGCCGGAGGATGATTGAGCCCCAAGATGCCATGTTCACGTGATGGTTACAGTTTACACGGCAGTGTGGCAAATGGGAACAGCCTTCAGAGAGTCGACCTAAGCGTTCTCAAGGGAAGGAGAGATTGCATTTCTTTTCATTGCCTCTGTAGGAGGTGTGGATGTTAGCTGAACCTATTATCCACCAATCGTTTGGTGTGGGATTCATTTCGCAAGCAAGCAAACCTTCCTGCTGTACGCCATAAATCTATCCAGAGACATCTATTCTTTCTCAATAAGACTGAGAAACCAGTGGGGGTTAACTAGGAGATGGGAACTAAATGCTGCTCAAAGCATATCTGTAGAAAGCACATCTTCTGGAAACATAACGAAGTCTTGGGTCAAGGAGAGAAGAGGGAAACTATCGTGCAGAGCAGACCTCAGAGCAGTTTGGCTTTTGAAGGGAGCAGGTTCCTTAAAGGACCCCAACTCTTTATCAAAGTTGATTTCAGACTGGCAGAGCAATGCAGCGCTGATGTCCCACACCCGCCACCAGGTGACAGTGGCAAGAGGTGGCAAGGAAATGTGTTTTGTGGGGGCCAAAGAGCTGGTTCGGTGGGCTGAACACAAGCTTCCCAGGTGAAAGACCTGGATTCAGTTCCCAGCCTCTGAGCACCCAGGAGTAACCAAGGAACAGAGAGCATTGGGTAGCTCCTGAAAATCAACTGGTGTAGCCTAAAAGATGAAAGGTAAAGAAAGAGTACTGGGGGCGTGGAGCAACAGCACAGCGGGTAAGGCATTTTGCCTTGCACACGGCCGACCCGGGTTCAATTCCCAGTATCCCATATGGTCCTCCGAGCACCACCAGGAGTTATTCCTGAGTGCATGAGCCAGGAGTAACCCCTGTCATCACCAGGTGTGACCCAAAAAGAAAAAAAAAGAATGCTGGGTGATCTGGGCACATCTGCACGTTCAAGATTGGCTATGGATAATATGGAAAGTAAGTACCAGCCAAAGGTGGTTAGTTGGTCATGCTAGCTAAAACCAGGGAGACCAGAGGACTGTGTGAGGAGGCAGTGAGACCAAATAAGTGAATTCAATAGATCACCAGGAGCTTGTGCAATAGTACGGTGGGAGAGCACTTGCTTTGCACACAACCAACCTGGGTTTGACCCCCAGCACCCCATAAAGTCTCCCAAGCCCCTAATCACCATCGGGTGTGTCCAAAAAAAGTTTTTTTTCTGAAAAAAATTTAGATCAGCAAGGAAAGGGGTGGCTATGTTTATGGGGTTACAGCACCCTATGTGCACCATTTTTTAAAGTTTTCTTGTGTGCACAGCATTGGGACTCAAACCCTGGGCTCCTTCATGCAAAGCAGATGCTCCAGCACTGAGCCACACTCTAGCCTCACCCTTTATTAGGAAGAGGAGTGGGCCCTAGCAATGGGGAAGCACCTTGTTGGACCATAGTGCCTCTGTGTCTCTCAGGCCTGGACTGAGTTGAGAATGAGTTTTCTGGCTGGGTCGCCTCCTGTGGTTTCCCTCCTGTGCAAGGAGGCGCTAATGATCCTCCCCAGAGTGTGGCTGTGAGGACCAATGAGACCTCATTCATCCCTTCATTCAACAAATTAGCATCTTCCCAAGTGGCCATTCTGGGCACAGTGAACAAACTATGCCCAAAGTATCCCCTTTATACAGCTTTCTAGGGGCCTGGAGGAGTCAAAAAAGGGACTTGGCAAATGGATACAGTTGATTGTTGAACAACATGGGGACTAGGGATACCCACCTCCACACAGCCAAAAAATCTGAGTACAAGTCTTGAATCCCCCGAGATTAATTTCTAATGTCCTATTCCTGACAGGAAGCCTTGCTGATCCTTATAACTGTTAGTGTGTATTTTATATACCACCTATTAATATGTTCCATCTTTTATTCTTGCAAAAAAGCAAGCTGGAGAAAAGGCAGTGTCTGGACTGGGAATACGGCTCAAGTGGTCAAGCATATACCTGGGGTGTGTGAAACTCTGGGTTCGATCTCCAGCACTGCATACTGCCCCCTTCCCTCCCTCAGCACCTCCAGGAGAAACCTCTGTAAAAAAGGAAAGGAAATGGAGTAGGGGAAATGGCCGACTGCACTGGACTGGAGCATGTTTGCAACCTCAAACTCCAGGTTTGATCCCCAGATCCCATGGTCGTGAGCATCATTCACTGGGAATGACCCAAAGCATTCAACTGAGTTGTCCCTGAGCACCACAAAAAATACCAAGCAGAAAGGGAAAAGATAAGTGGATCACCCCCAAATGTCTTTGTACTGTCTCCACATCAAGTGGGTTGGGTGGGCTGTGGAGGAGGTTGAAATGATCCCCATAACAGTGGCCTTGTGCTGCTCAAACCCGTGCTGTCAACATCCCACTGTGATTCGGACAGTGGAAGCATCGAGCCAGTGGACTGGGGGCACCGGCCCAGACTCCCGTGCATGAGCCGTTATTCCATCTGTGATTAACAATAGTAATAAAGCTCACTGTGCTCATAATGTGGATCCTCGTTTGTGTCTGTTACATAAGCTGCTGTGTCATTACCATGTGTTGTAATAGTAGTTGCTGTGTAGCAGGAAGCTTATCACATTTTACAGCCATGCCTCCCCAAGGCTCAGAGAGGTTAATGACCTGCCCGGGGCCACACAGCAAGTGGTAATCAAGCCAGGGCTGAGTCCTCCTGCCCTTCCCCTCTCCTTTTCTCCCTCCCAGTGGATCAGAGGCAGGGGAGAACCCAAGATTGAAGGGGCTTCCCCACGAAGACACCTTGTGCCTTGGACCCCTCCTTTTCCACATAGCCAGCTGCCAGAACTTTCCAACAGCACCATCGGGGCAGCTGAGCACAGGCAGGAGGCCTGGGGATAGTTTCCACAATGCAGAGGCTGTCAGGTGCCAGGGGGAGAAACACCATCCCATCTCACCTCCCACTCCTGGACATTGGGTGGGCTTAGGAGTCAGTGGACTAGATGCCACAAAAGGGCAGCATTGAGGGCTGCACCCCTCCAGCCCCGTGTTCTCCAAATCCTGACACACCGCAGTGCTACAGGACTTGTTCTAGGCTCTCCCGGGTTTCCTCGGCCCCATGCCCAGCATCCCTGGTGCAGGCCAGCAGGGAGCAGGCTGGGGGCACAGACTTCCGCAGAGGCCGCTGGACATGTTTTGGCAGAGGTCCTTCTGGCCGGGGGCTGCCAGGGCAGTGGAGCAAAGTCTTGCCTTTTTAGTAGAGCAAAGGCCCTGTCCCTCTTGGTGTTGACACCCCAGCCCCAAACTGAGCCAGCCCTGAGCTGAAGGCAGCTCCACTCCGCCTCGCATGAGCTAACTGAACCCCCTCCTTCCCCAAGGCACTCAGCCTAGGGACCCGTCAGCCATGATGCCGAAGTCCTGTTACTCTGTCTTTAGAGCGTTCCTGGGGTTTAACATGGGTCCCGGCACTTGTCCCACACCCAGCCTTCTCTTCTCTGACCTAGTCGCACTCCCGTTGAGGTCTCCTAGCCACTCAGCCTCTCCTGCTCCCAGGCTGTTCTTTCCCAAGCACTCTGGCCCCCTCCACCTGTCCGTCCACTCACTTCTCGCAGAGCGGCCGATGCCCTCTGTGACCCAGATTCCATCTCCTCTGTTGCCACACTCAGCGTGCATCGTCGCTGTTCTTACTCAAGGCTTGTCAGCATCCCCACCAAACTGCACCCTCTGGGAAGGCAGGGACTGTTTGTGCCTGGCTCACTGCTGCATCCTGCTGCCCGCGATGGTGCTCAGCGCATTGAGGTCCATTCTTGCTTATGCTCCCAGGTTCCTGACTGCAGGAATCCCAGCCGGCCGTTTGATAATGCTTGCATCAACTGTGGAAGCTCCTTGCCAGACCCCTCAAGACCTAGGAGTCCATCTCCACAATGTTCTCCACGGGCCTCCCGCAAAACACTCGGCCCAAACCAGGGACAGGGAGCTTGCACTCCGGCCTATGATGGGGGAGCGGGCCGGGGAGCGGTGGAAAAGCTGGATGTCGGAACTGTGGGTTCCAGCTATAAATTATACAAATGCTTGGCATTAAAAAAATTATTTTAACACATCACATATTAAGTCATTCATACGCTCTGCAATTACTTTATCTGTCATCAGCACACTCAGGCGATTTGAGGCGGTGACAGATGGGCTGAAACCTGGGCCAATTTCTCCTGCAGGTGTGCATCTGGGCGAGGGGCGGGTTCTGTACGTGCAGGGAGGGAGGGAGGGGCAGGGTGACCGGGGTTATGAAATTGGAGCTCAGGCAGGAGGCTTGGCAAAAAAAAAAAGGAAACAAAGAAATATGACAAATTTGCATCCTGCAGAGGCATTTCTGGGAACTCGGAGTGGTGATTCAACCGGGTGGCGCACAGAGCTGCCCATCTTACAGAAGGGAAAAGCAAGGCCCACCTGGAAGGCAGAGAGTTCAAAAGGCAAGTGCAGCACCCAGACCAGACATTTTGGCTCAGCCCAGCAAGGGGAAGTGGGGCCATCAGCTTGGGGATGGTGGGAAGACCTTGGTAGAACCAGACACTATATCTGACCCAGGCCAGAGATAGTTCTAGAACATACAGAATGTGAGCTGGACTCTGGAAGAGCTGGGAATCCAATTTGAGGCAAGACCCACGACCCAGGAGAGGCTCCCCATGATGGACCTGACACATTGACCCCGATTCAGATGCCCCACTTTCTCCCTCAAATCTCCAGAAGCTGGACCCCAGGTCCCCTCTTGCTCCCTCTTTCCTTCCAGAAGCCACACCCCACAGTGCTCTCCAGAGCTGGGGGTCAAACCCGAGGACCCAGGCCTCTCTCACTGGAACTCTCTCCCAGCCCCTGGATCTTAGTGTCCATTCCCCCGATCCATATCACAGCCCCTGCCTCGGCCTTCCTCCCACTCCTGCCCTCAGAAGCCTGTCCCCCAGGCCACACCCTCACTCACTGGGCGGTGGAGACAAGTCTCTTCTGCAGGGCTGGCCTCTAAGACGGTCACCCGGTTGCCCACAGGCCTCTCTTGTCCTGAGGGAAACTGCTCCCAGCCTTGTAGGAAGAAATTGAGGGATTTGAGAAGGAACTTCTGGCTCCGTGGGTGGTGGGGTCCAGGTGGCAATTTCCAAGAGCCCCTGGGGAAGACCTTTTCTAGGGTCCTTGCTGGGCAGGGGGGCTGAGCTCCCTTCCCAACACCATATTGTGTGGGGACACAGGGTCCCCCAGCAAAAAGCCGATGCAGGTGATCCTGATGCTGAAAGTGCGCAGACTCGCAGCAAACTGTGTGGGAATGGGCCAAGAGCCACACAGCCTGGGCCAAGGCAGACCATGACCGTGGGGGACAGAGGGGGCCTGCAGCCCCGGCAGCAGATGGTGCAGGATGACATGAGCCTGGGCAGAATTCCGCGGCTTCTCTCTGGGTGAACCGCCATTTCAGTTGCTCTCTTCCCTTCTCTTCTCCGTGCTCTGCTGCTGTGGTGCCCCAGCCCTGCACACTCAGCTCTAGTGCTCACACACTCTGGCGGTGTTGAGTGGAGATCAGAGTCGCGCTTGCCTCCAGGGTGGCCCTCGACCTGCGAGGTGGTGCTGGGGATCCAACTCAAGGCCTTGTGCCTACAAAGTGGGTGCTCTGTGCATTCTGGAGGCATTGTTTGTTTGCTTGCTTTATAATTTCATTAACATTGCTTAAATTTTTAAATTTTATTTTCATTAAGTTATTCACAGTAATTGATTACTTTCAACATTTCAACACCAGTCCCACCACCACTATACCTTCCCACCACCATCACTTCCAATTTTCCCACCACCATTCAAGCCTGCCCCACAGGCAGATGCTAGATAATTTATTTTGCATTGTTTTGTTATGAATAGTATAAGGTGTCTGTAAGGGTCTATCTCACAGTGACTTGACAAAAAAAGTAAAAAAAATGTGAGATTTCTAAAATTGTAAATAATTGGGGTCTGGAAACTGGGCTGTCCCTTCCCATCTCCCCGCCCTTCCGGGGTCCTGGCTATCACACCCACGAACTGCTTCTGGGTGACATTTAAGTGCAATAATGACCATGATCCAGAGACTCATAAATGAATTTCAGAACTAAGCAGCTCATGGCAGAGATGTTTCTGGAACCTAATTAATTTCATTAACATTTAAAAGAGTAAATGAACTTTGTTTCTTAAGAGGGTATGGGGAGACTGGGAAGATAAAACTGGGGTTAGTTAGGGTCTGAGTTGATCTCCACACTTCTATGCCTCCCCGAGTTTCGCTGGGGGTGGCCCTGAAGGACCCCCAAACACTTCTGGGGTAGCCCTGGTGGTTCCTGCAGGACCCTAGGAGCACCAAACTAGCTCCCCGATTGGCTGAGTATCACCAGGGGTGGCTCTCAGGCCCCCTGAGTACATCGTGGTGGTCCCCTAAAAGTTAATAAGTGAAATGAAATTAAATGGAAAAGAAGAAGAGCATGGCTGGGCCAGAGCGATAGCACAGTGCGGAGGGCATTTGCCTTGCACGCAGCCAACCTGGATTCAATCCCTGACATCCCATATGGTCCCCTGAGGACCGCCAGGTGTCATTCCTGAGTGCAGAACCAGGAGTAACTCCTGTGCATCTCTGGGTGTGACCCAAAAAATAAGCCAAAAATAAAAAGACATAGGTTTTTAAGAATGAAGAAACTTGGGAGCTAGATAGTACAATAGGTAAGACACCTGCTTTGAACATGGTTAACCCAGGTTTGATCCCTGGCACCCCATATGGCCTCCAGGCCCCTCAGGAATAATCCCTGAGCACAGAACCAGGAGCGAGCCCTGAGAACCACTAGGTGAGGCCAAAAGCAAAAATAACAGAAACAGGAGAACTTGGTTCTCTCTTAGTAGTGTCAGAGTGTTTTCTGTTCTCATGTGACTACTGCAGGTATCTTCTGCATTATTCACCCCTCCGTTTGTTCATTCCTGCGGGAAGTGGATGCTCGCTTCTGCCTGTGACAGAGCTCATCTTTGGAATTGGAGACCCCTTGGGGGGAGTAGAAAAAAGGGGGAGCAAGTCATTGTCTCCAGGATGGGTTCTGCTACATGGTGCTGTAGGATGAGGCAAGAGGGAGTCTGGGGTCCTGATATGAAGCTGGGGGCAGGGGGAAAGGGGACCTTTGTGGAGGCAGGGACGTTTGAGTCAGTTCAGGGGGCTCTCAGGAAGAAGACAAAACTGGAACATATAGTACCAGGGTGCGGGGAGGGAAGGGAGCCTTTCACCATGCTGGTGGCAGGTGGGGACAGGGAAGAGGGTCCCTGTGACTTACTTACCAGATGCTGGAGCAAAACAGACAAGATGTTGGTCAAGCCAAGTGTCTAATGACCCCAAGGTCTGAGCCACTCTGGGGTTCCAGGGCATGTGTTCCTGTCTGGGGTCTTAGGGCCTCTCCTGGAGCCAACTCAGGTTGCCTCTGGTGCAGGCTGACCCCGAGTTGCCCATCCTTGCCCCTCAACCAGGCCTGCCTGGCTGCTTTCACTGATGGGAATGGCCAGCTGCAAAGAGTGGACCAGGGGGATATTGTGCTGCCAGCAGGTCAGCCTGTACCTGGGGGTTGAGTGCATCAGCAGTCTCACAGTGCATTCAGACCTCCTGAAATCTCAAAATTGACGCTGTGCCTTTGACCAGACCCCAACTTGGGGCCAAGTTTAACAAGAAATTAAATGGCCAAAACATAGATATGTGGGAGCCACACCCACAAACCACCTCCAGCTCAGCTATACAAGCTCATGTATTGGCCTTATTTCAGACACCCATAATTCTCAAAATGGATCTAAAGGATCAAAAGCTGCAGTTAGGGCGAACACAGTGCGCTGCAGATAAGCGGGCACGCCCTGCAGGGCATATGCCAATAGTTTCTTTCTCTGGAAAAGATAGAAACAAGGGCCATGATCCAGAGACACACAAAAGAATCTCCGAACCGAGCAGCTCACTGCAGAGATGCCTCCGGATTTAAGCCAGGCCAACTTCACTGGGTGCCTCCGACGGGGGCAGGCATCGTTCCTCCACCTACACCCTAAAAACCCAGAGGCCGCCAACTTCCAGAACCCAGTGAGAAATGCAGGTACACAGGTTCAGTGACGGCAGATTCCAGGCCTCAAAGGGTAGGGGATGGGCTGGTCCTTCTCATCCCCCATCCCCATGGGACCCTGAAGGTCACACCCACAAACTGACTCCAGCTGCTACTTAAGCTCCTTAGCAGCCATGATCCAGAGACACACAAAAGAATCTCCAAATCGAGCAACTCTCTGCAGAGATTTCTCCAGACCTTAATTATCCAAAATTTTAGAATTCCAGGAGCATGCGGCCACTTTCGTGGCCACACGACATCTTATGCTATTCATAATAAGCAATACAAAAGAGAGTATGGGGGAGATTGTCTGCCATGGAGGCAAGGGCAGGGGTGGGATGGTGGGGAGGATACTGGAGACCTTGGTGGTGGAAGATGTGCGCTGGTGGAGGGTTGGGTGATCAATCATTGTATAACTGAAACTCAAACAAGAAAGCTTTGTAACTGTATCTCACAGTGATTAAAAATAATAATAATAAAATAAAATTAACATTCTTAATTTTAAAAAAGTAATGTGAAGTTCATGCCCAATTCAATCAGCTTAATCAATGGCTGAATAAATAGCAGTACTCCTACATTAAAAAAATAAAAAGTGGATCAGGTGATGGAACACGGTGTGATTTGCAGGGGACTCAGGTGGTCTGGCAGTGCCCACAATTAAACCTGAGGCCTCTCCTTGCAAAGTGGGAGATCCTCATCCAAGAAGTAGTTCTTAAATGGAGTGGGACCCAGAGAAAGATGCCACTGAGCCAAGACAGGTTACTGGTCAATGGGAATCTTGACTCATGAGACCCAAGTACCACAATATTTGCATGGGTTTCAAAATTGGGCGGGGGGGGGCAGAGTGATAGTACAGTGGGTAGGGCATTTACCTTGCACACGGCTGACCTAGGTTCAGCCCTGATATCTCTTATGGCTCCCTGAGCACTGCTAGGAGTGATTCCTGAGTGCAGAGCCAGGAGTAATTCCTGAGCACTGCTGGGTGTGGCACAAAAAGAAAAACCAAATATTTTTCAGGAAGGTCAGCAAGATAGTACAGCAATTAAGATGCTTGAGTTACATGCTGCTGACCAGGGTTCAATTCCGGGAAGGTCATGTGGTCCTCAGAGCATCACCAAGAGGGATCCCTGAGCACAGAGTGAGGAGTAAGCCCTAGCTTTGCTGGGTGTGACTCCAAAACAAACAAAAAAAGCAAGGTCTTTTGGGAGCTGCAGAGATAGTATGGCACTTGCCTTGCATGTAACTGATCTAGGTTCCATTCCCAGAATTCCATATATTCCTTCAAGCCCTGCCAGGAGTGATCCGAAGCACAGAATCAGGGATGGGACCCAAAATCAAAAACACATACCCTATTTCCAGGATCATTTGAAGACGCAGTTTGTCACTGTCAATGTTTCATGCTGGCCTTCTGAGTGAAAGCTCATGTGCATGGGATGAATCTAGTCAGGGCAGGAAAACATTACTAGAGGTCATTGTTTTCTCCTCTGCCATGGAAGAGTGACTTTGATGGGCATGGGAGAAATAGCACATAGGGCTGGAGCTCAAGTCTTGCATGCTTGAAGCCCAGAGTTTGATTTCCTGCATCCCCGCCACTAAACACACACACACACACACACACACACACCCCAGGTGTGGCCCTGATGAACCAGGGGCTATCTAGAACCATTTTTTGCAAAAATAACTTAAGGAGCCTGTCTCCACAAGGAGAGCCTCTCAAAATTCCTGTTGTCCAAGATAATCTTTGTCAGGTCTTTCAAGCCCAAATGACAGTTCTGGAAAACTTGAATCTGCCATTGGAAGCTTGACGGCTTTGCAACGCTGAGAATGTTCCAGTGAAGTCAGTGGTGTGACTAACAGATGTAACTCTCTTTTAAATCTGGTAGTGTCAAATCTGTCAATGTTGGGACAGTCTGCCTTAGTAAGTGAGTCGAAATTTTCCAAATAACTGAACGTAGGTTACAAAACCATGCCTGGGTGAAGATCCGTTCAAGGTCATGGTGGCTGGTGAATTTTAATGCCATTGCATGCATGAAGTTCATAAATGGAATTTCCTGCCTTCTCCAGATGGAATCCCAGTAACCATGAGCTTCTACAAACATGGCTCCAGTATGTGGGGACCAGGATTATTTCTCTGAACAGCATGGGGGCACTGGAACTGGGCAGTTCCATCCCAGCTTCCAGCTCACCCCTGACCCCGGAATCAAGCCCTCAACCCAACCTGCCGCCTTCTTCCAGAGGCCTAGGGACAGCCAGGGAGGGGCCTGCAGTGACAAGGAACTCGGGGCTTTATGGGATGGGGGTGGAGCAGGCCCTTCTCCCCCACCCCTATGAGACCCCGAGTTGCTGCCCATGAATGAGCCCTCTGGCTGCTGATCGAGCTGCTTATAGGCCATGATCCCAGAGACTCAGAACCCAGCGACTTTTGGCAAAAATGTGTCCAGACTATGCATTAGATTTCTGGCGCTGGACCACCCCAGGTGGGAATGGGTTTCGTGCCTTGTTCTGTTTCCCCTGGCGGCTTGGTCACTGCCGCTATCTTCGAGGCCTTAGGGACAGCCAGGGAGGGGCCCACAGTAATGAGAAACATGGGGCCTCATGGGATGGGAGCAGAGCCGGCCCTTCCCCCTCCCCCCCCCCCGCCCCTATGAGACCCCGAGTTGCTGCCCAAGAACAAGCCCTCTGGCTGCTGATCAAGCTGCTTATTGGCCATGATCTCAGAAACAAAGCTCTGAACACAGCAGCTTTTGGCAGAAATCCCTCCAGACTTAATTATTAAAACTTCAGAATTCCAAAATCGTGCAGCTACTATTGCGGCTGCGCATCATCATATACGATTCATAATCAGCAATAGAAAACAAACTGTCCAATGTTGCCTTTTCGGCAGATCTGAGTGTTGGGGTAAAATCCCAAATAATAATGGTGGGTTTGGTGTCGAAATATTGAATGTAATCAAAGTAGAGAGAGAGTAACATGGAAATTGTCTGCCACACAGGTAGGGGGAGGGGGAGGGATGGGGGGATACTGGGGTTTCTGGTGGTGGAAAATGTGCACTGGTGAAGGGTCGGGTGTTTCATCATTGTATGACCAAGACTTAAGTTGAAAACTTTGTAACTGCTCCCACGGTGTTTCAATAAAAAATTTTTTTGAATAAATAAATAGATAAACGGATTTCCATGCTGTAGCTAGCCTTGAAAAAGCTTTTGCTTGGGGCCAAGGAGATAACTGGAGGGTTGGAGCACATGTGTTGCATGCAGGAGCCCTGGATTCAACCTCTTGTACCACACGGCCCCAGGACACCAGGTGTGACTGACCCCTCCCAAGAAATGAGACTTCCATTTTGGTTTCCGTTTTTGTTTTTTGGGCCACAGCTGGCAGTGCTCAGGGCTTATTCCCAACTCTATGCTTAGGGATCCACTCCTAATGGGGCTCAGGGGACCATATGGGGTGTTGGGGGTCAAATTTGGATCTGTTGTGTGCAAGACAAGCGTCCTACCTGCTGTACTATTGCTCTGGTGGAAAATTCCACCTACAGGGGCCAGAGATGTGGCTCAAGTTTGAGATAACAGGCCCCGGATATACACAGCCTGGGTTCCATCTCTGGCACTGCATGTCCCTGTGGGCACTGTCAGGAGTGGCCCCTATTAAAACAATAATAAAAGTAGGGACTGGAGCAATAGTACTCTGGGTAGTGTATGTGCCTTGCACGCTGCCAACCCAGGTTTGACCCCTACCACTCCACATGGTCCCGAGAGCCTGCCAGGAGTAATCCCTGAGCTCAGAGCCAGGAGTAAGCCCTGAGCACCGCTAGTTGGTCCAAAAACAGCAAAATTATTTTTCTAATTAAAAAATAAACTAGGGCAGAAGGGAGCATAACACAACACACGTCATAACCATGTTACCAGACCCCACGCCATGCTGTTCCATTTGGGGCACCCCAGAGGGGGCAGGTGAGACCCTTCCCCACCCCAAGGGTCCCAGCCCTGGCAGCTGAAAACCTCCAGAACTCAACCACCGCCCTGCTCATGGCCGCTCTCCACACGCTTGGGCCGAGCTTCACCCACAAGTGAACCTATTCCTGGACCACGTGCTGCATTTGCGGCCATCTGACAACTCATACCTCACACCACTCATACTCCAAGAGTACCACACCACTTGTGATGGGATTTAAAGTAGGAGGCAACCACTCTTAGAGAGAAATTTTACATATATATGTATATATATATATATATATATATATATAAGCACACAAGGCTCAACCTTTAAAAACATGTTAGTGATCTCTCACAGAAGGGCTTAATGGCCCCTGTGTGAAATACAACAATCTTCAACACTCTTTACTCTAAGAAAATTTTTTGTAACATTTTCAGTGGTTTTTCATAACAAGCAATACAAAATAAATTATTTTGGTTTTGCTTTGAGGCAGGGATTGGGATTCAGGATGGAAACATCCGAAATATGGTGGTGGGAAAGTGTAATGCTGGTGGGATTGGTGTTCAAATATTAAATGTCATCAAGTATTGTGAACTACTTTATAAAATAAAAATATTTTAAAAAGAAAGGTTACAAATCGATAATAAATATTTCTTGTACAAGTAATAAAAAATAAATAAACTAGGTGGGGCCCAGTTCTCTCAGGCACAGAGCACCTGAAAGTGCACAACCTTGAAGCTGTGAGTTCAGTTCCTAGCACTGCCCCCCATTGTGACATGCCAGAGTCCCAGCGCCAGGGCAACCCCAGAATGAGTGAGCCCCACACCCTGCACTCAAATACAGGAGCCCTGCCATCAAGGATGCAACCTTCCATCATCTCTGCAGGGGAAAATGACCAAGGGAGTGGAGGGAGGGGGGAAAGCAGCTCGCCTTGTCTGTGTTACATGTAGCAAAATGTTCCTGGTGTTGCTGTTCTCTCTCCACAGCTCCACGGCCTTGTGCAATCAGGTTTTTCTCCGGGTAACTGCTTAATCAACATGGCCTGGAACTTTTTATTCAGAGACAAGCATGAGAACGCAAGTGTCTTCCCTGGAGTAAGAACATTAGCAGAGAAACACGTAAAAGAGTGTCCCCTGGAAATAGCTTCCATTTGAAAATAGAGCCCCCCAAAAAAGAGAGAGATGAAGGGAAGGAGGAAGGAAGGGAGGAGGGAAGGGAAACGAAGGGAAAGGGGAAGGGAGGGGAGAGAAGGGAAGGGAAGGAGGGAAAAAAGAAAAGAAAACATATACAATGCACTGGTTGAACTCCACAAGAAGAAAACTGCCGACCCGATCAAAAAATGGGGTGATGAAATGAACAGAAACTTTCCCAAAGAAGAAATTCGAATGGCTGAGAGGCACATGAGAAGATGCTCAACATCACTAATCATCAGGGAGATGCAGATCAAAACAATGAGATATCACCTCACACCACAGAGACTGGCCCACATCCCCAAAATCAAAAGCAACCGGTGTTAGCATGGATGTGGGGAGAAAGCGACTCTCCTTCACTGCTGGTGGGAATGCCGACTGGTTCAGCCCTTTTGGAAAACAATATGGATGATTCTCAAAAAATTAGAAACTGAGCTTCCATTTGACCTAGCAATACCAGTCCTGGGAATATATCCCGGAGAAGCAAAAAGGTATAGTAGAAATGACATCTGCATTTCTATGTTCATTGCAGCACTGTTTACAATAGCCACAATCTGGAAAAAACAAGAGCGCCCAAAAACAGATGACTGGTTAAAGAAACTTTGGTACATCTACACAATGGAATATTATGCAGCTGTCAGAAAAGATGAAGTCGGGGCTGGAGAGATAGCACAGCGGGTAGGGCGTTTGCCTTGCACGCGGCCGACCCGGGTTCAAATCCCAGCATCCCATATGGTCCCCTGAGAACGGCCAGGGGTAATTCCTGAGTGCAGAGCCAGGAGTAACCCCTGTGCATCGCCAGGTGTGACCCAAAAAGCAAAAAAAAAAAAAAAAAAGAAAAGATGAAGTCATGAAATTTGCATCTAAGTGGATCAACATGGAAAGTATCATGTTGAGTGAAATGAGTCAGAAAGAAAGAGACAGACATAGAAAGATTGCACTCATATGTGGAATATAAAGTAGCAGAGAGGTACAAGCTTGCAATGATGCAATTTTTGGCAGACATTTCTCTGGACTTAGTTACTAAAATACTAAAATACAGAAATCCAAAACTGCACAGCCGCTGTTGGGGTCGCTCAACCTCATATCTCTTAATTCTCAACAATGGAAAATAAATTATCAAATGCTTTCTTTTCAGCAGGTCTGACTTTGGGGGGAGAAACTCCAAACAATAATAGTGAGGGTTTTTTAGCCAATTTTTGTTGAAATATTGAATGTAATCAAAGTAAAGTGAAAGTAAAGTGAAATTTATCAGTTACACAGGCGGGGTGGGGGCTGGGGAGGTGGGGGGAGGGGGGAGGTATACTGTGATTCTTGGTGGTGGAATATGTGCACTGGTGAAGGGATAGGTGTTTGAGCATTGTATAACTGAGACTTAAACCTGAAAGCTTTGTAACTTTCCACATGGTGATTCAATTAAAAGAAGAAAAGAAAAGAAAAGAAAAGAAAAGAAAAGAAAAGAAAAGAAAAGAAAAGAAAAGAAAAGAAAAGAAAAGAAGAAAAGAAAGGAAAGGAAAGGAAAGGAAAGGAAAGGAAAGGAAAGGAAAGGAAAGGAAAGGAAAGGAAAAGAAAAAAAGAGAAAAGAAAAGGAAAGAACAGGAAAGGAAAAGAAAAGAAAAGAAAAGAAAAGAAAAGAAAAGAAAAGAAAAGAAAAAAGAATCATGTTCTTTTTCAGACAAAACAAAACCAACACAAACTCTCAGATTCTGACTGCAGAGCTCAACCCAACTGCAGGGAGGGGGTGGAGAGTCGAGTGGAGGTTTCAGTGGACTGTGTAGTTATACTGGTACTTTGGTGCTGGGGGCCACATGATAGCGAATGTTTTAAAGAGAGGTGAATATACACCTCTCAAACATAGTGTTGTGGGCCAGTGTTAATTCGACCTCTTTGGGGAAAAATCTGGGGCACCCTCGAGAGGGGCCCAGGATGAGTTTCCACGCTGCAGAAGCCCCTGCAGCTGCACCCCTCCCCCACACCAGTAGATGACCCTGCTTCACATTTCATCGCAGAAGAGATGCCGGGCCAAGGAAACCCCCAAGTACACTGATCTTCAGGTTAAAAACTCTGAGGCCTCTTGGGGGCAGGGAATGGGGCGGTGGGCCGAGAATTATCCCAATTCTCCAGGTCCTGGAGCTCCTGGATCATGAGGCGGGCATATATGCAGCCCTCACAACACCTACAAGTACCACAACACTGAGCCCAGGAGGAACACAGCAAATTAGCCGGGAAAGTAGCGCAGACTAAGCTCAACAAGTGCAACAGTAACCCAGAGGCTGGGCTAGCCACAAACAACTCAGCGAGTCCTCAGACAATGACTTTAATAACACCATGGGGAGAGAGAACAACTTACACAATTTTTCTTTTACTAAACTTTTTTTTTGACAATTCACTTACCGTTTTGTAACAAGTAATAAAAAATGAATTATTTTATGCCAGCCGAGGGGAACGGGGGTTGGGGGACTGGGAAAGATGACACTGGTGGTGGGATTGGTGTTGAAATCTTGAGTGCCCGAAACAATGGTGCTATAAATAATATTGTAAACCACAGTGTTAAAATTAAGGTATTTTCTCCAGTGGCCGCCCCCAAACGGCTCCGCTCCTAAATGGCCATGATCCCAGAGGTGCACAAACCAATCTCGGAACACAGTGGCTTTTGGCAGAAATGCTCCTGGACTGTGAATTAAGCTATGGCCCCGTGGCGCCCTAGTGGGGAAAGGGTGTTGGCCCTTTGCCTTCTGCCCTCAGCAGCAGCATGGTGACCGCCATCTTTCAGAGTCTATTGGACAGAGAGGTACGAGCTTGCAGTGACGGGGTGCGCAGAGACTCTCGGGATGCCGGGGACGGAACCAGCCTGGCTCCCCACTCAGACGAGACCCCGAGCGGCTGCCCATGAATGGCTCCTCCACTCCTGGATGGCCATGATCCCAGAGGTGCACAAACCAATCTCGGAACCCAGCGGCTTCTGGCAGAAATACCTCTGGACTAAATTACTAAAATACCAGAAATCTAAACTCTTCATATGCTCTTCATTATCAGCAATAGAAAACAAATGAGCTAATGATGCCTTTTCGGCGGGTCTGATTGTTGGTGGGAAATTCCAAATAATAATGGTGGGTCTTCTGTCGAAAAATTGAATGTAATCAAAGTAAAGAAAGAGTAAAGTGAAAATTATCTGCCTCACAGGCAAGGTGCAGGGGTGGTATGGGGGGTATACTGGGTTCTTGGTGGTGGAACATGTGCACTGGTGAAGGGATGGGCGTTTGCTCATTGCATGACTGATACTTAAACCTGAAAGTTTTATAACTGTTCTCAAGGTGATTCAATAAAAAATAAATAAATAAATAAGTAAAATTAAATTAAGGTATTTTGTTTAATCTGGAGCTGGAGAGATAGTACAGTAGGTTAAAGAGGTTTTCCTTGCACACACCCGACCATGGTTCAACTCCCAGCTCCTCTTATGATCCCCCAAGCACCACCAGGAGTAATTCCTGGATGCAGAGCCAGGAGTAACCCCTAAGCATCACTGGTGTGACCCAAAAACTTTTTAAAATTATTATCAGTGACTGGACAGAGAGCTTTGCATGCCCCGATTTGATCTCTAACAGTACAAAATCCCCAAACGCCTCTGGAATAACTTCTGAGCACCAAGTCAGGAGAATCCCCGGCATGGCCCCAAACCAGACACCAAGGATCATTATATTACCATGCAATAATTTTACTGCTGTTATTATTTAGGGAGAACGCACCCCGAGTAGTGGTCAGGGCTAACTCCTAGCTCTGTGCTCAGGGATCACTCCTGGTGGTGTTCAGGGAACCATATGCGATACAGGGAATCAAACCAGGGCTGGCCACGTGCATTAGTCTATTTGTTTGGCCCCTAAAATTTTGTTTGTTTGGGCACCACATCCAGCAGTGCTCAGGCCTCAACTCCTGTTGGTGCTCAGGGGACCATACGGGGTACAGAGGATCAAACCTGAGTCTGCCAGACAAAGCAAGCATTTTACCCACCGCACTCTCTCCAGCCCCCAAATATTATAGAAAAGTGCTACTTCTTCCCGGCTCCCCTCCCAGGTTCCAGAGTTGAGGAGCATTTTCTCACTAGGGATGTTTTTCATTCCTGGGGGTGGGGGGGCACTGTCAGGTTCACAGCAGACTTGAGATAGAGGGAGTTTTCTTCTCTTCTCCCCCATTCCATTCCGACAACTACATGGGGTTCTTCCCTCCAAGAGTGACAGTTATTACTCTGATTTAGAAAGCATTTTACATACTGAGGCAAGCTGTCAATGACCAGTTTGCAAAGTTAACAAAAGGGATGAAACAGAAGTCAAACTGCCTAACGGGTGGGCCCAGAGCGATAGTACAGCGGGAAGAGTATTTGCCTTGCACGTGGCCGACCCGAGTTCAATCCCTGGCATCCCATATGGTCCCCCAAGCGGGGCTGGAGCGATAGCACAGCGGGTAGGGCGTTTGCCTTGCATGCGGCCAACCCGAGTTCAAATCCCAGCATCCCATATGGTACCCTGAGCACTGCCAGGAGTAATTCCTGAGTGCAGAGCCAGGAATAACCACTGTGCATCGCCAGGTGTGACCCAAAAACCTAAAAAAAAAAAACATATGGTCCCCCAAGCACCGCCAGGAGTAACCCCTGAGTACAGAGCCAGGAGTAACCCCTGAGCATCGCTGATTGTGACCCAAAAAGAAAAAAAATGCCTATAAATGCATCTGGACTGAGCATTAATCTATGGTGCTTTGCCACCCCGGGTGGGGAAAGGTGTTTGTCCCTTCCGCCTTTTCTCCCCAGTGGCACGGTGGCCGCCACCTTTTCAGAGCCTATTGGACAGCCAAGTATGAGACTGCAGTGACGTGACATGCAGGACTTCATGGGATGGGGGTGGAGCCAGCCCCTCTCCCCGCCCTGATGAGGCCCCGAGTTGCCACCCACGAATGGCTCCTGGTTCCTGAACGGCCATAATCTCAGAGGCACACAAACCAATCTCGGAACCCAGCGGCTTTTGGCAGAAATCCCTCCAGACTTATTTCTAAAATATCAGAAATCCAAAATCATCATATGCTCTTCAGAATCAGCAATAGAAAATAAATTATCTAATGATGCCTTTTCAGCAGGTCTGATTGTTGGGGAAAATTCTAAGTAATAAAGGTGGGGTGTTTTTTCGTTTGTTTGTTTGTTTGCTTTTTGGGTCACGCCCGGCAATGCACAGGGGCTACTCCTGACTTTGCACTCAGGAATTAACCGTCGGTGCTCAGGGGACCATATGAGATGCTGAGAATCAAACCCGGTTGACTGCATGCAAGCCAAACACCCTACCCGCTGTGCCATTGCTCCAGCCCAATGGTGGGTCTTTTGTCAAAATATTGAATGTGATCAAAGTGGAGAGAGAGTAAAGTGGAATTCATCTGCCACATAGGCAGGGGGAGGGGTGAGATGGGGGTATACTGGGGTTCTTGGTGGTGGAAAATGTGCACTGGTGAAGGGATAGGTGTTTGATCATTGTATGAATGAGACTTAAACTGGAAAGCTTAGTAACTGATCTCACGGTGATTCAATTAAAAAAAAAATGCCTAACAGGTAACCAGATCTTCCAGCTTTCTGACCATCTCTGGAGGTGGTGGGGAGATCCCTCCCCCCCACACACACACACATACACACACGCCTATAATAAACCTCAGCTATGTGATCTTGGACACCAGAACTGGGCTGGGTTTCAAGTCACCAAGGAGTAAGGACAGATGTCCCAGAGAGATTGCAGAGGAGCCAGAGAGATAGGGTAGCAGGGAGGGCGCTTGTAGGAGGCTAATCCGGGTCTGACCTTGGCATCTCACAGGGTCCTCCTGAACTCCATGAGGAGTGGTCCCTGAGTACAGAGCCAGGAGTAAGCGCTGAGCATCACTGGATGTGACCCGAAAACAAAAACAAAAAAATGAGGAGGTTACCCAAAGCCTTTAAAGGAACTGGACTCTGTAACGCTGGGAAGTGGAGACAGGGGCCAGGAAGGGACAGTAAAGTGGGACACTGGGCCTGGCCAGGTTCACACATGGTGGGGTAAAGCCTGAAGCTCTTTTTTTTTGGTTTTGCTTTGTTTTGTTTTGGGGCCACACCTGATGATTCTTTTGTTTTATTTTGGTTTGGGGGACACACCTGGTAATGCTCAGAACTTATTCCTGGTGGTTCTCAGGGGACCATATGGGATGCTGGTGATTGACCCCAGGTCGGTCACATGCAAGGGAAATGCCCTACCTGCTGTTCTATTGATCTGGCATTTCTATAGTTGTCAAACCCTTGCCTCAGTAAGTAGGATGGAGGTGGCCAGGGGTGGAGGGGAGGAAGGGGGTTGAGTGCTGATGGGTACATGATTTCCTTTGTAGGGTACCATGGTCAAGTGTGGGACCCTGGGCCAGAGAGATGATGCAATGAGCTGGAGCACAGGCTTTGCATGTGGGAGGCTTAGATTTGCTCCCCAGCACCACATGGCCCCCCAAGCACTGCCAGGAGTGACCCCTAAGCCTGGGGCAGCATAGTCCCTAAGCACTGCTAGGTGTGGCTCTGAAACCACAGCAGTAAAAAGGGTGTGAGCCCTGGTCATTACCGAAATAACAGGGGGAGGAAGAGAAAAAGCAGCTTCTCACCAGTTTTTCTTGTAGTGAAATGTTCCTGGTGAGGCCGGAGCAATAGTACAGCAGGTAAAGCATTAGCCTTGCGCGCAGATGACCCGGGTCTGATCCCTGGCCCATATAGGGTTTCCCCACTAGCCCATCTAGAGTCAACCCTGAGTGCAGAGCCAGGAGTAAGCGATGAGCACCGCTGCCTGTCAAAAAATGTTCCTCCCCTTTCCCCTTGCCTTCCCCCTTCCCTCCTCCTCTGCTCTCTCTCCCTCTCTCCCTTTCTCCTTCCCTCTGTCTCCCTCCCTCTCTCTCCCTCTCCCTCTCCCTCATATAATGGACTTTTAAAAAACTCTTTAAGGGGAGCTAGGGAGAGAGAATCACAGGGAGGGCACTTACCTTGTACACGGCCAACCTGGGTGCCACTGCCAGCTTCCCTTATGAACCCCCAGCACTGGCGGGAGTGATTCCTAAGTGCAGAGCCAGGAGGAAGCCCAAGTATCACTGGGGGTTGCCCAAAAAGACAATAATCCAAATAAATAAATAAATAAACCCTTTAAGGGCCAGGAGCTAGTACAGCTGGTAGGGCACTTGCTTTGCACACGGCCAACTGGGGTTGATCCCAGCACTCCGTAGGATCCCCCAAGTCCTCTCAGGAGCGATTCCTGAGCACAGAGCCAGAAGTAATCCCTGAGCACCACGTGTGAAGTGAGTTCCCCCACACTCTGGGAAAATCAAATACAATGAGGGGCTGGGGTGGGCTTCGTAGAACTCCTGCTTGGAAGACACGAGGCCTGACCACCAAAACAGAACAAACACAAACCCCTAAAAATTCTGTACTCTGACGGGACAGTATTTTACTTTGGAAGAGGCCCCAAATCAGGTCACAGAGAAGACTCAGAGTGGGGTCACCTCTCTCCCACACAGCCCGGCCTCCTCACGCCTGGGCTATGAGTGTTTTATCACCTTCCACGAAGACAGTTTCTCTTCTCTGCAAGAAGGGGCAGGTTGGACATCTCCCCACCAAGTGTCCTGAAAAGTCCTTTGACTTTTCCCACCGAATGTGACTGGGAAACCAATTCCTGGGGGCAATGACTCCGCGGGCTCATAGGTGAATGCCATGTTTGCGTTGCTCGTGGTAAGAGTGAAGTTGGTCATTGGACATTCAGGGAGCATTTCTATGTTCTCATCCGGAGTCTGCTCAGATCCTTCCTGGGCATGTCCAAGGCCCGGGCTTCGATCCCCGACACCTCGTGACCTGCTGAGCCCTGACCACTATAGCATTACTGGGAGATCAAAACACAGCATTAACAGCCACAAAACACAAGAAGCAGGAATGAGAAGGAAGCCAGTTCCTAGAGAGTTTGTTCGGTCTGTGACATGGCTCCGCTGTCTCCAGCGGAGGGAGGTGCTTGCGTGTCCTCAGCCATCCACCTTGGCTAGTGGAT
Organism: Sorex araneus; assembly: GCF_027595985.1. Lineage (NCBI taxonomy): Eukaryota > Metazoa > Chordata > Mammalia > Eulipotyphla > Soricidae > Sorex > Sorex araneus. The sequence continues at coordinate 157,605,975 of NC_073304.1, read as the reverse complement.
TCCGATTTCTGCTCCTTCAAAGCCAATCAATAACCTTTGCATGCATTGTTCTTCAGGTGTGCTGTCTTCTACAAGATAAGGCCTCAAGCATGTTTTTGCTGGGCCAAAGTTTATGTGCATTTGTAATTTTGCTCTCTGTTTCGAAGTTGCAGCCTCATTTCCTGCCAGCATTCACGAAAGCCCGGGACCTTCTCCCATCTGATAGCTGAATGCCATATCTGTGTTGCTCAGGGTAAGAGTGAAGTTGGTCATTGGACATTCAGGGGCCATTTTTATATTCTCGTCCGGGGTCTGTTCAGATCCTTCACCCACCTTTATTTTTTTTTAATTGAAACACCATGAGAGCAGTTACAAAGTTTTCAGTTTAAGTCTCAGTCATACAATGATTAAACACCTGACCCTTCACCAGTGCACATTTTCCACCACCAAAAACCCCAGTATCCCCCCATCCCTCCCTCTCCCCTTACCTGTGTGGCAGACAATTTACATGTTACTCTCTCTCTTTCTCTCTACTTTGATTATTCAATATTTCGACACCAAACCCACCATTGTTATTTGGGATTTTTACCCCAACACTCAGATCTGCCGAAAAGGCAACATTAGACAGTTTGTTTTCTATTTTTTTTGTTTTTTATTTTGTTTCTTTATTCAGTTCAGTATTCAATAGAAAAAAATTAAATAAAAATGAGTAATTTCTAATGATGCCAGAAATTAACACTATTCCCCCTTTATTTTTTTACATTATTAAAAGAAATTCTAACATGTAAAAAAATACCTAATTTAATGACAGTGTGACAGTGCTACAGTGCTAATTTAACAAATAATATGACATAGTTCCGTGAGACCATCACCCAGATGGAAAGAAAATTATAGAAACAGCTCCAGTACCCTGTGTGTCACAGGGTACTTTCTTCCCCAATGTACTTTCTTCCCCAGAGAGATGCATATTCCTGAATTTGGTACCCTGTTACTCTGTTTATTTTTGTTTGTTTGTTTGTTTTTTTAATTTATTTTATTGAATCACCATGTGGAAAGTTACAAAGTTCTCAGGCTTATGTCTCAGTTATACAATGCTCAAACACCCGTCCCTTCACCAGTGCCCATATCCCACCACCAATAAAAACAAAAACAAAAAAAAAACAAAAAAAACAGTATATATCCCACCCCTCTCCCCCCAAACCCCCCCCGCGTGACTGATAATTTCACTTCCTTTTCTCTTTACCTTGATTACATTCCAGATTTCAACACCAAACTCACTATTGTTGTTGGAGTTTCAACACAGACTCACTATTTTTGTTGGAATTTATCCCCCAAGAATACAGCTCTATTGACAAGGAAATATTTGATAATAAGTTTTCCAGTGCTAAGAATGAGGAGATAAAAAGCTACTGCGGCCGCGCGGTTTACAATTTCTGTATTATAGTAATTAAGTTCAGGGAGATTTAAGTTGGAAAATGAATCATTTCCCTTCCTGGAACAGCATGTAGCAAAAGCTTAGTTCACAGTCTGCATACATGGTTGCAAGCGCTCGCTGGAACCCCAAGTCTTAAAGCTGTCTCTGGTTCCTGCTCGTTCCACATCCACGCGCTGTGCAAAGGCATGGCCACCCGGGTTGAATCTCAGCCGGAGCCCAAGCTCCGGCCCCGGCTGAGACTGCACCGGTATCCCGCGGCTGTTTCAAGTTCAAAGCACATTTTTTTTTCCGCGCCACAAAGTTCATACCTGCTCAAAGGACCCACAAAATGTCGGACACCACGCCTTCCAGTTTGTTTTCTATTGATGATTATGAATTGCATATGATGATGTGCGGCCGCAATAGTGGCTGCGCGATTTTGGAATTCTGAAGTTTCAATAATTAAATCTGGAGGGATTTCTGCCAAAAGCCGCTGTGTTCCGAGCTTTGTTTCTGAGATCATGGCCAATAAGCAGCTTGATCAGCAGCCAAAGGGCTTATTTGTGGGCAGCAACTCAGGGTCTCGTGGGGGGGAGGGCTGGCTCTGCCCCCATCCCATGAGGCCCCACATTCCTCATCACTGTGGGCCCCTGCCTGGCTATCTCTGGGCCTCTGGAAGATGGTGGCAGTGACCAAGCTGCCAGGGGAAACAGGCCAAGGCACGAAACCCATTCCCACCTGGGGTGGTCCAGCGCCAGAAACCTAATGCATAGTCCGGGTACATTTCTGCCAAAAGCTTCTGGGTTCCAAGCTTTATTTCTGAGTCTCTAGGATCATGGCCCATAAGCAGCTCAGTCAGCAGCCAGAGGGCTCATTCGTGGGCAGCAGCTTGGGGTCTTGTAGCGGGGGAGGGCCGGCTCCACCCTCATCCCATGAGACCCTGCATTCCTCATCACTGCAGGCCCCTTCCTGGCTGTCCCTGGGTCTCTGGAAGATGGTGGCAGTGACCAAGCTGCCAGGGGAAACAGGCCAAGGCACGAAACCCATTCCCACCTGGGGTGGTCTGATGCCAGAAATCTAATGCGTAGTCCAGACGCATTTCTGCCAAAAGCCACTGGGTTCTGGCTTTGTTTCTGAGTCTCTGGGATCATGGCTGATAAGATCAGCATCAATCAGCAGCCAGAGGGCTCATTCATGGGCAGCAACTCGGGGTCTCGTAAAGGCGGGGGGAGGGAAGGGCCTGCTCCCCCTAATCCCATAAAGCCCCACATTCTTCATCACTGCAGGCCCCTCCCTGGCTGTCCCTAGGCCTCTGGAAGAATGTGGCAGGGGCGGGTTGAGGGCATGACTTTGGGGCCAGGGGTGGGCTGGCAGCCGGGATGGAACTGCCCTGTTCCAGTGTCCCCATGCAGTTCAAAGAAATAGTCCTGGTGCCCACATACCGGAGCCATGTTTGTAGAAGCTCATGGTCTCCAGGATTCCATCTGGAGAAGGCGGGGAGACTGCACCTGCTCCATCTGAGGCACCCCAGTGATATTGAATCATCCGGAGCATTCTCCAGCGTTGTGTGCCCACCGGCCAGGATTCTTCACTGCTGAGTGCGGCAGATGGCACCAGGGACAGGTTGAGGGCGTAACTTCTGGGGTCAAGGGCAGGCTGGAAGTCTGGATGGAACTGCCCAGGTGCAGTGCCCCCATGCGGTTTGGAGAATAGTCCTGGTCCCCACATACCAGAGCCATGTTTGTAGAAGCTCATGGTTGCCAGGATCACCCACTTTTTTCATTGAGGTTTTTGACCTTTGCTGATTCGGAGTGCATTTCTAGGCTATGAACTTCCAGTTTTTTCCTGGGGGTCTTATGTTTGTAGATGGTTTTTAGCCTTACAGAAAAATCTTCTATTATTGAATTACTGAAAAATCTTCTATTATTGGCACCAGATAATCTCCTCGTCGGCCACTCTCCAGAACTCACGACTGCTTCTCCCGAAAGGAGCATGAAATGAGGCCCCCATAACCATGCTACCGGACTCTACGTGGCAAGCTGTTCTCACTCAGGGCGCCCCAAAGGGGTGTGGGTGAGAGATCTCCCTGCCCCAAGGGACCCAGCCCCAGCAGCCAGCCTCCACTACCCAACATATTCCTGGACACATCATAAGACACTCCCTACCCATTTTCTGTAATTAGCACACCATATTTGATGGGGTTCAGACAATAGGCAACAAATCATAGAGGGAAGTAAATATATATAATTCCTCTCGGAGAGCCTCTCAGAGAGCCCGGCAAGCTACCAAGAGTATCCCGCCCACACGGCAGAGCCTGTCAAGCTCCCTGTGGCATATTTGATATGCCAAAAACAGTAACAACAGTAGGTCTCATTCCCCCTTACCCTGTAGGGGCCTCCAATTGTTGGGAAAGATGAGAAAGGAGAGGCTGCTAAAATCTCAGGGCTGAGATTAATGTAGACATTACTGGTGCCTGCTAGAGTAAATTGGTGAACAACTGGATGACAGTGATAGAGTGAGTGATTGAATTGATCAATCTTCTCCGGCATTTTGTGACTTCTGGATTTTGAAGCATAGTGAAAAACACATGACTCCTGCCAAATTTTGTGGGACTTTTGGTTTTGTTTTGTTTTTGTTTTTTGTTTGAGGGCTATACCTGGGGGTACTCAGGGGTTTCTCCTGCCTCTGAACTCAGGGATCACTCCTGGAGGACTCATGGAGGACCATTTGGGAGGCTGAGGATTGACTCTGGGTCGACCACAAGCAAGACAAATGCCCTACCCACTATACTATCACTCTGGCCCCAAGATATGTATTTATTTTTCATAATTTGGACACACCCAGCAGTTCCCAGGGCTGCTCCTGGCTCTGTGCTCAGGAATAACTCCTGGTGGGCTCAGGGGTCCATATGAGGTTAAACCTGGGTTGGCTGCACCCAAGGCAAGCGCCCTCTCCACTGTACTATCAACCCAGCCCCAACTCAAGCTTTTTTAAAAAAATGTAGGAGTACTTCTATTTATTCAGCCATTGATTAAGCTGATTAAATTGGGCATGAACCTCACATTACTTTTTTTTTTATCAGTGAGATAGTTACAAAGCTTCCATGTTCGAGATTCTGCCATACAATGATCGAACAGTCATCCCTCCACCAGTGCACACTTCCACCACCAGTATCCCCAATATATCCCCCTCCCATACCAGTCCTCACCCTGCCTCCATGGCAGGCAATTTCCCCAATACTCTCTCTCTATTTTGGGGCATTATGCTTTGCTCAAAATTTCCCACCACCATTCAAGCCCACCTGCCAGGGGCAGATGCTAGATCATTTATTGTCCATTGCTCATTTTGAATATCTTGGGTGCCACAGCCACGTGCTTCTGGAACCCTAGAAGGAACCCTAGGTTGTAAATGGTTGGGTTCCAGAGACATTTCTGTAGGGCACTAATCCATTTTGGGATTCAGTTGGGCATCTCTGGACCAGGGCTGTTGGTGCACTAAGATGGCACCCGGAGGTAGATTGTGAACTCCCATCAAAATTTTTTTTCTTTTTGGGTCACACCCAGTGATGCACAGGGGTTACTCCTGGCTCATGTACTCAGGAATTACTCCTGGTGGTAATTACTTCAGGGGACCATATGGGATGCTGAGAATCGAACCCGGGTCAGCCGCGTGCAAGGCAAATGCTCTACCCACTGTGCTATCGTTCCAGTCCCTCCCATCAAGTTTTAACAAACATTTTCTCCCCAGTTTTTACCTAGGACTCTCCTAGCTTTTGTGTTTAATTAAATCAGATCCATTTGGTGCATTTTCTCCTCTGTTTTTTTTTTCCTTTTCTACCAACTTTTACCGCCCAGAAAGAGAATTTCCTGTGTTCCTTCTCTCCACCCAGCTGCCCTCCTCACCCCTTTCATCCTAACCTGAACTTGGCCCTGGTGCTTAAACACAAGGACAGCTGCGGCCAGCGGAGACTTTGGGGAAAGGCAGGCCTGGAGCGCTCAGCGCTCCGGATTCCCACAAGGGGCCAGAGCTGTCTGGGACGAAACTTGGGGAAATTGAAGGAGGGCCACTGAAAAGAAACCCGGAGCAGGGACCCCCCGAAGTTAGCTGCCTGAGCCGCTTAAATGTCTTGGCAGCACGATCAGAGCCGCTTGGAAGGGGAGAAGGTGCTTTCAAGGCAGTCCCCGGCCGGAGCATGTGCCTTGCTTCGGAGAATTCAGGGGGAGGATTTGAAGGCTCCTTTCCTGGCCCTCTTCTAATCCTCTCCAAATCGCCTGGCCTCTCCAGCTGTTGGGGAACCAGATAAACTATTTGTTCAATTATTCTTGGCCTGGATGGGGCGGCTGGCCTCAAAGGCTTTGGGCTTCCTAATTCGGGCACTTCAATGGGGCCGGGGCCCCCGGGGCCGATGGGGGAGTCAGGGGCTGTTTGAAGATGACTGTGCTGCTGCTCCAGCCCCCCCTTCCACTCCCTTTTCATCTCCGCCCAGACGGGGCAGGGGCGGCGGGCACCTCCCGGCGGACCCCGGCGTCCGGGAGCAGAACCCGCATTGGGATCGAGGCCAGCGCAGAGCATCAAGGCGATAAAATAATTACAAATGAAAGAGAGATTAGCTGGCGCTGTTGGGACAAATGCGCCCCAAATGGTCCCCGAAATCTCGGGCGGAAATTTCTCAAAGGAGAGGGTCCCGCGGCAGCTGCTGTCTCCATAGTAACAGGAACGACAGATGCCTGGCTGGGAGTGTTCCGGCTAACATCAGACCCCACCGAACACCAGGGCCAGAAAGAAGATGACAGAGCGGGTCGGCCCCACGCCGTGGTGACGGAGCGGTAATGAACCCGAGTGTCTTTTCTCATTTGTCAGCTCTCCCCCACCCTTCCCCGGGTTTCAGAGACGCCCCACTAATAAACGGCTGACAGATGCTGAGCAACGACGCTAGTCAGGCAGTTGTAGGAAAAATATTCCCATTGGGGGGGTCTGATCCCCCAGCTTCTTCTCTGGGTTAAATTCTCATCTTTATTCCTCTAGCTTACCCCGGGGTGCTCGTTTTCCCCCAAAACTTAGCCTTTCTCAGGAAATGCTGAAGCATCTCCCGGAGGTAGTTTGGGAGAACCGCCCCCATGTCTACACTACACAGTCCTCTGAGACGAGTCGGAGGAGGGGGAGAGGAAAGCAAGGGGCTCAGAAGAAAATGCTTGAAACACACATCCAGCCAGCCCCAGACATCGTCTTCCAAAGAGATGGCCAGACCCCAGCCCTTTCTACGTGGGAAATGCAAAATCCCAGTTCACAGGGCCCTCTACCTAATCTGCTGGGGGGGAAATCAGAGGTTCCCTCACGTTCCACACCAGCCTCAGCGTACCTGCGGGTACTTGCCCTAAAAGCACTGGCCAGGAATCACACTAATGCAAGACAGAAAGAGGTCTGAGAGGGACTTTGTACATAGTCATTGAAGATCCTTCTGGGCCCAGTGAGAGTGCAGGAGGTAAGGCACTTGCTTCGCATGGGTCTGCGGATGGCAGCGCATGGTTCAAATTCCTGGGGTCACAGATGGTCTCTAAGCATCGCCCAGGGTCACTCCTGGGGTCACAGATGGTCTTTAAGCATCTCCAGGGTCACTCCTGGGCACAGAGCCAGGAATAGCCCCTGAGCACCACAAGATGTGACCCAAGCACAACCCCCACCAAAAGACTCTCTGGGATAGTAAACTCAACTGCGTTGGTGGCATGGAGTCCAGTAAATTGTGGGAGTGTCTGTTTCCCCATTCACCACCAGACACCCAGGATGCACTGGATTGGAGGGGCTGGAGTGATAGTACAGCAGACAGCGCGATTGCCTTGCATACGGCCAACCCAGGTTTGATCCCTGGCATCCCATATGGTCCCTTGAGCACTGTCAGAAGTAATTTCTGAACTCAGAACTCATAGCCAGGAGTGGCCCTTGAGCATCACTGGGTATGACCCAAAAACAAAACAAAACAAATCACTTCTTGAACCATAAGAATCATGACTTCAAGAAGCTCCAATGCCTGACCAAAACTCAGAAGAAGGTTTAAAAAGTGTGAAAGGCGGGGCTGGAGCAATAGCACAGTAGGTAGGGCATTTGCCTTGCACCCGGCCGAGTTGGGTTCAAGTCCCAGCGTTCCATATGGTCCCCTGAGCACCGCTAGGGGTGATTCCTGAGTGCAGAGCCAGTAATAACCCTTGTGCATTGCCAGGTGTGACCCAAAAAGAAAAAAGAAACTGTGGAAGGGGTCACGAGCAGATGCCCTCAGTGGTATGGCCTACATCAAGCTGTGTGAGCCCTGCTGTGGCCCGCTGACTCTGACGGGTGTAGCCACTGCCCGGGTGCTGCTAGGGACACTTGCTATTTTAAAAACAAGTATAACAAAGACCATGGGGCTGGGAGAGAGCTCAGCGGACTGAGCTCGGGCTTTGCATGTGGGAGGCTCAGGCCAGATCCCCAAAATCCTCACAATCCCCTGAACGATGCCAGGAGTGACCTTGAGCTGTGAGCCAGGAGTGGTCCCTGATCACCACCACGGGGATCGGCCCCTCAAACAAAACAAGTTTTTTTAAAAGGGGGGAGTGGAGAGATAGTACAGTGGGCAGGGCACTTGCCTTGGACGCAGCTGACATGGACTCCATCTCTGTCATCCCTTATGGTCCCCCAAGCAGAGCCAGGAGTAACACTGAGCATCAACTGGATGTGGCCCCCCAAACAAAATCATAACAAAAACTATGAGCTGGAATGATAGTAGAGTTAGGGTGTTTGCCTTGCACACGACCGACCTGGGTTCAAACCCTGGCACCCCATATGGTCCCCAAGCCCTGTCAGAATAATTCCTGAGTGCAGAGCGAGGAGTAAGCCCTGAGCACCACCGGGTGTGGACCAAAACAAACAAAATAAAAGAGCCAAACCTGTCTTGCCCTCTGCCAGATAGAACCACAGGGATGATGGAGAGGAGCATCAGCCGAGAGCTGGGTCCCAGGGTCGGAGATGCACCTGCCCAGCACTGTCTGCTGTAGGTAGCCCTAGAATAGTCTAGAAGAAAGGGACAGTTGTCCATGTGGATGGGTGTTTCCATGTTCTGAAGCCTGGTCCCTTGGTTCAGAGACTTCTCTGGGGACTGGAGCGATAGCACAGTGGGCACTTGCCCTGCACGTGGCTAACCGGGGCTCCATCCCTGGCATCCCAGATGGTCCCCTGAGCACCACCAGGTGTGATTCCTGAGTGCAGAGTCAGGAGAAACCCTGAGCATTAGCAGTGCAGCCCCAAAACCAAGAGAGAGGGGGGGTCTTCTCCATCCCATGGGAAATCCCCTCACGTGTGAAGTGGCCCCTTGGCCCTCTACCTGCCCCTTCCACAAACTTCTTTCCAACCTTCTGGGGCTGAGGCCTGGGACAGAAGCCCAGTCACGGGGCGCGTGTCCAGGACATGCTGCCCAGCCCCACCAAAACTCAGCAGGGTGGATCTCCCCTGCCCCCACCTCCGTCACCCCATCCCAGTTGCCCCCGCCTCCCCCCCAACTTCATGCAGCCAGCCGGGGGAGGTGGAGCCCGTCAGGAAGACACTAAAGTCAGGGTGAGCGTGGGAATCCCTGCCCAGCTGTGGCTCATAAATGCGAGAGCACAAGAGCACGAGAGCACAGCCATAGACACTGGCGCAGGCTTCTGGCACTTGTTTTGCTTTTGTTTTCTCTGATTGGTGGTGCTCAGGGGCTACTCCCTGCTCAGTGCTCAGGCTTCTATCCTGGCGGTACTCGAGGACTGTGGGGTGCCGGGAATGGAAGCTCACCGCTGGCGTGCCTGTGCTCGGCCCTTTGAGCGTCGCCCCGCCCGGCTCTGGCTTTTCCTCTAGCACGTGAGTCCGGGCTAGAGGCCAGCAATGGACATCTCTTCCTCTCCCCCCCCCCGCCTCCACACAGTGCTCAGCCCAGTACCTGTCCGACCTTATCAGTGCTGGCCCAGAAGTTAAGACGTTTGCACACGATGGCCTTGGCGTGGAGGGACACTCCGACTTAGAGCAGGTGCCGGCGTGCTGAGCCGGGGGATGAGCTTTCACGTTGGCTGACTGCTGTGGGTGGCTTTTCTGTAGATTTGCCTCCCTCAATGTGCCCCTTGTGCAGTGGATTCACACCCGGGTCCCACATATTAGACAGTCAGCCTGGGGCCCGGGAAAGTGGTTCAGCTGGGAGAGTTTGTGCCTTTGCAGGGGTGAGGCCCAGGGCTCCATCCTTGGTGACAGCGGACCTGGGTCTGCAGGCCAGGGTCTCGCAGGTCTGGACTGCAGCAGGTCTGCCTTGCCCCTGGCCATGCTGGCTCTGTTGCTCGCGTAGGGCCCAGAGACTCCAGCCGGAGATCTCAGCGGTGGTTTCAGCGTGCACATTCTGGCCCTCCTCACCTCTCCTCTGGAAATGGGGCAAAGGTGACACAATGAGCCACCTTCTGGGGCTCTCTCCACCCAAGGTTGCCTTCTGACCCTCTCCATCATGCAGGGAGCCCGAGCCCTTTCACGCCCACACCCTCCAGCTCCAATCCAGCTGCCCCCACCTGAGAATGAGGAATGTTCTAGAAGTCAGAATGTAAGATATCATTGGTTTGTCCTTTCTCCCTTGCCACAAAGAGTTTAAGTTTATCTGGTAATAATCTCTAAACATTTTAAGACAACATTGGTAAGTCCTGTTCCCCTTGCCACAGGGAGCTTAGGTTTATCGGGTCACACCCATCAAAGTGCTCCTGAGTCACTCCCATTCCTTTGTCTATCTGTAACCACTTCTATGCTCTCTTCCCCAACCAGTTAATCAGCTTTTCCCCCTAATCAGACTCTGTTAATTTGTAAGGTCAGATCTTTCTAGGACACTGAACTTGTATTGTAGATTAATATTGCCTTTCTCCTCTCCTTGTGTCTTTTGAATAGTTTACTTTAAAGTCCTTTTTGTATAGACACAGGAAGACAGTTGTTAATAATATGCTTTTTGTAACATGGGATTTAATTGGCTTCGAATATTATTCACTCCCGGGCATCTGTTCTCTCGACTTAAGCCTCAGCTGCCCTTACTTCCTAGCACCCCCAAAAGTAGAGTCCTGACAAGGGATGGGAAGGGCCCAGGGCAAGTGGTGAGCTATGTGCTACCCTGGCATCGAGATGGGCCTGGCCAAAGTGCCTAATGCTTAACTATAAGTTAAGAGCTTGGTCATGGACAAATGCTGTCATGATCCAAAAGTAACGACAAGACTAGGACTCTGCTAGGGATAGGAAAGACTAATCTGGCCTGAGCACTGTAGTCTGAGATTGAGATGGCCCCAGGAAAGCAATTCTATAAGCTTGATGTATCTCTTACTGTGTCCATACAAAATGATTAATATTATGAATGCTTATATGTTAGTTTGGACAGGGAGAGGAGAAACACACCCATGGGATTCCGCCCTTGGGTGGATGGTCCTGCTGAAAGAGAATCTGTCCTAGAAGCGGCATCCCCTGCGGGAAAGAACTTTACCCCTATTGATTGTGACCACACCTATGTGTAAGCCCAACCCCTCATGCTGGGGGATTTAACTAGGCTGTGAGGGGGCTGGGGGTCCCAGTGCCAGATCTGAAGAAGCCAGATCCAGATCCAGATCCAGAGGAGGAGAATGAAGTAGCAGGGGGGAGGAAGAAGCAGGAGGAGAATCAGAGGAGAATGGAAATGGGAATGGAACAAACTGCGACTGAGACCAACCAGCCTGGCCCTCATCATTGCCTTCAACCTCCCCAGGGTGGGGGAAGCGGCTGGAGACTATTGAACACAGGCGGCGGGAGAGATAGAGCGCCGCTGCCCTGTGCTGCCCCCTTTTTTGTGTGTTTACACACAGAAGCCTGCAGGGGGATTCGGAGGCCTGGGGGAGGGGGGTCGGGCAGGCACTGACTAGGCTAGAATGAGCTGAGGAGGAAGGGGTGGAGGCCGCCTGGCTCTGGGCCAACAGGACAAGGCTTCCTGGGGAGGAGCAGTCACCCCCAGGCCGATGGCGGCCTCCCCCCCGTCTCGGGTGACCATGGCAGCGGTCTGCTGAGGCAGAACAGGGAGGTGGAGGTGAGCTCCATGCCCTTGCAATGGACGAATTCTCCAAAGAAATCCCTAGTGTTCGGGCTGGAGAGGAAACTCAGTAGTCCAGACACAGGCTCTGCATGCAGGGGGCCTGGCTTGGATTTCTGGTGCCTCATAGTTCCCGGAGCACTGACAGAAGTAACCCATGAGCACTGAGCTTCTGAGTACTGTCGGGTGCTACCGGAACCAAGCAGGAGAGAGAAAACCTCCCAGGGGCCAGAGTGATAGTACAGCGGGTATGACATTTGCCTTGTATGTGGCCAACCCGGGTTTGATCCCTGGCACCCCATAGAGTCTCCCGAGCACCGCCAGGAGTAATTTCTGAGTGCAGAGCCAGGAGTAACCCCTGAGCATAGCTGGGTGTGACCCAAAAAGCAAGCAAGCAAGAGAGAGAGAGAGAGAGAGAGAGAGAGAGAGAGAGAGAGAGGAAGAGGAAGGAAGGAAGGAAGGAAGGAAGGAAGGAAGGAAGGAAGGAAGGAAGGAAGGAAGGAAGGAAGGAAGGAAGGAAGGAAGGAAGGAAGGAAGGAAGGAAGGAAGGAAGGAAGGAAGGAAGGAAGGAAGGAAGGAAGGAAGGAAGGAAGGAAGGAAGGAAGGAAGGAAGGAACTCCCAGTGGTGCCCAGGCCACCGGAGGGCAGTAGCGCGGCAGTGGTCGCTCCTGTCCGCAGCGAATGCCCAGGGGACACTCCCGACGTGGGAGCTAGTCTGGTGGGTGCAGCTTCCCCAGAGCCCAGCGCCTGGTGGGAGCGATGGGATCTTAGCGGTCAGGAGGGAGCGCCGGGGGGGGGGGGGGGGGCCCGAGGCGGGGCTTGGAAGGCAAAAGGCCCAGAACTGAGCCGGTGCCGGGTGGCTGGCGGCATCGCTCCTGGGGGCTCTAGGAGAGTTATTTATTCCCAGCCCCGTCCCACCCGTTCAGTCTGGCCAAGAGGTTATTAGCAGAGGCCGAAGGGAGAGTACAGCAGGGAGGGCGCCTGCCTTGCACGTGGTGGACCCGGGTTCAATCCCCAGCACCCCATAGGGTCCCCCGAGGCCACCAGGAGTGATCCCTGAGCACAGAGGCAGGAGTAAGCCCCAAGCACTGCCAGGGGTGGCCCTCAAACCAAACCAAAAAGACTGCTAACAAACGAGCTCCAGCTGGATGGAGACCCTGGGAAATGGGACGCAGGAGGAAACGGTTAGGCTGGGATGGACTCCCTGGCCCTTGCACCAACTCACCAACTCTCGCTGGCTGGAAGCTGTTCGCGGGGGGGGGGGGGGGGGGGGGGCCGCGGGGAGCGGTACTTCTCCGGAGGACACAGCGCCACCTGGTGGCCGTCTGGGAATGGCGGGTATTACACTGCTGTGGGAGCAGCGCCCCCTGCTGGGCGTCCCGCGGCTTGACGCTCTGCCCGTGTCCTTTCTGGGACAGGCTTGGTGGAGGCGAACATGGAAAAGAAACAGAAAACGGAAAACGTGCTCCTGCTGGGCGCCGCGAAGCAACCGTCAGCGGGCAGCGATTCTGCCACTCATCTTGGCCGCCCTTTTGGACAGAGGCAAACACAGGAGGGATCCTTGTCCCCGGAGCCGAGAGCTGGCCTTGCCCGCAGGGGGCCCCCGAGTTTGATCCCTCGCACCCCAACAGCAGCCGCAGCAAAGCCTCGTGCAGCAAAACCCGCACAAGGTCCGCAGGCCCAGCCTGGGTGCGAATCCACACAGGCCGCGAGCTCTTGGGAATAGGGTTTAACCTCACCTAAGACGTTAAAGGGGCCGGGGCCTTGCCTTGCAGCATTACAGGGAAGCTAAAAAGATGTGTCTGAAGTGAATCCGATAATCACTGTACCTCTGTATCACTGTCATCCCGTTGTTCATCAATTTGCTCGAGCGGGCACCAGTAACGTCTCCATTCTTCCCAGCCCTGAGATTTTAGCAGCCTCTCCTTACTCGTCTTTCCCAACGATTGGAGGCTCTTTCAGGGTCAGGGAAATGAGACCTGTTATTGTTACTGTATTTGGCATATCGTATGTGCCACAGGGAGTTTGCCAGGCTCTGCCATGCGGGCGGGATACTCTTGGTAGCTTGCCAGGCTCTCCGAGAGGGACACAGAGAATACAAGCAAGTATGTTAAAACCAAACACATGTGTGCTGCTTTAGGCACCTCACAGCCAAGTGCTTCCGGGAGCTTTGTTTTATATAGTCTCAGGATCTTGGCCGTTGATGGGATTATATGGCACCAGGGGCAGTTAGTGCGTGTGACTGCCAAGCCAGTCCCAATCCGAGCAGGCTTGGAGATCTCAGCCCTGGGTCCTGCATGCCTGGGTTCCTCTGCTGGTTCCTTCATGCGTGAGGCTCATCTGAGTGTGTGGAGAGTGGCCTTGAGCATGGCTGTGGCTGAGTTCCGGAGGTTTTCAGCTGCCAAGGCTCTGCTTGGGGCGAGGAGGGAAACTCAACCCACCCCCTCTGAGGGGCCCCGGTGAAGACAGCCTGGCACAGGGGTAGGAAATTCTGCATCTCTCTCTTCTGGGAGCTTTGTTTTATATAGTCTCTGGAGCTTGGCCGTTGATAGGATTACATGGCACCCAGGGGCAGTCTGTGGGTGTGACTGCCAAGCTACTGGAAAATGGGGGGTCTGGGTGGAGGAGGCCCAGTCCTGATCTGAGCAGGCTTGGAGATCTCAGCCCTGGATCCTGCACACCTGGGTTCCTCTGCCAGTTCCTTCATGTGTGAGGCTCGTCTGAGTGTGTGGAGAGTGGCCTTGAGTTGTGGCTGGGTTCTGGAGGTTTTTGGAATCAGATAATAGGTATAAGAAACCATCTGTAAAGGCATAAGGGCCAGGGGGATGGCCCAAAGGGCTGGAGCACATGCTTTGCATATAGGAGCCCCAGATTTTTGTGCCAGGAACCACATGTTCCCTTGAGCACCACACAGGGTAGCCAGGTGTGATTAATATACATAATATTACATATCACTGTCACTGTATCATTGTCATCCCATTGCTCATCAATTTGCTTGAGTGGGCACCAGTAATGTCTCCTTTGTGAGACTTGTTGTTACTGTTTTTGGCATATTTAATATGACATGAGTAGTTTGCCAGGCTCTGCCATGTGGGCGAGATACTCTCGGTAGCTAACCAGGATCTCCAAGAGAGACAGAGAAATCGAACCCAGGTCGGCTGCATGCAAGGCAAATGTCCTACCTGCTGTGCTATCACTGTATCACTGTCATCCCGTTGATCATCTATTTGCTTGAGCGAGCACCAGTAACATCTCTATTCGCCCTAGCCCTGAGATTTTAGCAGCCTCTCTTTACTCGTTCTTCCCAGCAGTGCCGCATTGGAGCTCTTTCAGAGTAAGAGGAATGAAACCCATCATTGTTACTGTATTTGGCATATCCAATACGTCACAGAGAGCTTGCCAGGCTCTGCCCTGTGGGCAGGATGCTCTCAGTACCTTGCCAGGTTCTCTGAGAGGGAGAACTAGGCTATGGCCACGCACTTCCAGGAACTTTGTTTTATATTCTCTGGATCTTGGCCATTGATGGGATTATATGGTGACAGGGGCAGTTAGTGGATGTGACTGCCTCGCTTCTGGAAAATGGGGAATCTGGGTGGAAGAGGCCCAGTCCCGATCCAAGCAGGGTTGGAGATCTCAGCCCTGGGTTGCACATACCTGGGTTCCTCTGCCAGTTCCTTCATGCACGGTGCTATATTGTACATATATAGATTACAAAAGTCAACATAGAAATGTTTTCTAGATTGTTAGAATGGTACATAATTCTGAAACAGCTGCCTTAGATGAAAGGTGGGTGTTTTACACTGAGTTTGGGTGGAGTTTTTTTTTTTGAGGGGGGGTTGTTTGCTTTTAGGTCACACTGGCAGATTTCAGGGCATACTCTTGGCTCTGCACTCAGGGATCACTGATGGCAGGCTCAGGAGACCCTATGGGGTGTTGGGGATCGAACCCCGGTTGGCTACGTGTAAGGCAAATGCCCTACCAGCTGTACTATTTCACTGACCCATTTCTGTTTTTTAATAGTTCAGATTTTCCTTCCCCTGCAATGGTTTATTCAACCTGTGTCCAAAAGCAATCAGTTTGGTCATGGGCCTCAAACAGAATCCTATCAAACTGAAATTCCACTCACCTTCCCCAAGCTGGGCTGTGCCAGACACTTGGGGAGTCAGTCCCTCTTGGAGAGGCTGACCAAGAAGCCATGTGCCCTACCCCTGCCCCTGTCTCTGGTCCCAGGAACAATCACTTAAGATTGAGGGGCAGAACATTAAGACACAGGGGGAAATAAAAGGTTTTAAGAACTTTGTTTGGGGGTCAGAGAGATAGCACAGCAGGGAGGGTCTATCCCCGACACCTCTGTGGTCCCCTGAGCACCACCAGAAGTGATTCCTGAGTGCAGAGTCAGGAGGAACCCCTGAGCATTGTCCGCACAAAAACAAAAACAAACAACAAATTTATGCGTGTGGGCTAGAGGATTGAACAGGGTGAGGTGCCTGAGAGAGACCACCACTAGGCGGCACTCCTGAGCAGAGTCCAAGCTGCCTCAGCACCACTGGGTGTGGCCCCAAAACAAAAATGCAAAAATGCAAGACTGGAAATCTATTACACGCAGGTAAGATGCTTGCCATGCATGTAGCCAGCCCGGGTTCTATCCCTGGAATCACAGATGCCAGGAGCAAACCCTGAGCACCATCAAGTGCCCCCAAACAACCCCCCAAAAAATGCAAAAATGGGAAATTAAAGTGCTATGGGGAACCTGCCTTCTCTGATTTCCATTTTGGTCACTTTTTTTCTTTTTTGGGTCACACCCGGCAATGCACAGGGGTTACTCCTGGCTCATGCACTCAGGAATCACTCCTGGCAGTGCTGGGGGGGACCCTATGGGATGCTGGGAATCGAACCCCGGTCGGCCGCGTGCAAGGCAAACGCCCTGCCTTCTGTGCTTTCGCTCCAGCCCCATAGTCACTCTTTCAGGAAGGTCTGTCCTAGGAACTGAAGTGACCCCAACAGCCAGTGGCACAGAGGCAGGCAGGAGCCTCCTTCCAGCCGCAGCAGGAGCGTGCCTGAGCCCACGGCGCCCTCTGGTGGGCGCATGCTCGTCAGCGCTTCGCGGCGTTCATTATCCCAGGGCTGAGCCATCCCACTCAAGGCTCTCGCTTTGCTTTGGTTTGATTTTAGGGGGCACATCTGGAGGTGCTGAGGACTTGCTCGTGGCTCTGTGCTCAGTAATGACTCCTAGAGGTGCTTAGAGGAACATACGTGGCTCCAAGAATCAAGCTGAGACCGGAAGGACTTTTTCCCATCCCCATAGAAAAGCGCGGGAGACGGTTATGCTCTTCCATGTGACTTTCAGGCGTGGGGGATGGAGGTCAGACCCTTTTGATCTGAACCCCAAAGCCGCTTCCCTCTCGTCTGCATAGTGGTGACAAGCACCCCAAGTTCTCAAGCTTCCAAACCTTGCTTACTTGCTCCTTCCTCTCCCCACTTCAGAATTCTGAGCCATCTGTAACAGGAGACAGCTTTCAGCTCCGCAACCAGGAATGCTAAAGGGGTCTGACTGCAACAACAGGGGCATCGGTGTTGGGGGCGTCCCCCATGCAGTGCTCATTGAGCCCAGGGTCCACTCCCGAGAAACCGCTGACCAGGCTGGAAGTTTCAATGCTCTGTCCGGTAAACCAGTGAAGATCCATCCCAGTGAGACTGGGGGCCTCCTGGGCTATACCTGGTGACGCTCTGGAGACACGCAGTGCTGGACATCATAATGGCCAGGTAGGGTGCAGATTTGCACGTGCGTTGACCCTGGCCTCTCTCTGGCTCTGGTCACTAGCTCTTTGTTAAAACTTCCCCCACACACACACCCTTAAAGCTTACTTGGCTACGTGAAACGCCCCTCCTGAAGCCCGACTTGGCTGAATCTCGAGACTAGGCCCTCCACCTTTCCCAGAGGACTGTCCTCTCCAGCGGCCAGCGCAGCAGCCCCTAGGCTGAGACCCTCAGGTGCAGGTGGGTGCTCCCGCGGGGCCGAAGGCGCCGCTTTCCTGTAGTTCCTCGCTGTGTCCACAAGAGGGAGCTTCGCGCCCGTGTTTCCAGCCTGCCCGCCGCCTCCACTGTTGGATCTCAGGCTTCGCGGTGGTCCTAGTTGTTGGAGCAAGGGCCAGGGGCCACGTCACACTTGGTTATGGTGCTCTCACATCTGGTTGTAGTGCTCTCACGCCCGGCTGCGGTACGGGGGCGGGGGAGGAGCGGGGAGCCCCACACTTTTAGTGCCTCCCGCACGTGCTCACCGGTTTGCAAGGCAAACCCACGACATCAGTTTCCACTTCCCAGCTTGCCCTGCGCGCCCCTCTCCTCCTTTCCCTCCCTCCCCTCCCGGCCCTCCCTGCTCTCCCCTCTTTTCCTTCCCTTCCTCTCCCTTCCCTGGCCCTCTCTTCGTTTCCTCTCTTCCCTTTCCACTTTGTTTCTCTTCTGCACCGCCTTCGGGTGGTTTGGTTTGGTTTACGTTGCTACATACTTGCAAGTTCACGAACTTTCTTCAATATCTAACCTGTTTATCTCATGCAGTATATTTCCACCTGAGGCCTTATAGTTATGTTTTAATGTAGGAGCCCTGCTATTTATTCAGCCATTGATTACGCTGAATAATTGGGCATGAAATCCACATGACTTTTTTAAAATTTTTTAATTTTATAAGTTCACAATGTTTGATTACATTCAATATTCAAACACCAGTCCCACCACATTACACCTTCCCACCACCAAATTCGGGATGTTTCCATCCCAAGCCCCAAGCCCTGTCCCAAAACATAACCAAAATAGTATATTTCATATTGGGCCTTATAGTTTTTATTTTAGGAATTCAATTGGGGTATGTTTGGGCTTGGGGGGGATGAACCACGCTAGGTGGTGCCCAGAAGTCAGGAGTGGCCCGGATGGTGCTCAGGGACTGTATGTAGGGCAGGAGATTCTGAACCGGGTTGGCATGTGTAAGGTGCCTTGGCTCTGGGACTCTCTGCACCTGAGTCTTTTTTTTTTTTTTAATGCCCAGTGGCCTTTAACAGGATGCTAGACGTTATAAATGTAACCAACCAATGGATTGAATTCATCTGGGTGTTGAAGTTTTTGTTGTTGCTGTTTTGTTCAGTTGTGGTGGGTTTGTTTTTTTTTTAATTTGGCCACATCCAACTGTGCTTAGAGCCCCCTCCTGGCCTCTGTGCTCAGGGGAGACTCTTTTTTTTTAATTTTATTTTTATTGAATCACTGAGATACAGTTACAAAGTTTTCATATTTGACCCACCACCCCCCTCCCACTCCCCCTCTGCCTGTGTGGCAGACATTTTTCACTTTACTCTTTCCTTACTTTGATTACATTCAATTTTCAATGGGGATCTCACTATCATTATTTGGAGGTTTTCCTCCAGCAGGCAGACATGTTGGATGGCAATAAAAGATTGTATGTTTTCAGCTTTTAGAAAAGGTCACACGGCCACTGATTGGTTCAGAGCTGTCCCAGTCCCACATCCCGGAGCCATGTTAGTTGCTGCTCAGTGTCGCCAGGGCTCCATCTGGAGAAGGTGTGCAGGCTGCACCTTCTCCGTCCGGCTCCCCGGTGTTGCTGGCCCAGTCTCGGGTCCTGAGCATTCTCCAGCCGTGTTGCTCACCAGAACGCCCAGCTTCTCTGTTGAATGTGGCAAGATGGCGCCGAGGGTGGGTCAAGGGCATGACTTCTGGCAGCCGGGACCACCTGGAGGCTGGGATGGCGCCGCCAGGGGTGACTCTTGACAGTGCTCGGGACCACATGTGGTCCTGGGGATTTGAACTGAAGTCAGCAAAAGCCGTGGCCCTGTGCCATCTCTCAGTCCCAGGTGCTCATCTTTAAGGACCAGCAGGCCCAGGCACGGCCCAGGGGCTCCAGGGCCTGCCCTGAAGCCAGGTCCAGGTTCCATCTCTGATGCCACGTGCACCCAGTGTGGTCCGGAGCAGCTGGGAGCACCTGAGACACCAGCGAGTGGCCTCTGGGCTACCTCAGCCAGGTGTCGAAAGGGCCAGGAAGAGATTCCACACCCTGTGGGACAGCTTAAAGCATCCAGTCAATGAAAAGAAAGGCCCAGAAATGCTCCCAAATTCTCCGGGCTTGGGCCAGAGAGTTAGCTTAATGGATTGCCTACAGACTTGGCTTGTGGGAGGGCTGAGTTCAGTCCCCCACACTCCATGGCCCCCCAGCACTGCGAGAAACAACCCTGAGCACTGAGCCAAGAGTAGCCCCTGAGCACTGCTGGGTGAGGCCCAAAAGCAAACAACATTTTTCAAAGTCTCCATGGGGCCAGAGAGGTAGCCCAGTGGGTGGGATGCTCGCCTGGCACCACATATGGTCCCCTGAGCACTGCCAGGCATGAACCCTGAGCACAGAGTCAGGAATAAGCTGGGCATGTTCTCCGGCAATGAAAAAACAAAAAGTCTCCAAATTGCAGAGAAAGGGACGCTCAAGAATGACAGTGAGTGTGTCAGAACGTTAGGAGAACTTTATTACAGAGCATTTCCCTCTGACTCCGAGACCTCGTCAGCCACGGCTCTTGAGGCTACATCACCAATGCGGACAGTCAGGCCCTGCTAACCCCATCCAGCCCCAGACTGGCCATCACGTTGCTCATTTGTTAATACTGCTGCTCCTCCTCCTCTTCCTTCTCTTACTCCTCCTCCTCCTCCTCCTCCTTCTCCACCTCCTTCTCCTCCTCCTCTTCCTCCTTCTCCTCTTTCTCTCCCTTCTCCTTCCTCTCCATCTTCTCCTTCTCTTTTTCGACCCCATCTGGTGATGCTCAGGGGTTACTCCTGGCTCTCCATTCAGGCATTACTCCTAGCAATGCACAGGGGGACCATATGGGATGCCAGGGATCAACTCCGGGTCGGCCACATGCAAGGCAAATGTACCTGCTGTACTATTGCTCTGGCCCTCACCCATTTGTTAGTTTCTTAATCATATGAAAAGAATGCAGGAGTTTTAGTGGGGGATTTGGGTGGTGGGTGCCATGGGTGAAACTCTGCATTAGATCCCTGACTTTGTCCTCATAACATCATGCCACCCCTCCCCCCCAACAAAACATGGCAAGTCCATGCCAAGAACACAGAAATTGTTTCTTCAGTAAGAATCAATCAATGTGGTTATCTTTGCACATTACCTTTCACAGACCATCTAGTTTATATGATTATAAACTATCAACTTAAAGGGAAAACACATGGTCTGGTAAATAAACACAAAATAGTCCTACTATTTAATCGTGTTTCTAATAAAACACTAATGGAAATAAAAGTACAACAGAGAGACTTAAACATGATGAGAAGTCCTGGCCAGAAACACTTTGCCTTGCTTTGGAGCCAGCCAAGCGGACCAGCTGCACCGTCCTCCTCAAGCCTCAGCCTCTGAGCTAGATAAAGGACCACAGATCGTTGGGGCTGGAGCAATGGCACAGCAGGGAGGGCGTTTGCCTTGCACACAGCCAACTCGGTTCAATTCCATGGCACCCCATATGGTCCCCTATGTCCTCCAGGAATGATCCCTGAATGCAGAGCCAGGAGTTAGCCCTGAGCACGGCTGGGGGTGTGCCCCTCTCCCCCAAAAACACAGGTCCCAGGCACCCCCATGGTTCCTGCACAACTGGTCTCTGGCTGGCAAGCAGCATCCTGAACTGGTCCACGGCTCCTCTGGGCAGGAGAACAGGAGTCCATCCTTCTCTCCCAATGACCTAGCACACACGGCTCTGAGTTCCAGCAGAGCCCGGCACTGGGAACGTGTGAGAGTCTCAGAAAGCAGGCTCCAGGGAACACCGGGTGGACCCCGAGCGTGGGTGCCTGGGAACCAAGATGCTCCTGTGTGATGGGGCTGGGGGTGATGGGAAGCTGTCAGCCCTAGACGCTCACTCCAACACAGAGTGATAGCATACAGGGAGGGCGCTTGCCTTACAAGTGGCTGACCTAGGTTCAATTCTCTCCACATGGACCCCTGAACACCGCCGGGAGAGATTGTTGAATGCGGAGCCAGAAGTAAGCCCTGAGCATCGCAGGTTGTGGCCCCAAAATGAAAACAAAAATTAGAGGGAGTGCCGAATGGCAGAAGGTCCCTGGACGTAGGTATCAAACGCATCCTGTTTCGGGGTGGGGTGCAAATTAGCTTTCCGTGAACTCCACATCATTCCTGTACGATCAAACCTCAAAATCCAGGAGCGAGAGAGAGTACAGACTGTAAAGGTGTTTGCCTTGCACACGGCCGACCCGGGCTTGATCCCTGGCATCCATCCCAGATGGTCCCCCAAGCACCACCAGGCTTGATCTCCAAGCACAGAGCCAGAAGCAAGCCCTGAGCACCACTGGGCATGGCCCCCATAAACAAAAAACAAAAGCTGAGACTCGTTGTCCTCTCCTGGAAGGAGCATGAAACAACTCGCCCTCACCAGGCTGCCTCATTCAGGGCACCCCAGAGGGGGTGGATGAGGCCCCGCCACGCCCCAAGGGACCCAGCCCCAGCAACCGAAAATCTCCTTAACTCAACTGCCGCCATGCTCACAGCTGCTCTCCACACACACACACACTTGGGCCGAGCCTCACCCATGGGGGAACCTATTCCTGGACGTCTCGTACCTCACACCATTTATACTCCGAGAGAGCAGCGCACCACATTTGATGGGGGTTAAAGCAGAAGGCAACCAATCTTAGAGGGAAATATATTTTTACAGATATATAGATATAGACATAGATATAAAAACACACAGGGCTCAACCCTAAACAACATATTAGTAATCTCTTATAGAAGGATTAATGGCCCCTGGGTGAAATACAACAATCTTCATACACTCTCCTCTAAGGAAAGTTTCTTCGAGCACTTTTAGTGGTTTATTCATAACAAACAGTACAAAATAAATTATTTTGGTTCTGCTTTGGGGCCGGGGTTGGGGTTCGGGAGGGGAACATCGAAAATATGGTGGTGGGAAGGCGTAATGGTGGTGGGATTGGTGTTTGAATATTAAATGTCATCAAATATTGTGAACTACTCTATAAAAATAAAATTTAAATTAAAAAAAGGCTTAAAAGCGAGCCTCAGAATAATCAAATGGTTCCCAGTAACTTAACTACACTCTCAACCCAGACCCCCGCAGACCGAAAGGAATTCCAAATATCCGGCTCCCCTGCATGTAGCATGCCTGGCGCCCAGTCAGTCAGACGTCGGCAGGTATGCAAACCAGCAGAAGCCCCAGTGCAAGAACAACACAGAAGCTCACGACAGCAGAGAGCAGCCCAGGAGCCTACTTGGAGCCAAAGTTTCACCCTGTTGCCTCGGCAGACGCAGATGCCAAAATCACAGACTGGCAGGCTGCCTTTCCCCAAGCTCTGGGGCTAATAAGTCACTGAGTTTACTTTAAAACAAGAAAAACCAAAGTCTGGCCTGGAGAAATAGCACAAGGGTTAAGGCGCTGGCTTTGCATAAATACAGTCCCCTGAGCATGTCCAGGGCTCACTCCTGAACACAGAGTCTAGTGTGTACTGCTGGGCTGACCCAACCCCCTTGTAATTCCCGCCCACCTCAAAAAAAAAAAAAAACGAAAGGAAAAAACAAGGCCTAGCTGATTTCAGTTATTTCTGTACAATTCTCTAAACTTCCATTTTCCTCCTGCTTTTTTCTTTTTTTTTCTTTAAAGTTATTGTTAAGTTGCATTTTGGGCATATAATATTTCAACTGCGTCTCATTCCCCTGACCCTGAAAGAGCCTGTACTACAGGCTCCATTGGAAAGGACGTGTAAAGAGAGGCTTCTCCCAAAGGTATCTTCAAAGCTGACACGCCACTGGCCAAGCAAGTGAAAACAGAGACAAATAAATGGGACTATCTCAAACTAAGAAGCTTCTGCACCTCACGAGAAACAGTGACCAAAGTACAAAGACAATCTACAGAATGGGAAAGGATATTTACGCAGTACCCATCCGATAAAGGGTTGATAACAAGGATATACAATGCACTAGTTGAACTCCACAAGAAGAAAACTGCCAACCCGATCAAAAAATGGGGTGATGAAATGAACAGAAACTTTCCCAAAGAAGAAATCCGAATGGCTCAGAGGCACATGAGAAAATGTTCAACATCACTAATCATCAGGGAGATGCAGATAAAAACAACAATGAGATATCATCTCACACCACAGAGACTGGCCCACATCCCAAAAAACAAAAACAACCGGTGTTGGCATGGATGTGGGGAGAAAGGGACTCTTCTTCACTGCTGGTGGGAATGCCGACCGGTTCAGCCCTTTTGGAAAACAATATGGACGATTCTCAAAAAATTAGAAATTGAGCTTCCATTTGACCCAGCAATACCACTCCTGGGGATATATCCCAGAGAGGCAAAAAGGTATAGTAGAGATGGCATCTGCATTTCTATGTTCATTGCCGCACTGTTTACAATAGCCAAAATCTGGAAAAAACCAGAGTGCCCCAAAACAGATGACTGGTTAAAGAAACTCTGGTACATCTACATAATGGAATACTATGTAGCTGTCAGAAAACATGAAGTCATGAAATTTGCATACAAGTGGATCAACATGGAAAGTATCATGTTGAGTGAAATGAGTCAGAAAGAAAGAGACAGACATAGAAAGATTGCACTCATATGTGGAATATAATGTAACTGAGAAGTACAAGTTGGCAACGATGCAACTTCTGGCAGATATTTCTCTGGACTTAGTTACTAAAATACTAAAATACAGAAACCCAAAACAATGAGGCCTCTAAGTGTGGTCACTCGACCTCATACCTCTTCATTCTCAGCAATGGAAAACAAATTATCTAATGCTTCCTTTTCAGCAGGTCCGACTTTAGGGGAGAGACTCTCCAAACAATAATCGTGAGTTTTGTTGAAATATTAAATGCAATCAGTGAAAGTAAAGTGAAATTTATTAGTTACACAGGCGGGGGGGGGAGGGGGCTAGGGGTGTGGGGGGACTAGGGGCGTGTGGGGGCTAGGGGTGCGGGGGTGTGGGGTGGAGCTATACTGTGATTCTTGGTGGTGGAATATGTGCACTGGTGAAGGGATGGGTGTTCAAGCATTGTATAACTGAGACTTAAACCTGAAAACTTTGTAACTTTCCACATGGTGACTCAATAAAAAATTCAAAAAATTCAAAAAATAAAAATAAATAAAATTTTAAAAATAAAATAAAAATTTTAAAAAAGAGAGGCTTCTAAAATCTCAGGGCTAGGACTAATAGAGACGTTACTGAGACTTCTCAAGAAATTCGAGGATCAACAGGATATTGGTAGTATAGCAAGCCTGCCCTGGCAGCTCCAGAGATGGTTCAACCCATTTCACTGAAGGCAAGCTCACCTCCATAGAAAGAAGGGGCATTAACCAGCAGGGGAAGTAGGGGCCTATCCCCCAGTCACTATTAAGGATCCTTTTAGTGGGGAGAGGAGTATTTTTCAGATCCAACCTCTATGCAGATAGGCGTGCTTCTACTAGCTCAGGACAGCCTTTGAAGGCTACCGCCTGGTTCCACCCCCCGAAGGTGCCCATGGCATTATTACAACTGCCCCGAGATGCAGTCTCCCTTGCTTGGGTTCGAGGAGCCAGTAGCTGCACAAGGAGCAGGTGTTACTCCTGAAGGTGGCGTAGAAAGGCAGGTGTGGGAGTCCATTCAGGTATCTCCAGCCCTCGGTCAGTTAGATGGAATCGATGATGATGAATTTGGATGGGTTTTGATGCCAGGGAATCAATCTGCCTTTTTATGAAGGCCATAATTCTATTAAACAAAAACGGACCCAGGGATAATACAATCAGAAAACCAAAAAGGGGACCAAGAAGGGAAGCACATAGGGTAGTACTCCTCCCATCCCCCATCCCCCACCACCCCTGGGAGGTGTTAGTGAGTCATCTCCACTTCTCAAAGTTTACTTGGAGCTGTCTTATTCGATCTCGACCACTCAGCTCTGGTTGGGGGAGAAGCAGCATTCTTCTTGAAGAAAAAAAAAAAAACAGAGGCCACCCTGTTTGGCACTAAGGAGGTCCAGTCCTTGCTGATTCTGCAATACAACTTGGGCAAGAGAATTTAATTGCTCCTGAACAGTCAAAATAATGTGGGATACCTCTTGGATGTCCCCTATCAGCTGATTCTACAAGGAATTATTAAGGAGACAGCAGTGGTGATTCCTGCTGTACCCATGGCTACTCCAGCCGTAACCCCCAGAGCAACAATGAATGGGATAAAGGCAGGGGACCCGGGGGTACGAGTATGTGCTTTCAGAAATATGGGGATGGGTTTGGATGCTGGGAGCATACTAAGGTGTGGGAAAACAACGGGATGATGATGATGATGATGAAGAATATTTCAACAGCTCTAGTCCAGCGGTCGTCTCCAAACTGCCTTACTAGAGCTGTTACCGACTGGATTCCATGAGATGTCAAAAGAACTCCTGGTTGCCCACCTACGAGATGGTCAGACTTCTTCATCAAGACCATGAACGTACAATTTGAGGTTCTTCATGTTCCTAGAGCGAGCAGACGCCATTGGGCTATACTAGCATGCAACAGGGACAAATGGAGACGTTACTGGTGCCCACTCGAGCAAATCGATGAGCAACGGGGTGACAAGTGATACAAGTGAAGAATATTTCAACACCAATCCCACCACCAGTGTCAACTTCCCTCCACCCGTGTTCCCATATTCCCTCCCCACCTCAATAACCGCCCCATCCCCGTTTTCAGCGCTGTTAAGCCCATGCTTTGCATCCATGGCTGTACCACTCTCCCACGTCACCGTGTAACTGAGGCCCTGGTGCCCGCTCACCCGTTACTTCCTGTTCTCTTCTTCCCATTTCTTTCCTCCTCAGTTCTGCTCTCCAGACACTGCTCCTGCTTTATTCTTGGCCTGGATCCCTCCTCCTGCATTCCAGTGTGTATTCCTTCCTCCTTCTTGGCCCTTCTATTTTGGCTTTGTATTTAATATAAATATTTCAGGGGCCACAGAGTTAGGGGTCAAGGCACTTGCCTTGCAGGTAACTGACCCGGGTTCAATCCCCAGCACCCCACATGGTCCCCTGAGCCCCACTGGGAGTGAAACCCTCAGTGCGGGGCCAGGAGTCACCCCTGAGCACCACAGGATGCAGCCCCAAATAAACTAACTCATCTACTAACTCTACAGCTGTAACTGATGCTTCTTCCTCGTTCGTTTGCCTCCCTCAGAGCCCCCAAACGACACTGAGCTGTGGATATAGGGGTGTGATTTTATCCTCCTTTCTCTCCCTCTTTTGATCCCACATCGAATCCCACCAACCAGGTTGTGATGTAAACCCTTCATCTTGTTTTTCCAGAATCCTGCTTCTCAGAAGGTTGGCCCGTCTGATTCCCCTTTGCCCGTGCCCAGGCTCTCATTCCCACATCCTCTCTCCACAGTGAACTGGTCCAAGGAAGCTGTGGATAGTCGTGGAGTTTCCACGTCTCTCTGGAATGACTGTGTTGGTGCTGGCGGTGACTTGTGTTTCAGATTCGTATAAAGGGCATTTTGCTACGAAGTATGAACCCTCCCATGTGGCGCCTCCTGCCTGGATAGTGCAGCCACGCTGCTGTGTCCCTGGCCCCTTTGTGGTCCGTGCTGTGTTCTTTATGGGGGGAGGGGGTCAGCTCACACCCGCCTGTGCCCAGGGCTCACTCTGGGCGGGTGCAGGGGACCATATGGAGTGCTGAGAGCTGCAGGCAAGGCCAGTGCCTCCCGTTGTCCTGTCTGCCCCCCAGTGCTGCTCCTGAGTCTGAACCAACTGCATTTGCCTCACCACCTCCCTGTGGCCGAGCTGTGACAGCCGCTGAACCAAACACCCCACACGCCCCAGAGAAATCAGTTCCAGGCAACGCTCCTCCCTCGAGGCAGAGGATCTTGACTTGGGGGATCTTTATTGCTGCTACCTTTGACGAAGCACCATGCTGATTTTTGGGACCCCTGAAGTGCACTGATGGGTTCCTTCCTTCCTTCCTTCCTTCCTTCCTTCCTTCCTTCCTTCCTTCCTTCCTTCCTTCCTTCCTTCCTTCCTTCCTTCCTTCCTTCCTTCCTTCCTCTCCCTCCCTCCTTTTTTCCCTCCCTCCCTTCCCTTTTCTTTTTCTTTCTCTTTCTCCTTTGTTCCTTTTTTCCTTCCTTCCTTCCTTCCTTCCTTCCTTCTCTTTTCTTTTTCTCTCTCCTTCCTTCTCTTCCTTCCTTCCTTCCTTCCTTCCTTCTCTTTTCTTTTTCTCTCTCCTTCCTTCTCTTCCTTCCTTCCTTCCTTCCTTTCTTCCTTCCTTCCTTCCTTCCTTCTCTTTTCTTTTTCTTTTTTCTCTC
Source organism: Sorex araneus (assembly GCF_027595985.1). Taxonomy (NCBI): domain Eukaryota; kingdom Metazoa; phylum Chordata; class Mammalia; order Eulipotyphla; family Soricidae; genus Sorex; species Sorex araneus. The sequence continues at coordinate 157,578,178 of NC_073304.1, read as the reverse complement.
TTTTTCCTTCCTTCCCTTCCTTCCTTCCTTCCTTCCTTCCTTCCTTCTTTCCTTCCTTCTTTCCTTCCTTCTCTTTTCTTTTTCTTTCTTTTTCTCTCTCTTTCTCCTTCTTTTCCTTCCTTCTTTTCCTCCCTCCCTTCCTTCCTTCCTTCCTTCCTTCCTTCCTTCCTTCCTTCCTTCCTTCCTTCTTTTCCTTCCTTCCCTTCCTTCCTTCCTTCCTTCCTTCCTTCCTTCCTTCCTTCCTTCCTTCCTTCCTTCCTTCCTTCCTTCCTTCCTTCCTTCCTTTCTTCCTTCCTTCCTTTCTTCCTCCCTCCCTCCCTCCCTCCCTTCATTTCTGCCAAAACCAGTAGTGCTCAGGGCTTACTCCTGGCTCTGCAGTCACTCCTGATGGGGGCTCGGGGAACCCTAGGGGGTGGGGTGCCGGGGTGGAGTGCCAGGGATTGAACCCAGGTTGGTCACATGCAAGGGAAGCGCCCTCCCCGCTGTGCCATGGCTCCAGCCCACTGGGTGTCTTTCCTAACTGCTAATGAATTGGGGGCTTTATTGATAGACATTCCCCGTGGGTCACTCCATTCGGCTACTCTCTTGATGACATTTGCCTGGTTTTCTGTTGAGTGCTGCACTGCTCAGTCTTTGGGACTGCTTGTACCGTCTACCTCAGAAGGGTTTTTTTTTTAATCATTTTTTAATCACTGTGAGATATAGTAACAAAGTTTCTATGATACAGTTTCAGTCATACAATGTTTCAGTCATACAATGTTCCAACACCCATTCCCCCCACCAGTGTACATCTCCAACCACTGATATCTCCGTATCCCTCCTGCCAACACCACTTCAGCCTACCCCCAGCCTGCCTCTATGGCAGGCACCTTTCTCTCCCTCTCCCCTCTCCCCCCTCCCTCCCTCCTCTCCCCTAGAACTAGTGTTTGTTTTAATGAGGGTGGGTATGGGGGTGTGTGTGTGTGTGTGTGTGTGTGTGTGTGTGTGTGTGTGTGTGTGTGTGGTGCTGAGGACGGAACCTGGGAGCTCACAGGTGCAAGGCATTTGCCCTCCAGCTCTGCTACATTCCCAGCCCCATTCCCGACTTTACAGGTATCTCCTCCCTGCCCGTGGGCTTCGAGCGGATCTTACCAGGTCTTTCTGGAGCTAGCACTCCAGCTCAGCAATTATCACTGCGATTTTATAAGATACATAGAATCATTTCCCCTTTTATGCCTTGGGCCTTTGTGATCTTAAAAAGTCAGAGAGAACAGAGAGACAGTAGAGTGGGTAGGGCGCTCGCCTTGCACACCTCTGACCTGGCTCGATCCCTGGCACTGCCTAAGACCCCAGAGTCCCGCCAGGAGTGACCCCTGAGCGCAGAGCCGGGAGTCAGCCCTGAGCTTGTGGCCCCAAAACAACAACAAAGAAGGGCTGGAGCGATGGTACAGCGTGCGGGTGTCTGCCCGGCGCAGGCCAACCCAGGTCCCAGCCGGAACCCCACATGGTGCCCCGAGCCCTGTCTGAAGTGATCCCTAAGCCAGGACTCAGCCCTGCACATTGCCAGCTGGGGCCCAAAGCAAAAATATTTAAGAGAGGGACTGAAACATGTGCTTTGTGTCCTGGCACTGCCAGAAGAAACTTCCGAGCACTGAGCCAGGAGCAGGCTCTGAGCACTGCTGGGCTCTGGGGCATTTTTATGATATTTTAATAAACTTTTCCCTTAATTGTAACTTTGAATCCGTCGGTCAGGGCCAGAGCGGGCTGCACAGAGGCCTCGCCTACGAGCCCCAGCACTGCAATACGGTCCCCCAACACCCCGGAGTGACTCCTGAGCACAGAACCCCAAGTAGCCCCGAGTGCTGCTGAATGCAACCCCCAAACCACAGAAACCCTCCGTCAGTGTGTCTTCCGGTCCCCGACAGGACTTGCATCCGTGCAGCCTCGCTCCGTGTGCTGGCCTTCATTGTTTCAAAACTGACGCATCTAATCATTTGGGGCCTTTGGTTTCTTTGGGGGCCTCACCCAGAGGTGCTCAGGGCTTCTTCCTGGCTCTGCACACAGCGGTCATTTCTGGCGGGACTCCAGGGACCACCTGGGGGGCTGGGGATGGAACCTGAGCTGGCGGCACGCGAGGCCAGCGCCCTGCCCTAGACCAGCTGAGCCTGTATTCGTCACGTAAGTTCTCAGTGAGTCTGTTGATTCCTCAAGACAAGATTCAGCAAACGATGTCACTAGCATGGCAGCGTGGGACAGCTCAGCCTCCCCGCCCAGAGCTCCACAGTCAGTGCTCCATGAACAAACTCAGGCCCAGAGGAACTCCCTTTTATTCTTGGTCACAGCTAGCAGTGCTCTGCCCTTACTCCTGGCTCTGTGCTCAGAAGACCGTACGTGAAGCAGGAAAGTGAGGCAGGGTCTGGCGGTGTGCAAAGCAACCCCCGCACCCCGTGCTATCTCGACCGCCCCAGGAGGAGACCTTGAGTCCGTGAAAAGAGCAACCAGAACTCAATCCTAACCCTGAGCACGAGCAGAAATGTAGCCAAAAGAGAAAAACAGTCAAAAAGCACCAAGAACAGGGTGGAACCAACGGGCCGAGCCCAGGCCAGCTGCGCTAAAGGAAGGCTCCTACACCGTCACGGCCTCTCACCCCAAGGACTTCCCAGCCCCATCCCCAGACCCTCCCCACCAGGGCCTGACCCTAAGGACCTGCTGACCTCTGCACTGAGGCCCATGCAGGAGTGGCCACTGCCCTGTCCTGTGAGCACCTTCAGGGAGCACCTCGTCCGGGGTCGGCAGACCCAGCCTCCCTGGTACTGGCCCACCTGTCACCATCTTCTATTTACCGGTCTGGGCAGGAGCACACAGCTCCCAGCACCCCCTGTGCCGAATGTGTTCGTTACTGACCTGGACATTACACAGGACATGCGTATCCACTGTCCCCCAGTCACCACGGCTGCCTGCCAGGGCCACAGGGTCAGGAGATGCTTGGGGGCCCCCAAAGCACTAGCAGGCCCTGCGGACCCCTGGAGTACTAACCAAGAACCACAAGCCAGAAGCCCGGACATCACATCCTTCCCCCAAGCCTTGTGCCCCTACACACACTCACCACACACACCACATACACATACACCACATATACCACACACACGTACATATACAACACACACTAACACATACACATATATATACATACCACACACATACACCACACACACATACATACCATCCACACACATATATATACCATCCACATATTCACCACATACACCACACACACATACAGTCACATATACATACATACCACATACACACATATACATACATACAACATAAGCATACCTGCACATATGCACATAAGTACACACATGTGCCCATGCTCACTTATGCACATACATGCATATATATATACCTGTGCACACATACATGCACCTACATATATACATACCTCCATTCACACCTGAACACACACATATACACGCTTATGCACGTTTACACATACACACGTGCCCTGCACCACTAGTCCTCCAAGACAGGGACAGTGTCCCTGGACCAGAGTCAGCTCCGGTGTCTGAAGAGACGATGATGCTCCAGAGGCACAATCAGTCCCCACAAGGAGACCCTCAGACAGCAGAGACACCTGCTTCACCAGAGCAAGCCCGGGAGATCCAGGAAAATAGAGAACCCCAAAGTAGGGATCCCCAAAACAAGAGATCCAGAAACCCAGGATATTGGTTCTATAAGGGCCCAGAAAACTACAAAGAACATTGACATTGGCCAAAGAACATTGACATTGGCTGAGTGAGAATCCCAGAAAAGCAACACAAGAACAAAACAAACTCAGGGAATCGACAGAGAGTGAGAGAAGCACAGCTGACCCTGGGAGTCAGGAACCCAGGCAGGGGTGTTGGAATATTTCCCCTTTTCCAGCTGCCTTCTGGAGTTTTGTCACAGAAACCTTTTGTCACAGAAACCTAGCTGATCTTTGACCCGCAGATCTAAGGTGCTAGCCAGGCATGATTTGACATTGTAGATTCCAGGCTGCAGCCCAGCCTGGTCTTTGGGATGTAAATCCGAGTGCTTTCAGCCCAAAGAAGGCTTCCGTTTTGGTTTTGTATCTTCTTTGGGGGGGGGGGGGCTAGATTAACGGCCTGCAGATACAAGAGAATTATGTTGCCTCAACATTCTTCCTGTAAGATCTTTTGGTGCCTTTGGTGACGTCAATGTATTGCGCCCTTTGGAAGGGCCATGATCAATAAAAGGGGTTGGAGAGAAGGTGAGGGGGTGGAAAGTGTATAGAGGCGGGAAAGTGTATAGAGGTGGAAAGTGGATAGGGAGAAAGGTGTATAGAGGACGGAGAGTGTATAGAGGGAAGACTGGAATAAACTGCAAGTGAGACCAACCATCATGGCTCCATTCCTTCCTTCGCCTGCCACATCTTCGCCATCAACCTCCCTGGGGTGGGGGAAGTGGCCGGAGGCTACTGAACTCGGGTGGCGGGAGAGATAGCTGCTGCCCTAGGCCCTGTGCCTGGCTCGGTGCGGTGAGGCGTCCCTTCCCTCGCCCGCGCCTTTTCTTTTTATTCAGCGGAGTCAGAGTCGCAGCCACGCCAGCCGGGAAGAGCAAAGGAAAAAGTGCTCAGGCAGCTCTGCAGAGCTCTTCCACCGGAAAAGCAAGGAGAGGGGAGAGGAGGGGCTGGGGTACGGCACAGCGGGGCATCCCCCAACCCCTGGGAGGCCCCAGGTGCCACCCCGGCACCGCAAAAGTAAAACAAGCAAGAGCCAAGAAAGTGTCTGTGATATGCAGGGCCACAGAATCACCCATGGACTATTAGAGAAGGAAAAGAGTGATCAAGGGGCAGAACATTCGCTTTTAAAGCACTGTTTCCTTTGGGGGCTGGAGCGATAGCACAGCGGGTAGGGCGTTTGCCTTGCATGCGGGCGACCCGGGTTCGATTCCCAGCATCCCATATGGTCCCCTGAGCACCACCAGGAGTAATTCCTGAGTGCAGAGCCAGGAGTAACCCCTGTGCGTCACCGGGTGTGACCCAAACAGCAAAAAAAAAAAAAAAGAAATATAAAGCACTGTTTCCCGGGCCGAGCCATAGTTCAGTGGGTGGGGTGTTGTTTGCCTTGCACACGGCCAACCTGGGTTCAATCTCTGGCATCCCACATGGTCCCCAAGCACTGCCAGGAGTGATTCATGAGTGCAGAGCCAGGAGTAAGCCCTAAGCATTGCTGGATGTGACCCAAAAGAGACACACACACACACACATACACACATACACACACACACACACACACACACACACACACACACACACACACACACACACAGTTTCCCTGGGTGAACGGGCTCTTCCCAAATCTTGGAGAAAGGTGAACATCTAAGTTCGAAAATTTCCTAGAACCAAGCAGAACTGATTCCAAATAAACTCAATCCTGCCCAAGATACATTCTCACAGTACCATTGGAATTCAAAGAGAAATCTACATAGCAAAGGAAACAAGCTTGAAGTTGGTTAGTCAACTCAGGAGAGACCTCACCAGGCCCCGTGCAGAAACCTCAGGGCAGAGGGAAGGGAATCAATCGTTCAGTGCAAAGGGTCGGGGAGCCAAGCAAAACAGACTCGACCAGCCAAACTGCCTTACAGAGATGGAGAAGGATGAACTCAGACAAGCAGAAGCAAAGAGAGTTTGCCTTCACTGGAGTCACCGCACTAGTGTTATGGGGTTTGGGGGTTTATTTTTTTACACGGTATTTTTAATTTTTTTAATTTATTGAATCACTGTGGGACACAAAGTTGCTCACGACTGAGTTTCAGTTGTACACTGTTTGAACACCCATCCCTTCGCCAATGTCCACTTTCCTCTGTCAGTGTCCTGTTTCCCTGCTGCCCCCAGCTGTCACTACAGCAGACACTTTTCCTTTTTCCTTCTAGGCACTGTGGTTTGCAAGGCTGCTTCTGCAGGAGTATCACGCGTATCACTGTACCTCCTTTCAGCGCCCAGTTCTCATCCAGAATGATCATTTCCCTCCATCATTGTCATAGTGGTCCCTGCTTGAACCTATCCCAAGCTTCCTGGTAAGGACCAGTCCTCCTGGTCTTAATTTCTATTGTCTTTGAGTATTATTCTCCCACTATGTTTCTTTCTATCCACAAATGAATGCAATCATTCTGTCTGTCCCTCTTCCTCCAACTCACTTTCCTCAACAAGACACTCTCCATGTCTATCCACCTATCAACAAATCTCATGACTTCGTTTTTTTTTCTAATGGCTGTGTAGTTTTCCATAGTGTAAATGTACCATCACTATTTTTTATCTGCTCATCTGTTCTCAGGCACCTGCTTTGTTTCCAGATTTGGACTATTGTGAATAAATAATGCTCAATGAATGAACTCATTGGTAAGACTGAGCATTCTTTAGCTGAAATGAAGGGACACCACAGCTGAAAGGGGAACAGGCTGTCCTGTGAAAGTCAAATTCTGGAACAATTTGAGATTTTGAGGTTCTATTTATATATTTATCGACTTTTTGGGTCACCCTCACAATGCTCAGGGATTACTCCTGGTTCTGCACTCAGGAATCACTCCTAGTGGTACTCAGGGGACCAAATGGGATTTCAGGGACTCACCCCAAGTTGGCCGTGCAAGGCAAATGCTCTCCCCGTTGTTCTATCTCTCCAGCCCCAACAGATTGAGATTTTGTGGCTGTAGTGAGTGAGAGTTAGAAGCAGGAGGGGTGAATGAACAGTTTCACCTCTTTGGGAAACAGTCTAGAGGCTTCTCCAAAACAGGTAAGAGGAGAGCTTCCATGGGGTGCAGATTCTGCTTCTTGGCGTCTACCCCCAAACACAAGAACATTCACTCCAAAAGGTACATGCACACCTTTGTCTCCTGCAGCACAAAGTGCAGGACACGGGAAGAACCCTAATGTCCAATGGCCAACAAACATGTTACATTACACTGTGGAAAATTATGCAGCTATAGGAAACTCCTCAGCTCACCACAACCGGGACAGACCTGGAACACATCATATTCAGCCAATCAGTCACAGGTAGGAAGACAAATTACTGGATCATTTCTCTTTTCTGCAGTATACAGAGAAATAAGACTCGGGAATAGGAGGATCAAACCATGCAGACTCTTGGCCCTTGATCACAGTGTTACAGAATCTGACAAAGAAACAGCCCCAAGAAGCAGGAGGGAGGCAGCCCAGGTTTATTGTATGTGTGGACTGACTTAGCATCACCACCAATGGGCAACCACCAATGCAGTTGGCACAGAGCCTACGTGGGTTACACACAGGATGCACCAAGTCTGGGGGAGCAATTTTCCCACCTGACGTACATAATAGCTGCTCACAGATAGAACACTTGGCACAGTCAGGGATGGACACATTCTGTTTGAGGCTCCATCCGTACACTTACTCATTGTGTCTGTGACCCTGTTCCTGCTCAAGCAACCCCGTGGGTCTGGCTCCCTGGCTCTGCCCTGGCCATGACTGTGATTGATGATCCATTCACCTTTGTCCCAACCGCAGAATAGGTCACTCAGGTCCTGACTCAAGTTTCCCCTCTTCTGCTCCTAATTTTCCTACTACAACAGAACTGAGAGTGCCACGTTGTTGGGGGGAAGTTGGGGAGAGTGTGTGTGGGGTGATAAGGTGGACTGTAAGCAACATAAGGTCCTTGGTGGGGACCTTGGGCACTTTACTTGGGGTGAGGTAACAGTGGACACCAAAACCATAAGTAGTAATATGATCATAAAGATGTGACCCCCCCCCCAGTGATAATTTAGGTTTACCAGAGGAGAGGTGGGGGAGGAGGAGGAAGCCTGGAGTCGCTGGTGCAGAGACTGATGCTGACTATGGGTGTGGAGTCAGGACACTGCATGCCTGGAACTCTTTCAGCAACACTGTTCAAGCTGGGGTGATAGTCAAGTGAGGAGGTTGCTTGCCTGGCACGTGGCTGATCTGAGCTCCATCCCCGATGTCCCATAAGGTCCCCAGAGCACCACCAAGTGTGGCCCAAAACCCAAAACCAAAAATAAAACAATTATAAATTGTATTGTGTAAACAAAAAAAATCAAAAAAATTTAAAGGATGTAAAATAACCACAATATGGATTTTTTGATTGATTATATGCAATACTCATATTTCCTTTTGCCTAAAAATGTACTCAGCGGACCATGTGATACTGCATAAAACCCAGCCCTCACGTTTGGAGCATGCACCCCTGCCCTTTGAGCCATCTCCCTGGCTCCTGAATATCCAAGGGCCTGAATGTTCCCTATGGACCAGTAGGTGGCTTGGTGCCCCCGGTGTCTGCCCCAAGTTGCCCCCAGAGCCACGTCTGCCTGTTTGAGGAGTTCTGGGTCCGTGATCCCTGCCACAGTTGGTGACTCCTGACTGGTGGTCAGGCCGGGTGTATGTGAGCACCCAGGTCAGCACTGCCCCTTGGGAGCACCCCTGTCCCATCTATGCAAATGCCCTGGCCCCATGTGGGCTAACCCCTCCCTCCTCTGAGATAGCAACAACGTCTAAGGAAGAAGGGGGGGTGCAGAGCGACAGTACAGTGGGTAGGGCATTTGCCTTGCACGCGGCAGACCGGGTTCAATCCCCAGTATCCCATATGGACATATGGTCCCCCAAGCACCGCCAGGAGTAATTCCTGAGTGCAGAGCCAGGAATAACCCCCCCCAAAAAAAAGGAGGAAAGGGGGGCAGAGAATATTCGCCAAGCTTTAGAATGTGTCTGTTGGCTGGAGCAATAGTACAGCAAGGAGGGCATTTGCCTCACAAAGCAACTGACCTGGGTTCAACCCCTGGCATCCCACATGGTCCCCCAAGATCCGCCAGGAGTGATTCCTGAGTGCAGAGCCAGGAGGAACCTCTGAGCACTGCCAGGTGTGGTGCAGAAGCCATAAATATATAAATAAGAGAATAAATGAATTAATTTTTAAAATATATCTGTTGGGGTCAGAGCAATAGATAGTACAGCAGGCAGGGCACTTGCCCTGGATATAGCCGACCTAGGTTCAATCCCCAGTATCCCATATGGTCCCACACTAGCACTCCCTGGAGTAAATTACTCAGGAGTAATTTCTAAGTGCAGAGCCAGGAGTAACCCCTGAGCATCGCCAGGTGTTGCCCCAAACCAAACCAAAACAAAAATGAATGAATAAAATAAGACTGTCACAGTGGCAGGCTGGGGGTTGGGTGACGGGGTGGCCAGGAAGGAACTTGGGGACGCTGGTGGGGGGAAGGAAGCCGACACTGGTGGTGGAATAGCTGCTGGAACACTACATGTCTAAAACTCAAATCACGGCTCCTTAATAAAATAAAGTAATTGAACACCAAACCAAAGTGGCTGCAGCTTGGACAGTCTGTGAATGGAGCAGCCCAGAGAAAGAGCTGAGAGGCAGTGGCTGGAACGTCAGAGGAAAGTGGGGTGTCCCTCTCTGAGCTGCCATCAGCCTAACGGAGATCCCGTGGCCAAGAGGCGTGTTGTGGGAACCAGGGCTAGTGCCTGGATCAGCCCTTTCTGGAACGCCCCTCTAGTAAACAGCTTCAAAGGAAACAGCCAGATAAGGAGCAGGCTGTTCGGCCTTGAAGAGAACCGGCAGCCTCGTAAGCCGCTGGCTGATCACCCCGTTCCCTGCCACTCTCTGCCAGTGGAGAGTGCACCCCAACCATGACCTCCGCCACTGGGGGCTGGGCTCTGCTCCCGCGCACACACCAGCTCTGTCTGTCTCTGCCCCTCTCAGGCGCACCAGCCCCACGCGCACCACATGCGCTCTCAGACCTGGGGCTGAGAAATCTTGTCTTGTTATTGTTCTGGACTAAATTGTTGTGGAATTGTGGCACCCTGAGACCACAATAAGCACCCCCCAGCACTGGCCAAGTCACAGTACCGGCTCTGGCCTGGCACTGTCTGGATAAACCAGGACAGGCCCAGGTGAGTGGGCCGGAGCCCACAGTGGCCCTGGGCTAGGTGGAGGCCCACAAGATGCAGAGGCTCCTGGAACCCACGAAGGGGCACACACGGAGACCAGGGAAGACAACACGAGTCGCCACGACAAACCACAGCCAGGGACACAGGACAGCGCCGAGAGAGAAAGAACAGGGATGAAAGGAACTGTCCACGGACGTGACGTGATGCGAGGCCGTGGAGCAGGGGCGTGGGGGGCCTTGATTCTGCTGTGGCCGTGATAGCGCCCCGACCCGCCCCAGACCCCCTCGTCTCCCTGGGGGCTGACCACGCCAGCTCTCCAGCACCTGGTATCCTGAAGCCCAGCACAAGGCATGGGGCCAGGGGGGAGGTGTATTGTTTTAGGGCCACATCCAGCAGTGCTCCTGGCTCTGCACTCAGGAATTACTCCAGGCTGGCTTGGGGGACCATAGGGGGTTCCTGGGGGATCGAAATGGGTCAGCCCTGTACAAGGCAAACATGTGTTTATAGAAAAACAAAAAGGTACAGGAGCCGAAGACAGTGGGGTGGGCCTGGCCTTTCACATGGCCAACCTGGGTTGGATCCCTTGCACCTCAAATGGTCCCTGACCCACTGGGAGTGATCTGAGCACTGAGGCATGAGTAATCCCTGAGCACCATGGAATATGGCCCCCAAACAAGAAAGAGAGAGAGAAAAATAGGAAGGAAGGGAGGGAGGGAGGGAGGGAGGGAGGAAGGAAAGAAGGAAGGAAGGAAGGAAGGAAGGAAGGAAGGAAGGAAGGAAGGAAGGAAGGAAGGAAGGAAGGAAGGAAGGAAAAAGGAAGGAAGGAGGGAGGGAGGGAGGGAGGGAGGGAGGGAGGGAGGGAGGGAGGGAGGGAGGAGAAAAAGGAAAGAAAAAAATGTATTTGCAGAGCTGGAGCAATAGCCCAGAGGGTAGGGTGTTTGCCTTGCATGTAGCCAACCCAAGTTCAATTCCCAGCATCCTATATGGTCCCCGAGCACCTCCAGGAGTAATTCCTTAGTGCATGAGCCAGGAGTAATGCCTTGCATCGCCAGGTGTGACCCAAAATGTATTTGCTACAGAAACCAGGGCAACAGCAGGGTTGAGACCTCCAGTCTCCCCACTGCCCTGGCCCACCACCGTTAAGCTCTGGACAAGGAGATGCAGCTGGTCAGCTTATCAACTCCCGGGCTGGGCGGGGCCGGCCAGGACTGCGGCACCTGGCGGTTGGTGTCTTGGTGTCGCCCATCCCCTTCCCTCTGTGGTTCACAGTAAGGAAGGACCCGGCAGGGGGTTCAATCTCTGTCTCCACTCTGTTGTTTGTGGTTGCTTGGGGGAGGGTCATGCCTGGCAGTAGTTCTGGAAGAAGTGGGGCGGAGGGTCGTCTGTGGGCAGCGATCAAGCATTGCTCCTGGTCATGCTCAGGACATCAGGGGGAGCCAGGGGTCTGACCGGGACCTCCTGCTTGCTCCAGCCCATTGCTCTCGCTCTGTGTGTGTGTGTGTGTGTGTGTGTGTGTATCTCTCTGTCTCTCTCTGTGAGAGAGATCTCTTTCTCTCCATCTCCATACCCCTCTCCCCCTCCCTCACCTCTCCCTATCCCTCTCCCTCTCCCTCTCTCCTCCCCCTCTTCCCCATCCTTCTCCCCTCCCTCACCTCTCCCTATTCCTCTCCCTCTCCCTCTCTCCTCCCCCTCTTCCCCATCCTTCTCCCCTCCCTCCCTCCCTCTCTGCCCCAGCACCTCCATTGTGTTTCTGTACAGCAGGGTTTGGCTACAATGTTCTATGGAAATAGTGAAGGTGGCTCAATAGACAAGGTGAGAAAACAACAGAGTTTAGGGGCTCGGATGCTCCGACTCCCACATTAGGCCTGGTAGGTGTGATACTAGGGGCCCCGCAGCCCTTCAAAAGGTTGTTGAACAGTGCCTGGGGTCCACTTGAGGGACACGGGGTAGGAACTAGTCCCACCGCCCAGAGTGACTCTTCCCATGCCTGGCCTGGGTCCACCATGCCTGTGCACACGGACAGTTGCACACACCTGCCTTTGTTCTGCGGGGCCATGGGAGTTGGGTGACTCCTTGTTGCAAACAGTAAAAGCATGAAGCTTCCAGAAGACAAGAGAATAACACTCTCACCTGGGAAGAAGCAAACATTTCCTACAAAGAGCACGAGAGAGGCGGGAGAGACGTTTGAAGTGATGAAGTGCAGGCTTCTCGTGCAGTGGCCCGGGATTTGAGCCCAGCACCGCAGGGCCCCCGAGCACCACCTGGAGCCACAAACTGAGAGTCGCTCCCGGAGGCACCGGCTGTGGCCCATAAGCAAAAAGACGAAGCACCAGCAGGCGCTAGGAGGGAGTTGGAGAGATCGCCCAGAGCGTCGCCCATCTGCCTTCCACGCAGTGCACTGCACATGTTCCCAAGAGCACTGCCCGGAGTGATCTCTGAGCGCAGAGCCTGGTGCAAGCCCTGCGCACTAGCAGCTATGGCCCCAAAACAAATAAAAATGGGGGATGGGTCACAAGAAAGCAATCAACCGTCGCTGGCTGATGACAGACTTTGCGACAAGGAAGAAGTTAAGCAGGACGGCTTCCATGGCTGCTCGGAGAATTGGGAACTGGAGCTGAGCGGCGAGAGGAAGAGCTTTCTCTGCAGTGCGCCCGCAGGTGGGGCGACCGTGGACTCAGGCGGCCTGCCTGACCAGGGAAGTCCAGCTTTAGAGAGAGGATGTTGCACACTGTGAGGCACACGGGTGACTACTGCGCCCACGTGGGCTGGGGTGCTGGATGTTGAAAGAGGGTTTCTGATGAAGGGCTCAGCCTGGCGTCTCCCGAGTGTGGGTTTTGGTGCGGAAACACTCGACCCTCTCAGCTGCCGGGTTGAAATGAATCTAGCTCCTGCTTCCTTCTCTGCTGGTTTTTAAAAAGCCACCGGCTCCAAGGGCTGCAGTGGCCCCGGCAGGCAGGAGTGTCAGGCCTGAACCCCAGCCCTGCGTGCCCCCCCACCCAAGTACTACCCAGTGTGGCCCCCCAAAAGAACAAGCAGCGCCCTCACTGTGAGTCACCGGCCAAGGCAGCCCCAGAAGTTGACGACACAGATGTGATCCGAATTCCTATCTAGAAAGTGCCATGGAGGGAAGGACTTCCTCATGCCACCTTGTGAGCCCTTCTGAGGCAGGCAGGGCCACGGCAGTGAGTTTGGAGAAGAATCGTGACACTGAGATGGGATTTAAAGAGACCCAGGGTCACTGGAGTCATAGGACAGCAGGGAGAGTGGCTGCCGGGCACGTGGGTGACCCGGGTTTGATCCCCAGTACCCCATACGGTCCCCCAGGGGTAATTCCTGAGTGCACAACCAGGAGAAAGTCCTGGCTCTTCTACAACACCCCCCCCCCCACCACCACCGGCTCGGCACCACCTAGGGGCCCCTGAGCACCTGAGCACCAACAGGTGCAGCAACAAAAAACAAAAACAAAACCACAGGAATCTCCAAGGACACACCTAAGAGAGTTTATGAAGCTCTTTGACTTGAATTCCTTCCTTGGGTCACCCTCGTGTGAGCCAACAAGAATAGAAAGAAAAAAAAAGAAAGGAAGGAAGGAAGGAAGGAAGGAAGGAAGGAAGGAAGGAAGGAAGGAAGGAAGGAAGGAAGGAAGGAAGGAGAAGAAAGAAAGAAAGAAAGAAACAAAGAAACAAAGAAACAAAGAAACAAAGAAAGAATGAGAGAGAAAGAAAGAGAGAGGGGCTAGAATGATAGCACAAGGGGTAGGGCATTTGCCTTGTACGTGGCCAATGCGAGTATGATTCCCAGCATCCCATATGGTCCCCTGAGCACCGCCAGAAGTTAATTCCTGAGTGCAAAGACAGGAATAACCCCTGTGCATTGCCGGGTGTGACCCAAAAAGCCAAAAAAAAAAAAAGGAGAGAGAGAGAAAGAGAGACAGAGAAGAAGAAGGAAGAAAGGAAGGAAGGAAGGAAGGAAGGAAGGAAGGAAGGAAGGAAGGAAGGAAGGAAGGAAGGAAGGAAGGAAGGAAGGGAGGGAGGGAGGGAGGGAGGGAGGGAGGGAGGGAGGGAGGGAGGAAGGGAGGAAGGAAGGAAGGAAGGAAGGAAGGAAGGAAGGAGGGAGGGAAGGAAGGAAGGGAGGGAGGAAGGAAGGAAGGAAGGAAGGAAGGAAGGGAGGGAGGGAGGGAGGAAGGAAGGAAGGAAGGAAGGAAGGAAGGAAGGAAGGAAGGAAGGAAGGAAGGAAGGAAGGAAGGAAGGAAGGAAGGAAGGAAGGGAGGGAGGGAGGGAGGGAGGGAGGGAGGGAGGGAGGGAGAGGGTCTATACCTGCCCAGATACCTGAAGGCTAATCTCCCCGGACATGCAGGAACTGAGGCCTGAGTCAATTCGAAAGAAGCCAGAGGGGGTTGGACCCCCTCAGAAGGAGAGAGACTCCAGGAACAAACTCCATAGGCAAATATCTAATGCCTACAGGCATAGCAGAGCAGGAGAACCGCCTTCTAGGAGGCTGGCCAGTGGGCGGGGATGAGGGGTGAGTTAGGGAGAGAATGGCTAGAACAATGGGGGAGGGGAACAGCCTGCCACTGAGGCAGGCGGTGGGTCTGGAGGGACACTGGAGACACTGGTGCAGAGACTGATATTGGAACAATGTAGGCCTGAAACAACCACAAATATCTATAAATCATGGTGATTCCATTTTTGTTAAAGGCCTTGATCAGGATATGAGAGAGGGGCCGAAAGGCTGGTACCATGGTTAGGATGTTTGCCTTGCACGGGGCTTACCCAATCCCCAGCACTTCATATGGTTTCCCCGAGCACAGCCAGGAGTCACCCCTGAGCATTGATAGGTGTGGCCACAAACCAAAGCAACAACAAAAACAATGTGAAAGAGAGGCCAGAGAAATAGTACAGGAGTCAAGGGTTAAAACATAAGGTTCAATCCTTGGCAGGCACTTATATGGTCTCCTGAGCACTGTCAGGAGTGATCCTTGAGCACAGAGCCAGGAGTAGTAAGTCCTGAGCACTGTCAGGTATTTTCCTCCCCCCTGAAAAAACCAGAGAGAAGACCAGCCAAAGTCCAAAACTCACCCGCTTGACCATTCCCTGAGAGCACTGTGTACAGAGAGCAGTCGGCCAAAGGAAGCTGATAACCCCGCCCCATGCCCTTCTGGGCGCTCCCTGCTGGTGAAACACCCTTCTCTCATGCCCCCCTCTCTCCCCTTTAGGAAATGTCTTCATCTCACTTATGGGCTCCTATGGAAGAAGGATCCACAGAGAACCGGGGGGTGGGGGGTGGGAGGGGTGAAGGGAGGGTCGGAACTTTGGGCAGAAGCAATTCCTCACTGGCAGTTCCCCTTCCTATGTTCATTCTCTTTCGCTCCTGACCTCTTCTTGGGCCAATGTCCGCACCCTCTCATTTACCTGCACCTGGGTATCCACAGAGTCCTTCCGCATCCCCTCTGAGTTTGTCTTAGCTCTTCTTAGTCTATTTGCATTTCTTTGTTTATTTTATTTTATTTATTTTTTCTTTTTAGGTCACACCTGGCAACGCACAGGGGTTACTCCTGGCTCTGCACTCAGGAATCACCCCTGGCAGTGCTCAGAGGACCATATGGGATGATGGGAATCGAACCCGGGTTAAAATAAACAAAGCCGTCTTTGTTTATTTTAATAATCATTTTGGTTGCCAGGAATAATTCCTGAGTGCAGGGCTGGGAGTCACCCCTGAGTATTGCTGGATGTGGCTCAAAAAGTGTGTGTTGGGGGGGAAATTACTTTGGTTTTTACACACACACACACACACACACACACACACAAACACACACACACACACACAGGCAAAACTTTCCAGTAATGAACTGAGACGAAATTGAACCTATAGGTAAATTTAGGGAGAATCTGAGCACTGAGCTATCGGCCTGGGGGATGGCTCAAAGGGCTGGAACATGTGCTTCGTTTACAGGAACCCCAGGTTTGATCTCTGTCACTACGTGATACCATGAACTGCTGGGAATTGCCTCCATGTACCCCAGATATACTGACTCCCGTATGTGAGCATGGTAGAGCCCTTCTTTATATATTCAGGAGTTTAGTCCTAACATTACTGGGGGTATGAGGATGGGGAAGCAGGATCCATTGGGGAGGGTCGGGGGACAGGTACATGCAGAGGGGGAAGCTCCAAGACGTGCAGGAATGCAGGCCCACTGTTTTTCCCGAAGCCCCAAGTTTGGGATGCAAATGACCCTACAGACATTTGGAAATTGTCACTTCTCAGCTACCCCATTTTCAAAGTCATCTGCATTAAAGCTTGGTATGGGGGCCAGAAAGATAGTACAGTGGATAGGGCACTTGCCTTGCATATGGCCAACCCAGTTGGATCTCTGACACCTCATCCCGAGATTCCCAGAGCACAGCCGGGAGTTGCCCCAAAATCAAAAACCAAAACAAAAAGTCTTGGAGATATTTTTCTTGGAGAAGTGGATCATCTGGCAGCCCCCAGAGAGCTTGAACTTGACTGAAATCACAAGTTCCTGGTTTGGCAGCTGGGAAGGATGTCCAGGATGACTGGGCTAAAGTTCTGGGGCTTTCTAGAAGCACTTACACCTGTTTGGAGCTAAGATTGGGGATAGTATGAATGTCCACTACAAAGGGCTGTCTCTGAGGTCCCTGCGGTCACCTGTCCAAGTCACAGGAGCCCCATACTGCCACATGCCCATGGAGGTACCTGCAGCCATTGCTTCTCATCTTACTCCTTGGGGACCCCTCAGCCCTTGGACCAGTGCTCCAGCCAGGGGACGTGGTGCTCCCCCTGCTCAGCTGTGCCAGAGGCCACGAGACCCCACTTAGGCAGTGCCTGGGGCCTCCAGGAAGTATTCAGAAGAGCCACGAAGCGCAGGGGACTGAGGCTGGGGTCTCAAGAATGCAATGCAGGCAACTACAGCCACACCCCCACGTCCCGGCCTTGTAAGCGCATGGACCCGCACAGCTTTACAGACTCATGATTAAATTTCAGAAGCAATGCAAAAATTCATGCATGTACAGGTCTCCAGCTGAGAACTCTGGTGCGCCCTGGTGGGGGGAGGGCAGGCCAAGTCCCCACCCTGCTGAAGCCCCCAGCCAGCAGCTGCACACACAACCCAACAGCTGCCACCATACCCACAGCCAGAGTCCACTGCCTCATGACTGAGCTCCACAGAGACGCCAAACTGCCCAAAATCCCAGGTACACTGGGTTTCCATCACCAGTACTTCCGGGAGTCCTGACAATCCCACTCACGTCCCACCACTACTGCCATATAAGCTCACTGCCCAGTTAAATATTCTGGATTTTCTGGAGCACATGGTTGCATGACACCTGTAATCTCTACAATACTAACATCCCAGTAGGAACACACCAGATAGGATGGGAATGTAATGTAGAAACCAACAAAGTTTGATTAATAAAACATCAACACAGAAGAATGAGAAGTGGCAAAAACATCAACTAGCAACAATAGCTTAGTAAGCAGTCAGATAAGGACTTAATATCCCCTTGGTGAGGTACAACAATTTTCACAAATTTTCTTCTACTGAAGTGTTTTTTTGGTTTTTGGTTTTTGGTTGGTTTTTTTTTTTTTGGTAACTCCATTAGCCATTTAGTGGTAACAAGCAATCACTTGTATCACTTGTCATCCTGTTGATCTTCGATTTGCTCAAGCAGGCACCAGTAACATCTCCATTTGTCCCTGTCACGTGATAGTGTAGCCCAATGGCATCTGCTCGCTCCAGGAACATGAAGAGCCTCAAATCATTCAATTCAAGGTTTTCACGAAGAAGTCTAACCATCTCGTTGGTGGGTAGCCATGCGGTCTTTTGACATCCCGTGGAATCCAGTCGGTAACAGCTCTAGTCCAGTGGTAGTCTCTGAATCACATTACGTGTCTGGCCCATCTGATTTTTGATGCCTTGGCAAACGAGACAGCATCCCTGACTCTTGATCGTCGATGGAGGTCGGAACTACGGATTCCATCTCTCACTTGAGTGAAATGTGATACTCCTAGCATAGCTCTTTCGTTTCCTCTTTGGGATACCCGAATAGCGTTCTCATCCTGTTTGCGTAGGGCCCAGATCTCTGAAGCGTATGTTAGTGCAGGAGGAATGGTGGAGTTGAAAAGATGTGCCTGGCGCCAGAGGGTCTTTGTCCTCTTAACCACTTCTTTGACTCTCTTGAAGGTGTTCGACGCTGCTCTCTTCCTCCTGCACAGTTCTGGCACCAAGTCGTTCCTCATGTTGAGTTCTTGACCCAGGTACACATAGCTGCTGCATTCGGAGATGTTCATTCTGTTGAGAGCAAATGGAATGTCAGGGACCAGTTCGTTTTTCATGAACATTGTTTTGCTGAGATTCAACTGCAGTCTGACCTTTCCACACTCGTGGTCAAAGTCGGCCATCATTTGTGCAACTTGGCTAATGTTTGGTGTTATAAGAACGATGTCATCAGCGAAGCGGAGGTGGTGTAGTTGCCGACCATCTGTGGAGAGCCTCCACAGGACCGTGCTTCGTGAACACCTGTTTCTTGTTGATTGCACCGTGCTTCATGAACAACACCTGATGGGGAATCAGGATATCTTGTCACACCCACAAGTTGTGGCTAGTTTATCAGCTGCAGACACTTGGGGGCAAACAAGCAGGGAGAAGTATATAAGGGAGGAGGCTGCCTAGCTAGGGAGTTCCCTGGGTTCCCCCTTAGGTTCTCCCTCGTTCCTCCTCGTTCCTCCTCGTTCCCATTCCCCTTCTTCCCGTTTCATGGAAAGTCCCTGAATAAATCGCGGTAAGAAGGATCTCCGAGTTGCGTGTTTCTTCGCTGGTCGAAGTGGCGCGCGACAGCTGGTGGCCCGTACGGGGAACCCGACTTCCAGTACCCTCCGGTCGATTCAGAACTTGCTTCGATTCAGGCCGATGAAGTTCACGAAAGTTGTGACGATAAAGTTCCTGCAGTGAGTCAGGACAATAAGGTTCACGAAAGTTGTGACGATAAAGTTCCTGTGGTGAGTCAGGACCATAAAATCCATGGATGTGTATGTTTTGTTTGCAGGTTGGGTTTTTGTCTTTTGTTTTTTCGCTTTTGCTTTCTATCAGAAGTGCGGTAAGGCCGTACAACTGGGACAGGAAGTGTTAGAAGAGACAATGAAGCAACTGTTGGACAGAGGCAGCCGTCATGGCATTATAGCCTCTGAGCTAGAGGAGGGTTCGGACGTGGAAAGCGAGGCCTCTAGGGGAACCCCGCTAATGCAGGGACTCGCCCCCCAAAAGAGGAAGGCCCCGAGAACCATCTGTGACCCATCTGTCTCTTTATCCCTCGCTACGTCAATTTCAGCAGGGATGGGCTAATGGGGATTCTGACCCCTCTATTGAGGAAGAAGCTGCGACACATGATAGTGACCGATACTTGCCGCTAAGGGCCCTCAAATATATGGGGTGGCTCAAGTTTCCGAGGGATATCATGGTATAATTGATCCCAACCATTCTGAAAGTGTTAGAGCCCTGATTGAGTCTCCTCGTGGAATTATTGCCATTAGCCCAGGGGACCCTGTTGCCCAAGTTATTCTCCTTCCCGCCCTGGGTGGACAGACATGCAATGGTAGAAGAGCTTTTAATCAGGAACAAACTGAGGGAGCTTTTCTTGTTTTAGGTATGCATACCAGACCCATGATGCAATTAATAGTAGAAGGAAAAGGATCATGGGGCTTCTTGACACTGGAGCAGACTGCAGTATAATAGCCACTAAGGATTGGCCTCCTGCCTGGCCCATGCAGGCTTCTGCTCAGCTGTTGCAGGGCCTGGGGTACCTCAGTACCCCAGAAGTGAGTGCACATCACCTCACCTGGAAGGATGACGAGGGACACCGGGATAGCTTCCAGCCCTTTATACTTAATTTGCCTTTTTCCCTTTGGGGGCGAGATGTTCTAGCAAAGATGGAAGTTAGGCTTTGCACTTCTTCGTGCCCTATTGCTGTTCCTACTGATCAAAATTTATTATAGGGGCCGCTATGGAAATCATCCCCCTAACATGGTTAACAGAGGAACCGGTGTGGGTTCCACAGTGGCCTTTATCCTCTGAAAAATTAGACGCAGCTGAAGCCTTGATTAATCAACAATTGTCAGCTGGACACTTACGTTCTCAAAAGATTACGCTTCGGCTTGACCATTTACACACACTTAATGACTTTCAACGTTTGTTGGGAGACATTAATTGGATAAGGGGATACCTTAAATTACCTAACTATGACTTAAGACCTTTATTCAATATACTTCAAGGTGATCCCTCTTTCCTCCCCACGGACTGTCACACCTGAAGCTAGAGAAGCCATTTACAAAATTGAGCAAGCTCTTACTGCTGCTGGCAATACACGCGTTCAGCCCGAGTTTCCCATTTTGCTTTGTGTGCTTCCAACATATAAGCAGCCTACTGCAGTCCTATGTCAGGAGGGACCCCTTCCGTGGATTCATCCTAGGGTCTCTCCGGCGAAAGCCGTGGAGTTATACCCTGCAGCTGTATCCTGTTTGGCTATGATTGGTATTCAGGACTGCTTGCAATACTTTGGAGGGCTTCCAGATACTCTTATAGCCCCCTATAATTCCACCCTTAAAACATGCTTAATAAAACAAAAAGGGGGAGTTGGCCTGGGACGGCCCCCTCGAGAACTCTAAATTTTTTTATTATTGATGATAAGGACACCTCCCCTGCAGACAGGCACTCTTCAAAGATCCCTGTGTGCCAAGGATATGTTAAATGGAAGGAGATCCTTTCTGGTGAATGGCGCAGCCCGGACCCCGTGTTAACCTGGGCCAGGGGTTCTGTTTGTGTTTTTCCGCAGGACAGGGCAGAACCAGTGTGGATTCCTGAACGCCTGACACGGAAGACCGCGCCCCCAGTAGACCAAGATGTGGAAACTGGTGCTCCTGCTCAGCCTGGTTCCTGTGACGATACGAGCTGAAGAAGCAGCTTTCTGGGCCATTGCTACAACATGGCCTGCTTTAATCCCTTCCTTACCCATCTTAAGACCAGAGTAGAAGTCCCCTCCATTTCTTCAAAGAGTGGGCAGGGGTGGGAGCAGTACTATCCTTATTGCTTCTCACTGCTTTGATTTTTGCCTGGTGTCTATACAAAATGCAGCAAGAACAACTTCTTACAAAGGCGTGGTATTTACAGGCATTCGCGGCCCTGGAGGCACAGCAATCCCGGCAGTTTTGGCTTGCAACTCTGAAACAATCTCGCTTAGAACAATCAGGTCTAGCTGGATGCAGAAAGGTATTATGCAGCTGAGAGCCCTTAACTGCAGGGGACCTCCTGTAGTTGAGTTTGAAAGGGTGCATTATACCCCACCTGACCCTTGGACCAACCT
Source organism: Sorex araneus (assembly GCF_027595985.1). Classification (NCBI taxonomy): domain Eukaryota; kingdom Metazoa; phylum Chordata; class Mammalia; order Eulipotyphla; family Soricidae; genus Sorex; species Sorex araneus. The sequence continues at coordinate 157,556,875 of NC_073304.1, read as the reverse complement.
AAGACAGGGACCTACAAGCGAGAGGGCTCCCAATGACGGGTAAGGCCAAGGGGGCTGAGGTCGCTACACAGACTTGCTGTTCTAAAACAAAAAGGGGGAACTGTAGAGACCCTCCACAGGACGTGCTTCATGAACACCTGTTTCTTGTTGATTGCACCGTGCTTCATGAACAACACCTGATGGGGAATCAGGATGTCTTGTCATGCCCACAAGTTGTGGCTAGTTTATCAGCTGCAGACACTTGGGGGCAAACAAGCAGGGAGAAGTATATAAGGGAGGAGGCTGCCTAGCTAGGGAGTTCCCTGGGTTCCGTTCCTCCTCGTTCCCGTTCCCCTTCTTCCCGTTTCATGGAAAGTCCCTGAATAAATTGCGGCAAGAAGGATCTCCGAGTTGCGTGTTTCTTCACTGGTCGAAGCGGCGAGAGACAACCATCTATCTTCACTCCCATTCCTTCCCATTCCAGTTGTCGCATGATGTTCTCGAGGGTGGCACTGAAGAGTTTTGATGAAATGGTATCACCCTACGGAACCCCTCTCTTTAAGTCAATGATCACTTCTTTGTAGAATGGTGAGATCCTGGTGGTGAATTCATCATACAGCTCGAGGAGGATCTTGATGTACTGAGTTTGAACGCCCTGTTTGGCTAGGGCTTCAATGACTGCTTCAGTCTCAACAGAATCAAAGACCTTCTTTAAATCGATGAACTTTAGACAGAGTGCCATCTTGAACTCTCGAGAAACTTCAATGAGTTTGGTCACCGTGTGGATATGGTCGATCATAACAAGCAATATGAAATAAATTATTTTGGGCCTGATATGGGGACAGACTTGAGGGGTGGTTCGGGAAATGGTGACAATGGTGGAGGGATTACACCAGTCAGTGGTGGTATATGTGGATTGGATTATCAATGCTGGTGAAAATTTGTCATACACAGCTTGTACACCATGATGTTTAAAGCAGGGAGAGGGGAGGAAAAAGAGCTGCTGTGCCATATTTAAGTACTTCCAGACTGCTGGGCACTTACTCATATACTCAGAGATATAATCAGAATCTTGAAGGTTCTTAGGACGTATTCCTTCTGAATCATGGGGTCTCCAAACTGTGATTACTGGGCCAAGTAAATGGCATGTTTTGTGGGGGGCTGGTTAGAGGGTGTGGATTTGGACCACACCCAGTGATGCTCAGGGCTTACTCCTGGCTCTACACTCAGGAATTACTCCTGGTGGTGTTCAGAAGACCATGATCGAACCTGAGTCAGCTGCAGGCAATGCAAATGCTCTCTGCACTGTCCCATGGCTCTAGCCCGTAAATGACATGTTTCAGATCTTTAATCCATCTCCATTTTAGTTCACCCTTGGGATAAAGCAAGAGGGGGAGTGTGCTGCAGTAATTAGATATGAATTTGGCTGTAGGTGACAAGCATGTTCATTCACTGTGGCTTATTCAGGGTATGCTTTTCTCTAAACTCTGGAGATGGGCCCAGAGCAACAGGACAGGGGGGTGCCCACCTCGCAGGGGACCAACAGGGGTTCGATCCCCAGCACTCTAGTGGTCCTCTGAGCTCCACCAGGAGTGACACCTGAGCACAGACCCAGGAGTAAGTCTTGAGCACCTCCAGGCGTGGCCCCAAAACAAACACAAATAACAAACCCTCTGGAGACGGGAGGAGGAGGGTCTGCATGGAGCACACTGCCCGAGATGGCTGAGCCCCTGGCCAAGTCCTTGCCTCGCTCCACCAGTCACCTGTGGGAGTCAGGAGGAGCACCACCACCCGCATTCCAGACAGCAGGAAGGAAGAAGGAAGATGACGGGTGCACCTCTCCCCTGCAGACAACACCCAGAAGTTGCCTGGCCTGCTTGTGCCAGACTTACTCACAGAACCCACCCGCACTGAAAGGAGACTGGGAAAGCTGTATTTATTTTGGGTGCCCAAGTGCCCAATTTGTACCATACAGGCCTAGGAAAGTTAGGTTAATGCACAAATCTGTGATAAGATAAATAAGATATATCAGCTGTACTTAATAAACCATTTCCCAATGAATTGAAACCATCTAAAACTGGAGGAGTAGTACTGAGGGTAGGGTACTTGCCTTGCTGACCTTGGTTTGATCCCCAGCATCATATATGGTTCCCCAAGCCTCTCCAGGACTGAGCCCTGAGCACAGAGCCTGGAGTAAACTCTAAGTACCACTGGGTGTGGCCCCCAAATACAAACAAACAAACAAAAATCGTTGTTTTTAAGTTCTACGTGTACTTGGCTCTATTTCTAGATGCTAGTATGATCCTCTATTATATTATTTCCATAGTGTTAGCTATTCATATTATGTCTATATATTCTTATAAATTATTTTATAATTGTTAATTCTATTAATAATTTATCTTTTGTTAACTGTGTATTTGAGAGTTTGGGGAGGGGACGGATTTGGGCCACATCCAGTGGTACTCAGAACCTTGTCCTGGCTCTATGCTCAGCGGTCACTCCTGGCAGTGCTGATGGGACCACATATTGTCAGGGGTCAAGCGTCAGGCCAGGCCTCCTGCCGCAAAGTCTATGTGCAGTCCGTGAGCAGATCTTGCACTCTCTCTCTCTCACTCTTTCTCTCTCTCACTCTCTCTCTCTGTCCACTGTCAACAGTTCCATTAAATCTATCTGGTCTACACTATTTTCAGGGTCAAGTGAAAGAGATCCAACTTATATTGTGAAAACTGGCTGGACATGACACTTTGACATTTTGATATTATAATCTGAGGACAAGATCATTCCCTGAGCTCCAGTTTTTCCATATTAAGAAGCACTTCTACCCTTAACACCACAACTGAGATATTAAGCACTTATCTATTAGACCCTTAGCAGGGAAGAAAACATAACCAGAAAGCAAGCCTGGCCATGAGCTCGAGAGAGTGTGTGGGCTATTTCCCGAGTAAGGCACTTGCCTTGCACGCCACTGACCTGGGTTCAATGCCTGGCTCTGCATATAGTCCCTGGCACACTGCCAGGAGTGACCCCTGAGCACCACAGGGTGTGGTCCCCAACCCCGAAAGAATGAAAGAGAGTCTGTGAAGGAATAGCACATTCCAGGGAGACATACCTCGTGACTCAACGCCCCCCCCATTTCAAAAATGGTGCAGGAGGACAGCAGGGGTGGGGCTTGGGGTGGAGCACTGCCTTGCACCAATGAGACCCTGAGTCCTGAATCTGATCCCCAACACTGTTGGGGGGGGTCAAGAACCAGGATGAGAATGGCTGCTCCACCGAGCCCCCCATGCCAAGCCCAAGGGAAGTGGAAGAGGCCTCTGGCACCTTCCCACACAGCATTAATGCCTCTGGGGTGGCAGAACCCATTAGCCAGAGCAGTTCCTCTGACTCCCCCCCCCCCCCCGCCACCTCACCCCCTTTGAAAGCTGGGAGTGAGCTTGTAGGTTCTCAACCCTGACCGCACTCATGAGAAGCTTCCAGGGCTTACTCCTGAATGCACTCAAGAGTCACTCCTGGCAGGGCTCGGGGACCATACGGGATGCCCGGGATGGGGAGCAGGGTCAGTCGTGTGCAAGGCAAGCGTCCTCCCTGCTGTACTGTCACCGGGGCTGCAAGGCTGCATACTTTCTTAGCTCTAGCCAGTTCCCTGGCGGGCAGAGTGGGAGGCTGTTCCCCTAGCTGGCAGGCAGCCCCTTCATGCACAGAGAGCCTGGAGCCTGGGGGATACTTGGACTGCGCTTTGTCCCTGCGGGGACAACTTTCTCAGCACTGAGAAGTGCGCCCGCTTAGCAGGAGGAGGCTTATGCTGGAGGATGCATGAACGAATGAATGAACGAATGCATGCATCTGTGTGACACCAAGCTGCAGCCTGGTTTCTGGTCCAGGTCACAGTGACGCTGCGCCCTCCCCGCGGAGCCTGACTCGAGCCGGGCAGGCTTGGGAACCCGCCCGCCACCACCTCTGCTCCGGGTTTCACCGCCTCCCGGCCCCGGACCCGCCCTCGGCATCACGGGAGGTGAGGATTGGCCCGGGTGCTACCTGGGTCCCTCCTGGAGCTCGGCCCTCGGGGAATGTCCAGGGCAGGGGGTTGTCCGCATCCCGGCACGTCCGCCCGTCGGGGCACCCGGGGCGGGCCGTGTGGTCCCCGGAGACGCCCGCCCGCCTCGGGGAGGGGCCCGAGGGCTGGGGCGCCGCCCGGAGGCGCGGCTGGGTACGGGCAGGGCACTGGCACCTGCGCGGGGTGGCCACAGTCGGGAGGGACAGGCGGACAAAGGCGGCTCGGCGGCGCCAGGCGCAGGTGAGACTCGGAGGTGGGTAGGGCCGGGGGCTTGGCGCGGAGTCGGCGTGGAGCTGGACCGAGCCAGGGCAGGGCGCTCAGCCAGGAAAGAGGCACTCAGACTGTCAAGGGTCCCCCAGGGAGCGGGTGGAGGGTGGACGTGCAGGGGTCCCCTAGGGAGCGCGGCGCGGGTCGGACGAGGCGAGGCGCACGGCCAGGAAAGAATTTGACTTGGAGGTCCCAGGGCGCGCGCTCGGCCCTGGAATCGGGTCCGACTCTGGACTCGGATCAGGCGGGCTGCGGGGCGGGAGGGCGAAACGTGCGGCTCCGAGACCGACGGGGACGCCCTCTGGGCCGCGGCTGGCGCTGCACGCGGGGCTTCATCGCCCGCGCCTTGGGCAGGACGGTCGCGCGTCCCCCCAGCACGCACGGTCACGGTCCCTTCCAAACCGCGCCCTGAGCGCCCCATCCGACACTCTGGCCGGGAAGCCTAGTCCGGCGCCCAGGGAAGGTCAGGGGCGGCCTGCCGGAAGCCGAGGACAACAGTAGATGGACAGGGTCAAGTTTGACACCAGGTTAGTTTCAGGTGACCCTGTCTGGATCCAGAGGGATAAGCCTTGGGCACGGGCTCGGGAGGGGAGAGATGGCGACTTTGCAAGGAAACCATGGATGCTTACAAATAGGTGTGTGTGTGTGTGTGTGTGTGTGTGTGTGTGTGTGTGTGTGTGTGTGTGTAGGAGGGTGTGTGCTGGGTTGTGGCACGGGGAGGGCAGGGGACGAGGGGGGGACACATCCAAGTGTGAGGCCCTGCGCCCAAACCCCCAGTACCTGCTATATAGGCTGGGTGCAGGTTTTGCAGGCAGGCGACTTGATCCCACCCGACACCCCCTGATCTCCCAACCGCCACAGAAATGACCTCAGAGCACAGAGAAGGAATACTCTCTGAGCACTGTAGAGTGTGTAACCCCTAAATAATACCCCCCCCCCAAAAAAAATACCAGAAAAACCATGGGCAATAGAGTCAGGGAAATAGCACAAAGAGCTGGCAAACGGGCCAAACCAAGACAGTAACAAGAACCGAGCCAGGCCCAAAGGCCTCCCTCCATTTTTTCACCTTCACTTCCTTGTTCAATGGCCACCCCCAGCCTGCCCCTAACCTGACAGTTGTCCTGGGCCCCACCCTCCACTATTGACGCGAAAGCTCCAAGGAAGCTGACTGGCTGTTTACGTTCATTTTTTTATGGGCAGTACAGATCATTGCTCAGTACATCTGTCCGGGAGGGAGGGGGCACGGTCAAGGGCCCCTCTAGGCATCAGTGTTCTGGAAGGGATGTGGCACCGACAGGACGGCTGTATGGGACGTCCGTGGGGATGGGGAAAAGGGAGGCCTCTTTCTTTTTTTTTTTGTGGGGGGCACACCTTGCGGTGCTCAGAACTTACTCCTGGCTCTGTGCTCAGGGATCACTCCTAGCAGTGCTCGGGAGACCATGGGGGTTGTCAGGGATGGAACCCAAGTTGTGTGTAGTAAGGCCAGCGTCTTACCTGCTACACTCGAACTCCGGCCTCTTTTGTTCTAGTATCATGGACATAGTAGTTCCCACCACTTAATACACAAAACACATGTTCCCGTATATTCTATGAGTCTCTGCTTGCCCTGTGGGTGTTGGATGGACTGGGGGCCAAGGTGACTCATATTGGGTACCAGCTATTTGCTCTGGTGCTGGGGAGACCATGCAGTGCCGGGGTTCGAATCAGAGCATCTGATTCGAGCAGCTCTGAGCTCTCTCCCAGAAGTAGATCTGTTGAGGTCTTCCCCACATGCTTCTCATGATGGTTCTTGCCTAATCTTAGCAAGAGGCCCTTTGAGCAAATCGGTATTAGGCTCAGGTGTGGGGAGAGGCCGGAGATCTACTTCTTCCCCCCCACCACTTTCAAGGAAGCATCCAATGAGCTGTCAAAGTGCAGATGCTTTATCTGTGAGTTATAATCTAGACATTCTCTGTCCTCAAACTCTTCTGCTTGATTTAAAAAAATGGATCAAGAATCATTCTATGACAAAGTTCTTGTTTATGGCCAGCCTTTTGATAATGGTGGAGAAGAGACTCAAAGTCACCCCTGGCTCGTCAGCTAAAGAGCGCCTGGTCCTGTGTAGACAGACTTCAGTTCTATCTCCGTTTCTATAGACAGGTCACAAGAGTGCAAACTCTTCACCGTCCTCTACAGTACTGAAGGGGAACATTATTCGGGGGCTGCAGGCAGGGCCTTAAGACTCACCTCCCATCTGAACTCAGCTCCCTTCTGGGCTGAGGTCACCAAGGATGGTTTGGAATTATTTTTTTCTTTTCTTTTTTTTTTTTGCTTTTTGGGTTATACCCAGCGATGTTCAGGGGTCACTCCTGGCTCTGCACTCAGGAATTACTCCTGGTGGTGTTTGGGGGACCATATGGGATGCTGGGAATCGAACCCAGGTCAGCCACGTGCAAGGCAAAAGCCCTACCTGCTGTGCTATCAACTCCAGCCCTGGTTTGGACTCTTTTTCTCCTGTAATTGCTCTTTTGTGTAAAAGTAAAGTGGGTCCCAAGAGCAGGTGCAGGGGGGGGCCTATTAGAGGGAAGAGGAAATTCAAAAGATGAATTCACCTCCTGTGACCAAGAACTAAACCAATGATCTCAAAACACACTCATGCATTGGCCTTGCAGAACAGATATTAGAAGTCACTGCTAACAGCCTAACAATCATGATCATTATCTCTGGCATAATGGGGATTGACAAAATACAGGTGACTCATTTAAGCCATGCCCCATTCTCAGATGAGGAAACTGAAATTCAGTGACCCCAGTAACAGTTGGAGTCATCTGAGCTGTTGGCAGAGCCACACTCAAAACAGACCACCTCCCTCGCCCACATCACTCCCACCCGGCCCGCTGAGAGGGGGATCAGTTCCCTCTTCCTGAAAACTTTTTGCCAATCTCTTGTTCAATACAGCCTGTGATGCCAAATTCTCATCCAAGTTTCAAAGCCATTCTAGTGGGCTGTGTTTCACACCCCTCTGTGTTCCAAGTAATCGTAAAAATGTTTGCCAGCAGAGGATAATGGTAAGACAATTCAATCCATTCTTCTTGATTTTTCAAGAAGAAAAGTAGGCTTGGGAAAAATTAGGCCATGACCTTGTGTTGCTTCACTGGACTCTGCTGAAGAATCACAGATAAAACCTAGACCTTCTAACGCACAGATTACTCTTTCTCACATTCAAAATGCCTTCGAGGCATTCCTAGATCTCTAAATCCCGCCATTTATTTTGATTTATTCAATTGCTTTGAACAGTGTGAGAAAACCTGACCCTCCTTGAACCCTGGATTCAAATATCTTTAAATTCCCTTATTCGGAGGGCCTGAGCCATAGTACAGCAATAGGGCATTTATCTTGCATACAGTCTATCTGGGGTCCGATCCCAGGCATCCCTCAGGTCCTCTGAGCATCACCTGGAGTGACCCCTGAGCACAGATCCAGGAATAACCCCTGAGCATCGCTGGGTGTGGCCCCCAAACCAACACAGATAAATTCCTTTGAGGGGGGGAGGGAGTGAGTTTGAACCATACCTGGCATTTCTCATGGGTTATTCCTGGCTCTGTGCTCAGGGGTCACTCATGGTGATGCTCAGGAGACCATTTGCCGTGCTGGAGATCGAACAGTATCAGCAGCAGTGTGAAAGACTTTAAGCTCTTTACTAAATTCTTCCACTCCAACTGGATCCCACCTTCCACAGGGAACAGAGCCTAATTTACTTGGCAACCCATTATGACTCGTGCACTTGTCCACAGCAAGCACACAATTGGCTGTCCTGAACACCCATCAAATACATATTTGAACAAGGACATCATTAGGACATCACAGTGGCATCCCAGGGTGCTACTGGGACCCCTACTAGAACGTCTTAATAAGGAAGGAGTTTGATTTTTCCCAGGATACCGTATTCTTCAGAGCTGAGGCACCACCGTATTTGGAGGGCAAGTTTTGGTCCCTGAAAGACAGCATCTACTAAATATTTATCCGTAAGTAGGGCAGAAACAATTCAGAAGCTGACTCCCTCCTTCTTTGACAAAAGTATTAAGAGTTTTCTGGGAAGCCCCACCCAGAGATTAAGAGCATCTGGAGGTGAGATTTCCATCGTATCACCACACCTACCTGGAAAGAAAAAAATCCAGCATTTTCTTTGGGCTTGGTGCCAATACAGTCAGATAGGGGTTCTGTAAATATGGAAGAGGATGGGAGGTCAGGAAGATGACAGCCAGTATGGACCGGCTGTGGGCTGTGACCAGTTCTAACAGGAAAAGCTCCTGAAGGCGGCAGAAGTTTATTGGTTTACCACTGGGTTTACTGGAAAGCAATACATAAGGGGTGGGTCTTGGGAATGTTCCGTAAATTGCAAGGCCCAACCTGAGAAATGCTGATTACTTCCGTCTGGTTTGGGGACTATCCCTTGAGAAAGCCTGCTTTAGGATGGTTGCAGTGGCACCGTCACTTCTTTTTTTTTTTTTTCTTTTGGGTCACACCCGGCGATGCACAGGGGTCACTCCTGGCTCTGCACTCAGGAATTACCCCTGGCTGAGCTCAGGAGACCATATGGGATGCTGGGACTCGAACCGGGTCGGCCCCGTGCAAGGCAAACGCCCTACCTGCTGAGCTATCACTCCAGCCCCATGGCACCGTCACTTCTAATAGCTTTCTGTTGTGCTTCTTCTGAGGCCCTGTGTTTATTTGTTATTTTGATTTAGGGCCCACAACCAGCAGGGCTCAAGGCTTCCTTCTGGCTCTGCACTCAGGGTTCACTCCTGGAAGGGCTTGGGGACCATATCCAGTGCCTGGGATCGAACCCAGGTTGCCTGTATTCAAGGCAAGTCCCTTAACTGCGGTACAATCTCCCTGACCCCTTTTTAAATGTCTGTTCAATGTAAATAGATCTAGGATCTTAAAAGTCATAAGTTCCATAAAGTTTTGTTTTAGGGTCATGCTGCTCAGTGTCCAGGGGCTGCTTCTGGTGGTACTCAGACAACCATTGCAGTGTTAGAGTTCAAGCTAGGGTCTGCAGCATGCCAAGGTTAAGTGCCCAGTGTTAGGCTTTTACTAAGCTTGTTCTGAGCTCCTCTCTATTTTCGTTTGTTTGTTTGTTTGTTTGTTTGTTTGGGGACCACATTCGGTGGTGCTCAGGGCTTACTCCTGGCTCTGGGTTCAGTGATCACTCCTGCTAGTGTTCAGGGGACCAGATGCAGTGTTGGGAACTGACCATGGTCAGCTGTATGCAAGGCAATTCCCTCACCTCCTGCAAGGTCCTCCTTAGAGTCAAAACCTTTCAATGCTTTGGGCAATGCTTTTCTTCCTATTTACTGCCCTATTTCCAAATAATATCAAAATCTTGCTGTTCTTGGTTTTTCTCCAGTTCTAGATCATATCTGTTGGCATTCTACATCAGAGGGCATACAACTAAGCTCTCTTAGACCCTCAAGCCTCATTAGCCTTTGGGGGGTGGGAAGTCACACCTGATGGTGCTCAGGGCTTACTTCTGGCAGTGCTCAGGGGACCATATGTGGTGCTGGGGATCAAACCCAGTTCGGCTATGTACAAGTCAAGTGCCCTACCCTCATTATTCAATCTCACACTTGCCTCCCTTTCTGTCAAGAACCAAAGTTATAGTCCATTTTTTAAATTGCATAATGCTTAGTTTTACATTACTGTGATTCACAAATATTACTCACAAGCCATGAATGTGCCATGATTTTTACTTATATCTCCTTTACAACTCTTTCTTGCCCCTAGAATTAACAATTGTTACATCTTCAATTTTTGCTTTTTTAAAAATTACTCTACCAATCTTTTTTCTTTTGGCGGGGAACACCTGGTGGGGTTCAAGGGCCATTTCCGGTTCGGTCCTCAGGATTATGAAGTCTAGGGATCAAGCTGAGGGTCTCTTGCCCCCCGAGCCTAGATGTCTTCCCTGGTGCCCCTCGGAGGGGGTGGGCTTCAGTTTCCCTCCGTGCCCCCCAGCAGAGCTCCCATGGCCGAAGACCTCCGAACCCTAGCCACAGCCATGCTCAAGGCCCCTCTCCACATGTTCGGATGAGCCTCGCACATGAAGGAACTGGCAGAGGAACCCAGGTGTGTGGGACCTGGGGCTGAGACCTCCAAGCCTGCTCGGATAGGGACTGGGCCTCTTCCACCCAGATTCCCCATTTTCCAGTAGCTAGACGGTCACACCCAGGGACTGCCCCCGGAGCTGTGTAATCCCACCAACAGCCAACATCCAGAGACTATAAAACCAAGCTCCTGGAAGCGACATCTGATAGCCTAATTATCCCTCTGGGAGAACTTAGCAAGCTACGAGAGTTTTCTGCCCACATGGTAGAGCCTCAAAAACTCCCCATGGTGTATTCATATGCCCAAACCAGTAACAATGATGGGTCTCATTCCCCTGACCCTGAAAGAGCCTCCAATTCGGCACCATTGGAAAGGATGAGTAAAGAGAAGCTTCTAAAATCTCAGGGCTAGGGGCTGGAGCGATAGCACAGCGGGTAGGGCGTTTGCCTTGCACGCGGGTTTGAATCCCAGCACAGCGGGTAGGGCGTTTGCCTTGCACCCGGGTTTGAATCCCAGCATCCTATATGGTCCCCTGAGCACCGCCAGGAGTAATTCCTGAGTGCATGAGCCAGGAGTAACCCCTGTACATCACCGGGTGTGACCCAAAAAGCAAAATAAATAAATATAAATAAATAAAATCTCAGGGCTAGGATGAATGGAGACGTTACTGAGACTACTCAAGAAATTTGACCATCAACAGGATGATGATGAGGATGAGGAGGAGGAGGAGAAGGAGGAGGAGGGATCAAGCCTATGGCTTAGCACACACAAAGCCCTTTGAATCTTCTCTTCAACTCTTTAAAAGGGTTTTATTTAACTTTGGGTGTGGGGGCCACACCTAATGGTGCTAGCAGGGTCAGGAATTGAACCAGAGCCAGCTGTGTGCAAAGCAAGTACCTTAACCTCTGCACTATGTCTCTGGCCCACCCTAGAGAGATTCTGAAGGGACTTTGAGCCTCCCAGGCACCATAGGTTGCCATTTCATTTTTCTAATAGATGTGCATGCACAATTGTATCTTTTTCTTAAACAGGGCTCCCCAATGTGTCGCAGACACCTGATCCCATGACATCAGGCTGTGTCTTGAGGCTGGGCGCACACTGCTGATGTCATTTTCCCTCTCAAATGCCTGATTGGTGTCTGGCCGCGTGCGGCTGGGCTCCGAGTCAGAAATTATCTCCTCTTGAGAATTTTGAAAGCCTTGCTCTATTTCTTCCACATTCTTATCATGCTCTCAAGATGCTGAAAACAGTTCTGATTTCTGAGCCCCGGGGTTTGGTTCCAACCTTGGAAAATTTTTTAGGGTTTCCTTGATTCCTCATATTTTTTATTGCGGAGAGGGTGGAGTGGGGTTGGGGCCATGCCTGCTGGCTCTGCACTCAGGAGATACTTCTGGCATGTTCAAGGGACCATACGGGGTGCTGGGGACCAAACCCAGGTTGGCTGCATGCAAGGCAAGCACCCTACCTGCTGTACTAGCTCATGTTTTGGTACATCATCATGTTGTTACCCGATGTGTGTGTGTGTGTGTTTTCCTTTTGAGCTACTGTTCCAGGGACTCTAATGACCTTTTTCATTGGGAGGAAGTACTCCCAAGCAGTGCTCAGGATACCTGGGGTCCCATCAATGATTCTTGACCATTAGGGCCAATGATGCAGGAGCCTGAGGATGTGGAGCTGGGGTCCTGTGGTGCTGGGGCCACCCCAGCTGCAGCCAGAGCTGCTCGGGAGACCATGTGATTAGAGGAGCGAGCCACGCACCCGAACCACTGTGCTCTCTCCCGCCTCTAATGGCCTTTCCCACCTGCCCACCCCCCCTGCAGTGCGCCTTCACTCGGCTGGTCTCCATCCATCATTTCCCGTTCTCTCTGCTCTGCCTTTCCGGACTTTTCTGTACGAGTTTAGATACTGTTTCTCTTGCATTTCCCCTTAATTTTCTTCTATTTTCTATTTTTTCCCAAATCCAAACAATTTTTTACCTATTAATTGTTGACATTTTATTACCGTGACCAGTTTCATTCCCAAGGGCTTTTATTTGGGAGGGAAAGTAAAAGCTTTGGTGGGTTTGTCCAATCATGCTCAGGGGTCCACGTGGCCACTCCTGGTGACACACGGCCTGGCTGGGCAGGTCTGATGGGTCAGTGTTTAGGCCCAGATGTTTGGGGGCCAGCAGGGTGACCCCAGGATTCTCAGGGCTCTAGGGCCTGCACATGTGCTCCTTTTCTGAACCCCGGGGCTGCCTTTTTTTTTTTTTAAATCCCTTTCTTGGGGCTGGAGCTATAGCACAGCGGACAGGGCATTTGCCTTGCACACAGCCAACCGGGTTCGATTTTCAGCATCCCGAGCATAGCAGGGAGTAATTCCTGAGTGCATGAGCCAGGAGTAACCCTGTGCATTGCCGGGTATGACCCAAAAAGAAAAAAAAAATCCCTTTCTTGCTTTATGGGCACAACAGCATCTTGAAAGTCTGTGCCGTTTTCCTTTTATTGTTGTTGTGGTTTTGGTGTGGGGGCCACACCCAGCAGGGCTTAGGGCTTACTTACTCCTGGCTCTGCACTCAGGGCTGACTCTTGGGGGAACTCAGGGTGCTAGGGATTTGAAGCCCGGTTGGCTGAGTGCACAGCAAGCAACCTACCTGCTAAACTATCATCTGGCCCCTTGGTATTTCTGTTTTCCAGTTTGAACCCTCTCTTCAGGTATTCATGGCGTCTGTTTTTAGTGTCACCCTTTCCACTCTTTTTGGTTCTGCCCCGCAGGTTGGCAGCTTTATTCAAATGTCCCCATTTTAAGAAGCTGTTTGTGGCCCATCAGCCGGCCAGTGTCCTGTGGAGAGGTCAGGCAGGGTGGGCTTCGAGATGGTCATCGTAATGGAACTTGGGAGCTAGTTCCCTTCTGACTCAAGACTAAAGCTCAGTGACTGCAGCTCAGTTCCGTGCAAGAACGGTTATTAGAGATCGAGCTGTGTGCCAAGTCAGGGGGAGTTGGCCCTGAGAAGAGAGCCAGAGGCTCAGGCGTCTGCCAAGGCTGTGGCCCTGCCCACGAAAGCCCAGTTGGAACCCCGGCCCTGCAGCTGGTCCCCGAGTTTCACCAAGAGCAATTGATCCCCAAGCACAGAGCAGGTGTAGCCCCTGAGCACGGCTGGGTGTGGCCCCCAAGTCAAAACGGTGGTAGGGGGGAAAAACAGGGCAGGTAGGTCCCAGGCCCTGTGGAGCCTATAATCTAAGACATGTCATTTTTATGTGATGCAGTGAGTGATAACAATCAAGCTAGGTACAAAGTATTATGATAACTCACAGGTGGGGATGTAATCAAGCCTGGAGGCTCCAAGAGGCTTTCAAGCAGAGATAAGCGCCCCCTCCCACCCCCGCCTCCTGAAACCCCCAGTTCAAAGATGAGTAAAAGGTGAGGCCGGTGACGGGACAGAGCAGAGTAGGTGGGGGAGTCGGTATAAACAGGCCCTCCGTAAGGCGCACATGGGAGTGTGAGGCTGGAGTCAGGGGCAGGCACGGAACCCTCCAACCCGGGCAGGGAGGGGCAGGATCTCCCACATTCACAGAGCTGTGGGCAGACTTTCCTTGTAGACGAAGACTGGCTGCAGAAGGGTGCGAGACCCTGCAGGGCTGGGCACACAGTGAGAGCTTGGGGGCTGGAGTAACCTTGCACACAGCCAACTCTGGTCCAATCCTTGGCAGGCCATCTGCTCCCCTGAGCACCTCTAGGAGTGATTCCGGAGTGCAGAGCAAGGAGTGAGGAGTAACTCCTGAGCACTGCTGGGTGTGGCCCCAAAAGGCAAAGCATTGAGACTTTATATGAGATCACAATTGTAGGAACAGAAAAGGACATCGATGAAAGCAAGAGCTCGGACCTCCTGAGCAATCAGGACCTGGACTTGCTGAGAGGGAAGAGGGGTGCCGAGAAGGACCCCAGCACTCTGGCTCGGCAGAGCAAGTTTGGCAGTCAGTACTCAGGCTCTGCTTGCAGGGGCCCCGGGTTTCATGCCAGCACCACGGGGTCCCCTGTGAGAGAGACAGAAACAGAGAGAGAGAGAGAGAGAGAGAGAGAGAGAGTCAGGCTGGATGATAAGCCAGAGATAGCAGACTTGATGGGGGGAGGAAGAAGATGAATACTCTTGGACATGCTGACTACAAGGTCACAGAGGCATCCGTGTGTCTGTCCATGTGCAGGGCTGTCAGTCTGCAGGTACAGGACGCTGAAGCCTGGGACTGAGATGCTGTCACTGTGCAAGTGGGAACAGGACCACATAGGCATAAGCGTTTTTGCAAGACACAGAAACCAGAGGACCAAGCGCTTCTAGTGAGTTAGAGGCAAGGGAAGCCAACCCCTTAACCAAGAGGGGGACGACCCCTTAACAGGGAGCCAGGAAAGGATTGCATCTTTGAGGCGGGAGCAGTAGGACAGTGGGGAGGGCGCTTGCCTTGCACACTGCCAACCCAGGTGTGATCCCCACATCCCAGGAGTGATCTGAGCACAGGGCCAGGAGTAACCCCTGAACATGCCAGGGGTGTCCCCTCCCTGCCAAAAAAAGAAAAAATCATTTTCTAAAAGGCAAAGGGTTATTCCAGGGATAAATCACCAGCTGACAGCGCTGACTGGGGCGTAGCATCCGGAGCAGAAAGAGGGGCAGGAGTGAGTGCAGAGTGGAAGGCGCTGGCCTGGCCCATGGCCCATGGCACCTCATATGGTCCCCTGAGCACTGGGGGTCACCCATGGTCCAGGAGTAAGCCCCAAGCACCTCCGGGTGTGACCCCAAAACAAAGGACAGGAGAGAGACAGGGGTGGGTCTGGGAAGTTATTTTGATCCGGGGCATGTGAGGCCTGAAGTCCCGAGCCATAAACCCAGGATCCATGCGCCCCCCGTGGTGTAGACCCAGTGGTTCATGTGCCCTCCCTGGCATAGACCTGGGGGTCCATGCATTCTCCGCCATGCGGACTGCATCCCAGCTCGGTTAAGGCATTCCCCAGGTCTGCACGGATGAAATGATATGGAGGATGATCAGGGCAGCTGCAGACATGAGACGCTGCACCGGGAGACAAGCCAAAGGGAGACAGCCATGCTCTGATTTTTTTTCCCCCCCGAATGACTTAACTGATTTTTCTGGGTAGTTGGGGGGTCACACCCAGTGATGCTCAGAGGTTACTCCTAGCTCTGCACTCACTGGCGGAATTTCTCCTGGGGGTGCTCAGGAAACCATACGGGATGCCGGGGATAAAACCAGGTCCACCTTGTGCAAGGCAGACGCCCTCCCTGCTGCACTATCGCTCCGACCCCCAGAGATTCAACTGATTTTTGACAGTGTTTGATTGTACAACACAAAACCACCAAAATTCCTTTCTAGACAAAGGAATTTTCTTTGAAGTGGCGATTGACGTTAAGAAATTATTCTTACAAGTTTTATTTTACAAGTCATTTAAAATCAACTATAAAGTCTATGATCAAAGGTTCTTCTTTACTAGGATAGGTATGGAATAAAGATCCTTATCTATAAATAAAGTTTAAAGTTTAGGGGCCGGGGCGTAGCCCAGCATAAAGCACATTCCTTGCATGCATGAGTCCTGCATTTGATTTCTGACACCACCAAAAACAAAACATTTGCATGGCCAGGGACAATAGTAAATAGGTAGAATGTTTGCCTTGCACATGGTGGACCCAGGTTTGATCCCTGGCATCCAATATGGTCCCCTGAGCACTGCCAGGGGTAATTTCTGAGTGCAGAGCCAGAAGTAACCAGGAGTAACCCCTGAGCACCAGGGGGTGTAACCCAAAAACAAGCAAGAAAAAAAAACAACATGCAAAACTATTAGGTTATTTGAAGAAAAAGTATTGTCTGTTGTCTGCTCCTACAGTAACAGCAGAACAAAAGCAAGTTCATGCTAAGCATACAGTTTGGGGTGACGGCTACTTCTCCGGAGGAATTAGGGGAGAAACTATAAAGGCGGGGTCAACAGGACGCTCTGTGAATATTAGTAATGTTTCATTTCTTAATCTGGGTAATGGGACCAGCTATTAAATGCTTAGATGTACATTTCCTGTTTTTAGAGCCAGGGTTTTCGTGCCTGAAATAGCACATAGAGATGTGGCCCTTGGTAGAGATCCAGAATCAAATCAGATTTTTTTTTTTTTGTTTCTCTTTCTTTTTATTTTTTGTTTCCAGGCCACATCTAGTGGTTCTTAAGTCTTACTCCAGACTCCGAGAAGAGCCCAGGGGACTGTTCCCGGTCGGCCCTATGCAGGCACTTCACCCGCTGTACTCTCTCAGCTCCCCTTCTTCTTTTCCACCACTTGACCTAGTTTACCTCATTTCACTGATGATAACTTTACTAGTACTTACTGTTTTATTATTTCCTTTTTGTTTTGGGGCCATGCCCAGTGGACTGGAGCAATAGCACAGCAGATAGGGTGTTTGCCCTGCATGTGGCTGACCTGGGTTCGATTCCTCCGTCCCTCTCGGAGAGCCTGGCAAGCTACCAAGAGTATCCCGCCCGCAGGCAGAGCCTGACAAGCTACCCGTGGCGATTTGATATGCCAAAAACAGTAACAAGTCTCACAATGGAGACGTTACTGGTGCCCGCTTGAGCAAATCAATGAACAACTGGACTACAGTGCTACAGTGCCCAATGGGCTACTCTGGGAGGTGCTACTCCCAGAGGTGCCCTGGGGGACATGCAGAGGGACCTCATGACCCTATGGGTGGGGGTCCAACCTGGGATTTCTACCTGCAGGGCACGATCTTCAGTCTATTGGGCCATCTCCCCTTATCTCTTCCTCTTCTCCAGCTGTCATTTCCATGCGACCAGTTTCTCCCACCTCCTTTTAATTGTATTTGCTGCTGTTGTGTTTTGTTTTGGGACCTGACTAACTCCTGGCTCTGAGCTCATGGATCACTCTTGGCGGTGCACGGGTGCCCTTGCGGGGTAGCGGGGATCTAACCTGTCCTGTCCGATTTACTATCTCTCCAGCCCCTTAATCACATTTTGAGCTGGTTACACTTGAAAGGCCGTGAAAGCTGAGGGGACTTTCTCAGCCAGAGGGCACGTGGGGGCCTCAAAAGCGGGGGGGGGGGGCGGGGGGGCAGGTTGGCCCAGGCATGTGGTGTGGATCTGAGAAGAATGGGTGTGGTTCCCCACAGAGTCTCGAGTGAGTGAAGAGGAAACTGAGGTGACTGATGGCTGTTGTCTCTATTATTGTTTTTAGTCCTAGTTATTTTGATGGATGAGAGAAAAAGCTTACTCAGAGTTGAGTGAGTTCTGGCGTGAGGGAAGGGATGACAGTTTTCAAAAACTAGTCCAGTTTGGGGAGTAAGAACTTGCCCAAGGCAAGGGTGGGGGCCCAGCGTCCTTCTTGTTCACAGAAGAACATGCTGAACAGTTTCATAGACCGGTGGGGAAGGATGGAGAAAAACCTGTAGCTCTTTCCTGTGCTTGAAAAGTAAGTTGACCTTCAGGGTTCAGAGACACACTTGCCACTCTAACCTGTACTACATGAGGCTGGACAGTGCTCCAGAGATAAGCCAAGGCTTGGCCAGTACTCTGAGGTCCCCTGAGCATCACCTGGAGCAAAGCCAGGTGTGGCCCCAAACAGAGAACAATCCCTAATGTGCCCTGGATCAGCTGCTCCTGTGCTGAGGGCCAGGCTGGACCCGGCTTTCCCACGGTGACCGGACCTGCTCTGGTCCCTTCTCATCTCCCCCACTATTGCCTTTCGTGTTGTGATGCGTGAATGAGGCACGGGAACACGAAGGGGTCTTCACTCTACGAAGGGCCTAGAGATGAGGCATCCTCCCCCCCCACACCCCCACCCCACCCCAAACACCTGGAGAGAGACCGGGAAAGAAATTCCGCAAGGTTCTGTATCTTGATGGCAATAGCAGAGTGGGTTGACGGGGACTCGAACCCAGGCCGTCTGCCTCAGAGGCAAGGCTCTTTGTTTGATGTGGAGGGAGAACAGCATTTAGGGCAGACTTGTTCCTGCCTATGGAGTCAGGGTTTCACCATCATTAGGACACTAAGGGCTTCTCCGATCCCCAGAGAGTCCATCCCCTTCCACCCAGTCTCTGAGGCGGGCTGTCAGCCTGACTCATGACATTCTCTCAGGTGAAGCCGCTTTCCTCCAAAATGGGGATCTTCCCTATTGCCCTCATTATCTCCTCAGCACCCCGAATAGTTTTGTATTTCCTAAGTTCACACACAAGTAAGGCTGGGGGCCGACGGGAGAGACCATCCTTTGCAAGGAACCAAACTGAGCAAGAGATTATGGAGGAATTAGAACTATAGTACAGTGGGTAGGGGGCTTGCCTTGCATGTGGCTGACCCAGGTTTGATCCCCAGCATCCCATACGGTCCCCTGAGCACCGCCAGGAGTGATCCCTGAGTGCAGAGCCAGGAGTAAGCCCTGAGCACCACTGGGTGTGGCTCCCGAACAAACAAGCAAACAAAAAAAGAGGTTATGGAGTGTTTGTTCATAGTCCTTTGGTGACCGCCATCATGAACTCCTCCTTACAGACACCAGCATTCCTTCTGACCGAGGACTCCAGGTAGCCATTGGCAGAGGAAGTACTGAGGGCAGAAGTCCTAGTCCATCCCTGATGTGTGCAATGATGCCACGTCACTGACAGCCTCTCTGGCTGTGGACGGCAGGCTCAGGCCTGACCTGTAGTGACCCGACTGCTGGGCAGCCGTGGTGGCAGCTCCCAGCCTGCGCTGCCTCTGTGCTCTACTACGAAGCAGCTTGTGGAGGGAGAGGCTTGTATCATGCTGTTGGCAGTCCCAGGAGGCTGAGTCAGTCTGGGTTGATCATTTCCCAAAGTAAACTCAGGCCAGAAACCACGTAATCGCCTCTGTTGGTGAGAACGGATTGAAGGAGTAGTAAATAAAAACCCTGTTTCCGGAGTGAAACAATATTGATTCCATGACCTACTTCCCTACTGACCCAACACAATTCTAATAAAGGGACCCAGTTAAGGCTCTCCAGGGGCTGGTGAAGTGCCACAGGGATTAAACGGCCCCCTTCCTTGGACAGGGAGCCATAGCACTGTGGGCGGAGTGCTTGCTTTGCACGCAACTGACCAGGGTTCAAGCTCCAGCATCCCATATGTTCCCCGAGACTGCCAGGAGTGAACCCCTTAGTGCAGAGCCAGGATTAAAGCCCTGAGTACAGTTGGATGTGGCCCAACGCCCAAAAATAAATTAAAAATAATATAATATATAACAATCTCCCTTCTTCCTAGGGTCAGCTGTTAAGTATAAAAGAGAACACTTTTCGTTGCATCTTTACACGTTTGAGAGAAGTAGACTCAAGCTTCCTCCCCAGGAATTGGGGGAGTATGTACACCAAAGATAAGGAACTCACATTTCTCAAACACCCTACTGTATGGCTAGGCATTTTCCTCCTTACAATAGTTTTCTGAGATAGCCATTTATGTCTCGGTTTTTCTTTTTATCTATGATTATGCAAATGGAGGATGTTAGGACCACACCCAGCCGTGCTCAAGGGCTATTCCTGTCTGTGTACTTTGGAGTGACCATAGGTGGTGCTGGGGATTTGAATCTGGGTCAGCGGGATGCAGATAAAAAGAAAAGAGGCATAATAAAAGAAGTATAGCCCCTGTGCTAACTCTTGGGCCCCAGTGCCCCTGTTTTAGGAGAGGACCTGAGATTCAGTGGGGTTTAAGGGTAGAAACTGCAAAACCAGACCTGATTTTAGGTCTAAGCATCCATGTGTGTGATCCTTTCTTATGTCAGCCAGGGATGCAGAGGGCCAACTTGCTTGAGGAAAATTTTGGAAAGAAAAAGAACCTGAAGGAAAATGACACCTGATGTAGCATCTGCTTTCAGCCTCTGACCCATTTCCAACTGTGTGATATCCTGGCCCAGAAACACGGGCCCATGCTGAGGGTTGATTGGCCGTGGCCGGGACCTTTGGGTTGGTCTCCAATCTAAGACCAAGCCCAGCTGTGATACACTCCTCTTCCTCCTCCTCTGGTCAGCGTGGCCAGCCTTTGCCCACACAAATGGGCAGCAGCATCGCCTCACTGCCGCTGGTCAGGGGTGCCTGACCATTGCCAAGACTCGCTCGGCAGGAAATCCACCCCCTGCTGTCAATTTGAAAGGAAGCATTAGTGACACTTTCCTGTACAATTTTTCTCCTACTTCCCCGGGCTGAATCAGAGTCCTCCCTCTATTGTAATCATTCCCTGTGCGCTCCATTAACATATCTGATGTGTATGTCATAATAATTGAGGGATTCTTTCTTCACCTTTTGGCCTTATTCTAAGCAAGGCCCTTTGGGGCCTGGAGATAGCCAAGTTATGGCTGGGAGACAGGGGCTCCAAAACAATGAATGTAATTAGAGAAAGCAAAAGCATCCCTCCCTCCCTCCCTCCCTTCCTTCCTTTCCATTTTCTTTTTTTGTTGCTCTTTTTGTCTTGAGCCACACCCAGCAGTGCTTAGGACTTATCCTGGCTCTGTGCTCAGGGTTCACTCCTGGTAAGACTTGGGGGACTATATAGGGTACCAAGGATCGACCCCAGGGGCAGCAGAATGCAAGCAAGCACCTTACCCATCGTACTCTCTCTGGCCCTGAGAGAAGAAACTTTTCAAGAAATGGCTGGAGCCTGCCCCACCGGAAACCACAAGTCTGGAGTGCCACTTGTCTCCCTCCCTCGAATACGCATCCCCGCCTTCTCCTCAGCCCAAGCTCCCTCCTGTTTCTCACTTGCCCCAGGAAACCTAAGTCCCACACCCATGGTGAGCCCAGCTGCTGACCAACTCCTACTTGCTTGGGACCCAGCTCCGCCCAGGATGGTCCTGCCCAAAAGTTCTTACATACATTCATGGCTGCTGGAAATCAGGACTTATCGGCATTGATTGGTCAAGTGTGATATGGTGAGTGGGAGCACCATGTCGCAGCCCAGATGACCTGGACTCAGAGTTTTTCCCTTAGCAGCTATGGGGGCAGGAGGAGGATGTAGGGGGGAGGGGGAAGAGGAGGAGAGGGGGAGTGAGAGGGAGAAGGAAAGGGGGGAGGAGGAAAAAAGGGGGAGGAGGAGAAGGGGAAGAAGGAGAAGAAGGAGAAGAAGAAGAAGAGGAAGAGGAAGAAGAAGAAGAGGAAGAGGAGGAGAAGGAGGAGGAGGAGGAAGTGGAAGGGGGAATTTGGAGGGGGGAAGAGGAGAGGGAGGAGAGGAGAAGAGGAGAAAATGCAGCTGCTCCAACAGATGAGGAGAAAAGTCCAGAAAAATCCTCAATTACAACAGAACTATCAATGTTGCCTGGAGATGGCCCCAGAGCAACAGTCTTCCTGGTGGGCACTGACCTGAGGTAAAGAAGCCGAAAATGGGACCAGAGATCTCAAATGCATGGGATGTCATCAGTAAAGAACTATAACAGGACAGTTTAAAAATGAAGAAAATTTAAGATGTTTGTGGGGACAGTCTCAGAGTTAGAGTCTGAGGGAGGAAGCAGAGAATGGTTGGTGGAAGCACCAATGGCCAGGAACTCCCCTAGCCAAGGAGACTGATCCGGCACAGCCAACAACCACCCAACAAAATAAACCCAGACAGAACCCCACCGAGACACACTGATGCTCAGGGGGTGGGACCCAAACAACAAAACAAACAAACAAACAAACAAACAAACCCAAACATGGCAAGAACCAAAGAGAGACAGGAAAGGGGCAAGAGGGAAGCGAAAACCGCAAATACAAGAGAACAGACATCAACTCCTCCGGAGATTTCTCCAGTGAAACTCTACAAGGAGGTAGTGGAATGAACGATCTATTCGAAGGACTGAAAAGAACCAGCAGCCAAGAGCTCTCTACCCTGCAAGGCTGCCACCCACGTTCCTGGTCAAACAGCAGCGCAGGGCACTAGCTGCATCCAAACCAGCTCTGACAGGAGCACTGAGTGGCCCCTATAAAAAAATCACCTTCAACGGGAACGTGACAGTAGAATCCTCATAGAAAAACAGCCATGAGCCCCTTCACCGCAATCACCAACCTCAATGGCAGCAGACTGAACTCTCCTGTCCAAAGTCACGGAGTGGCTGGATGGATGGGAACCTGAAACCAGCCTCATGCTGCTCACAGGAAACACATCTGGAGTCACAAGATCAACAGGCGCAGGAGACAACCAACCATGCAAGTTGATGGCAGGTTAAAACAAGCAAGGACAGCCACACGGCCCCAGGTGGAATAGCGTTCAAGTGAAAGTAATAAGGAGGTAGGGATGGACGTTGCATACCTCTAAGGGGCCAACAGGTCACAAGTTCACAGATGTGCCAAATAAAGTGCTGTAACATTTATAAAACAAGTGCTGATAGACTGAAGAGATGCATGGACGGCAACGCAATAGTAGGGAGACTTCAAGATGCCTTTGTCATTGGACAAATGAATCAGATGCAACATCTCTAAGGAGACAAGAGCCCTAACTGAGCAATGCATTTCTCCATCTACCTCATTGCTGTCAAGAAGGCAAGAGAGGGAACTGAATCGATAGCACAGCGGGTAGGGCATTTACCTTGCACGCGGCCGACCTGGGTTCGATTCCCAGCATCCCATAGAGTCCCCTGAGCACCGCCAGTACAGAGTCCTGAGTACAGAGCCAGGAGTAACCCCTGTGCATCGCCGGGTGTGACCCAAAAAGCAAAAAAAAAAAAAGGCAAGAGAAAAACAAAAAGAAACAACTGAGGGGACTAGATAGATAGTGCAGTGGTAGGGCGTTTTGTCTTGCATGTGGTTGACCATGCTTGCGTGCGGTTGGCCAGGGTTCAATCCCCAGCACTCCACACGGTCCCCTGAGCCCTGCCAGTAGTGATTCCTGAGTGCAGAGACAGAAATACACTCGAGCATGCAAGGCAAATGTGGCCCCAAACAAACAAAAGAACCAAGTGAGGCCTTTGTGTCTTTGTGAAAGCATTTCCCCTTGTTTCCTATGTGTGGCTTTTCCTTTCACAGGGAGCATGTAGGAACGACCGCACTGCTTGGTGTGTCGAAGAACACTTCCCGTAAGTGTTCGGTTCATAATATTTAGTTCTATTCACTTAGAGGAATTATTTTAATTCTTTTAAATGTGGAGCCAACCCTAACAGCTCCTAACAAAAGTTATACCTGTGGAACTCAGATGCCAGGGATCAAACACAGGGCTGGCTCATGTGAGGCGAGCACTTAACCCTTAACTCCTCACCTATATTTAAAACTCATTTTTCTGATTTTGTGTTTGGGCCACACTTGACGGTGCTCAGGGAGGCGTATGGGGTGCTGGGGGTCAAACCTGGGCCAGCTGCATGCGAGGCAAGCACTCTGCCCACTGTACTATCACTCCAGCCCCTAACACTCATTAATAACAATGCTAGTAAAGTAAAAGACTTTATTAAAAGGGAAAAGAATACAAGCTCAAGAAGGAAGGTGGGCTTCTTCCGAGATAGGAGAGAGCCAAAGAGCAAAAGAAAGGAATGGCAGGGGCTGGATCTATAGCTCAGTGGGTAGGGCGTTTGCCTTGCACGCGGCTGTTCCGGGTTCGATTTCCAGCATCCCATATGGTCCCCTGAGCACAGCCAGGAGTAATTCCTGAATGTAGAGCCAGGAGTAACCCCTGTGCATTGTCGGGGGTGACCCAAAAAGAAAAAAAAAAAAAAGAACATCACCCCCAAGTCAGTTGCAGACGATCCCAAGTGGATTATACCTATTTCAGATCGTTTTTTCATAACCAGATTACTGTCCTGTGCTAACACACCCTATGATAGAAGCAAACTAATGAACTAATTTGTTAATGGAAGTCAGCCACCTCCTCTGCCTCTCTCCCCATCAAATCAAGCTTCCCAAATGGCAAAAGGAAACTCATTGTTTCTCAGAGCTGGGATGTGAGTGAGCAGTAAAGCACTTCCTTGTACGTGAAAGGCCTAGGTTTGATTCAATGTGGTCTCCACCCACCAAGAGTAACCCCCTAAGCCCACTTAGTGCATGTCCTGGCCCCCCTCAAACTCTCCTCAGCCATGCTGTGGACCTATTAATTGATGTGGATCTTAAGTGAGGTCAGAGGGAAGGCAGGGATTGGCACTTGGAGTGGGTGACGGAGAGGGGTGGGCAGGTAAGGACACGCAGTTACCTAAAGGTTCTGTTTCCCAGGAAAACGAAGGGCAGGGAGGGTTTGGAAAGCTGGTTTGCTCAGAAAAAAACAATGGTGTGTGTGTGTGTGTGTGTGTGTGTGTGTGTGTGTGTGTGTGTGTGTGTGTTTTCAAGGACTGACCTTGAAAAAGACCCATGTTAAACATTAAATGAAAATGGAGAGTTAAAACAAACTGCTGATCAAAAGAGACTGGTGAGAGCTCTTCCAGGCTCTGGCACAGGGCAGAGCAGGATTCGATCCCTGCCCTCCCATACGCTCCCCGAGCACTGCTAGGAGTAATTCCTGAATGCGGAGCCCTAAGCATCCCAGGAGTGATGCCTGAACACAGAGGCAGGAGTAAGCCCCGAGCATCACTGGGTGTGGCCCAGAAACAAAGAAAGAGAGAAATAATTGACCAATAAAGAGCCACAGGGCAGGAGAGTACAGTGGGTAGGGCATTTGCCTTGCATGTGGCCATGATGGTTTGATTCCTCGCACCAAGTGGGTCCCCCGAGCACTGTCAGCAGTGATCCCTGAGCACAGAGCCAGGAGTAAGCCCTAAGCACTTCCAGGTATGGCCCGAGATAAGGCCCACCTACCCACCCCCCTGAAAAAAAGGTGTTAAAATAAGAAAAGCATTTTTAGCAATGACTGCACAGAGAGGTAGATCCTGTCTGCACACAGTGTAACTAGACAGTCAGAACCCCCTGTGCAGTGAACTGGGAGCAGACACAGGTGAGTGATGTCAGGAAGCTGCTGCAGTGTCCCGCCCTGTGTGTTTGCTCCGTCACCTCATTTCCTTTTTTGTTGTTAAGTTTTAGAGCCACACCTGGCTGCCCTGTGCTTGGGTGTTCCTCCTGGCTGTGCTGTGTTCACGCAGGAACCAGAGGCGGCCTGGGCCACTGTGGGCAGCGCCTGCACTCCAGCCCCGGGCCCAGCTCTGCTCCATCAAGTCCTGGGGGCAGATGGGAGGCGACTATGGCTGATCGGACTTGGTGAGGGCAGGGGGCACCACACTGGGTCCCCTAAGCACTGCCAGGAGTGGTCCCTGAGCACAGAGCAGGAGTAAGCGAGGGACACGTGGGTGGATCGGTTTCAACACAGAATGGGGATTGACTTTGGTACTTGATGGTACGTGGCAGGGGCACACCGGGTGACTGTTCATTACCAAGGTGACTCATTTCACTGGTGACTCCACAATGGAAAACCCTTGGACCTTCCTCCTTTTCCTATAGACCCAGCTCTTAAAAAAAAAAAAAAATGAAGCGAACAAGGCCAGAAAGATGGTCTTGCATGAAGCTGCCCCCAGTTTTATCCCCAGCATCCCATCTAGTCCCGCAAGCAACCTCCAGGTGTGCTCCCGGAGCCAGCCCTGAGTGGCCCGAAAACCATACTAAAGTGCAAAGTCTCAGGTATATGACAGTGGAAAGATGAAACCAACCACTCCTGGAAAGGTACCGGAAGCCAAGCAAATCCTCACAGGGCTGCCTTTTGGAGACTACAACCAGCATCGAGGGAAAGCCAGTGCGGGGGAGATCAACAGTGTCTCAGAGGTGGGATCCAAAGTCGGATACTGGAGAAGGGAGTGGCAGGAAACCCGCTGAGCAGGCCCTGGCACAGGTGCCAAGGAGTGGGTCACCCGGTATTAGAACATCGGGAGAGTGCTTTGATGGCTCTCCTGCAGAACACTCAGTGCTCAGGGGCACTCCAGGGGAAACAGGGCAACTGGGAACTCCAGAGTCCAACACAAATATTGACCACACGGAACCCGCCCCTCCCGCCCGCACCCGCCTCCACAACACACCTGGGTGGGTGTTCATTCACCCGTGGATGCCCCAGCAAGCCCCTGAGCCAGGCCCTGCCAGCTCCACTCGCCCAGCCTTTTTTTTTTTTTCTATTTGGGGGCGATGCTCAGGAGTTCAAGAATCTGAACCCGAGCGCCAGATGGGATGGAACCCAGTTGGCCACATGCAAGGCAGCACCCTCCCAGCCTCCTCTCTGCAGCATCTCCTCTGTGTCTTGGCCACGGAGCAGCCAGTTTCGGAGGGTTTCCGCTCGGACTCTGTTCTGCCTCCCCCTCTCATGGTCAAGCCCAGGCAGCCCCAGGTCTTCTCCAGCTCCGGTCCTCTCTCGAAGGTGCTGTGTGCACAGTTGCTGGGCCTTTTCCAAGTTTGGGTCATACGGAGCGTGTTCGTGTGTGCCAGGTCTGCATCCGAGCTCTGCAGTTTTCAGATGAGGCACAAAAGGACTGGACCTCACCGTCTTCACGCTGAACCGCAGCGAGGTGTATGACCCCATTTTATGACTTTGTAAATCGTGTTTGTCTTTTATAAAAATTTTTATGAAGTTGTTCAAGATAATTTATTCCATTTAATATTCTCGATTCCTCTGTCCCTTTCGGAGAGCCCGGCAAGCTACTGAGAGTATCTCGCCCGCACAGCAGAGCCTGGCAAGCTACCCGTGGCATATTTGATATGCCAAAAACAGTAACAACAAGGGGCCGGAGAGATAGCACAGCGGGTAGGGCGTTTGCCTTGCACTCGGCCGACCCGGGTTCAATCCCCTGCATCCCATATGGTCCCCCAAGCACTGCCAGGAGTAATTCCTGAGTGCAAAGCCAGGAGTAACCCCTGAGCATCGCTGGGTGTGACCCAAAAAGAAAAAAAAAACAGTAACAACAAGTCTCATGCTGGAGATGTTACTGGTGCCCGCTCGAACAAATTGATGAACAACGGGAAGACAGTGCTACAGTGCTAATATTCCAACTCCAGTCCCACCACCATACCTTCCCACCACCATATTTCAAATGTTTCCATCCTGCTCCCTACCCCAAGCCTGCCCCCTCAGCAGGACCTAAATAATTTATTTTGTATTGCTTGTTATGAATAATTCACTGAAAATTATACAAAGAGATTCCTTTGAGGAAAGTGTGTGAAGACTGCTGTATTTCACCCCGGAGCCATTAAGTTTGTCTTTTGCCTGACCATCTAGGGTGTTTTATAAACCCTTCCTTACACAAATGAATGTTTTTTTCTAGTTTCCTCCTGTAGTTTTGTTGAGGAAGATTTTTTCCCCTCCTTTTTGGGATGAGGTGGGAGGAGGGGCACACCCAACAATGCTAGGGCTTACTCCTGGCTCTGTGCTCAGGGATCACTCCTGGTGGGGAAAGCTGCTAGGAACATCCTCTAGATTGGCTCCTTTAATTCACTATTGTTTTTTGGGGGGGGCACACCTGGTAGTACATAGGATTACTCCTGTCTCTGCTCAGGGACCACTCCTGGTTGGCCTTGGGGGACTATATGGGGTGCTGGGGACCGAAGGCGGGTCAGGTACACACAAGGCAAGCACCCTACCCACTGTACTATCTCTCCAGCCCATGAGTGGCTGTTTTTCATACATAAATACCTTGGGGTTAGGGGGCAAAGAGATACTACAGTGGGCAAAGCACTTGCCTTGCACATGGCTGACCCAGGTTCAATGCCTGGCACCCTCGACCGTCCCCCAAATCCTGCCAGGAGTGATCTGAGTGCAGAGCCAGCAGCAAGCCCTGAACACTGGTGGGTGTGGCCCCAAACAAACAAGAAATACTAAACAAAGCCTTGGGGCCAGAGAGAGTTCAATGGGCAGGGCACATGCTTTGCAAGGGGTGGGAGGGGGGTGTCCAGGGTTCAAACCATCAGGAAATGATCCCTCAAGCTCCACTGTTGTGACTGATCCTAAAGCAAAACCAAAGCAAACCTCCACCCTCCTGCTTATGTAAATGGATTTTTTTCTAGTTTCTTTAGTTTTGTTGAGGAAGGTTTTTTCCCCTCTTATTTGGGGGAAGTGGAGGGAGACCCCCATCTGAGAATACTCAGAGCTTACTCCTGGCTTTGTGTTCAGGGATCACTGCTGGTGGGGCTCGGGAGACCCTATGAGGATAGAACCCAGGTCGCCCTCCCCGCTGTACTGCTGCTCCGGCCCCTGAGGAAGGCTTTTCTAACCCACCACCCCTACGTCTTCTGGTTTCCCATTTTACCCGGTTCCACAATATGAGGGTTGGAGGAATTCTGCTGGCACGGAGCCCACGTGGCAAAGCGTAGGTGACAGGATGTTCTTTCGTGATAACGACTGGATTCTGGGCTCTGTGCCTTCGATCTGGAATCTTCCATCGCCAGAATGGGTGTCCTCCCCACACCCATCTCTGTTCCCTCCCGTCAGCCGTCTCACCGCTGTCTCCCATCCTCCAGGTATCCGGGCCCCCATGGCGAACTTCAAGGGGCACGCGCTCCCGGGCAGCTTCTTCCTGATCGTGGGGCTGTGGTGGTCCGTGAAGTACCCACTCAAGTACTTCCACCAGAAGGAGAAGCGCGGCCCTGGGGCTCGCGCTCAGCAGCGCCTCGAGGTCATTGAAGCCACCATCAGGACTTTGTTCCCCGTCATTGGTAAGAATGAGGGGTGGGGGGCATCCCCTATGGATCTAGGGTCTTTATTTTTATTGTCTGCTTTTGGGCTGGCAGTGCTCAGGGGTTCCACCTGGCTCTACACTCTGGGATCAATCCTGGTGGGCTCGGGGACACTAGGGGGTGCTGGGGATTGAACAGGGGCTGCTACACGCAGGGCAAACGCTGACCTGCTGTGCCACATCTGCTCTGGCCCAGATGCAGGAACACCAATCCCTTTTCTGTGTCCACGCAATGGACAGTTTCCACTGGCAGGGAACGGGGGTTTCGTTTGATCTCGACTATCCTGCCGGCATCTGCTCCCATGTTCCATGACAAGAAGAGCCAGGCCACCGGACCTCACTGTCCACTGAGGCAATGACCCCAGGCTACATTCTCTGCCCTAGGAGGCTGCTGGGGTTAAGCCGCAGGGACAAAGGACAAACTTTAGGAACAAGATGAAACACGAAACATGACTTTTCTAAAGGAACACGCGGGAGCCGAGCTTCGTGAGTGATGAGAACACGCCACGGAGGGCCTGAGCGACTTGGACAGTGGGGAGGAGTCTGCCTGGCATGTGGCTGACCTGGGTTGGATCTCCACCACCCCGTATGGCCCCCGGAGCCCTGCCAGGCATGAGCTCTGAGCACAGAGTCAGAAGTCAGCCCTGGGCACCTTCCAAGATAGCCCGCCAGATCCCTTGTTCCTTGGCCCCCAGCCCTAGAGTGTGGCACCATGACTTCCACAGCCAGACCCGTGCAAGCAGGCCTCCCTGCCTGTCGCTGCCTGGCCCTTCCTTGGGTTTCCCCAGAGGACGGGGCACAGGGGCTCCTCAGGAAGGATGCAGAGGAAGCGGGCCTGTGCCCGGTCCCGCCCAGCCGCCCCTCCACCAGCCACCTGGCATCAGAAAAGCCTCCCAGGGCTACAAAGCGCTGGAAAAGGGCCAGAGAGCTAACGCAGGGGATGGCATCACCCAGTGCCCATCCCACACGGCAGGGTCCCCCCACCCCAGCAGCTCAGGGCGCGATCCCTGAGCACACTGAGGTGTGGCCACCCCCCACGCACACCCGCAAAAAACAGGAGAAAATGGGAGAGGCAGTTAATGTGGCAAGCCCAGCTCCGCGCAAGCCTGCTGAGAACCAGGTCAGGGCGCGAGAGAATGTCGTGAACTGGCAGCTGGGCTGGGCGGGGCGAGCTGGCCAAGGCCCAGTCCAGTGAGCAGAACCAGCGGCAGCGAGTGAGGGGGTCTGAGGGCCTTTGCCACACCAGGACAGTCACCAGGGCACTCGGTGCCGTTGGGGCAATGGAGAGCAGAGCAGTGCCCAGCATGGCCGAAGGAGGGTCAGGGGCACGAAGACACTGTGTCGGGCAGGAGGGACAGTGGCCACACCCTGGGCAGGCGCTGCCCGAGCGCTTCACTGTCACATGGGGCTGTCCCAGGCCAACTGCCCCCCTGCGTTCCCACCCTTGGCCTCTGCCGGGTGCAACAATGACCTTCAAGGCCATGGCCAGCTGTCAGGGCACCTGATGGCGACATTCCACAGTCCCTTTGCTGTGTTGCCCATAAGGCCAGGACCCTTTCTCTGCCCTCTTCTCACCAACTCCGTGATGTGTTGTGTGAGTGTATATCTAAATGTATGTGAGTGTGTTCTGTGTGTGAATGTATGTGTGTGTGTTGTGTGTGTGACTGTGAGTGTATGTGGGTGTGTGTGAATGTGTGACTATGTGTGTCAATGTATGAGTGTTTGTGTTGGGTGTGTGTGAATGCGAGTGGTATGTGTGTGACTGTGTGTGAGAGTATGTGTGTGTAGTGTGTGTATGAGTGGTGTGTGACTGTGTGAATGTATGTGTGAGTGCATGTGTGTGTGGTGTTTATGTGTATGAGTGAGTGGTGTGTGACTGTGACTATGTGTGTGTGGGGTGTGTGTATATGTGTGTGGGGGGGTGTATGTGTGTGAATGTGTGAGTGGTGTGACTGTGAATGTGTATGTGTGTATGGGGTGTGTATGTGAATGTACATGGGTGTGTGTGAATGTGAGTGTTGTGTGTGACTGTATGTGAATGTATGTCAGCAGTGTGTGATTGTGAGTGTATGTGGGGGGTGTGAGTATATGTGTGTGTTGTGTGTGTGTGTGCACCTGTACATGTGTGCACAAATTCAGAAAAGGGCTGGTTGGGAGGTGGGGCTGGGGGACTGGGCCCTGGGTCTAGTCAGGGATGGGGAGATTAGTCCCTGGAACCGCCCTGGCACTGAGCCTTAAGGTGGCTCCCCCAGGGGGGTGCACTGTGTGGCTCTTCCCTAAGGATGGCTCCCCTGGGAGACAGGAATGGGGAGACGGAAACCTTGCCCCCACCCTGCCCTGGCCCTCCACAGGGCCCGAGTCGCTCTGCACCAGCCTGTCCCCCCTTCCGGCCAGCTGCCTCCTCCCAGTCCCCCTGGAACTCCGCAGGGGCACCCGAGGGCTCAGACGGCAGCGGCTCTGCCCGGGAGGGGGATCCCGCGACGGCAGGCTGCCCCCACCGCTGGGCTCTGCTGACCACGAGGGCCGCGCCTGGACTCCTGCTCCCCTTCCCGCAGGGATTCTGGCCGAGCAGTTCGTCCCCGACGGGCCCCACCTGCACCTGTCGCGCGGGAATGACTGGGTGAAGCTGATGAACTGGCAGCACAGCACCATGTACCTCTTCTTCGCCGTGTCGGGCGTGACGGACCTGCTGACGGGCGTCTGCGCCCACATCCCCCGAGGCATCGACAGGCTGGTCATGGCCATAGCGGTCTTCGCTGAAGGTAACTCGGGTCAAGCCAAAAGGCAGGTCCATGGGGGGCCCTGGGTGCCAGAGACCTTCTGGGAGGGTCCCCTGCACTGTGGAGGGACTGAGACAGACACTGATTCCCCAAGTGACACTGAACCATTCCCCAGTGACTCCCATCCCCCCAGTGACTCCCATCCCCCCAGTGACACCCATCCCCCAGGGACGCCCATCCTCCCAGTGACTCCCATCCCCCAGTGATGCCCATCTCCCCAGAGACACCCATCCCCCCAGGGACACCCATCTCCCAGTTACGCCCATTCCCCAGAGATACCCATTCCCCAGTGACGCCCATTCCCCAGGGACACCCATCCCCCCAGTGACTCCCATCCCCCGTGACACCCATTCCCCCAGGGATGCCCATCCCCCAGGGACACCCATCCCCCCAGGGACACCCATCCCCCCAGTGACTCCCATCCTCCCAGTGACTCCCATCCCCCAGTGATGCCCATCTCCCCAGAGACACCCATCCCCCCAGGGACACCCATCTCCCAGTGACGCCCATTCCCCAGAGACACCCATTCCCCAGTGACTCCCATCCCCTGTGACACCCATTCCCCCAGGGATGCCCATCCCCCCAGGGACGCCCATCCCCCAGTGACACCCATTCCCCATGGATGCCCATCCCCCCAGTACACCCATCCCCCAGGGTTGCCCACCCCCCCAGTGACACCCATCCCCCAGTGACTCCCATCCCCCCAGTGACTCCCATCCCCCAGTGATGCCCATCTCCCCAGGGACACCCATTCCCCAGTGATGCCCATCCCCCCAGGGACACCCATCCCCCCCAGTGATTCCCATCCCACCAGTGACACCCATTCCCCAGGGACACCCATCCCCCCAGTGACACCCATCCCCTGGTGACACCCATCCCCTGGTGACACCTACTCCCCCAGGGACGCCCACCCCTAGTGATTCCCAATCCCCTGGGGACACCCAGACCCAGTGACAGCGACAGGGACAGGCGCATGTCCATGTATGGCCCCCACACCCTCGCCTTCCACCCCGCACAGGCTTCCTCTTCTACTACCACGTCCACCACCGGCCGCCGCTGGACCAGCACGTGCACTCGCTGCTGCTGAGCGCCGTGTTCGCGGGGACCCTGTCCTTGTCCGTGGAGGTGGTGCTGCGGGACAACGTGGTCCTGGAGCTCTTCCGCACCAGCCTCGTCATCCTGCAGGGCACCTGGTTCTGGCAGGTCAGTGTCACGGCCTCCCCCTGCCCTGCATGGAGCAGGGGCACGAGGGTGCCTGGCGGACACACAGTCATGGGTCTGCGGGCACTGTGCCCCCAGGCCACTCTTCCCTGCACACGCGCCGCGTGACCTGGGCTGGCACGCGCGCTCCCGGGCACAGAGGTCTCCCTGGGAGCAGCTGCGCAGCCTGGACAGTCCCGTGTCTCTGTCCCTCCAGATCGGGTTTGTGCTGTACCCGCCCTCGGGGGCTCCGAGCTGGGACGTGCAGAGCCACGACAACGTCATGTTCATCACCATGTGTTTCTGCTGGCACTACCTGGCTGCCATGGGCATCGTGGCCACCAGCTACGCGCTCGTCTACTGGTATGTCCAAGGCCACCGCTGTCCCATTCCCCCCTCCACGTCAGCCCCAGCTCCCGCCACCCCGTTAGCGCAGCAGCGTTGACTTCTTTTGTTCTGGCGGTGCTCAGGGGTTACTCCTGGCTCTGCGCTCAGGGATCACCCCTGGCGGTGCTCGAGGGACCCTCTAGGATGTCGGGGATTGAACCTGGGTCGGACACATGGCAGGCAAGCCCCCTACCCAGTGTTATTGCTCTGGTGCCCCGAGCAGGGCTAAGTTCCACCACCGATGTCCATCACAGAGCAAACGGCACTTTGCCAATGAAGATGCTCAAGGGCCTGCCTGGCCACTGGTCAGTTTGGTCAGGGCAGGTGCTCAGCAGGAAACACTGGCCAGGCCCGTGGCAGTCTCCGCCCTGCACTCACCCCTTCCAGGCCCCTTGCTTTTGCTCTGGGCGCCCCCGAGGCCCAGATGTGGGGGTACCAGTAACCCGCTGTTACTGGTGTGTGACTCAGATGCTAACACAACAGCTAATCCTGGGGCTGGACAGACAGTACCCGCTTACCAGCTGCCGTGCACATAGCAGTTGGCACCCGCAGTGCCACCACATGGGGCCCCTTAAGCCCCGCCAGGGCACACTCCTGTGCTCAGAGCTAGAGGGCGCCCCTGAGCACTGTAGGGTGAGGCCCCCAAGCCAAAATGGTAACAGTGGTCCTTCCTACACACTGACTGCCCAAAGCACAGGCACCTGTTGCTTTATGAGAGGAGCTTAAGTGAGGAAAACTGAGACACTGAAAGGCCTGCCGCCCGGGGCCTGGGAACACAGCTCAGGGACAGAGCACCTGGGCCTCCTCTCCAGAACCACAAAAACTGCAAAACGGGTTGGGGCAATAGTACAGCGGGAAGGGCGCCTGTCCTGCACGTGGTGGACATGTGTCCAATCCCCATATTACATGGGGTCCCCAGAGCCCGCCAGAGTGACCCTGAGCACAGAGCTGGGAGTAAGCGCTGCTGGGTGTGGCCCCAAAGCAAACCCCAGGTTACAAAACTATAGACACGTCACCCACCCAGCCCCCAGACTCAAACACATATGCGAAAGCTTTCTGCTCATGGGGACAGGAGCCATCACTCTGCGCCTCAGCATTTCCCTCCCTGAGCAGGAACGCGCCCCCCCCCGCCCTCCCCCCCCCCCCCCCCGCAAAGCCCAAGGGAGGAGCTTCGAGTCTCTGCTCTCCACTGCCCAGCCAGTGGAACAGGGATGAACGTTCAGCCCAGGGACATTAGCGGAGGGTCCCTTTGTCGTTTCCCACCCCCAGCCCCCATGGCTGCAGACGGCACTTCCTGGAGATGCAGGGTTGGAGGTGAGGTGGAGAGTGTGACCTGGGGTGAGAGAAAGGGCCTCTGGGCGAGGCCGGTCACGGCAGTGCTCCCTCTTCCCTCCTCCCAGGTTTGTGTCTCGGTCAAAGCATCAGCGAGGAGAAATCATCGGGATTCAGAAGCTGAAGTCGGACCACACGTACCAGACGGCCCTGCTGAATGGCTCCGACGAGGAGTGAGACTCCCCGGGACGGACTCGTCCCCTTACGCCCCTGGTGGGCAATGGTGACAGTGCCGGGGCTCTGGACGCTGGCCCCGCCCCCGTGCTCTGAGGCCATGGCCTCTGCAAAGGAGAGACAGCCCCGCGTGTCCGAGCAGACCCCGAGGCTGCAGGTGTGTCAGGATGCTCCCGGCACACCAGGCCCCGCAGAATCGAGCACAGTGGTTCTGGAGACCCACTTCTCTCCAGAGAACGGGCTGACCGGGAGGACGCCGGCCACAGCGCCTGCTCCTTCACTCCCCTTTTATTTTTTTTCACACTTCCACAGGTCCGTAAGGTCTGTTCATGACCCCTCCCCCATGGCCACCCCATCCCCAAGAACCTAGAAGTGCCCCCGGCCCATGCACATCACTTTAGATTCAATTCCAATGTGTATTGTGTGTTTTTCCCCAGTAAAACACGAGCTTTGGAGTTAAACTCTTACTGGCTGACACCTTTCGGCCAGTGACGCGTGGCAGCCTCGGGGATTCTGGGCTGTCAGGGTGACTTTCTGCCCCCCACTGGGTAGTGGCTTACTCAGTGAAGACCTCTTATCCCCTGCCCCCACTCCAGATGACAGGGGGATGGGGACATGAAGAGTCTGTTTCTCCTGCCACTGAGTGCGACCCCTCCATGGAAGGGCTCAGCCCTGGCACCGACATTCTCACGTGAGGCCAACACCAGCCCTGACCCCAACTGTGGCCATGGGGCCTGAGCAGGAGTCACCAACTCTATCAGAGGCAGGGAGGTTGCTGGCAGAATCACCTGCAGTGACTCCCCTGAATTACCCCCCAGACCACAACACTGGATACCCCAGTGGGGGCTGCCGTCCCCTGGCATCCCATGGGCACCCGACCCAGACCACCCTGCACCCTCCTGCTCTGGGGGGTTGGGTGGCCACAGGTGGACACCAGGGAGACTGAAGTGTGGGCACTGGGCAGAGCCACAGCCCAGGGGGTCCGGTACTCGCCTTGTACACAGCAGACCCGGGTTTGCTCCCAACACCGCAGGTGGTCTCCTAGGCCCACAGGAGTGACCCCTGAGCACAGAGCCAGGAGTAAGGCCTGAGCACCACTGGGTATGGCCCCAAACCAAGTGTGGGCATTGCACCAGGCCGATGGCCAGAGCAGATGCCCAATGCTGTTCTGAAGCCCGTCCTCTCCTCCCCGGCCCTCCACCATCTCTGCCCCGTGAGCCAGGAAGGACCCTCCCGGTCTCACCAGGGCTGAGGGCTGTGTCTGAGTCTGTCTGCCAGGACCGCAATAAGGCCAGGTGTGGCGGCTCCTGGACATTCCCCCAACCTGCTGGAACTGACATCACCCTGCGAAAGGCGGCTGGGTCAATCACTTCAAGCCTTTGGCCTCCAGCTCCACTCCTTCACCCGAACCCACCCATGACCACCTCCCAGTTCTTATCGCTGGGGACAAGACAGTACAGGGGTGAAGGTACGTGTTTGATCCTAGTGTCATCCTTGGCACTGCCCTGAGCACCCCCTCTCTAACCCCAGCACTGCTGGATGTAGCCCCAATCCCCCACCGCACCCCCCAAATAGACACCCTGAGTAAGATGGACATTTCCTAGACACTGGGGAGTTGTCAGGGAGAGGAGCTCTGCCACCTGACCCTGCTCAGTACCAGAAGGACTCCAAGAGGCACATGCCTGCACTGGACAACATGAGACCATGGCTGATCCGACCCAGCTCCGATAGTGGATCACATGAGATCACAGCTGATCCAACCCAGCTCTGACAGTGGATCACACGAGATCACAGCTGATCCAACCCAGGTCTGACAGTGAATCACGAGATCACAGCTGATCCAACCCAGCTCTGACAGTGGATCACATGAGATCACAGCTGATCTGACCCAGCACTGACAATAAGTCACAACTGAGATCACAGCTGATCTAACCCAGTGCTAACAATGGGTTTAACTCAGTACTGACAAGGGATCCCATCTGAGATTGTAACCACACACGAGATCACCAACGATCTAACCCTGCAATGGCATATGAGATCATGGTTGTGACGGATGAACAGCCAAGGCCTGGGCGACCCAGACGAAGCTCTTCTGAGGCCGGTGCTGTCTCACGGCCCCCGGAAACAGGGCCAACCCTGCCGCCCTGCCTTTCCAGCAGAGCAGCCCCCAGCACAGATCCAACGGGCCAAGCTGTGTTCCAATGAAACTTTATTTACAAAACGGGGGTGTCGGCCTGGGCGGAGGAGACCTGCTCAGGGCGGCTTGGGCCAACATGGACCCCTCGGCCGCCCATGCCCCACATTTGGGGGCCAGCAGATACAAGCCAGCTCAGAGCCGACCC
This sequence comes from Sorex araneus, assembly GCF_027595985.1. NCBI lineage: Eukaryota > Metazoa > Chordata > Mammalia > Eulipotyphla > Soricidae > Sorex > Sorex araneus. Next base: position 157,519,718 of record NC_073304.1, on the reverse strand, counting down.
AAATCTCACAGCTTCCCCATCAGCCAAACTCAGGGAGACACTCACTGTCTCTTGCTCCTGTTGGCGGAAGGATATTTGTGTGTGTGTGTGTCTGTGTGTGTGTGTGTGTGTGTGTGTTGGGGGGTGCTAGAGTCCAGCTTCCCACTGATAAAAATGTGCAACAAGTTCTTTAAAAAAATAAGTTACATAAAAACCTCTGGACAGGACAACTCCTGCCCAGACCACTGGTCCCCAGGAAGCCTGGGAGCGACAGTGCTCTGTGCCACTGTCCACCTCGCCCACCGCTCACACTTCGGGTGGGCTGGGACAGCCTGGGTGCCCTACACGGCCCGTCCTGGCATGGCAGCAGAGTCCCGGCCACTGCCAACACACGGGCTCCTGGGCGGGCAGGGACCCCATCCTCTTGCTGGGCCCCTCGGGCAGGCTCGTGCGCTCGGTCACTGCTGCTCGGGCGCCTGTTTCGGAGACGGGGCCGTTGTCACCACCACAGTGGAGACGGCTTTGGAGCCCGCCGCCGTGCCCTGCTGCAGGTGGGCTGCGGGGACGGTCTGGATGCGTACCTAGAGGCAGGGAGAGCGGGCGGGGTCACTGCAGTCAGTTCGTGGCGGCCCAGGGCGGGGCGGGAGGGGCAGGGGGGCGGCCTCACCTGGGTGGCCTGGCCTTGCTGCTGTAGCTGCTGCAGCTGCTGCGCCGTGAGGAAGCTGACGGGCTTGTTGCCCGCAATGAACTTGGTCCCCGCGGGCATAGTGGTGAGGATGATGTTGCGGCCCAGGCCGCCGAGGCTGCAAGGGGAGGCAGTGAGAAGGGCAGCACTGGGCAGGGGCAGGGACAGGGGCAGAGGCAGGGACGGGGCTTGGACAGGGCAAGGACAGGGCAGAGGCAGGGACGGGGCAAGGACAGGGCAGAGGCAGGGACACAGGCAGGGACACAGGCACGGCCGCCAGCAGGGAAGGCCACTATTCTTCCCTGCACAGGGGCCTCCTGGGGCGGGAGGGGCAGCCCTCGGGCCCTAAACTCCTGGCATCACCGCTGCCCCCATGGGCACCCACCACCCACACCACGCAGGGCGCCAGACTCTGAGCCCTGCTGGCAAGCACCGCCTGCAAAGTCCCAGTGTGTGATGGCACGTACTTGGCGCCGAGGTTGCCCTTGATGAGGGGGGCTGTGACCACACTCTTGCCCTTCATGGGCTGGCTGATGACCGAGAGTGGCACCGTGATCCGCGTCGGCACCTTCCCCTGTGGACAGAAACAGTGGCCTGGGCTTGGGACAGCAGAGGGGCCCCCGAACATGGTCGGGGGAGAGAGCAAAGAGGGGCTCGGCTCGTCCACTCTTTCCAGGTGTCAGTGGGCTGTTTCCATTTGTCCCCACAGAGCTGTCTGCCCAGGGAGGGGAGATGTGGAGGGGGCGACACAGCTGCCTGGAGAGGCCCTCGGAGCTCCCGCGGCAGCACCCATCTCCCGTTCCTGGCCTGGGGACCCCGGGCAGTCTGCACCCTGGGAACAGGCCCGGCCGCAGGGAACTTTCTGCCCCTCCCAGAGATAAGAGAGGTCAGTTCAGGGGCAGGCGCAGAAGCGCGGGCAGGCGGAACGGCTGGCCCTAGCCAGGGGGTGCTGGCCTAGAGCGTGGAGTCTGCTGCTCCGGTCACGGTCTAGGTCCAGAGCCATGGTTGGCAGCATGGCCAGAGACACGTCTTCGCCTCCGGGGCAAGCTCGTGACCCAGGCCGGAAGCAACCAAATGCCCCCAGCCCCCAGCCCAGTGGCCAGGCAGACACCGACTTGGAGCACAGCCCCGCCAGCCACCACTTCCCTGCGTGAGCAGAAAGACCAGCGTGGGACGCCCACACGTGTCCCCCGTGTCCCCTCCGGTGAGACCCTGGGTCAGTATTTTCCCTTCTGTGGCTCCAGTCCCAGGCAGAGCTTTCGCGGCTCTCACCAGTGTCCTCCTTCCTCTGTCTTTCTGGCTTTTAGCCAAACTGGCTACAAAGCTTGCACAGAAAGGCCTTGGAGAGCTCCAAGGCCTGATGTGAGCCCCAGGTCAACCCCAGCACCGCCGGGGCACCCCACCCCTGAGCACCTAGAATCTCCGCCCCACGGGGGGTGGCCCCAAAGCCAAAAGGAAAAAGAAAAATAGAACCATGTACATGTATATTCTGCAGCCCCCACCCTGCCCCCCCAATAGTGTTCCTCATTTAGGGGACAAGGCACACGTGTGCACCCCAAAACACCCACGCTGAGCCTGGGCACTGCTTGAGACAGGGTCTCGCGGGGACATGAACGATGCTAAAGACTTGGAAAAGGAGAAGGCGGAATCTCTCCTTCACGCGACTTATCAATTTCACTTCTTTTGAAACCTTCTCTGAAGAGGAAGGCTGGGGCCAGCTGGAACACCCAGTGCTCTGCAGGCAGGGGCCCGGCTCCCCACGGCTCTACGAGGAAGCCTGAGCACCCCCAGGAGGAGCAACTGCCGGGACCTAGCCGGGGGCAGCCCCCAAGCGCTGCCGGGTTTGATCTGCCCTCCCCACCAAATAGAAACAGTCAAGGGCAGTAATCTTTAGGACCCTGGGCTGAGAGAAGTGCGAGAGCCAGGCGCAGGGACTATAAGCGGCGAGGCCGAGCGTGCAGGCAGGCAGACTCGCTGGTGTCGGCGGGGGCTCTGATCCATGGGCTGCTGGAGGGGCCCTCGCAGAAACACTCGTGGTCTCAGCCAGACCCGGCCAGGCGGGCCTGAGTCCAGCAGCTGCCCTCGGGGCCGCCACGGCCAGGGAAGTCACCATCCACCCAGGCCCTAGGTAAGCCTGCGAGCTCGGGTGAAGGTCACTGGGGGAGCCAGGGTGGGGCGAGGCTCTCTCCACCCCGAGGACATGCTTAGGAACAAAACCAGGAGGACCAAGGCCAAAATGGCCGGAATGAGCTGGACCCAAGAAGGGCTGACCCCACGAAGGGTGGACACCACAGCAGGGGCTGCCGGCCCCATGATGGGGGAGCCGGGGAGAGCAAGATGCCATGTCGACCCGACTTCCGGCCTGGGTCCCGAGCCAGGACACAGCCCGCGCACTCGCGAGGCCACACCCTCTCAGCAGAGAAGCCCTCCTGGGCCCCGGAGATGGAGAAGCATGGGGGCCTCGGTCTCCATGCCCACCCAGAGCAGCTGCCAGCTCCGAGCTCGAGTGTGCGAGACGCCCTGCGCCGTCCCCCCATGTGCACGTTACTCACAGCCTGTGATGTGGACACGACCGTGTTGCTGACGGGGACCTGGCGGACCGCGGGGGCTCCCGGCCCGATGCTGATGGGGGTGCTGGCTGCCCCCGAAGCCACGGCCACAGTCTTGGACACAGTGGCGTTCACGCTGGGCAAGGACACAGCCGACGAATGCACAGTCCCAGAGGCACTGGCCACTGAGGAGCCCGGCTTGGCATGGGCGGCCACCGTGATGGTCTGGCCCGCCTTGGGGGGCACCACGCCCAGGCCCTGCACGATGCGGATGGTGGCGGCGGGCTTGGAGTCCGACGCAGCAACCACCGTATTTTTCCCCTTCTGCTCTGCCACACTCACACCAAGGGCAGGCATCAGGCGGAATGCGGAGCTTGAAGGGTCAGCAGGCTTGAGGTCAGGCGTCACCTTGACCACGGTGGTACCTGTTGGAGTGGATGGAGGGGCACTGGCTGAACCGGCCTTGCCGGGGCTGTCCGCTGCGTGGACGTGCAGGGTGGCAGAGATGCCTTTGCCCACAGTGCCACTTCCTGTCCCGAAGAGGTCCTGGGTCAGTTTGACTGTGGTGACCTGGGACTTAGCCAGCGTGGCCATCATGTCCGGAGTGATCCGTAGAACCGTCTGGCCCTTGGCGTCGGTGCTGATGGAAGAGGGCGGCAGACGCAACACGTCCTTACCCTGGATGCGGAAGTTAGTGGCCGTGAGCGGAATGCTGCTGCCCGCCTGGGCCTTCACACCAAGCTGCCCAGTGATTGCCACCTGGAGGGAGAGACACACCCACGTGTGGACTCGCTGGCCCGCGCCTGCTGCCACCGAGCAGACCTTTGCCCCCGGGATGGGCCCTCCCTGTCATCCAGTCCGAGTCATTCAGCAAGTGGGCTGCAGTCCCCAGCAACGCCAACAGTGTGACAAATCCAGGCACAGTCTCTCGGGGTTCCAACAGCCGTCACCGCCCATTGTGGCTCTCCTCCCCAACTCTCGGGCGCTGCAACCTCTGATTCAGACCGAGACCGGGACTTCAATACACATCCCTGATCCAGTGAGGCACTGAATAAAGGCTGGAGTGATAGTCCAGCAGGGAGGGCGCTGTCTTGCACACAGCCGACCTGGGTTCAATCCCCAGCATCCCTTGTGGGCCCCCGAGCACAACCAGAAGAGATCCCTCAGTATCACCGTATGGCCCAGAAGACATAAAAAGGAAGAAAAGAAGGAAAGAAGGAAGGAAGGGGGGGAGGGAGGGAGGGAGGAAAGGAGGGGAAAGAGACACAGGAGAGAGGAGAAAGGAGAGAGATAGGAGTGGAGAAAGAAGAGAGGGAGAGAGAGAACCACAGCACACCAAGAGTCAGCTCCAAATGTACCTGCAGTGCACTCGCGCCTTCCCCACTGCCTCAGACGTCTGCCTAGTGCCCATGTGGGAGACCGTGGCAGGGCATGAGGGTCACCAGCACCAGCTGTTGCCCTGGGGACATGCACCTTTGCTAAGGCGCCTTCCCCGCGTGAGCAGATGCCGGGCTCCCAGTCCACCCTGCCTGCCTACGCAGACGCAGACACAGGCCGGGTGCCCAGCACGGACGGGACCAACCCCTGAACAACAGCGCCAGGAGCCGCAGTGAGTACTGGGAAACCATCACGACCACAAGCAGACATGCTGGCACGCGCCCCAGGCCTTAAGTGGGCCAAGCAAGTGCAGGACCCTGGGTCCGGCCGGTCTAGTCCCCACAAACACAGGCTCCTCCACTCGTTGCCAGCTGTGGTCCCAAACTGAACCAAAACAAAACACAAACCAAAAATGAAAAAAAAAAAACACAACACCCAAAACCAACCCCCCCCACAACAGCCAACAAGACCCAACCTGGCCCAATCCCCCGCTGGGCCCTGCAGCCCCATTCTCTCCTGTTCACTGGAGCAGCAATGCCCGGAATATCTCTGCTGCGGGGCCCATCCTCTCCCACGCCGGGTGTCAGGCAGAAGCCCAGAGCTGTGCCCGTATCTGAGGCGTCCCCCGTGCCCAGGGGCCTCCTGGCGTCAGACCCAGCCCTGCAACACTTCTCCTCCCGGGCAGCATCACCACGCCTAACTCCCCCCTCACTCAAAAGCCAAGGCACAGCCACCCTCCACTCCCTGGCTGAGTCCAGACCAAACCACTGGAAACCTCGCCTGTACGCTCTCCTCAGGCCTGTCCCCGGCCACTTACCTGGACAGTGCTCCAACCCCTCCAGGGTCACAGCAGGTCTCGAGACTATCCGCTCCAAGGGCTCATTACAGGAAAAGGCCGTGCCCCCATCAGCCCCTCACTTCCGGAAGGAAAGCGCAGAGGCCCGAGAGCCCCCATTCGTGGTGTGTGTCCCTGAGGACAGAGCCCCGGCACCACCTTATGTGATCCCTCCCCCGGACCCAAACCAAAGTACCACCATGCTGACACAAGACCTCACCCTGCCGCACGCCTGCACACTTCCTCCCCCTCACCTCATCTGGCTGCATCTCTGCAGCGCCATCAAACATCTGACCGATTCATCTTCTCCTGCCTTGCCACCCCAGCGGCCCCCGGCCAAGCCTCAGGGCCCACCTGGGAAGCATCCGTCTGTCCCCGGCTCTGAGGACACGAGTCGCATGGACAGTGGAAGGCACCAGTGTCAGATGCCACAGAGCCTGGACAGCTGTGACAGCGCACCGAGAGCTCAGTGATCGTTAGACAGGGCTGGGGAGGAATGGCCCGAGCTGGGGCCCAGCACGCCTGTCAGGAGGGGGCTCGGGCTCCCACACAGCATGCACCAGCCGGGGGCAGCCCTGGGCACCACCAAGTGTGCCCACACACAAAGCACCCCCGAACCGCGCCAGCGTCACTGTAGTTTACACGGTCCCGCTTCCTCCTCACGCGTGACCCGGGGGTATGCGCACGCCAGGCCCCGTGCTGGGAGGGTAAGAGTGTTAGCCGGGCGATGACCGCAGCCCCTGTCAGTGACAACGTGACCTCCCTCCAGGTAGGTTGGGCAGCCAGCTCACGGACACACGAGGACGAATCAAGGAAAACGGGAATGCCAATGAAGCGGGTCAAGTTTAACCTGGGAGTGTTAACTGGAGCCAGGAATATGCACCCCTGCAGACTGCCGTGCCACCGGATACGGGAAAGGCAGGAGCCCCCATCCCCGCACCCAGCATCTGGAGCCCGCACCCACCTGCTTGATGATGTTCTGGCCCGTGACATTCTGAATGACAGCCGCCGTGGACGCACTCGGGGCAGATGTCCCCGGCCCGCTCGTGGCGGGCTTGCTGGCGGGGCTGGCGGTGCTGACAGGAAGGCTCGTCACCGTGAGCGCAGGCCCAGGCCGCTGCCCGCTGGCCGATGCCGCCGGGGCCTTGACCGGAACCGTGGCCATGACTGTCTAGGTCAGAGCACAAGGCCAGGAGCCAGGTTAGACACGGGGACAGGACACAGCTTGCGGCCTCCTGTCTGCGCACAATGTGGGAATTTTCAGGAGCTTTCACGTTTCACTCCTTGCTTCCCTCCACCGGGGCAAGGACAAAGTTCACACATCGCAGAGTCAACAGAACGAGGCCCGTGCCTGGGGCAGGGGCTGGAGACTCAGACCCTCCCTGGGGGCTTGGGCCTGCCCCCCTCCCCCAGTTCCGTGTGGACCTTGGCCACCTGCCACTAGAGGCAGCGCCGGACCGAGGCCGCCTGCCAAGCTCCGTGTGGCCCACTTACCTGGGGGACGACTTTGGTCTGCGTGGTGGTGGCAGTGGGGGTCCGGATCTGGGGCGCGGGGGGCATCGGCGGCAGTGCCTGCGTGGGCCCCGCCGAGGGCTGTGGCGTGGCAGGGAGGCTGGGCTGGGCCACCACGCGCACCTGAGGCAGCCCAGCCGGACCCGAGTGGCCGACGACGCGGGCCGCTGTCTGCGAGGCGGGCGGGGTCTGGCTGGCCGTCGGGGAGAGCATGGCTCCGAGCTGCGGCATGGGCGGCGAGGACACCAGAAGGACGCTGTGACGGATGCGGGGTGTGGGGGGACAGAACCAACAGCTCAGGACGGGCGCCCCGGAGGCCGCGGCGGGCGGGGGACGGGAACGGCAGGCTCACCCTGGGCTGGACTTGGCAGGCTCCGGGCCGGGGCAGCTCTTGCTGGTGGACACCACGGGCGGAGGGGAGATGGGCGTGGCAGGCAGAGCGGGCGGGGTGGACGTCGCGGGGGTGGCTGGGGTGGGGGGCAGGCCCGAGTCGCTGAGGCTCAGCTGGCTCTGCTCGGTGGTCACACAGCCCAGCCCCTTCCCCACGTTCTCCTTGCTGCCGGCCTTCTGGAGGGGAGAGCACGGCCGGCTCAGGTGGGGGCTGGGGTGGGGCCGAGCCGCCGGACCCCCCTCCCCAGGCCGGGGGCCGGCCAAGGTCACTCACCACCTTGGACGGGGGCCTGGGCTTCTGCTGAAGGGCTTTCCTGGCCTTTGCGGCTGCAGCCTGTGCCTGATGGATCCGCTCTGCGTGGACGAGAGGTGGGCGTCAGTGCCGCGGCCACGGAGGCCCACGCGGAGCCCGGCCTGGCCCCCCGCACCCACCGAACTCCTCCTCGCTCCGGTCGCGATGCAGGTAGATCCATAGCTTGCGGCCGATGTCATACTTGACACAGGGGTCCTTCTCATAGTGGAGCCGGTCCAGCGCGCCGCTCACCACCGTGTTCACCTGTGGGGCAGGGCAGGGCGAGGAAGCCTCAGACACGGTGCAGGGACAGTCACGGACACAGAGAGCAAGTGGACGGCCCCCACCCTGGCTCCGTTTCCCGGGTGCCGCCTGGGTCTCTTTGCTCAGCTCTGTAAAATGTCTGAGACTTGGGCCAGGGCGATGTTCTGAGGGCCAGCACGGGGCGGTCCCCTGAGCACTGACAGGAGGGACCCCCATCCCAGCACCTCTGGGCATGGTCTGTCTCCCCCACCAATGTACTCTGCGGAGTTTGTGTCTGCTCATCAGTGCCCCCCGCTACCTGCGTGCTGGTGACGTCGGGGGCCAGGAACTGGGAGTCTCTCAGCAGCTCGCAGATCTCGGCGCGGGTGCCCTCACCATTCGGCAGTCGGGCCGCGGCGTCCCGGACTGTGACAGGCGCCAGAGAGGCAAACAGCCGGGAGTCAGCAGGGTCTGCACTGGGGACACGTGCTGCCCACACCCGAGCCTCTCGTCGCTGCTCTCAGACCCGCTGGAGGTGGACATGGGCCCCCGGGAGCTGGATCTTGAACAAAACCCAAGTTCTGGGCACCCCTTCCGGCACCCAGGCAGAGCTGTGCGGTGCCGAGATGTCACGCGGGGACTCAGGTGTACGTCACAAACTCCAGAAGGATGCAGAACTCCTCCCCATGCACTGCTGCTAGAATGACACGAGGGCTCGGACCCTCTGCTAGGATCCTGCTGTTGCCCAGGGCAGCACATTTCTAACTGCCCGTGTCTCGGTGTGTTGGGGACTGACTCGCTGGGGCGACTTCCTTGGGCAGCGCTGCATTTCACGTCATGCATGAGAGACGGAGTCTGGGGTTTCTCTAGAGAAACGGGGCACCAGCATGGCTGCGAGGCCTCTATGGGGCGCCACCTGAGGGCAATTCCCGCAGGACAGCAGAGGAGAGGGGCCAGAGCGACAGGACACAGCAGGGCACTGGTTGTGCCCACAGCTGACCCAGGTTTCTTCCCCGGCACCTTCTATGTCCCCTGAGCACCAGCAGTGACCTTGGACATAAAGTCAGGAGTAGCCCTGAGCACCACCAGGGTGGCCCAACTCCCCAACCCCAAAGAAGCCCGAGCCCGGATCAAGGCAGAGCACTGAGAGCCGTGCCCACTCCCCCAGCTTCCTTAAAGGTTGCCGCCTCTCCAGCCATCCTGCCTGGAGGTTGGGGGGGGAACCACAAGTCTCCCAGGGAACAGGGAGTGACGAGGGCAGGCCAGGTTCAGAGGGGGTGGGGCCGCGAGCCTACCCAGGGACAGGATGGTGACGTAGGCGGGCCGGTCGGAGCGCAGCAGCGAGTGCTCCCGAGCCTTGTTGAGCGACGTCTCCTTGTCAAACACGCCCTTCACGGGCCCCACCACCGACTCGAAGCCGTGCATGCGGAAGGTGAAGGCCTTGTGGGGCTGGCTGTAGCGGTGCCACTCCTGCAGGGACAGCGGGGTAGGGGGACATGGGCCCCGAGCTCAGAGGCATGAGGGCCGGGCAGGGACAGAGAGGGGACACGGGGCCCAGAGCTGGATGGGAGCCAGGCCCACGGTACGAAGTGTCCATCTGCCATGGGGAAGAAGCACCCCAGCTACCAGCAGAGGGACACGGAGGTGACTGTGCAAGGCTCTGCTCCGCGGGCGAGAGGCCCCGGAGTATCCCTCATTCCCTTTCTCCGCCGTGTCCACCCTCGCCCCCGGCCCAGCCAAGAGGGCGCCTCCTGCCCACCTGCTCCTGGAAGAGCCGCTTCTCCTCCCCTGTGCTGGGCCGCACCACGTAGTCGGTTCTTCTGGAACATAAAGAATGTTGGACGCAGCAGCCCTCCCCCAGCACCCACGACTGTCGCCTGAACAACACCAAAACGCGAACAAGAATCCCTTGAGGAGTCCCTGAGTCTCACGAAGGCCCAAAGTCAAGTCGACAGGCAGCCCCCACCCGGGAAGCCCCAGGCTCCCTGCACTCTGGGGTGCTGGGAGACGCAGAGGGGTCCTGCCGGTCTGCCCACGGCTGGGGCCTCATGCCGCATCAGGAAAGCGCCGGTCACGCAGACACCGGGTCTACCCACGCAGGGGAATCTCACTGAAGAACCAAACCACAGCACCAAAGCAACCAAATACTTGAGTTAATCGTAACTTTAACCTGGCGGGGTGCGGTGGACAACAAAGCTCTATACTGAAAATGACAAGATTGTGATGGATGAAAATAAAAATCAATGTTCCTGGGTTAGAACAGTACTGTCAAAATGCCCAGTATCACCCAAAGCCACGTGAAGAATCCACGGGATTTCTGTCAAAATTCTACTGGCATTTTACACAGAAATTCAAAAACAACCACAACAAGACTGGGCTGGAGAGATAGTGCAGCGGGCAGGGTACTGCCTTGCATGCGGCCAACCTGGGTGTGATCCCCAGCACCCCAGCTGGTCTCCCAAGCCCGCCAGAGTGATCCCTGAGCACAGAATCAGGAGTAAGGCCTGAGCACCGTTGGGTAGAGCCCCCCAAATCAACCAAACCAACAGTGCTGGATTCACAGCAGGCCGGCCTCATGCTGTATTACAAGGTTAGACCCCACATAACACGGCACCTGCAGGAGACACAGATGGGGCTGGGAAAGCAGCTCAGTCGGCTGAGGTCCAGGATGGAGCCCCGGGCACTACCAGGGGTGACCCCAGAGCACAGAGCCGGGAGAAGCCCCTGAGCACTGCCAGTTGTCACCCGAAATAAAAATAAAGACACACAGGTCAATGAACAGTCTGGCGAGAAACCGCCGGACACCAAGTTGGCCTGTGAGAAGGGCGCTGAGAAGACTGGACGAGCGAGGCTGGGCTCGCCCGCTGGCCGTGCTGGGAAAGCGGATCCCACGTGCCGGAGAGTAACAAGCCGATCACAGAAGCTCGGACTGCGCTGAACACTCGGCTTGGCGTGAGGGAGCTGTGAACCCGCGCCAGGCTCCGCACTGTGAAGCCCTGCTCCGCCGGGCACGGACCAGGCAGCTGCCGGCACTGCCAGGTGGGGTGCCAGAGGCTCCTAGCACTGCTGTGTGAGCACAACTCATCCAGCCCACCTGGTGGGCTACCACTGGGCTGGACCCCCAGCTCCCAGAGCACTGTTTGGGAGTTTAAAACAAATTCCAAATAGGGCTGGGGACGTGCTGGGCAGCAGAGGGCTTGCCCTGTAGGCCCGACCCCAGACAGGCAAAGGAGACTGTAAAGATCTAAAACTGGGCACCGGAGCGATAGCACAGCAGTACGGCATTTGCCTTGCATGCAGTCAACCTGAGTTCTATCCCCAGCATCCTATAGAGCCCCCATTACCGCTAGGGGTAATTCCTGGGTGCAGGGCCAGAAGTAACCCCTGAGCACCACTGGGTGTGGCCCCAAAAACTAAAAAAAAAAAAAAAAAATCTAGAACCATGTACAAGACAACGAAAGAAAAATCCCTGGTACCACCAGCCCCAGAATGCTGTCACCCTCGACAAGCCTGGAAGACACTGAGTCACAAAGGACTCGGACCAGCCACCCGGGAACACTGTCAGGGAGGATGGGAACAAAGCTAAGGGACGGCCACTGAGGCAGGGGTGCAGCCAATGGGCAGATGTCGCTCATGGGGGCGGGTTTCCAGCTCAGAGATGGGGCCGAATGCTTGGGTCAGTGAGGACAGGCCTCGGTGGTGACGCATGGCAGGTCACATCACTCCAAGGACAGGGGCACCGCTTAGGGTGGGAAACCCAAGCATGGATATTCACAGCAGAGCCAGGGCTGGGGCAGGGTATCCGGGAGACACACTCAGGACCAGAGGTCAAGGGAACAGGACGCGGAGGACCACCAGCGGGACACAGAGGGTGGGGTGAGGGCATGGCCTCGCATGCCAACAACCCGGCTCAATCCCCGGCACCATGTGTGGTCCCCTGAGCCCCACCAAGAGCAGTCCCCAAGCACAGACGCAGCACACCCCCAGATCCTCTGGGTGGGGCCCCAACACCAACGAAAGGACAGAATTCTAGCCGGGACCCTTCTCTGACCGTTGGTCACTTACCCTAACACCCCTGAATGTGGCCACACACAGGTGGCATGAGAACCGCACAGCCCGTGATGCCATGGCACAGGGACCTGAGGGAAGCGGACCCTTCGGTCTGGTGGAGGGGGCTGTGTCCCCCGAAAGCACAGGCAGGTCGGACTCGGGGCATCTGGCTCTCCCCGCCCAGACACATCAGCAAACCCTCCCCGAGGCGACCCCAGCCGGCACCGTGAGAGAATGGGGGACACTCACTCCCGGGGCATGGGGGTTGTAGCATCGGAGCTGTCCTCGTTTTCTTGCTGGAGAAAAGGAAAACAGACAGGTCAGAGGACCAAGTCCGCCTGGCCCCCTCCAGGCACCCAGAAGACGCTGGGAGGCCCCTTACACACCGCACCTTGCAGAAGGCCTGGTCTTTGGTTTCGAGCCACAGCTGGAAGAGGGCAGCGAGCTCCTTCTCATTATCCGGGGACTGGCCTGTAAGAAGGGAGTGGGCCCAGCTGGCTCAGATCCCCACCAGCACCCCCTTCTCCTTGCCTGCTGTGCCCAGGCTGGGAGCCTGCAGTAGGCCCGACCCCGGTGCCCAGACCACCAACCAGCACCATCCTATTCTGGTTTGGTTTGGGGGCCACATCCAGCGATGCTCAGCAGTTACTCCTGGCTCTGCGCGCAGGGAGCACTCCTGGCTGTCCGGGGTGACTATATGGTGTGCTGGGGACCAAACTGGGCGGCCATGTGCAAGGCAAACGCCATACCCGCTGTACCAAGGCTCTGGCCCAGCACCATCCTTCGATACTTTTCCTTTAAAACTGTATTAAAGGAAACCACCTGGGTTTGATCCCCACCATCCCCTCTGGTCCCAGCCCAGTCAGCAGTGACCCATGAGGACAGAGCAGAGTCAAATGCTGAGCACTGCTGAAATGTGGCCTCCAAGCCCAAAACAAACAGAATGTGTATCTATTTCACATGATGAGCACTTGCTTCCCAAGCGTTCCCTTGGAAAGCCTGAAGGGAAGCACGTCTTCTGGCCTGCAGACCACGGGGCCCCGGCTCCTTGCGAGCCCTGACTCCTGGATGCTATCCAAATCTTGCTGTCCACGGTCCTGCAACGCCAAGCCTGGGGCCGGCGAGACGGCTCAAAGGGCAGAGAGCATGCTCTGCATGTGGGTTCAACTCCCAGCACCGCAGGATCCCCTGGGCACTGTCAAACCATCCCAAGCACTGAGCAGAGTAACCCCCAAGCACCACAGCGTGTGGCCCCCAAGCAAACAGAGAAAGCAAAGCCCAGTTTTAGGTAAAGAGAACTTATTAGAACACTGCAAATCAGTGTCCAGTGAAAGGTCTGGTTACAGGGGATGGAGGTAATAGGACAGCAGGGAAGGTCCTTGCTTTGCACACGGCCAACCTGGGTTCGATAGCCACATCCCATATGGTCCCCTGAGCCCTGTCAGAAGCAATCTGAGTGCAGGGTGCAGAGTAAGCCCTGAGCACCGCTGGGGGTGGCCCAGTCCTCGCCCCTCAAATAAAGAGAACGGCCTGGAGACTGTAAGGGCTAAAGCTGCCAGCCACCTCACAGCCTCCCCACGGTGTGGGGGTGCCCACGCCACAGGAAGCACCCAACGGGGGCTGGGGTCCTTCGGTGGGTGAGACACGGCTGGGCGCCTTATTCACACTCTGCCAAACTGCGGAAAGGAAACTCGGAAATGAAGACGGTGTCAGCCAGGCTGGTGACAGAAGTCACTTACCGAGCAACTTCCACTGCTGGGTTTTCTCTTTGAATTCAACAAAGGGAGAGAAGCTAGACGGCACAGCTGTAAGAAACGGGTCTGATGTAAACACACCACCAGGGTCAGAGCACGCAACCTCAGTGACCGCCCTTGCCCAGCGCCAAGAAGCACCTCTGAGGCACGTACTCTGCAAAGCCATGTGGACGACCCAGCAATGCTGCCTATGACCCCAGCAGGCGAGGACATGTCTGTCCCAAGGGCTGGGCCACGGCCTGGGATGCAGGTACCCCGGGCTCCATCGCCAGCACCAAGTGGTGCCTGATCCCCATGGGGAGTGGCCACCATCCAAACATGACAACAGACAAACAGGAAGAGCGATGCTGACCCCAGAGGGGTAAAAGGGCCTCACCCCGGCTTTCTCCGGCAAGATACTGCAGGGCGGGTAGTACCAGTTCGGCCCAGTGAGGGGCTGCGGAGAACCAGCTGTTGAGTGAGCTGGCCGGAGAGGACTGCCAGTCCAGAACCCGCTCCTCCAGCTGTGGGGGCAAAGGCAGAGGTCAGGTCTCCGGCCCCACCCCACGGCGACCCCACAGAAGAGTTGGGAGGGGCCACAGCATTGTCCCCCACTCGCCTGGTCACACTGAGTCCACAGGAGACCCGGGTTCTGAGCCACAGCTTCAGGCCCTGGGCCTTAGGCCCTGCCCGCCCACAGCCCCCCACAGCGTGTCCTAGCCTGCCACCCTACGGCCACCAGCAATGAGATGCAGACTGCTGCCATATTTTCATTTCTGTCAAAGCAGCCAGCAAAAGGCTGCTACAGGTCACAAGCAGAAAACAGTGAAGCGGCCCCTGCACTTCCGGGCTACAGTGAAGGGGCCCCCCCCCCCCCGCATTTCCGGGCTACAGTAAAGGGGCTCCGCACTTCCGGTCCTGGCAGGCTGGCTGCCTGACCCACACACTCACCAGGGGAAGGCTAGCCTGTCCCTCCAGCATCAAGATCTCCAAGAGGAGAGAGAAGAAGCTGGAAGAGATTTCGTTGATTCCAAGGCCGGGCTTGAGGTCTTCCAGAGGCCTATCAGGAACAGCAGAAATAAGCCAAAGAGCCAGAGCACCGGCCTGGGCCCTCCGGGTCACCAGGCAAGTGCCCAGGCCAGCGCTCAGGACTGGGCTCCTGCCCGGGGCTCGCTTACTCCTCCTTGATGGCTGGGTCCGCCAGGGGCGAGGGTGCCTGCGACAGCGGGGCCAGCCGCTCCGGGCCACTGAGAGGCTCCGCCAGGTCCTCGACCTCGGATTTGATGATTTTTATTTTCTTCTTCTTCTTCTCCTCCTTCTCCTTTACCTTCTTTTTCAGGACAGCCAAGTCATACAGGGCTGGGAGGGAGCAGTGGGAAGGAGGGTTACAGCACACCGCATCCGCCCAGCTAACAGTTACATGCAGGAACTACTCAGAATAAGATGATTAGGCTCCTGTTTTTGTTTTGGGGCCACACCCAACAGTGCTCAGGGGTTACTCCTGGCATTGCTCAGGGGACCATACTGAATGCTGGGGATGGAACTCAGGTCAGCCTGTGCAAGGCAAGTGTCTTGCTTGATGTACTATCACTCGGGTCCCACAACCGGGCTCTTTCATAAGTGAACACTCAACCATCCACGTGTTCATCATGTACCCCGAAGTCCCTCAAAGGCCACAACAACAAAACAAAGGGCACGGCAAGAAGCTGGCGCGGCTGTACCTCTCTGCAAGCTGACTCGGCACCACACGGGGACACCCCTTACCTGCGAGAGAGCCCTTCCTGCCAGCGTTGACCCGAGTCATGATGTCACTGAGGGTCAGGTCCCCTGTCAGAAGGTCCGGGTGATCCTAGGACATTCAGAGACTCGTTAAGAAAGCCCAAAGAAGCAGCCGAGTGCAATGGCGACCGCCTCCAACAAGCCTGACATGGACGAGCAGACGCCAGGGGGACCGAGCCGGTTAGGGGGCGACCACAGGCCACAGCTCTGCAGGGAGGCATCAGGACACGCCTCCTACCCTCGGGCATCAACGCTCTGGTGCGCTGCATTTCTTAGTCCATCTGGTTCGGGGGCCACACATGGTAGTGCTCACATGCTATTTCTGGCTCTTGGCTCAGAGATCGCTCCTGGTGGGACTTGGGGAACCCTATAGGGTGCCAGAAATCGAACCCAGATCAGCCGTGTGCAAGCCCAGGACCCTGCCCATGGCATGAGCCCCCCAGCACTGCACTGCACATCTCAGAGGTGCCTGAGTCTGAACACGCTGCTACAGCTGTGCGGGCATCTGCCCAGCAACAGTTAACAGCGTATGGACAGACGCACGCTCGGCAGCACACGCTCACAGACGCCACACTGAGGTCCCCGGGGTGCGTGAGTGTCACAGTAACAGCGAAGGATGGAGCAGCACAGCCCTGACTTGGGGCTCTGCCGGGCAGGGATGGGAAGTGGGCGGAACAGGCCAGAACAGCATCGTGAGAAAGAGCAAGTTGGAGACCAGGCAAGTGTTTGTTTTCTCAAACCTCGGTGTGGTCGGGCTCCCGGGGGCCTCCCGCCATCCCCGGCCCCACCTTCCTCCCTGCCGTCTGATGAGAGCCTGTGCTGGAGCCCCTGAAGACCACTGTGCCCACCTCAGCCCCCACCCCATCTCACCGGCTGGCGTTTCCGCTTCTCGTGGTGCTTCTTCAGCATCGTCCTCAAGTCACTGTCCCCCAACTCTATTTTATCTGAGAACGAACCAGAGTATACAGACCGGGTCACTCATCATCCCCGATCCCGCAAGTCACCCACGCCCTCGCAAGCCAGTCCCTGCTCTTCTGTCCCCTATGTTCCTGCTGACCTAGGACTTGGCCACCTGCCTGTCTCAGGGACAACTCTCCGGCTTCTCCAGGGCCGGGGACAATGACCTCGGGGACCAGAGTGCTCTCCAAACCCACCCACGATGGCTCTGCACACTCTTCCTTTAGGTCCAGCCCAATGAAAAATTCCCCCAACTTCAAAAATATCCTGCAAGCTGCCATGACATGAGTTATCCCTTTCGTTTAACAAACCAGGGTCAGAGCGATAGTACAGCGGGTAGGGTGTTTGCCACCTGGGTTCAATCCCCGCAATCCCAAATGGTACCCCAAGCAGTGCCAGGAGTAATTCCTGAGTGCAGCGCCAGAAGGAATCCCTGAGCTTTGCTGGGTGTGACCCAAAAAGCAAAAAAGAAAGGGCAGTTGGCTACAAAGCTCAGGCCAAGAGCGCAGGTGTGAGGCTTCGATGCGCTGTGGTACTCGGGCCCACGAAGCTGAGGGGCTCAGGCAACACTGGGGTCAAACCCAAGACCTTGCAGGTGATCTGCCAGCGAGGAATTTCTTTGGCCCCAGATTCTACATCTCGGGGCTAGAGAGAGAACAGCAGGTAGGGCATTTGCCTTCCAAGTGGCGGACCCAGTTTTGATGTCTGGCACGCTGTACAGACCCCCAGGCCTCACCAGGAGTGACCCGAGTGCAGTCAGGAATGAGCACAGCAAGGTGAGGCCCCCCAAACATAAACAAAAGCCATGATTCTGATTCCTTCCACCCTAAAATGCTGGCTGATCTGCTCCCGGGGGAAGTATCCCCCACAAAGGCGGGTTCTTTTTTTTGAATCAAAAGAAGGGTTTATTTTTCTACCAAATCCCCAATCCATGTTCCAGCCAATGGATGAAGGGTAAATCAAACCTCAGATAGACTCTTGATAAAAACAACTGTTAACTTTCTACAGGAAAAAAAAACACAAACACCCGTCTTTTAAAGCTGCTTAGACAAGTTGAAGCAGATGAAAAAATTCACATGTTCAGTGGTCTGTGCCTTCTTCACTCAGATGCTCTCTTCCCGCTGCCTCTCCCGCGCAGACAAGGCCCTGATAGTAACTCTGCAGCGGCACCATGATGGATGGCTGGGTAACACATGATTTCAATTCGGAACGCCCCAAGCTGAAAAGATCTGTACTACGTTCAGCAAACTTCAGACAACCCCATTCACCGAGTGTGCACTGTTTGCTGGGAACAGGAGGGGCCCTGGGCAGTGCGGCTGCTGGGGAACGTTAGTGGACATGGAGGGGAGCTGGCCCCTCAAGTGGCAGGAAGATGCTAGCTGGGGAGTGAGAGACCCTATTTCTCTTCATGTATCCCACGTGGGTAGGTATGTAAACCCCGGCCCTGGGAACAGCCACGGTGTCAGTCTCATCCGACAGGTGCTATCACGGAAGGACCAAAAGCGGTTTTCAAACAGCTGTGGAATTTGCTCCACAATCCACATAGTGATGGGTCTCCAAGGAGCTCTGCGTCATGTGGCCAATGTAGGAAATCTTCACCTACGTCTGCATGAAGATTACTATGCTGTGCACCAGGAGCTCGGGCAGCGTGCACAGGAAGTACACATAGGAGTACTGTCTTCCCATCTCAGCCTTCATGGCAAAATTCACCACATGCTCGCTCCGAGCAGGAATGAGGGAGACGCTGGTGGTTGTGTGTGTGCCAACCACGGTGTTCATGTACTGGACCTGGCTGGACAGGCTGGTCAGGGCCACAGGATAGAAGTTGGAATTTCTGATTTTCAGTGTGGCCATGATGGTGAGGATTACAAGGGCGTCCTTCTTATTAAATATGACCTTCACCACTTTGATGCCGCCGTCATCCACGAAGACTGAGTGTGGGAAGAGGAAAAGCACCACCAAGCCGGAGGCCAGGAGACAGAGCAGAACTGAGAGGAGGACATACTGCTTGGTTCTCTGAGGGCGCAATCTCTGATCACTGTGTGGGATCAAAGCCACCAGTTCATTAACTTGCTCTGTGGGGATGTAGCCTGTCCCCTGGCAGGTGAGGCAGGTGGTACTGTCGCGCCCAGTGAACTCCACATAGGGAAACTGAGAAATCGCTTCTTCCTGCTCCCGTTCGGCCAGAGAATCCTCCCCGTTAGGATCTCCTTTCTTCGAGTGGAGGACGGGGGGCGATCGGAGGCAGAGTGGTGGGCCCCCATGCCGGGCCGGGTCCCCAGCTTCTGCGCTAGGGCGCCAAGGCGGGTGGGCGCATGCCGGCAGCCCCACGTTGCCTCGGGAGAAGGCACTTCATCTCCCTGCCAGGGTTCCCCGTGTCGCCTGCATCGCCCGCGTACGCGCCAGGGCCGGAGTCAAAGGCGGGTCCTTTACAACGTCCACGTGGGTCCTTGCAGAGCCCCTTTCCACACTGTGCAGGGCTCCTGACTCAAAGAAACCCCACCCGGCCCGCCCATCCAGATAGCTGGACCCCTGGGCCCAAGCCTACCAGTCCAGACCCCCGGCCCGCCCTGTGGGATCTCACCTGCAGTTTTCATGTCCGTAGTGGACAGTGTGGGCACCACCCGCAGGGGCACTGCGGGGCTGGGAGAACGCGCTGGGGAGCTGGGGAGCCACGAGCCGAGATCTTCAAAAGAAAATTTTTCTTGTAAATCCAACGTGGCTGTGAACTCCAACAGGGGAGATTGGGTAAGTGGCTGTCTGGGTCCACCAAGGCCGAGCCCCCCCACAGGAACACGGAGGGGCTTCCCCACGCACCCCACCGCCCGCCCCGTCGCACACTTGGGCCACTCAGCTGGCTCCTCAGGAAGGGGGGTTATGGAGAGAGCATGGCAGGGCGGCCAGCGCGGGCTCTGCTCTCCACCCCGACCTCCACGGGCACCCGGGGACACGCACCCTCCTCGTCCGACGACAGGGACGTGTCCCCACACTCCTCCTTCACCTCCCGCAGGACCTTCAGGTAGCGCTGCTGGGCGCGCCACTCCCGCACCTCGGGGGCGCGGGACGGTGACGCCCGCCTGTGCCGCAAGGACAGGGCCGGGCCGCTCCGCCGCGCTGTCTCCAGGAGGTCCTGGGGAGAGAGCAGACGGCACACGTCAGACCCGTCAGACCCGGCACAGCCACACAAGCACCTCCCACCTCCCAGGCGCCCAGCTGGTCCCAGTGACACAGTGACTGTGACCTGGCTGGGACCGAGGAGTGGAGCAGACCCCTGAAGACTTCAAACCGGAGCGGACAGCGCCACCGGGAGACAGCAACTGTCACTGACAACAGGCAGCCGGCACTGGGATGGCAGCCAAGCGGTACAACGGCTGGCCCACACGCGAGGCCCTGGGCACTGGCCCCAGCACCGGACACTAAGAGGGGTAAGCCGGCTGGCGGCAGCCGCGGGCAGGACCTGGCTGCTGCGGGGAATTCCCATGTGGCATCACCCACTGCCCACATGTGGGCCTTGCAAGCACCGGCCCCGCCTGGTGCAGAACGAAGCCACTGTGGCTGGTGGCTGAAAGATCGTTCTTGTTCTCTCTGTCAGCTCAAAGATCGTTCTCTCTCCCCCCTCCCTCCCCCTCCCTCCCTCTTGTGTTTTGGGCTCAAGGCTCACTCCCAGCTCTGAACTCTCAGTGATCACTCCTGACAGGGACCAGGGGCCCCTAAGAGGTGCTGGAGATCAATGCCCCCCCCCCCCCCCGCAACAAGGCCAGTGCCCCACCCGCCAGACTATCTCTCGGCCCAGATCTCCCCTGCTGTGTTCGTGTCCCAGCATCTCTAGCATCGGGGACCACCGTGGCCGGGGGCGAGCGAGTGGCGGGCGGTACTCACGCTCCGCGAGGCCAGGATCTGCTTCAGCAGCCGGTGGAAGTACTGCTGCTGCGAGGAGAGGTAGCGCTTGTACTGGGACTTGAAGCACAGCTGTCGGTACTTGACCACCTCGGGGTTAAAGTGTCCATCTGCAAAGAACAGGGTGGCTACCACATCGCCCAGCGGCTTCCCGCGTGCTCGGCGCGTGCTCAGCCCTGTGCCAAGCTGGACAGAGTTGGGGGAAGGCAGGGACCACGCATGGCTGCACGGGGCCCACAGCCAGGCCAGGGGAAGAAACAGAAAACAAAGGCGCTCCCGGGCGAGGAGCCCTGCGTTCTCTCAAGCCGACCCCAAAGACAGGAACTCGGAGCCATGGCAAAGAGCAAGCCGCGGGGCGCCGCCGTGAGGGAGCACACGTGTGTCCTCGGCCAGCAGCCCTGGCCATGGGTGAACGACGGGCGGCACCTGGGAAAGGAACGTGGAGGCTCCTTGGCACAAGGCCTTCAACTCGCTGTGACATTTACGGTTTTTCACGATGAAGCAGGGAGGGAGTGACAGAAGCCACGTGATAGTTTTTGATGAAAACGCAGAAAGAACAGCAGCGGCCACGGCCGGCTCTGAGGCCTGTGTGGCACAGCTCTCTAGGGGCACCCACTCCCTGTCCTCGTACCGCGCTGTGTGCGTGCCGCTCTGCTGTGACCGAGCCCAAGCGCCCCAATGAAGACCCCATAACTGGCACAGGGCCCCTCTCCACTGGGTCTGGGGGATGTGGTAGATGAAGACGATTATTCGATAACGGCATTCTGAGTAAGAGCCAAAAACTGTCAAAAACTGGACCGGGTAGGGTGCTTGGCTTGCACACGACCAACCCCTGTTCAATCCTCGGTAGTCCACGCGGTCCTCCGTATCCTGACAAGAGGGAAACTTGAGTGCAGTCAGGAGTAAGTCCTGAGCACTGTCAGTTGTGCCTCCCCTTCTCCCCCGCCCCCACAAAAAAAAGAAAGAAGGAAAAAAAAAATTAGTGTTTGGAGAGTGGTAAGAAAAAGGCAGAGCGGGACCCCAGCTCCAAACACAAGGCACGTGGCGGGGAATGGGACTCAAGCGACAGGGCTCGGCCGTGTGTGATCCAGAGCCTGGGCTCCCTCCTGGCTGCTCCCTGGCACCACGTGGTGCAACATGCAAAACAGCATCCCCCCAACACGCGCGCACACACACAAACTCTCCACCCCCCCACCCGCATGTGGATCCTCCATCTACTCTTCCAAGTAAAACGACTTTAACAAGGAACGGTGACTCCAGCGGGCCTAGAGGCCCATGGAGAAAAGAGGAGCGCAGACTCTCCCACGATCCATGCCGGATGGGGGCTGAGATGCCAAGGACGAATGCGCTGGTCAGAGAGACAGCCACACCGAGGAGCCTGTCTCCTGTGGCACATGCACATGCCACACGCCAACACACACACACACTAACGGTAAAGCAAAGGGCAAGTTGCCTTTTTGACGATTTTTAACCAGTAGGCACACGGGGTGCCTGCGGAATGCTGGTAATGTTTAATTCCCTGATCTGGAAAGTGGGGACACACAAGTTCCTGCCCGAACAAAACACTGATGGCTCATATGCTTCCCGTGCCAGTTGTTTATTAAAAGAAAATCAGCCACAGCAGCAAAGCATAGCAAAAACTTACTCTCCACTCAGTTGGTACCACAAAAGAAATAGAATAAAAGGAAAAAAGGAGTATCTGGGTGAAGAGATAAGACGGTGAAAGCGACAGTCATGCATGCTGCCAGCACCAGGTCGGCCTCCCCCCAACACCACCAGAGCAGCCAGCCCCACCCCCAGCCCCACCCCCACGAGGACACTCACCCCAGCGACCACTTTCAACCTCTCTCAAAAGAGACCCCTGGGTCAGGCCACGTCCTTGGTCCATCCCTCTGGGAGATGACCAATGGGTTGGACACCAACCTCAGCCCCCCCCTTTGGGAGATGACCACTGGGCCAGGCCACCCACCCCAGTCCACCCCTTTGGGAGATGACCACTGGGCTGGCCACCCACCTCGAAAGAGCTTCTGGGCGATGTGCAGAGGGTTCCCGAAGCGGAAGTTCTCCCCGCGGAAGAGAGCCAGGATGAGCTGGTTCTGCTGGTCGAGACCATCCTCGGGAAAGCGAGGCAGGAACTGCTGGAGGTGCTCCCGCTGCGCGTCACTCAGGACCTCTCGCCACGTGGACAGACTGACCACGTCAAAGAATATCTCGGGCTGGGGGAGTCCAGGAGCCACGGAGAAAGGGAAGCAAGAAAGAGAATGGCTGCTCAGAGACCGTGTGCAGGTGTGGACGTCTGACCTCTCTGCTCCCTGTGCTCTGGCTCCTAAGTCCAGCCACATGTCGGGACCCCGCTATACAACCAACACATTTCTAGTTTTGAGTCCCTTCCCCCTTCCCTCCGTTCCTCCTTCCCTTCTTCCCTTCCCTCTTCCTCCCTCCCTCCCTCCCTTCCCTCCCTTCCTTTTGGTTTTTGGATTATGCCCAAGGATGCTTAGGGGTTACTCTTGGCTTTGTACTACAGACTACTGAGTAACTTACTCCTGGCAGTGCTTGCGAGGGGACTGCATGGGATGCCAGGGACAGAACCCAGGTGACCATATGTAAGGCAAGAGCCCACCCGTTGTCCTATTGCTCAGTCTCACGTCTGTTTTTCTAAGTAAACGAAATCTTCACTTGTCTTTGAGCTTTGGCTCTCCAGACTCTGAGATTAGCGTGCAGTTGCTGTGTAGGCTTGTCTGTACTTTAACAGTGGCAACATGCTGCCCCTCAGCATACTTACATGCTATGCACACAGCAAGCACTTAATAAATGAGCCCCACCTCAGCGATGAGGATGAGCCAGGGGGGCCAGAGCCTGCAGACAGGCTGGCACCTGAAGGCACCCGAGGCGTGCCCCCAGGGCTCTCTTGCACCAGGGCTGCGCCTGGCGCTGTGCTGTGACTCCTGTCCCTGCAATACTGGGTCCATCAAACCCAGGGCCCCCCATGGGAGGGGTACACGGTCTACCTCCACCACGAGGTAATTCTACGCATAATGTAAAAAACAGCTGGTTCTTTGCTGGCAATCACTGTCGCGTTCCCAAGTTGGGAGACACACAGGACAGGGCTGACAAGTGCTCTGGCCCTGGCGAGGCCCGAGAAAGGAGAGGGGTGCGGGGTGCCCACTTACATCCTCCAGGAGGTCCTCGGGGAGGCTGACCCGCGTGCTTCCCAGGAGGCAGTCCTCCATGATGCGGGCGCCATGGCCGTCCCCACAGGGGCCCAGCTCCAGGGGGTCCGTCAGCATGTGGTCCAGGGAGTCCATTGTCTGCGCTCCACAGGCAACCTGGAAACAGCCCGATCAAGACAGAAATGCAGGGGATGTGCAGAGAAAGACGGTGCTTCAGAATCAATGTGGGCCCCGCAAACGCTCCCTCCAATTCCCTCATACCCCTGTCCCCTAACCACCAAGACTCTTCTCTTACCCTCCACCACCGCATTCTTACCAGAAAAAAAATTTTTTTCCTTTTATGGAGGTGGACTGGAGCGATAGCACAGCGGGTAGGGTGTTTGCCTTGCACGGGGCTGACTTGAGTTGGATTCCTTAATCCCTCTCAGAGAGCCCGGCAAGCTACCAAGAGTATCTCGCCCGCACAGCAGAGCCTGGCAAGTTACCCGTGGTGTATTCGATATGCAAAAAACAGTAACAAGTCTCACAATGGAGACGTTTCTAGTGCCTGCTCGAACAAATCGATGAACAACGGGATTACAGTGCTACAGTGCTATGGAGGTAGGTGCGCATCCCACCCAGCACTGCTGGGGGCTTCTTCCTGGCAGGCTTGAGGGACCCTACGCAGTGCCAGAGATGGAGCCTGGCTACACAGCGGGAAGAGCCTTCCTCACTGTCCCATCACTCTGGCCTCTCATCTGAATTTTCCAATTTTCCTTCGCAGGAATACTGAGCTGTCACTCAACCTACACACTAAACTGCCAAACGGGTAGCAATTCTCAGGCCTTCACTGCACACATGAGCAGGCCCAGGGAGATAGTACGGTAGGTAGGGGTAGGTAGGGCGCTTGCTTTGCACACGGCCAACTCAGCTTCAACTTCCGGCAACCCCTATGGGCCCTCCAAGCGTCCAGGGGTAATTCCTGAGCTCAGGGCCAGGATTTGCCTCTTAAGCCAGGATTTGCTGGGTGTGGCACCCAAACAAACACTTCACACATTAGCAAAACTAGACTTAAATACCCCATAGATCTCATCTCTGAGTGAGGTTCCCCAGGACATTCATCTCTACCGCAACACAATTTCTTTCACAGTGGCTTCCCCCCCCCCCCCAGCAGCTATTTCTTCGCTGTTCTCTTTTGCCGAAGAAAAATTAAAAATTAAAAATGTGCTGGAGCAACAGCATAGCAGGTAAGGCATTTGCCTTGCACACAGCTGACTCAGGTTCGATCCCCAGCATCCCATATGGTCCCCCGCACTGCCAGGAGTAATTCCTGAGTGCAGAGCCAGGAGTAACCCCTGTGCATCACTGGGTGTAACCCATAAAGCAATAAAAGAAAAATTTAAAATCCCACAGATGAGCAAAACTCAGACAACCAACAAGAAGTGATTTAATGAAGGCTGACCATGTGCTGAGTCTTTCCCATATCTCTAATTCTTACAACTGGGACTGGGCGGTCCCCAGGGGAACCGAGATCAACTTGCCCCGCCATGATACTCAGGTCAGACTGCAAAGCCATGTGAGCCCCACACATCATCTCTCCCCAACAGCAGCTCGGTTTAAACCATCATGAGGGAACATCAATATCCACTGAAACTCCGCAGACTCCATGCACCTGACCAGGTGGTGGATCTGACATTTATAACCTTGTAAATATTACGTTCCCCTTTCTGCTGGCAGGAAAGGAGCTCAGCGGTCAGTGCAGGCTTTGGAGAGGGAAGGAGTGATGGAGGAGAGAGGGTGTGGAATAGAGCAATCAGTATTTCTTAGTGAGCTTCATAAACGGGAAGACTGAGCTACGGTTTGAACAGTACCAACAGGGAATGTGAATTCATTCACTCTATAAACACTGGCTACACTTACTTTTTTAGTTTGGGGGCTCACCAGTGGCACTCAGGGCTTACTTTTAGCTGCACTCAAGGAATACTCCTGGAGGTTTTAGGGGGACCATCAGGATGACAGGTTGGCCGCATGCAAGGCAAGAGCCGTACCCACTGTCCTCTCTCTCCAGACCTGGCTAAATCTACTTGACCTCCAGTTTCTAATGAAGGAGGGAACACATACAACAATAAAGAAAGAGAAAGATAGATTTAAGACAGAGGATCAAACTTCAAGCCTAATTTCAGTGATGCTGGCCAAATGTTTCTTTCTCTTAAAGGAAGAGGAGCTGGCCCAGGTCTTCTCAATTGCTATTTCCTGTCTGAGAATCCTACAGTGAGTTACCAGAGGGATGAGCCCCACCATGGCAAGCAGCTGTAGAGAGGGGTCATCACTGTATCAAGGTAGCACTGTCATCCCGTTGCTCATCTATGTGCTCCATCGGGCACCAGGAACTCCCTGTAAGACCTGGTACTGTTTTTGGCATATGGAATACTCCACCGCTAGCTTCCAGGCTCTGACATGTGGGCGGGATACTCTCGGTAGCTTGCGAGGCTCTCCGAGAGGGAGGAAGGAATCGAACCCGGGTCGGCTGCGTGCAAGGCAAACGCCCTACCGGCTGTACTATCGCTCCAGGTCAGGGACGGGCTTGATGGTGAGCGCCTCAGCGATCAAGAGCAGAGAGATACATAATGCTATTCCCCAAATCACTTCAAGTTGCCAGGAAGAGATTTCCCATCAGTGTCGAGATACAAGTGAAGGACTAGCACTGGACAAAGGGGCTGCAAGTCCCCAAAGAACTGTGGCCCAACACCTTCCAGCACGTGGTAAATGACAACGTCCTGAACATTCCTGGCACCAAAACAACCGAGGCAGGTGAGGAAAGTACAGAGCTTTAAGCTTAACGCAAGCATGCACACACACACAAATGACTGCCAATTAAAAAAGGCAGTAGCAACCTGCTGCTCAGAATAAAGTCTTCTTAACTGACAGAAGAGTAACGGCCGCGGTGGCAGAGTTCTACCTCCGGCTCCTTCAACTGCGGTGGGCAACGGGCTGAACTCCCCGCTCTCCGCGGAAACCTCTGCCCTGCCCAATACCGGACCCATCCCGAAGCCCACACGGCACTGCCCCGCTGAATGCGGACTCGACCCCCACACCCGAGCTGCACAGAGCCGCCCGCGGGCCGAGCCCGGAAACGGGGCGCCCGAGCCCCGCGCCCACCTGGGCGCAGCGTCTCCCGGGAAGCTCCCGGCGGCACCAGCTGCAACCGGGGCTCCCCGCGAGCAGCCGTGAGCCCCCGCGGCCCTCCCCGACCCGTGCCCAGCCCTGACCCCCGCCCGCGCACCCACCGACGCCCGCGCTCCGCTCCCCGACGCCGCGCCCACGGCGGCCACCACAGGCCGCCGCCCCCCGGGCTCCCCGGCGCCGCTGGGAGCCCCCGCTACCCCGAGCCTGCTCTCACCCGAGCCACGGGCCCGGGTCTCCAGACCCGCAGAGCTTCTCGGCCCGCGGGCGCCCGGACGCGCTCGCTCCCGCAAGGCGTCCGGCTGCGTGCACGCTCCGGGGTCGGACGGCGGAAGGGGCGGGGCCTGCAGAGGGCCGGGGCCGGGGCCTCGGGAAGGCCGGAGCCGGGCTGCGCGGGGCGGGGTTCCAGAGGGCGGGGCCGGAGCTGCAGAGGGCTGGGCCTCGGGAAGGCCGGAGCCCGGCTGCGTGGGGCAGGGCTGCTCGGGGCGGGGCCTCGAGGGGCGGAGCCTCCCGAGGCGGGGCCAGAGGTGCCGAGGGCGGGGCCTGGAGAAGGCCAGAGCCAGGCGGCGTGAGGCGGGGTTGAGCGGGGCGGGGCTGCGCGAGGTGGGGCGAGGCTTCCAGAGGGCGGGGCCTGAGGTGAGGTGCCAGGTTCGAGGCCTGAAGGATGGAGACGGAGGTGCGTAGGGCGGGGCTGCGCGAATGGTGGGCGGGGCTAATCTAGGGCGGGATCTAAAGGGGACGGGGGCGAGTCGAGCGGGTGCTCGAAGCTAGGCAGGACAGAGTTTATAGGGGCGTGGCCATGCTTGAGAGGCGGGGCCTGGAGGTGCGAG
This sequence comes from Sorex araneus, assembly GCF_027595985.1. Classification (NCBI taxonomy): domain Eukaryota; kingdom Metazoa; phylum Chordata; class Mammalia; order Eulipotyphla; family Soricidae; genus Sorex; species Sorex araneus. The sequence continues at coordinate 157,492,278 of NC_073304.1, read as the reverse complement.
GGGCGGAGCCTGGAGTCGGGGCCGTGGGGGCGGGGGGACCAGACCTAGAGGTGCCGAGGCGTGGCCAGGCTGCACGAGGCGGGGCCTGGAGTGCCGGGGACCAGGCTTCTGGAGGGACCTTTGGGATTGTAGTTTTTTCTTTCTTTCTCTTTTATTTACCATTCACTGTCACTGTCACTGTCATCCTGTTGCTCATCGATTTGCTCCAGCAGGCACCAGTAACGTCTCTCATTGTGAGACTTATTGTTACTGTTTTTGGCATATCCAATACCCCACGGATAGCTTGCCATCATTAAAAAAATTTTCTTTTTTTTTAATTGAATGAATGAGTTACAAAGTTACAAAATTATTCATGATTGAGTTCCTGGAGTACAATGTTACAACAACCAGTTCTTTCACTAGATTCCATCCACTTCCCTCCACCATGTCCCCAAGTTACCCTCCCGTTCCTGCCTTGCTACAGTAAGCACTTTATACATGCTTTCAGCATTCCGTGCTCACCTGATTTGGAAGCTTTGAAGAGTGAGTTGCACATTGCAGCACCAGGATTGAGTACAATTTTCTTAGCTATGGGTTGCTGAGAGCAAACCCCTGCACCAGCCTTTTGTGAAACCCTTTGTCTTTGCACTCTGCGCTGCAGCTGTTGGCACTTAACGCAGTGAGAAATGAACCTGACTGTCCCTGGAGTGTCTCCATTTCTCCCTTCCATCCCTGTGCCACGGAAGTCCAGAAAGCAACAACGAAGAGCTACATTTTAATTTTATTTGGGGTCCAGGGACTACTCCTAGCTCTGTGATGGGGGCTGTTCCCAGGGGTGCTTGGGTTGAAACCAGGCCTCCTACATGCAAAGCCCGGTTCCCAGTCCTTTTCTCGCTCCTCAAAAAGCTACATTTTGAATTAAACTCCATAATGGGTCTCTAGTTAAGAATCTAGATAATCTCATGGGCCACCCTCCAGAACTCATGGCTGTTGCTCCGGGAAGGGAGCATAAAATGGGGCCCCCATAGCCATGTCATCACTCTGCACCAAGGGTGCCCCAGAGAGGGGTGGGTGAGAGCCCTCCCCGCCCCAAAGTACCTAGCCACAGCAACTGACCTCCATTACCCAACCGCCACCATGTTCCAGCCTGCTTTCCACACGCCCGAGCCAAGCCTCACGCATGAGTGAACATATTCCTGGATACATCATCATATAGGGAAATATATAGCCTCTTGGACAGTCCAGCAAGCTACCAAGAGTACCCTGTCTGCATGGAAGAGCCTGGCAAGCTCCCCGTGGCATATTTGATATGCCAAATACAGTAACAGGTCTCATTCCCCTGACCCTGAAAAGAGCCTCCAATTGTTGGGAAAAACGAGTAAGGAGAGGCTGCTAAAATCTCAGGACTGGGACGAATGGAGACGTTACTGGCGCTGGCTCGAGTAAATTGATGAACAGCCGGATGACAGTGATACAGTGATACAGTTAAGAATCTAGGATGGGGGGCCAGAGCGATAGCACAGCTGGTAGGGTGTTCGCCTTGCACGCGGCCGACCCGGGTTCGATCCCTGGCATCCCATATGGTCCTCCAAGCACCGCCAGGAGTAATTCCTGAGTGCAAAGCCAAGAGTAACCCCTGAGCATCGCTGGGTGTGACCCAAAAAGCAAAAAAAAAAAAAAAAAAGGAATCTAGGATGGCTGTTCGAACATTGTGTAACTGAGACTTAAGCCTGAAAGGTTTGTAACTTTCCACATGGTGATTCAATAAAAAAAAAATAATTTAAAAAAATACAAAAACTAAAAATAATGACAAAAAAAGAATCTAGTATCTACTATGGGAGATAGTAGAGCTAGTAGGGCCTTTGGGCCTACTTAAAAAAAATTAAAAAACTAAAAAAAAATGACAAAAAAAGAGAATCTACTATCTACTATGGGAGATAGTAGAGCTAGTAGGGCCTTTGGGCCTACTTAAAAAAAATTAAAAAACTAAAAAAAATGACAAAAAAAAGAGAATCTACTATCTACTATGGGAGATAGTAGAGCTAGTAGGGCCTTTGGGATTAGATCCCCAGCACTACATATAGTCCCTGAGCACAGCCGGTGTAGCCCCCTACCATCCAGGCCCCTGGAGCCCCATAGAATGGTGGATAAGGCACTTGCCTTGCAGCTAACCATCCAGGTTCAATCAGCAGGACCATATGCCCTCTTCTTTGCTGTTCTTTTTTCTTTTGTTAATGACTGGTGAAGGGCCAGAGCGATAGTACAATGGGCAGGGCATTGCCTTGCACCAAGCAGACCCAGGTTCCATCTCCCACACCCCATATGGTCCCAAAGCCCCATAAGGAGTGATCCCCAAGAGCAGAGCCAGGAGTAAGCCCTGATCACCAATGGGTGTGCCCTTTCCCCAAATTAATTAAATGATGGTAATACTCAGCCCAGGACTACTCCTATGGGAAACATCAGGAAAAAAAAAAACAATCGCAGTAGCTCTTGAAGCTTCACACATATGAACGAGGATGATTGTTTATTAAAAAAAATATTTATTAATTTTTACACCTGCTGAGTAGCACAAGACTATTAACACTATAACTCACTGAATATACAATAAATGTTCACATTTAAATAACAGGAGAGGGTCAACATTTCCAACCTGTGGCCCAGTTTAAGCCTCTTTCATCAAGTGCTTTTTTTTTTGCCCTAGACATCTGAGAGAGTTATTTGAAAAGATAATTCTAAATTTCGGGAAAAATCCAAGAAGATCAAAATAACAGGCATTTCCAGAACAACAGGAATATACATGACGAAATGTCTATTTCTGTGGATACAAAGCAAACACTGAAAAATGTAAAAACCTGTATGTCACCTGCCTGGAAACATCGTCCCCGCACTGACAGGGAGAGGCAGTGCCAGTGGGTCTTGGGAGAAGCCACAATATAAACATGGGTGACAGACATTGTTTCCGGATGGGTCGCTGGAAGACTCGGAATCTACCGGGGCTTCGAGCCCAGCTTGGTAGGAAATTCGATTGCCTTGGAATGAATCTGTAGAGCACCGGTGCTCAGAGCAAGGCTCTTTGGCTTGTCTGCACCTGCCTCCCTGCTTGGTGATAGCAATGGATGTTTAGGGCCTTTACTTATTCAGTCTGAGGACCAAAGCAAAAAGAAACACTCACCCACACACACCCACACCCACCCACCCACCCACATACCCCACATACACACACACAAACACACTCTTAGACACTTAGATGGGGCAGAGACAAAGCCCTTCCACGATCCTTTCTTCTGAGTATTTTAAAACTTGAAATCACTGGCATAAAATGAACATTCATTTAGTGGGAGTTTCATTTTCATTAATAAGTTCTGCCCAGGGGTGGGGGGACCTTGCTGGTTCCAATTCAAAAGGACCCAACAAGGGTCAACTTTAAGATATAAAAACAAGACCTTTGGAAAAATCTAGTATTTTCACGAAGCAAGTCTCTTAAACTGGATACCCTCAGGATATTTACAATATTCCATTGCGAGACTTGGGGACCCTGAGTCTCTGTTGTGTCCTGGACAGTATTTTCTATTGAAAATATCAATGTTACCTCTTTGTTACCAAAGAGAATAGGATCCACTTTCAGTTTCTACACATTGGCCAAGTAACTTTCTCAAATTCTCCTAGTGCCCAAGTTTTCAGGGATAACTAAATGAATGTGATCTCAAGAAATAAAGTGCAAAATCTATGTATCAGTAAAGTTATTTCAACAGAAGTGTTTGCTTTTCAGGAAAGTATCTTTACAGAAAGAAGCAACTCTCCCTCTTCCTTTATAGAACCAGTTTTTGCCCTGAAATGTAAATAAAATGAGTTCAGTTCATTTGAAACTGAAATTAGGTGTTTCTGTTCTGGTGTGATAAAATTTGATTATGCAACAGTTATTCTAAAAAATGTGCTACTATGTCACATAAAGTTGTTAAAATACATATTGCTTTCAGTCATGTTTTATGTATATATTGGAATGTACAGTAGAAAGGAAATATTTTTCCCCACTTAATTCATAGCTAGCACAACTCCCAGAGAAGAATACATCTAAGGAAAACTATTATTGAGGCAGATTTTCCCTCCTCTTCCAACTAATAGTTTAATATTCGGAAAGATTGGATTTCTTCCAGAACCCTATCCAGTCTTTTTAACACATTATAAAATGGTCCCCCACATTTTTTTCCACCGAGGTGTGAGGTCAGTTATCTTAGAGAAAGGACAAATGACTTGTAATTGGTTATGAATGAGAACTGTTAAGAAATAGAGGACCACCTTTCCACCCGACCTCACAGGACATTCGTTTTAAAACAGCGCTGAAAGTACTAAGTTACGGGGACTGCTGTGAGCGACTGGACGGACACTCGAGAAGGAAGAGCCGGGGTTCACCCTCCTCTGCGGCAGGGAACAGGACGAGACAGCGTTGCCAGGGCTTGAGCTTCCTCTACGTCGTGATTTCAGTGTCTTTCCGTGGTACCTGTAGCCCTAGCACCTCTTCCTTCACACAAGGAACAATCAGAGTGGCAAAGTTTTAATGTTGGAGTTGAAATTCTGCTGACATCCAGCAATGTTTTCTCTTACAGAGAGTCCACCGTTGGGGAATAAAACAAAGATCAGTCAGAGCATGAGGTTCCGCCGTAGATACGGCCAGCAGCCCAACAGCAGCCCGTCCCCCAGAGGCAAGTCTTAAAAAAAAAAACCCAAACCAAACCCAGCCATAAGAAAAATCTAGATGACAGCTTTTTTCCTTTCTGAAGATCACTGTCAAATCTTTGTTTCGTCATTTTTCAATGTTCTTCTTCACTTGGCTCCTTTTGTGAAATGACTGAAAACTCAAACACACGAGGTGAAGCAGACCCCCATGAACGCCCCTTCTCCTTTGGTGTCACGGCTTGGCGTTAAGAAGTCCTGTGGCCACAGACTTGGCACATCCTTTCTTGACCTTTGGTACAAACACAATACACCACTTCATATTTCCACAAAGGAAAAAATAAGGCTTATCACTGTGCTAAACAGAACAATAACCAAAAAAAAAAAAAATCGTCAAGAGCAAGGCAAAGTTACTTCCTCTTGAAATCTGCTTTTCCCCAAGAGAGTTCCCTTCTGCGGCAGAAACTCCTACGGATTCAAGAGCTCCTAAGAAAAAGCTGACCTTGGTAACGTATGCCCCGGTTGTCTGCATGAGTGTCAAAACTGGTTTCCAAACTCTGGAGTAAATGATCGATCTTAAAAGAAAGAGCTCGCAGGGGCCGAAGCTTCTGGCCTTGGAATGAGAAGAGACGGGAGACATGATGCGTTGGGGGCGGGGCGCGGGGTGGAGTCAGGGCTTGGCCAGCTGCACGTCGCCAGCCCCATCCCCGTTCGTGGTGGTGGTGATGATGAACTGCGTGGGCTGCGGCTGCGTGCTCTGGGGGTCCAAATCACCGGGTGCAGCTGGCTGAACCTGGACTCCAGCAGAGAGGGCAGCAGCTTGCTTTTCTTCTAACTCCGGTTGGTTCTCTGACAACACATAATGCCCCTAGAGCAGGAAAAAGGATCCTTAGAAACCTGCGGCCTCGCAGGGGCAGGTGAGCACTCCTGAGCGAGCATCCACAACAGAAGTGTCGCCAGGGGACACCAGGACAGGCACCTATGGAAGCTGCTGTCCCTAAGGCCTTCCTTGGAGAGAATGGATTCAGCACAGCAGTGGGCCACAAAGTGTTTACCAAAGCACTCAGTCAGCCCAAATGGTACTGGGAGCCTCCAAGCACAGGGACTGTCACCCTGGTAAAAGGTGAAGGACACATGTGTCTCTGTGCTGCCCCAGGAGTTCAGGAAGTCATAAAAGAGGATTGCTGTTCTGTGAGTCAGAATCGCAACTTACTACAAAATGGACCAGAGAAGTATTTGACATCTTAAAAAGGCAGAAGTGGGGCCGGGGACCATGGCAAGAGGACTGTGGCATGGGCCAGAGTGACAGTTCAGTAGGCAGGGCGCTTGCGTGGCAAGTGGCTAACCCAGGTTCAATCTCCTGTACCCCAAGTGGTCCCTCAGGCCCCACCAGGAGTGATCTCTGAGTACAGACCAGGAGGAAGCCCTGAGTACCACCAGTGTGGCCCAAAAGACGGACATACAAGGAATACTGAGATCGGTAACTAAAGTGGGTGGTTTCTGGGGTGCAGAATTTAAAAGACCAGAAACCTAACATAAATGAACATATAATGTTCTCAAACTTATGTAGCTAAGTTAAGTCATTGTTTATGTTATTTTGGTTTCAGGATCATGCCCGGCAGTACTCAAGGCTTATGCCTGGCTCTGCACTCAGGGATCACTCCTGGTAGGCTTGGGGGAATATATGGGGTGCAGGAGATAGAACTTGGGTTCTCCCTGTGCAAGGCAAGTGCCCTACCCACTATACAATCTCTCTCGTCCAATTTTTATTTATTTTTGTTGTTGGTTTTGAGGCCATACCCACTGGTGCTCAGGGCTTAATCCTGGCTCTGCACTCAGGGAATCACTCCTGGAGGGGCTTGAGGACCATAGGAGGTGCCGAGCATTGAACCAGGGTCACCCATGTGCAGAGTAAGCAGCCCCCCGCCCCATACTACTGCTCTGGCCCTCTGGCCCCTTATTTATTTTAGATTCTTTCCATCTCTCTCTCTCTCTCTCTCTCTCTCTCCTTCTGTCTGTCTGTCTGTCTGTCTGTCTCTCTCTCTCTCTCTCGGGAGCGAGTAAATAGGCTCTGGACCAAAGTAATATTGACTGAATATTTTGAAAAATTCTTTGCTTTCCTTTCCTTTTTTGTCTTCTGTTTTTTTGAACAAATATTTCTCAAGCATTTGCTGTGTGTCAGATCCTGAGCAAAGTACAGAGGATAAAGAGACAAAGACCAGGCTGGAGAGATGCTCCGTGGGCAGGACTGCAGGCTCTGCACACAGGAAGCCCAGGCTTGATCCCTGACACTGCATATAGTACTCCAAGCACCACCAGGACTGAACCTTGAGCACTGAGCCTGAATTCCACAAGGTGTAGCCCAAAAGCTGAGCATGTTTGCACGCAGAAGGCTTGGGTTCCAACCCTACCATAGCAAGGTGCCCACGCAGTGCCAGGAGCAACCCCTGAGTGGGTCTGCAGAGAGAGAGGGCTAATATGCATGACTTGCATGCAGCCCTCCCTGATTTGTTCCCTGGCAATACATGATCCCCTAAGGATTGGGTAAAGCTCTGAAGGCCCCCATGAATCACTGGGGTACCCCTGGTCGTCCTAGGCAATACAGGGCCTGCTCAGCACCATGTCTACGGCCCTAGACTGAACTGCTAGGCCAGATGGCTGAGAATTGTTGGGAGAGGGAGGAAGGAAGAGAGGGAAGGAGGCAGGCGGTAGGGAAGGAAGGAGGAAGAAAGAAGAGAAGGAGGGAGAAAGGGAGGAAAGTAGGTTGGTTGGTTTCTCTACTGGGAACAGACAGTAAGCTAAGAACACTGTGGTCCAGCCCTCAGGAAGTTATGGGACGGAGGAGGTGCTTGACGCTCAGGCATGGAAGGCTGGGGAGTAGGAGATGGGGGAGGGAGATGGGGAGCAGCCCCCCATTCCCGGCATGGCTTACCGTAGTGACGGCCTTCACTTGGCCAGCAGGCAAGGGAGTGGCCACACCACTGTCTGTGATCACAAACTGACCTGGAGGTAGTGTCATCATCTGAATCTCAGACGCTGAAAAACAGGAAATGTCCAGTGTTACGGGGCTGCAGAGTTAGATGCGTGACGCAGAAATAAATATCAGTGACCACATGCCCCCTCGACATTTCCCACAGACGCATCTGTTTGCCGTGGGGGTGTGGGGAGGTGGGGCTGAAGATTCCTGAGAGAGGGGCAGGTTTCCTCAAAAATAAGGATGGGTTCTACAAGGTTAGGAAAAAGCCAACGAATGTCAGGAACCACACGTGGCCCTCAGTGTGGCTTCCCAGGGCCCACTGAGACAAGCACGCCAATGCTTCAGACCTTGAGACAAGCTGCAAAGATCTCCCTCTTAGCTCAGTCTTTTAATTTTTTTATATTGCTATTTGGATTAGCATGTAATTCCAACCATCTGAGCCAGAGCTTCTCGGGGAAATGGCAGACTCTACGCAAGAGGCAGAAAACGTCGGATGAGCCGAGAACGTGTACAGCCCAGATTGCAAGAAGCCATATGAGGTCCTGGGGTGTAAGGAAAGATGCCAGAGCCCTGTGGACACTGTCTCCACTGGCCAGAGGTGGGCCCCTGGGAGCGTCGAGAAGGAGCTGGAGACATCAATGTGAGTACACCAAGGTACACACATGCGCCCTCTGAGGTCAGCTTGGACGATCCCAGAAACAATGCCTTCTCCAGGGCCAGAGCGATAGTACAGTGGGAAGGGCCCTTGCATTGCATGCGACCAACCCAGGAGCAATTCCCGGTACCACATACGGTCCCCCACAGGAGTGATCCCTGAGTGCAGAGCCAGAGTAAGCCCTGAGTACTGCTGGGTGTGGCCCCAAAACCGAAAGCAAACAACAGAAAAAGAATGAAATAACCAAGCAAAGGAAAAAAGAGAAAGAACAAGCCATCGGGCAGAACACTGAACCTGAATGTGATCTAGTCCTAGGTCTACAGGAAAAAAAGGGAGCCCAGGAAAAGTCAACGGCTAACAGGTACCATCAACATAGTCCAGAGCACAGGAGACACTACAAACAGACAACCCAGCTGCTGCAACACATGAGCTGCCACTTGCAGAGAGAAAACAGAGACCTGAAAAGAAACTCTATAACCTTACAAAGTGTGACCCTTGTTCAGAGCTCACATTGAATGGACCGTTACTCCAGCCCCCTGCCCCAACCTGTCCCCAAGCATCTCAGCAGGGTGAGGAAAGACTTCAGCCAACCACCTGCAAAAATCCTGTGATCTGATTGGCTGTCAAGCACCCCTTGTGACACCATCACGATGAGAGGGATCTGGCCAATCCCAGGCTGGGAAAGCCCAGAGTGGCAGACAAGACACAGGTAAGCGGAGCTGTTTCTGCTTCCCTCTTCACTTTCCCAGTTAAGGTAACAAGTAAGGTGGAATAAGTATCCAGTTCTCAGACCAGAAATGGTTCCTGATATCTTGAAGGTCAACAGACATACTTTATTTATTTATTTATTTATTTATTTATTTATTTATTTTTCTTTTTGGGTCACACTTGGCAATGCACAGGGGTTACTCCTGGCTCTGCACTCAGGAATTATTCCTGGCGGTGCCCGGGGGACCATATGAGATGCGGGGAATCAAACCCAGGTTGGCCGCGTGCAAGGCAAACGCCCTACCTGCTGTGCTATCACTCCAGTTCCCAGACATACTTTAAATGGTCATTCCAAGAGGTGACAAGAGTGTGAATGAACCAGCTATTAAAAACACTGAGACCAGGGGTATGGTGCCACCAGCAGGTTCACCTGTACTGCGGGGTAAGTGCATCAGCAGCCTGATGGTGCCTTCAGACTTCCTGATACCCCAAAATTGCCGCTGTGCCTTTGGCCAGGCCCCAACAACTTGGGGCCAAGTTTACCAAGAAATTAAACAGCCAAAAGTTAGGTATGTGAGAGCCACATCCACAAACCACCTCCGGCTCAGCTATACAAGCTCATTTATTGGCCTTATTTCAGAGACCCATAAATCTCAAGATATCAAAAGACACAGCTAGGGCCAGTGGTGCAGTGCACTGTGGGCGTGCAGTGCACCCTGTCAGGCATATGCCAATGGTTTATTTCTCTGGAAAAGATGGTTACAAGGTCCATGATCCAGAGACACACAAAAGAATCTCCGAATTGAGCAGCTGCTGCAGAGATGCCTCCAGATTTTAAGCCAGGCCGACTTCACCAGGGTGCCTCAGACAGGGACAGCCGTCATCCCTCCACCTTCACCTAAAAACCCCGGCAGCTGCCAACTTCCAGAACCCAATGGGAACTGGAGGTACGTAGGTTCAGTGATGGCAAACTCCAGTCCCCAAGGGATAGGGGATAGACTGGTCCCTCTCATTCCCCTATCCCCATGGGACCCTGGAGCCCACGCCTACAAACTGCCTCCAACTGCTGCTTAAATTCCTTGGCGGCCATGATCCAGAGACACAAAGGAATCTCTAAAGTGCACCACTCGCTGCAGAGATTTCTCCAGACCCTAATTATCTGGGATTTTGGAGTTCCAGGAGCATGCGGCCACTCTTGCAGCAGCACGACATCTTATGCTATCATAACAAGCAATACAAAAGAAGAGTGTGGGGAGGTTGTCTGCCATAGAGGCAGTGGGATGGGAGGGATACTGGGGTTCTTGGTAGTGGAAGATGTGCACTGGTGGAGGGTTGGGTGATAGATCATTGTATGACTGAAACTCAACGGGAAAGCTCTGTAACTGTATCTCATGGTGATTAAAAATAATAATAAAAAAATAAAATAAATAAAAATAATAATAATAATAAAACAAAACCAAACAAACAAAAAAAAACAACAGTGAGACCAGCTGATCTCCACAGGCTCGGGAAGAGCCTCATCCATGAATGAATCTTTTGAAAAACTCAGGTATGCAGGTTTTGTAACCAAAATTTCCAGGCTCTCATGGAGTCAGGGATGGGTGACCTCCCCCCATCTCCCTGTTCTTCTAGGAACCTGGCAGACACACCCACAAAATGCCTGTGGTGCCATATAAACTAATAGCCAGAAATGATCCAGAGACTCACAAACCTTGGAAGAGATCAACAAGCTGCAGAGATGCCTCTAGACCCTGTGCCAGACTGAGTCTCATCCAGGGCACCCGGGGGGGGGGGTGAACCCAGCCCCTGCGCAAACAGAGCCCCAGCAGCCAAAAACCTACAGAGCCCAATCACCCAATCACGGCTTATCTCCACAGCTCAGGATGAGTCTCATCCATAAACTTTTTGAAAAACTCAGGTATTTGGTTTTTGTGACCAAAACGCCTCTGGACCCTAAAGTCACCATCTAGTTAAATATTCAACCCCAGCTATATCACCCTATTAGAATTCCTGGAGCAACCTCTCATACTCTACATTAGTGATATACCAGGAGTAGCACACCACATTGGATGGGAAGTAAAGTAGAAGACAACCGATCTCGATTTAAAATACATTAGCACACAAGGCTCAACCTGTAACAATATATTAGTAATCTCTTATAAAAGAGCTTAATGTCTTCAGGGTGAGATACAACAATCTTCATATACTTTCTTCTAAGAAAACTTTTTTTTGGATCATTTTTAGCGAATCATAACAAGCAATACAAAATAAATTATTTAGGGCCTGCTATTGGGACAGGCTTGGGTGGTGGTTGGGAAAATTCAAAATAATGGTGGTGGGAAGGTGTGATAGTGGTGGAATTGGTGTTGGAATATTGAATGCAATAAATTATTGTGAACTTTATGAAAGTAAAACTAAATTTTAAAAAAATAAATAAAAACTGTGACACAATCATAGAAGCATGAAGGCTAACAACTGATGGTAATAAGGAATTCAGTGGCATTAAAAACTAAAAGAGGAGAGGGTATGATGCCGCCAACAGGTCAACCTGTACCTGAGGGGTGAGTGCATCAGCAGCCTAATGCTTCCAGACACACTTCAGGCTTCCAGACACCCCCAAATTGCCACTGTGCCTTAGGCCAGACCCCAACAACTTGGGGCCAAGTTTACCAAGAAATTAAATGGCCAAAAGTTAGGTATGTGGGAGCCACACCCACAAATCACCTCTGGCTCAGCTATACAAGCTCATTTATTGGCTTCATTTCAGATACCCATAGATAAATCTCAAAAGAGACCAAAAGCCACAGTTAACCTCGGACCCGAGCATGGCTGGACAGACTGGGGTAAATCGGAGGGGGGCAGGTTGGCCTGTTCATGCCCAAGCAGAGCCCCCAGCAGCCACATGCTTCCATAATCCAAAATCACTGCCATGCCCCCAGCCTGACTCCACCATCTCAGGACGGACCTCACCAAGATATAATCAGCTGAAAAATTCTGGTAAGCGGGTCTTGTGACTGAAATCTCCAGGCTTTCTCAGAATTGGGGTGGGCTACCTTCCCAATACACAAAGAAGCACTGGCAGTCACCCCCACAAACCAACTCCAGTCCCGCCCTGTAAACTCTATTACTGGCCTTGCTTCAGAGGCCCATAAATAAATCTCAAAAGAGATCAAAAGCCGGAGACAGCAGTGAGTCCCGGAAGACATCACAGAACCTCAGATCTCTCGGGGCCCCATACTGAGCCAATTTCACTGGGGCATCCCAGATGGAGCAGGTGCAGTCTCCCCGCCTACCCCAAATGGAATCCCAGAGACCAAGAGCTTCCACAAGCAAGGCCCAGGTATGTGGGCTCCAGGACTAAATCTCCATGCCACATGGAGGCAGAGGTGCCAGGCTGTCCCTCCCCAGTTCCACGCCCGCTCGTCAGACCGGCTGCCAGCCCACAATGTGCCTCCGGGCGCCATCTTAGCACACCAACAGCCCTGGTCCAGAGATGCCCAACTGAATCCCCAAATGGATTAGTGCCCCACAGAAATGTCTCTGGAACCCAACCATTTACGGTCTAGCATTCCAGAAGCGGGTGGCTGCGGCACCCAAGATATTCAAAATAAGTAATGGACAATAAATGATCTAGCATCTGCCCCCGGCAGGCAGGCTTGAATAGTGGTGGGAAAATTCGAACAAAACATAATGCCCAAAAGTAGAGAGAGGATTGGGGAAATTGCCTGCCATGTAGGCAGGGTGAGGACTAGGATTGGGCGGGGGCGGATATTCTGGGGACATGGTGGTGGAAAGTGTGCACTGGTGGAGGGATGGGTGTTTGATGATTGTACAGCTAAATCTCGAACATGAAAGCTTCATAACTGTATCTCATGGTGATTCAATTAAAAAAAAAAAGATAAAGAGGGAAGGTGATGGCTGGAGCTATAGTACAGTGTGTAGGGCACTTGTCTTGCACACAGCCAACCTGGGTTTGAACCCCAGCACCCAATAGTAAGCACAGCCAGAAGTGATCCCTGAGCACAGAGCCAGAAATGATCCCTGAGCACAGAGCCAGGAGTGATCCCTGAGCACTGCTGGACATGGGCCCCCTATAAAGAGAAGGGAGCTGGAGAGATGCTATAGAAGTTAAGGTGCTTGCCTTGCATGTGTCTGGTGCTGGTTCAATCCTTGGTACCACAAAGGGTCCCCCAAGCACCACTAGGAATGAAATCAAACACAGAGCCAGTAGCAAGTCCTGAGTTGCTACTGAGTATGGCCCCAAACACCCCCAAATTTTTTTTAAAAAAAAGAATAAAGGAGGGCCAGAGAAATATGCCAACTGGCTGCAGCACATTCTTAGCATGCAGGAGACCCGGGTTCTGTTCCTAGTACCTCATGGCCCCCAGTGCTGCCAAGTTTGCCCCTCCTGCTGGAACACCCCCCTCCCAACACACACACCCCACTAAAAACAAAACAAAACTTCATTCAGTTCTAGAATCTTCAGGCTCGAAGGCTAGCTCATGCTATTTTCCCCAGGGCTCTGTGCGCCATTCCGCTGACTGCCGCAAAACTCAGCTGAGCATAAGCCTCGGTCAGTCCCCCGGATGCTGCGGATATCAGCAGGCGTAGGTGCCTTCCCCTGCACAGACCACACTCAGTGCTCGTGCGGCTGCCACACTGGAGAGCACAGACTGCAGAGACAGCTGGCGGGTAGGGCGGGCACCCGGCCCCACAGCACCCAGAGATCTATAGTGGGGAAAGGTCCCCCGTATTCGTCCTCTCCTCCCTCCTGCCAGGGCCTCCACCTGGTCCTCCCGCAGAGCTGACTGCTGCCTCTCCCCCACCCACCCGCGTCTTCAGTGCTGACGCTGTCAGGCCAGCTGGTTCACGCCCCAGGCTGTCTCCCTCAGCTCCCTCAGACCGGTTTTCAACCCCCACCTGGGAGTCTACCTTTGACCGCTTCCACAGCACGAAGCACAGGCTTAGAAATTAGCTGCCTGCATATCTTGTGCACAAGATCACAATCTCTTTGAGCTAAAGACTCGCTACTAGAAGTATGAAAAGGTGATTTAAAGTGGACATTCCTAGAGCCTTACTGCTGGGGACCAACCATCTAGATGTGAGCTATGTCCCCTGGGCCAGTCGCTTTGTCTAAACTGCCTGGTCGGGAGTAAGAAGGAAAGTGGCTCCCATAGAGGGAGACAAGGGAGAGGGTGTCGGGGGATGGTGGGAGGGAGACAGAGGACATTGGTGGTGGGAAAGGTACACTGGTGGAGAGATGGGTGCTGGACCATTGTATGACTGAAACCCAACTATGAACAGCTTTGTAATGGTCTATCTCACGGATATTCCATTAAAAAAATTTTTATTAAAATAGCAATGTGGAGGGGCTGGAGCAATAGCACAGCGGGTAGGGCATTTGCCTTGCACGCGGCCGACCCGGGTTCGATTCCCAGCATCCCATATGGTCTCCTGAGCACCGCCAGAAGTGATTCCTGAGTGCAGAGCCAGGAGTAACCCCTGTGCAACGCCGGGTGTGACCCAAAAAGCAAAAAAAAAAAAAAAAAAAAGCAATGTGGAGTACATGGCTGCTTCAGTCAGCGTATTGGCTAAATAAATAGCAGTACCACAACATTTAAAAAAAATGTTTAAAATAAGTAAATAATAAACTGCCTTGTCTAAACAAACCAAGTAAAGGCTGTCCTTTTCCCAGAGGAGGGCGAGAATGTGTGGTGTGGCTGAGGAAGGCGTCTGCATCTGCCTTGTATCACGAAGGTTCTGGCACAGAACCTATGCCAGCACTCAGGAAAGAGACAACTCGAGACTCTCTGCCCACCTCCCGTCCGTCTTCCCTCCTCTCGGAGCCCCTGCCCGCCCTCCTTCCCGCAGTACTCCCAGCAACTCTGCGGTGCGTGGCCTTTTGGGATCACAGCACCGCCTGGAGCTCTGTCCTGAAATTCACCTAAGGACAGTCAAGAGACAGCGGCCATGAGACTGATCAGGACCAGCGGCTCTCGGGTCGGCCAGATGGCCGGGCCGCGGCTGTGACCCTCTCCCCCCCAGTTACTCACAGTAGCCCCGGAAGGAGTTCCAGGCGTTGGGCAGGTAGGTGTGCTGCACCGTGGCGCCCTGCGGCTGCTGCTGCAGGCTCTGGGCCTGCGCCGACGAGCTGCTTTGTATCTGCGAGGGGCTGAGCCCTGGCTGGGACTGCTGCGAGGAGGGGCTCAGCGGCTGGCCCGCCACCTGGATGGCAAGAGCAGGCGAGAGGAGGAAATGAGGAGCTTCCAACTAGAGTCGACACTCGCCAGTGACGGAAGGGGCGAGACCCAGAGGGTTGGTTGGGAGTAGCACGACCAAGACAGTAATTTTTGGATTATGAAACAGATGAGTGAAAGCCATGATTCGTCTTCTGAAATCATGATTTGTCTTCAAAGGAGGACCCACGAGTCGTCCCCCAAAGTTCAATAAGCTTGTTAAGAAGAGAAATGAAAATCTAAGAATCTACAGAGACGTAAGAATGAGAAAAACAGACGCTAAATAATGTGCCTGTGTCACAAAATTGATCTGTAATGCAAGTGACAGCAGAAGCCAGCGCCAGCATTCCCATTGCCGTGCACTGGGTGAGCAGCTGGCCAGTGGACAGGCCTGCTCCTAGCCACAGGCGTAAGACAAAACTATGGATGTGGGCCAGAAAGTAGAGGAGTCAAGGCGCTTGCTGTGCATCCGCCGACCCCAGCTCAGATCCCCATCACCACAGAGGGTCCCTAGCACCACCAGGGGCCATTCCTGAGCACAAAGCCAGGAGTAGGTTCTAAGCACCACAGGCATGGAGCTCAGGACCTAAAAAACACAAAAACTATGAATAAAGCTGCAGAGGCTGTCACTCAAGCCAGCTCTCAACTGCCTTCCTGACACTCTTCCCAAACATTTCCTACAAGAACCGAAACAATATCCATAACGTCGTAATTTCCCACCTCTGTGTCTTGACTAACAGCACAAATGTATTCAAGTCGTGAGGCCTTTCCTGGCCCCACCTGAGAATCCCGCCCTTCCTTCAAGACCTCACTCATCACTACAACCTGGATGTGAGTCCGGTCATCTTCAGAGCTCGTTCACGTGTGGAAACGGGGAGGTGCTCCTGGGGGCGAGCATACGCTGTATATTCAGGAACCCCAGGTCTGATCCCGGTCGCCACATGGACCGAAAGTACGCCCCCATCTAATATGCAAGCGTGTGCATTTCTTTTTCTGTTGTGTCTTGTGTATTTGGGGGGCCACGCCTGCCTGTTACACCCAGTCTGGGGCCGAGGGGTGGGGGTACTGCTCCTGGTGGTGCTGGGTGATGGGGGGCTAAGTGTGGACCGAGCTGTCTCCCTGGCCCCCTTGTGCCAGCATAGCTGTCAGACCTGTCACACCTGGAGGCTGGGGGAGAAGCTGTGGATTCTCCTGGGATTGAACTCGGCTTTGAACTCCTGGGATTGACATGGGTCAGAAGCTCAGCACAGAAACTTTCTCTGGGGGGCCTGTCCTCACTCGAGGTCTACAGTGTGCCCTGTTAGGCCACACTTAGGGGCCCAGAGCCCCCAGTCACTATGGAAATGACCCTATACCCAGCTCCTCTTCTCCCTGGGACAAGGGCTGCTCCTGTGGTACCTGAGCGCCAGGGAAAGGCGGGGACAGGGCACGGCCTCCTGCAGGCATGTGGGCGAAGCCAAGCTGCTAGTCAGGGTCCCCACAGAGCTCAGCAGGCCTCAGGAGCCACACAGAGCCCGGGGGAGGAGGAGGAGGGAGAGGGGGAGGGGGAGGCCTGTCCTGGGGCCAATTCTGCAAGTCCTTCCGGAGCCTGCACCCCAGGCTCCCTGAGAAATGCACAAGTGTGGTGCCAGCGGGAAGCTTGGGGAGTCTGGAGGGACAGAGGCCACCTCTGCTGGACTGGCAGGAGCCGGGAGAAACCCTGCTGTGGCACCCACATGAGGAGGGGGTGATCCTGGCGAGCCACGTTGCCCACCCCTGCCCACTGACCAGAGGAAACCCTAAGGGCGGGAGAGAGAGCACAGCAAAGGGCACTTGCCTGGCATGTGGCCGACCTGGGTTCAATCCCTGGCATCCCACATGGCTCCCTGAGCCCTGCCAGAAGTGATCCCGGACCACAGAGCCAGGAGTTAGACCCAAGCACCTGTAGGTGTGGCCCAAAACAAAACAAAACAGACACCCAGGGGAGAACGCTGTATGACCTCTGGATTTCTATGGCAACTAGCGGGTCAGTGAGTGAAGGAAGCAGTACCTGCTGCTTCCCTAGTTCAGCCTGGCTGGACAGAAACTGCAGTTCATCTTCCTCTGGCACAGTGCGTGCGACTTAGTCTCCATTCCTACTCCGCATGCACTTCCCAGCTCATCACCAAGAGTCTCTGCCTCCGCTCGGAAGCCTCCTCCTGCCTTGCCTGCCTGTCCTGACGCTGTGCTGTGCTAACGGGGCAGCCGTCTGTCGACGAGCTCTGGGACCAGCAAATGTCGGGGTACCCGCCTGCACCCCTGATGACACAGCGCCTCCTTCCGGGACCCCAGACTTGGCGGGCACAGGCCTCACCCTCCCATTAGACGCCCAGCTCCTTCAGGCACGGGGTAAGAACTTAGTCAGCGTTTCTGAATGGAGGCAGCTGGATGGAGGTGGCTGCCTGGTCCCCATCACACACTCATCCACCAAAAGCAACTCTACTAAGTCACTACCCAAAGTGACAGGGATGAGTCAGCCACCACGCACATCACCCACCACTCAGCAGAGGAGGCCGAGGGGACAGTCGTCTCTGGAATACCAGGCCCCCCTGCACAGGAGATGCAGGATGAGCCCCCGAATGCAAGCCTGTCCCTGAGAGCAACAGACAGCCTCATTTGTGCCGAGAATGCACAACCCTCCCTCCCTGCTGCTCCTGGGGGGCCTGAGGGCTGGGGGCCTGTGGGCCAGGTACCTGGGAGGCTGGGGCCGCCGAGGTTGGGGGCTCCGTGACCCGGATGTGCTGCACCTGGATGGCATGCTGGGTGTAGGTCTGCGGGTCGTGCAGCTGGCCAACGTCCACCGTCGACTGCTGAGGCTGGTGCGGGGAGGTGGCCTGGAGAGGGGGCAAGAGCCAAGGGATGGTGAGGGGAAGCCTTGCAGAGACAGAGGCACCCCAGCATCCAGACAGACAGACTGATGAGGCCAGACAGAGCTTATAAAGCGACACTTCACACTGAGATCCACACCGGCAGACGTGACAGAAGAGCAAGGCTCGGAGACAGGCTCAGAGGACCGGAGCGAGGGCACAGCAGGGAGGGCACTTGCCTTGCACATGGTCAACCCAAGTTCAATCCCTGGCACCTCATAGGGCCCCTCTGGGCACTGCGAGGATTCCTGAGTACAGGATAAGCCCTGAGCACCTCCAGTTGTGAATCCAAAACCTAAACAAACTAAAATAGGCTTATCCAGCATAAGCTACAGGCTCTAGTGAATTCTGGGAAAGAGAAGAACTGCAGCTTCTAGTATCGACGCGAAGGCACAGCCCTCCAGTCTCTCCCTAAACTACTCAATGCTGTGACCTACCTGGCACCAGTTAAAGGAGTTCAAAGAAGATTTGCTTTCAGTGTGTCGTTACTCACTCCGTACAAGAGTGGCTTGAAGTATGATAGAATCTTTGAAACTCTGGGTCAAGTACAGATTCTTCCTGGAATAATCAACATGCAGTGTGCACTCCTACAGCCAATATCCACAATTCCTGATTCCTCCAAAGCCTAAATGAAGGCCCTCCCTCAAGAAAACTAAGCTTGGGGCCGGAGCAATAGTATAGTGGGTAGGGCGTTTGCCTTGCACGTGGCTGACCCGGGTTCGGTCCCTGGCATCCCATATGGTCCCTCAAGCACCACCAGGAGTAATTCCTGAGTGCAAAGCCAGGAGTAACCCCTGAGCATCACTGGGTGTGACACAAAAAAAATTTTTTTAAAAAGAAAAAAGAAAACTAAGCTCAAGTCTAGTGATAGCAGTGACTTCCATTCCTGAGACCATATGATCTCAGAAACTGTACATCTCAGAGACTATTCTATCTCATCTTAGAGACTGCACCATTTCGGAGACTATGCCATCTCATCTCAGAGTCTGTACCGTCTTATCTCAGAGACTGTTCCATTTCATCTCAGAGACTGTTCCATCTCAGAGTCTGTACCACCTCAAAGCAACAAGGCAGCTCCTTGGAGTAGCATGAATACACTTCCTGGGTGTGAGTCACGAACAGTGGTGGGGCGGGGGTGGGGGGGACCCTTTTGTGGCTCCCTGGTGGGCAAGAACGAGTGACCACAGCTCTGCCTCCTCCATTCTAACAAGGACTGACCCCTACAGACTGAGTCAGAATCACCCCTGCTGTTTGAGGCCAGGTCGGGACTGGCTCCTCGGCACATGCTCAGCCTGGGTGCCGGGGAGGAAATGGAAGGAGGCCCAGAAAGAAGTCACATGCCGCTGCCTGTGAAGGCAGAGAGGACAGAGATCGGGATACTGAGGGGCACAGGACCTCACCCGGGTGCCGGGGCTGCTGAGGGGAAGAGCACGATTCCTCCGAGCCAGAAGATACGCGCAGAACATGGCAGAGGGTCCAGCTGTGAACCAGGTGCTTCTGCCCTCGGCTGTCACGCTCACAAGGGCAGCGGCATTCCCGTGGGGGAGGGGGACGGGATATGCACAGGCCACGGGAACTCAGGGGGCACACAAAGGCCGAGAGCACTCGGGAGGGTGGGCACACAGGCCACGGGCACTTGCGGGGAACACAGGCCACGGGCACTCAGGGGGCACACACAGGCTACGGGCACTCAGGGGGAGCACACACAGGAAGTGGGCACTCAGAGGGCACACACAGGAAGTGGGCACTCAGGGGGCACACAGGTCCTGGGCACTCGGGGCATACACAGGCCACAGGCACTGACTGGCACACAGAGGCCAGGCCGTGGGTACTCACCGGGGCTACCTGCACCACCTGCAGCTGGATGTGCTGAGGCGGCTGCAGGCCGGGCGTGGACTGCGACACGGGGATGTACTGGATCCTCTGGTAGTCACCCTGCGGTGTCCGGTAATCGGTGGTCAGGGTCTGGGACAGCTCCGTCATGGCCTGGGTGAGCAGGTCGGTCGTCTGGAAGTCCACAGGGGGCCGTTAGTGCAGGCCAGTGGGTGTAGCTGCTCCAAACCTGTGACTCCTCAGGAAGCAGCCCCCTCCCTGGGGGTCACGGAACCCCCAATGACCCCAAGGAAACTGAGCCCCCTCCGTGGGGGGTCATGGAACCCCCAATGACCCCAAGGAAACTGAGCCCCCTCCCTGGGGGTCATGGAACCCCAAATCACACTTGGGAAACTGAGCTCCCTTCGTGGTGGGTCATGGAACCCCCAATTAGCCTCAAGCTTAAATATAAAAAATGTGAAGTTGGGCTGGAGCGATAGCACAGTGGGTAGGGCGTTTGCCTTGCATGCGGCCGACCTGGGTTCCATTCCCAGCATCCCATATGGTCCCCTGAAAACTGCCAGGGGTAATTCCTGAGTGCAGAGTCAGGAGTAACCCCTGTGCCTCGCCGGGCATGACCCAAAAAGCCAAAAGAAAAAAAAACAGAAGAAGTTGACAAAATGCTGAAAAACTATACATATATATATAATTATATATGTGTATAATTATATACATATATTAAGATAGAGTTTTCATTTAATTGGGGAGTAGTGGGGGCAATGCCCTGCACGCTCAGAAGCTATCCCTGGCTCTGCTCAGTAGTGCTCCTGGCAGTACTGTGCGGTGCTGTGGACTCTAACCTCAGCCAGCCACATGCAAGGCGAGCAGCTGACCCGCTGTACTATCGCTCTGGCCCGGGATTGATCGGTCTTCATTTTGCCAGTGAAACTCCCCCAGAGCCCTGAACACACTTGCAGCAAACAAGCAGCCCTAATATTTCTCCATGTCCTTTCAGAGAGCTGAAAGGCAGTGGCTGGGAACCCAGGTGGAGGATGCCGAGTGACTGGGGCCACCTGTGCAGGGAGCCAAGTATGCAGCTCCGAGCCCGGCTTCGGCACAGTGGCAGAGCCCAGGCTAGCACGGCTGAGGCGCAGCTTCCACCCCCAGCACCACACACACACACACACACACACACACACACACACACACACACACGCGCACACACACACGCACACGCGCGCACACACGCACACGCATGCACGCACTCTCACACACGCACACACACACGCACACTCACACACGCACACGCACGCACATACGCACACACACGCACGCACACGCATGCATGCACTCTCACACACGCACACTCACACACGCACACGCACGCACATACGCACACACACGCACGCACGCACGCACGCACACGCACGCACGCACGCACGCACACCTCGACACACAAGCAGCACTGCGGGCTGCTGTCCCCAGACGCATCCACCCACTTACCACCACCGTCTCGCCAGTGGCACTGTCGGTTGTCAGGACAGCAGGGGCCGTGCTGATGACGGCGGGGGCCAGAGGGGTGTGGAAGGTGTTGGGGAGCTGGGCGTACTCGGGGTGCTTCTTGCGGATGTGCTGCACCATCTTGGTCTGGAACAGGGCAGGGAACACAAAGAGTGATTCTGAGGGGCACAGAACGCCCCCTCCTTCCACCGGGCAGCCACGAGAGTGCCGTGGGCCGCACCCCCTTCTCCACACCTCCCTGCGCCAAGCTTCTGCCAGAAAACAAAAAGAAACTGCAGAGAAATAAGAGACTGGGGTGGGCCCACACCATCAGGCACGGTGACAGAACTTCCCGGCAGCGCCAAGCCCACGGTGACCCGGGGCCTTGGCCAGCAGCAGCACCAGCAACTCCCCCACAGCCAGCTCCTGGGGGGCTGTGCTCCCAGAGAAAAGAGAAAACTCCCACCGGGAAGCCTCGGAGGCTAAGAGGAAGAAGCGGGTGCCCAGCCGGCACTGGGTGGGTGCGGTTCCCCAGGGAGTCCGAGCTGGGCTGATGCTTGAGTCGGGTGAGCGTCCCCCTGCTGCCTGCGCTGTTCGAGGCGCCAGCTCCCCGCCATGCACGCGGCGCCAGCCTACCTTGCTGCTGTACTGTTTGGAGCAGTGCGGGCAGCAGACGGGAGGGGTGGCGATGGTGCCTGTGAGCTGGGTGTGGGTGCTCAGCATGGGGTCCGGCTCTCCAGGGCCAGCAGGACGCAGCTTCCGGATGCTGGGTGGGAGCTCGGCCCCCGGGTGGTTCTTCAGGATATGTGCTTTCCGCTTGCTAGCACTTTTATACACCTGCAAGTTCAGACACTTTGCTGTGACAGCCGGATGGTCCCGCTCCCCTGCTTATAGCGGCCCTCTCCATGCCGGGACACAAGACGGGGGAGACACACGTGACCCAGACAAGCGTCCCTCAGAGTGATGGACAGACAGTGCGAGAGACAGATCAGAGGGGCCGTGGCGCTGCTGGAGTGCGCACATCCGACAAAAATCATCTCTGGGTTTTCTCTCTTTTTGTTGCTGTTTTTCGGATAACAGCTAGCAGTGTCTAGGGGCTACTTCCCCCTTACTGCTCAAGGGTCACCACCTCCTGCAGTGCAGGGGCCCTGCAGTGTGGGGGGCAGAGCCAGGGACTCGTGCTGAGCCTGTGTCCAGCTCTGAGCCACCTCCCTGACCCAGTGGAAATCACCTTTACCCTGGGGGTCGGGAGGAGGGTGCGCAGGATGCAGCTCAGCAGCTGAGAACCAGCGCCTGTGAGACCCTGGGTCTGCCCCAGCACCCCGAGAGTGAAAGGTGAAAAGCGGACAGACTGGGACCGAGAATCGTTTCAGAGGCCAGTTCATTCTTCTATCTTTCTGTGAGAGTCCATGTGTGTGTGTGTGTGTGTCTGTCTGTGTGTGGTTAACTACTTAAGCCAAAAGAGTCTTCCAGAATGTCAGCTATGATTGAAAAACGTTCTTCGTCTGAAAGGAGGTGAAGGGCTGTGCATGACTCCCTCTCAGTAACAGTATATAGACCACAGACAGGAGGAGGAGGCGGCGGCGGAGGAGCACAAGGATGAGGGTGAGGGGGGAGGGTGCTGCCACAGAGGCAGGCTAGGGGCCAGGAGGGGAACACGGGTGGCAGCAGGTGGACACCGGCGAAGAATCAGTGGCAGAAGACCGCACACCTAAAACTCAACTGTGAATAGCTTCATAATGTAATTCACAGTGACTTGAGATACTAGAAAAATAAAGTAAAATACATTTTCCTCAGCACAGGGCCCTAACAGCCTCCATATCCTTGTGTGGCTGTCAAAGTTTGGCGCAGGGTGGTCCCTCAGGCTCCTGGCAAACTTACGAGGCCCAGAGAGAAAAAAGAAAGACTTTCATGTTGGTGGGGGAGAGGGGGAGTGGAGCGTGGCATCATGCCACAGTGCTCAGGGATTACTCCCGGCTCTGCACTCAGCACTCCCAGTGGGCTGGGGGACCCTATGGGCTGCCGGGAATTGAACCTGGGTCCACCACGTGCAAAGCAAGTGCCCTTCCCGCTTTGCTCTCCCTCCGACCTTGACATTTTTAATCACAGCTACACTGTTTAAAGAAGCAAGATCAGACCCTCTGCGCCTAAAGACTTTGATTCCAGAGACCTAACACATTTGGGCATCCAGTGCAGCTTCTTACAGCAATGCACTGGGACTGTGAGCTGGGCCACAACTCCGTGCTGCCCGGGGATGGATCTTTCCTCCCCACCCTGTCTTCCTGCACGGAAAATGGCGGCGGCAGCAACATCCACATGGGAGGAGCCATCTTCTAAGACTCCGAACCCAGAGGTATATGGTTTGTACACTTGGGGCTCCTAGGGAATCATGGGAAGTGGGTATAACTAGCACGCCCTCGGCCCAGATAAATTCGGAGCTGCTGAGAGTGAAACGGACCCTCTGTGCCTAAAGACTTGGATTCCAGAGACCTAACACATTTGGGCATCCCCAGCACAGCTTCTTACAGCAATGCACTGGGACTGTGAGCTGGGCTATGCAATTTCTGGCAGAATTTTCCCTGGACTTTATAGAGAAATCCAAAACCACGCAGATGCTCCACGTCCGCGTGACTTAACATCTCTTAACTGTCAGCAATGTGAAACGGTTCCTTTTTAACAAGTCTGACTTGGGGGGAAACTCCAAATAATAACAGTGAGTTTTTGTTGAAATATTGAAGGTTATTAAAGTAGCAGACATTTCTCTGGACTGTGAACTAAGCAACAGTCCCACGCCAGCCGAGAAGAGGAAATATCCCTCTTTCCCGGTTGTTTCCCATTTTCAGGGAGAGAAACGTGGCGTGGCGTCCACCATACTATGAGGCGTGGGAAGGGGGATGATGGGGGGAAAAAAAAAAGGAAAAGGAAAAAGGGGGGAAAAAAAAGTTATGTACTTGGAGCAGTGGGGCTACATATCTCTTCATTCTCAGCAATGGAAAACTAATTCTCAAATGCTTCCTTGGTAGTAGGGCTCTCTTTCTTGGGGGGAAACTCCAACAACAATAGTGAGTTTTGTGTTGAAATATAGAACGTAATCAAGGTAAAGAGAAAATGAAGTGAAATTAATCAGTTATGCAGTTGGGGGTGAGGGGGTGGGGCGGGGGTATACTGGGGTTTTTGGTGGTGGAATATGGGCATTGGTGAAGGGATGGGTGTTTGAATAATGTATAACTGAGACATAAGCCTGAGAACTTTGTAACTTTCCACATGGTGATTCAATAAAAATTTAAATTAAAAAAAAATAAAAGAAGCAAGATCATAGTGAAACCACAAATATAACTCAAATTTTGATTTTTTTTTTTTTCCCCATTTGAGCCATACCCAGAGGTGCCCTGGGCTTACTCCGGCTCTGCACTCAGGGATCACCCCTGGTCGGTCATGTGAAGGCAGGTGCCAGCCACTGTGCTATGGCTCCACCCCCAGCATGGGTTCTTTTATTTTAGGGGCTTTTTGTTTGCTTGGGGGCCATACCCAGAGATCCTCAGAAGTTACTCCTGGCTCTGTGCTCAGGGATCACTCCTGAAGGGGCCGGGGAACCATATGGCATGCTGGGGACCAAACCCCAGTTGGTCACGTGCAAGACCAACATGCTGCCTGCTGTACTATCGCTCTGGCCCCAGTAAGCTAATTCTTTTTTTTTTCTTTTTGGGTCACACCCAGCGATGCACAGGGGTAACTTCTGGTTCATTCACTTAGGAATTACTCCTGGCAGTGCTCAGGGGACCATATGGGATGCTGGGAATCAAACCCGGGTCAGCCGTGTGCAAGGCAAACGCCCTACCCGCTGAACTATTGCTCCAGCCCCCATAGTAAGCTAATTATTTTGCAACAAAACCAGAGAGACTAGAAACAGCAAGAACAAAGTGAACTAGTTCCTCTATTGGGGCATGGGGTAGGGGCCTCCAGAGCAGGGCTCAGGCCCTGGGATCACTACTACTCGGCTGTGCCCGGCGACGTGGTGCTGCTCAGGTCCAGTCCATTTGAGGGCACTAAGGCTGGAGCCAGCAGTGCTCAGAGGGAGGGGAAGACATGTGACACCAGGGATCAAACTCGGGGCCCTGAGCAAGGGGACATGTGCTCCAGCCCTGAGCAAGCAAGCACCCTGGTCTACTAACTCTGAAGAACTGGAGGGTCAGGGCAATTGCCCCGAGGGCCCGGGAGCACTTTGCACACGGGAGACCCCAGTTCAATCCCAGGCACCACACGGCCCCCCGAGCACCACCAGGAGTGACCTCTGAGCACTGCCAGGTATGTTCCAGCCCCCAACCAAAAGAAAGGGAAATGCTGAGTGGGGTGATGGAGTCTAGGTCAGGCCTGGTGGTGCCTGGTGACCACTCCCAGCTCTGCAGGGTCCCCCCCACCCCCAGCAGGGTTCGGGGGACCATGTGATGCTGGGGATCGAACCACATCAGCTGCATGCCAGGCAAGTCTCAATCCTGAAGCCTCTCAGGCAGAAGGGAACTGGTCTGGCTTGGGACAGGTGTCTCCATGACGGTGATTGTGCCTCACAGACTGGGAGCTTTGACCCCACAGAGCCAGACAAAAGGCAGCTGGCTTCCAACGAGACTGCACCTTTAGCCCTCTCCTGTCTAGGAGGAAATCCCGGGAAAGCCAGGGACACAGGCTCTGGGTGACGGCAGAGACCCCCTGCCCGCAGTGACGCGCCCAGGCCGCGGGGCGCTAAGGTTCCCGCTGAGACAGGCGGGTGGGTCCCTACCTTATCACAGTACTGACAGAAGTAGTCTCGGTTAGGCTTGATGATGGGCAGCGTCAACTCGGGCACCTCCTCAATCTTCATGTCCGGGTGCCTCTTGGACAAGTGATTCACCTGCAGAGTGAACAGGAGCGGAGTGAGCACCCCGGGATGAAAGGCTCGGAGCTGGCGGTCTCGGAGCAAGGCCCCCTGCAGTGAGTGGCCAGGACCAGCATGCCAGGCCCCGCCCAGGCACCCGCAGGCAGCCTTCCCAGGAGTTGACGACAAAGTGGCAAGTGAGTGGGGGGATGGGGGACAGGTGACCCCGATTTCGACTCCGAGGAAGGCGTCAGAGATAGGAGCATCCCTGTACAGACCCGCCTCCGTCCCTCATGCCCCGGCCTTACCGCCCGCACCAAAAGAGATGCAAACTCTGGCTCTGCGTTTGGAATGATGCTCTAGGGCTTTCACTCCTGACACAAATGCATTCTGCAAAAGCCGTTCGAGGTCTAATATGCCACGTGGACTGACCACCCTGAGCCCGCAGCCAACCTGGGTTCCCATAACCTGTTGCCCCTGATGGCGGTTTTATAACCAGAAATAAGAGGCAGCGTGGGGAGCGGATGGGGTGCAAGCAAGACCCCCGCCCCACCCCAGGCTGGAGAAGACCAGGGAGAATGGGATCAAACCGAGGGGAAAGCTGAGGTGTCCCCATCCTGAGCCTGCTTACCAGAGCTGTCCCCTGGCATTGAAGCAGGGCAGAGGGCAGAGGTCAAGGGGCAGAGGCAGAGGGCAGGGGGCAGGGGGCAGGGCTGCAGCAGCCTGAGGGGCAGCACTGACCAGCATGCCTCGGCGCCGGAAGCCCATCATGCACAGGCGGCACTTGAACGTGAAGCTGTCGTAGTCCGAGGACGTGATGCGCGGCTTGAAGGTCTTGGAGCGGCTGATGCGGTCGGCCTTCTTCGCCTCCCTCTCGGGGTTGTGCATCCTCTGCATGTGCTCCCGCAGCTTGTCCTTCCGCTATCCCGGCAGAATTTCCGAAAAGGAAGGGCGGTGGGGAGTGGGGAGAGAAAAGAATCTTTATATAAAGTCGCACGCTCGCCATAGTGTGTCACTGCCCTCCATCAGGGAGTGAGCGACCTTCAGCCTGTGTCCAGCCCACCTCGATCCCCTCCTCTTCCCCGACCCCTCTGCTGCAGTCTAAGAGTAATTCATGGGCCAGGGCAATAGGACAGCGGGACTAGCATGCAGTCAACAGTCAACCAGGGTTTGATCCCCGGCACCCCATATGGTCCCTTGAGCCCCTGAGTGCAGAGCCAGGAGTAAGCCCTGATCACAGCCAGGTGTGGCCCAAATACAAGAAAAAAAAAAACAATTAGCCAGGTGACCGTGGCTGTATTCTGGTAGTTGCTTGTTTTAGTTACTCAGATTTCACAGAGTGAAACCATCCAGTTAACTGACAATTTTCAAGTAAAGGGGTTAAAGCAAAATCAATACACGTTAGCGGCAACCACAAGCTCCCAAGACACATCCCGGTGGCCACAGAGTGGAATGTACAAGCCATGGTCAGAGTGAGGGGCCTGCCCTGCACCCAGCGGGCACGCCGAGCACTGCGGCGAGCTGGTCTGGGAGGGTCATTTCACTCGAGTTACATTTGGGGTTTCAGGAAGACAGACGGGGCTCTGGTGGAGAGGAGATCGAGGGTACCTGGACTAAACTCGGTATTAAGAACTTGGAGGGGCTGGAATGATAGCACAGCGGGTAGGATGTTTGCCTTGCACACGGCTGACCCGGGTTCGATTCCCAGCATCTCATATGGTCCCCTGAGCACTGCCAGGAGTGATTCCTGAGTGCAGAGCCAGGAGTAACCCCTGTGCATCGCCAGGTGTGACCCAAAAAAAGTTAAAAAAAAAAAAAGAAGAAGAAGAACTTGGAGACAGCTTGATAATGGAGGATGGGGGATCCTGGATGTACAAAGCCGGGTGCACACCGATATTCCCACACAACTAACAAAAGATGATAATCCCACTAAATCCCAAATGAGTGTAAGCACCAATCTGGGAGCTCCTGAGAGCGACAGTATTATCCACCTGGACGGGCCACGCCCACTCCTGCTCTGAGGAGTGATCTAGTGATCCACCTGGCTTCAGTCCAGAGAGGAAATTAAAACTGCTCGTGAAGACAAATTCAGGGATGAGAATTCTCACCGAATTTGCAAAGCCCTCTGAGATCTGAACCCTTCCTATGGCAACTGATCTTTCCCTATCATTGTAACAATAGTGGTTGGGTTTGTTATTTTTTTTGGCGGGTGGAGGATGGGGAATGGGAGCAATCGTTAGTGGGGTGTGGGGAGGGAAGGGGGCTGGGGCCACTCCCAGCAACTTGCTGTCAACTGGGCTGGCTGGGTCCACATGAGGGCCCCAAATTGCAGGGGTGCTCTGGGTCCCCCAGGACTACACTGTGGGGGCGTAGGGTCCGTGTGGAGCCAGGGATGGAACCAGGGTCGACTGCATGCCAGGCCTGCACCCTCAGCCCTGTCCTGTCTCTCTGGCCCCAGCAGCTGTGCTCAGGGGTCACTCCTGGTGGGGTGTGAAGGACCGTATCCGGTGCAGGAGATGGACGTGGAGCCAGGCATGTGCAAGGCAAGCATGTCTCTGGCCCAGTGGTCATTTTCAGGGTGCATGTCCCTCTGACCTGGGTCCCCCTGCAGTCAGAAGGTCCTAGGTGGCTGCTACAAAGGGGGTCGAGGAGTTGTCAGACCCACTCTTACAGCAGAGCACAGGGAGGGCTGTAGCGGGGGCAGGAGCAAAACAACTCTGGGGACACAGAGAAGCACTTAATCTGGTGAGGGGTGGGGCAGTCAACAGCCTGACACACATGACCGCATCCAGGTGGAACGATGCTGGACGTGGGCCAGGTCGTTTCTGGCCGCTGAGGGCTGGAGCGCAGCCCAGAGCAGAGGAGGGCGGCGCCCTGCGGCTGGCCCCAGCAGGACTCAGGGCAGCCTCACTGCTGCAGGGGGTGGGGGGCCAGGGATGCCACCTGGAACCTGTCTATGTGTGGGCCGACCCGGGCTTCCCAGAGACTTGGGACAGAAGGTTCGTTTTTAGAAAATGTCCCTGGAGCGACAGTACAGCGGGGAGCACGTTTGCCTTGCACGTGGCTGACTGGGGTTTGGTCCCTGGCACCTTACACGATCCTCTGACCCCACCAGGAGTGACCCCCGAATGCAAAGCCAGGAGGAAGCCCTGAGTAGCACCGGGTGTGGCCCAACTGCCCCTCAACGCCCCCTTTCAAGAAGAAAAAAGGGGGCCGGAGCGATAGCACAGCGGGTAGGGCGTTTGCCTTGCACGCGGCCGACCCGGGTTCGATCCCCGGCATCCCATATGGTCCCCCAAGCACTGCCAGGAGTAATTTCTGAGTGCAAAGCCAGGAGTAACCCCTGAGCATCGCTGGGTGTGACCCAAAAAGCAAAAAAAAAAAAAAAGAAGAAGAAGAAGAAAACGGCCATACTCAGAACTGGTTCTCAAAGGTGTGTGTTGGCCACCTGGCGCCCCTGTCTCGGAGGCACGGTCCCCTGGCACCCCTCCCCGTCCCCAAGACGGCACAAGCTGCAGCCGGGCTCTCCCGGGCGGGGGCGGGAAGGGAGCCGGGGCACTGTGTGGGTCTGGGCAGAGGTGGTGGGGCCCCTCACTGTCCCGCTCCCCTCCCCAAGGCATTCCCTGCTGCCCACCCCATGTTGCAGTGGACAGGCCTGGCGGGCGCAGGTGCCCGGGCTCCCAAGAACGCCGGGCTCTGGGTCCCTAGACCGGAACTCCAGAGGGGCGGCGTCCCGGCTGCTCTTGGTGGCTTTGGACTTGGGGCCACACGCAGCGGCGCTCGGTCTGACTCCTGCCTCCGAGCGCAGGGAGGGTGCCGGGAATTGCAGCCCCTCAGACGGCCCCCCACCCCCCTCCAACCCCCCTCTCCCTCCCCATCCCCGGGCAGCGACACACCTTGAACTGCTTCCCGCACGTGGAGCACAGGAAATCTTTGCGGTCCGAGTGCCGCAGCATGTGCAGCCGCAGCTTGTCGGGGCGGCAGAAGGCCTTGTCGCACTCTGTACACTGGTAGATCTTCTCCGAGTGGAAGCTCCGCACATGTTTCTTCACCTGGTGGCATGGGGACAGAACGCCAAAGGGCGCGGGAGTCAGGCCCCGCGCGGCAGCGGGCCGGCCGCTAGGGGGCGCCAGAGACGCGGAGACGGTCCCGGCGGGCAGGCCGCGGCGCTAGGGGGCGCCAGAGACGCGGAGACGGTCCCGGCAGGTACCCGTGGCGCTAGGGGGCGCCAGAGACGCGGAGACGGTCCCGGCAGCGCTGCAGCGCGAGGAGGGACGCCAGGGGCCAGCAAGCGGGGCTGGGGCGGCGGGAACGGGGCTGCGGGCTCAGTCTCATCTCCAGGGGCTCATTTTTCTTTTTCTTCTGTGTTTTTTCGATGTATATAAAAATAGTTTTTATTTAAATGGACTGGAGCGACAGCACAGCGGGTAGGCGTTTGCCTTGCACGCGGCCGACCCGGGTTTGACTCCTCCGTCCCCCGCGGAGAGCCCGGCAAGCTACCAGAGTATCCCGCCGCACAGCGGGCCTGGCAGGCTCCCCCTGGCGTATTCGATATGCCAAAAACAGTAACAGGTCTCACCCTGGAGACGTTACTGGTGCCCGCTGCAGCACATCGATGAGCAACGGGACGACGGTGCTACAGTGCTTCATTTAAATAAATCTTACTAAAAACTATAGGGAAAATTTAAAAATTCTTCCTCACTTTTTTCTTTCTTTCTTTTTGTTTTTGGATTACACCCAGTGATGCTCAGGGTTTACTCCTGGCTCAGTGCTCACAAATCACTCCTGGCAAACACCTACCCCCGCTGTGCTATCTCTCCAGCCCCTTCTACGATTATTTTTCTGCTTCTAACAAATATACAAGTTGGCTCCTTTTTAGGAACTGGTCCTTTTATCGGTTTTTATAGGGAAATAGAAAGAAATAAAACTTCCCACTTATGAGGGAAATGCAATGCCAGCAGAACTTCTGCCTAGCTGGGACTCATTCCTTGCACTTTACATCATTAAAGAGAGTTTCCTCAAGGACCATCTCTGAGGAACTTCACAGCCTCCTCGCCTAAACTAGCCGACAGAGGGGCTGGGGAGATGGCATGTGAGGTAAAGCATGGGCCTCGCCTCTGTGCATCCACACGCGGACCCCCACACTATGTGCCCCCCCACCCCTAGTACTGCTGGGCGTATTCCTGGTGACACCCACGTCCTGCTGAGGTGGCCCTGCGTCCCCCAGCACTGCCGGTGTGACCCAGGAGAAAGAGCTGTGAACAGGAGGTGAGCAGTGCGTCACAGCACACTCTTCCAGAAGAAACTCTGCTGTGTTATTTTCGGAGACTCTTCTGCCACTGGAGTCCAGCTTAAAGCATCTGTTCTGTGTTCAGTGAGAATGTTAGCAAGGCTCCCTACGCCAGCAGCACTGTGATTAGACCCTTCCCGTCTGTCTGCTTCAGAAACCGAGAGTGAAAGAGAGCGTATCAGGGCAGACATGCAGTAACACCAGAGTAACAGGATCATCGCCTGAAGCCCAACTGAAGTGACGAATAGTCTTCGATTCACCCTTACCACTGTACTCCGGGAGACAGGACAAGAGGCAGTCATGCTAGATGCAGGAGTGTTTTATAAACCAAACTGCTTCCTCCCAAAATACATGATCTGCAGATCAAGGCAGGGAACCACAGTAACAAGGAGAAAAGAATTTTCAGGCCAGGAAATGGGAGTATGCCTGCACAGGCTCTGTACAAGTTCTTTCTTTCTGTTTTTGTCTGGGGGGGGGGGGTCACACTGGCAATGCTCAGGGCTTACTCCTGGCAGACTTGGGGGACCATATGTGGTTCCAAGGATCACATTCAGGTCAGTTGTGAGGAAGCTCTGTGGATGCAGGCATTCTTTGGACAGGACTGAGGTCACATTCAGGGAAGTCTAAGAAAAACCCCGGAGTAGGGAAAATGAGGAACAAAGAAATACGTGAATGAGCTTCAACAGTTTTACTCTCCCTGGCCCCTCTATATATTTTCTGCGTGGTGGATTTAGCAAGGAGTAAAGAAGGCCCAGTTGACAACCAGATCTGAAAGCTTGTCCCATGAAGCACAGCGTCAGTGCTTAAATACCCACACGTGATGCACACCTGGCCCCAATCTAGTGGGACTGGAATACTGCTCTAAAGCCATTTCAGAGAAGGGAAGAAAACGTGGGCCTCTGGGTGTTCTCAATTTTCCCCAAACTTACATTTCTTTCACCCAGGGAATGAAGTGTGTTGGGATCTCAGCAGTGGACACCCACCTGGATAAAGTCTGGGAACCGTTTCTTACAGGTTGGGCAGGTAAAGTAGCCATCAGTGATGTGAATGACCACATGGTCCTTCAGCAAGTCCAGACGGTCAAAGGACTCGGGGCAGAAGATGCAGGAATAGGTCTTCTGGTCCGAGTGCAGCTTCATGTGGCTCTCCAAGGCCGTGCTGCTGATGAAGCCCTTATTGCAGAGGTCACAGGTCAAAGGGCAGTTGCCCTCTCGCCCGTGGAAACGCAGGTGCTGGTCCAGCTTGTCCTTCTCCCGGAAGGCCTTCCCACACTGCAGGCATTTGAAAGGCCGGAAGGACTTCCGGATGAACAGATGCTGGAGAGCTGCATTCTGCAAGACACACACGGAGGGTCACTCAGCGCTGTACAGGCCCCAGCACGGAGAGGCCAGGTGCTGGCCGCTGCAGGCTGGTTCCAGGGAGAGCCAAGCGCAGGACATAGCATGGACAGGACTTCCTGGTGAGTCAGGAGATATGAATGACGCTGTCCCCAAAGTGTTCTCCCTGGAGAGACAGGGCTGTGCTTGGGGCAGGTCTGTGGACGCAGGTGTCCTTTGGACAGGACTGAGGTCACATTCAGGGAAGTCTAAGAAAAACCCCGGAGCTGGGAAAATGAGGAACAAAGAAATAGGCAAAATAGCTTCAGCAGTTGATTGAACATCACTGGTGAAGCCCTTAAGGAAAAATCTAACGTGATTAAAATGTTCAGCAAATAAGAGACAATAAAACACCTGAAAAGCAGTCCATGGCAGGGCTCTGGCGGCTCCCCGAAAGGCTGTGATTTTCTGAGACTGGGTAATGGTGGTGGTTGTTCAACTGTGCTGATATGCTCGGCCACAGGCTCAGAAACCCCGTAGAACAGGGAGGGCTGAGAGGCGGCTGTGCACGCTTCACGGTGGGAGATCCAGGCTCGGTCCTGGCATGGTCCTAGACACGCAGCACCACCTCCCCACACCCGAACACTGCTGGAAGTGGGCCAGGAACCAAGGCCAAAAGTCACCCAACAAATAAATAAATAATAATAATATACAAGAAAAGAAAAATAAATGTTTGAGAGCCCGAGAGATAGTACAGTGCTGAAGGCGCTTTCCTTGAATTTGGCTCATCTCAGTTCAATTCCCAACACTGCACATGGTGCCTGAGTACAGCGGGAGGGACCCCCCCCTCCCGAGTCACAGCCAGGAATGAGCCCTGAGTACCACAGGAGGGACCCCCCTCCCGAGTCAGAGCCGGGAATGAGCCCTGAGTAGCACATGAGGGACCCCCCTCCCGAGTCAGAGCCGGGAATGAGCCCTGAGTAGCACATGAGGGACCCCCCTCCCGAGTCAGAGCCGGGAATGAGCCCTGAGTACCATGGTAGGGACCCCCCTCCCGAGTCAGAGCCAGGAATGAGCCCTGAGTACCACAGGAGGGACCCCCTCCCGAGTCAGAGCCGGGAAAGAGCCCTGAGTACCACAGGAGGGACCCCCC
The DNA here is from genome assembly GCF_027595985.1 of Sorex araneus. Taxonomy (NCBI): domain Eukaryota; kingdom Metazoa; phylum Chordata; class Mammalia; order Eulipotyphla; family Soricidae; genus Sorex; species Sorex araneus. The sequence goes on along the minus strand of NC_073304.1, from coordinate 157,458,247 downwards.
TCCCGAGTCAGAGCCGGGAATGAGCCCTGAGTAGCACAGGAGGGACCCCCCACTCCTGAGTCAGAGCCGGGAATGAGCCCTGAGTACCACAGGAGGGAACCCCCCTCCCGAGTCAGAGCCGGGAAAGAGCCCTGAGTACCACAGGAGGGACCCCCCTCCCGAGTCAGAGCCGGGAATGAGCCCTGAGTAGCACAGGAGGGACCCCCCACTCCTGAGTCAGAGCCGGGAATGAGCCCTGAGTACCACAGGAGGGAACCCCCCTCCCGAGTCAGAGCCGGGAAAGAGCCCTGAGTACCACAGGAGGGACCCCCTCCCGAGTCATGGCCGGGAATGAGCCCTGAGTAGCACAGGAGGGACCCCCCTCCCGAGTCAGAGCCGGGAATGAGCCCTGAGTACCATGGTAGGGACCCCCCTCCCGAGTCAGAGCCGGGAATGAGCCCTGAGTACCACAGGAGGGACCCCCCTCCCGAGTCAGAGCCGGGAATGAGCCCTGAGTACCACAGGAGGGAACCCCCTCCCGAGTCAGAGCCGGGAAGGAGCCCTGAGTACCACAGGAGGGACCCCCCCTCCGGAGTCAGAGCCGGGAATGCGCCCTGAGTAGCACAGGAGGGACCCCCCTCCCGAGTCACGGCCAGGAATGCGCCCTGAGCTGAGCAGACTGTGGAGCCCTCCCAGTGAAAAACATCTTGAAAGGGTGTATTTTATGGTTTCTGAATTCTATCTCCATTTAAGGAAAAGAAAGGAAAGAGAAAGTAAAGGCTGGATTTACATGGATGTGTTTGTTCACAGCACACTGGGAAATGGAATGTGAATGTGCACCAACTTGCTCGTGCAAAAGGCAGAGGATGCGTTCCCGGTGCGGTTTATTAGTCTTATGGTTAGAATGTGTCTGAGGGCCAGAGAGATAGTATAGTAGGTAGGGCACCTGCCTTCTGGCCAATCCTGGTTCTATCCCAGCACCCCATATAGTGCCCCGAGCACCGCCAGGAGTGATCCCTGAGAGTAGAGCCAGGAGGAACCCCTGAGCACTGCCAGGTGTGGCCCCCAAACAAAACCTAACACAGAGTGTGCTCAAGTGTGGACAAAGATCAGGGGCATGGCTGTGTGGCCAGTCATCTGAATGCACATCCAATTCTGATGAGCATCCTGTATATTCACGCACGCGCTCCTGGGACTCCGAGTAAGAGGAGGGGACTCCTCGGCACAAATGCAGGACTGGGTGGAGAAACAATGACCACGCCACGGCAGGCTGGACCCCTGGGTCACCTTCATACATGGGACACAAGCACCATTTCATGACGCTGTCAATCAGAAGACTCACTCGTACAGTCCTCAGAGAACCTGGAGAAAAGTGAACTTCTAGACAGATCTGAGGGGGAACAGCTTGTTTCAGGGCCAGAGAAAGGAAGGGAAGAGCTTCCACTGGGAGCTTCAAATGTTGCTTGTACAACGGAGAAAGAGCAATCATCAGTGCTTAACCCTTCACTGCAAGCGACTTACAAACTGCGACTTCTGCGTGAACGTGAAAGGGTCACTCTGGAGGAGAGCGAGATTCTTGCTTTTGGCTTACTGAGAATTCTGAACAAGTGACTGGGAACTGAAAACTTCCTGCTGGGGGGCAGCTAACAGGACAAGGGGAAGTCTCCCCTACTCATTTTCTTCTGAGTAGAAGTGGAGCAGTTTTGTCATCTTCCTGAGTTGACTCAGGGCTGTCTCGGGGCCGTATCTCCTCTGCCCCTTTGTACCTACAGCTGGGCTCGGAGGAAGGGGTCAACAAAAGCTGGAGAGTGATTTCAATGTATCTCGCTAAGCAGAGTGAGATTCCACGGCTAGGAAAGACTGCAGTTCATCCACCCTGTCAGTTCTTTCCAAAGGCCCCCGGTAGGGCTGGGCAGAGAGTACAGTGAGTAGGACTCTGACCTTGCACGCGGCCAACCCAAGTTAGATCCTGGCAGCCATATGGTCTCCTGAGCACCACCAGGAGTGATTCCTGAGTGCAGAAACAGGAGCAGCCCCTGAGCATCGCCGGGCGTGATCCAACACCAAGAAAACTTCCAAAGGACCAGGCTGGAGGGACAGGAGAGCCAGGCAGGAAGTGGGAAGAGCTCACTTCCCTCCGAGAGACGAATGCAGGCTTTCCTTCCTCGCCGAGGCTTTGGGAGGCTTCTGCTAGGGTGTTCTGGATATGTGGTGGGAATCTAGCCCAGTGTGGTGGGAATCTAGCACAGATGCAAAGCATGCGAGCATGCTCTCGACCTCCGGTCACGATTTCCGCCTAAGATTGTTTTGGCATTTTTGTAAAGTAAATGGTTTACTTGTTTTCTGAAAAGTAGATGGTCTTTCTCATTATGACTCCTTTGATTCAACTAAGATGGGTATTTAAGGTGGGTTAACGTCCTTTTCACAAATAAAAATGATGCAGATATTGATGTTAAAATTTTGTTGTTGTTGTTGTTGAAAAATGATCAATTTTTCCCTAGAGTTCTGCAGAGCACTGGAAGTGTCCACCTTCATCCCTTCATCCCTCCAGCCACGGAGCCCCTCCTCCAAGCTCCTTCCCTGTCTCCTCCTCTCTACCGGGTCTCATGCTTACTCGGCAGAAGAGAACTCACTATCTGGTCTCTTCTCGAACGTGGCAGCAGCACTGCAGACCCACAAAGGTGCCTCTGAGCTTGAGAGTCAGAGGCTGCACCTGGGGCACCTTCAGGTCTCCACGGGGAGACACGACCAGCAACGCTGATGGGGGACCCTCTGGAGAGCTCATTTCTCCGGGGTGCCTGTCAGCTCCATCAGCGCACGTGACCTCAGACGCTTGATTTCAACGCAGCCACCACCTGGCCACTTTCACGGCGCTTCCCACAGGCCCTGCTCTTAGCAACCTCTTCATTTCCGAGGAGCCCTGAATGATGGGTCCTCGGGACCAGACCGGATGCCTCTGAGCCAATGGCCCTAAAGCGACCCTCACTAGACAAGTCACTGGGGTTGCTGGAACGCTCCAGCCCCGGGACCTGCTCATGGGCCTTTCCACTCCAAGGTCACCCCCGCAGCTCAGAGGTCCAAGTTCACACATTTCTAAGCGAAACCAAGAACAAGTACTGGCTGCGACCACAGAGGGATGCAAAGGGCCCTGAGGATCCGGGCCGCAGGCAGCCAACCACACACCACACCATCTGGCGTGCCGGCTCCTCCAGGCCGCGTGACTACGATCCGTGAGCAGGAAATCTGGGTCACAGTAAAGCCAGTGCTGGGACCACAGCTCCTCTGCAGTCTCTGACATCTGATGATGGCATCATCAATTAGCACATAAATCTTTGATCGCGTTTCGTGCTATTTCCATCCTGGCACTTTGAGGAAACCAGTCGTGCGTGCCGGATTTCTGTCGGCCCGGACACAGCCCTCCCTGGCCTGTCATCTGCCCTGCCCAACACACCAGTCTCTCCCAGGCCTTTGATGAGCCTGAGCATCCCTCCTAAACAGGCCACACCTGATCCTGGCCTTTGACCCTTTGCTGCCCTCCTCTAAACTGACCCTCCAGCTTCCAGGGATCTCTCAGTCTCGATCTCTCTGCGACAGGCCCCAGGCTTCTTCATCCCTCTTCGGACTTCCCTCCACCCCCAGAACAGCCATTATCCACGCCAGTCCTCCTTTGGCAGCCATAACCACAGACGCCAACAGCCTCTCTCTAACCGCACTGCCAGCTCCCAGAGGCCAGGGAGCACCAAAAATCCTTGACGGGGACAAACATGAGCTCAGACCTCGCGACTCCTCCCTAAGGCTGTCACATGGGACCCGGGGGTGGAGGCTGGGCCGCAGCTGTGCACTCTGGGCTCATTGGGAGAAGAGGCCTGTGGCTGGGGACCGCTCGGCACTCACTGACGCAGTCCAACGGGACGTCCGGCATGGCCCAGAGAGAACGGCAGTGTGCGCACACACGAGAATGACGCTCTGTCACGTGAACGCAGGAGGGGGACCTACCTGCAGCTCCAGCTGAACAGGCAGCAGCAGAGGAGAGAGAGAAAGTTCCATTACCAGCTGCACTGGCGGACTCGCCTTGAGTTGGTCATTACCAATCTGGGTGGGAAAAATGAAAAAAAAAAAAAATACACAGCCCACCACGTGGGAATGTGTAGGAGGGGAGAGACAGCGCAGCTCTGACAGACCTGCAGATGCACAGCACATGGTCGCCGTGCAGAGTACGGAACCACACGCCCAAGCCCGGGACCGACTCACACAGGCAGCACCTGCGTCTCGAGTGCTTCGCCATGTCGGCTGGCTGGTGCCTTTTGCTTCAAACCAAGTAAAGCTATGGCCAGGTCAATGGCTGGGACGGCAAGTGCGCGTGCCCGAGTGCAGGGTCACTGGGTCTGACCCCTGCAAGCCCCGGTGCGACCTTCTGCCCCTTCCCCCACAAATGTGAATGTCAACCTACTAATAAGCATTTCTCGGAACTTCATGGGAAAAAAAACAAGACGACTGAAGCAGAGAAGATAGTAAGTGGGAAAAGAATGAGACGCAGACTGAGAAACGATGGAGGAGGATGGACGGGACCGACTAGACTTTTGCCTTCCTGCTCTCTGCTTAGAGACGTCTGTCCTTCAGAAACAGGCTGTCTTCACCAGGGCCCCTCAGAGGGGGGTGGGTTGAGTTTCCCTCCCTGCCCCGAGCAGAGCCCTGGCGGCCAAAAACCTCCAGAACTTAGCCACAGCCATGCTCAAAGCCACTCTCCACACGCTCGGACAAGCCTCACACATGAAGGAACCAACAGAGGAACCCAGGTATGCGGGACCCAGGGCTGAGATCTCCAAGCCTGCTCGATCAGGCCTCCTCCAGCCAGATCCCCAGTTTTCCAGTAGCTTGGCAGCCACCCCCACAAACTGACCCCCGGTGCCATGTAATCTCATCAACGGCCAAGATTCAGAGACTATAAAACAAAGCTCCTGGAAGAAAACAACGCAGTTTTTCCTGCGCTCGGCCTCTTATACTCTAGGCCACCGATGTACCTAAAGCAGCACACATGTGTTTGGTTTTAACATACTTGCTTGTATTCTCTTATATACGGGCCTAAAGGGCCCCAGAATGAAATCAACAACCTTTACACACTTCCCTCTTATTGCGGTTGGAAGATGCTTGCTGGTTGGGTGGATGTTTGAATATTATTTGTAATGAACTATTGTAAACTAGTTAATGAAAATTAAATGTATAAAAATTGCAAAAATTTTTAAAAATTAAAAAAAAACAGAAATGCTAGCCAGGCAGCCAGATTTCGAGTCTGTTTCTGCGGAGGCCACTGGGGGCTCAGCCCCTGAGTGTTTTCCTGGAGCTATGAATGGTGACGTGAAGGCAGGGCCGTGACTGTTATCCCAGGTCCCTTCTAGGTTAGAGGACAAAACCCAAAAGAAACCTGAATCAAAAACAATCATCCAGCAAGAAGCTGTGAACCCTGGGAGATTAAACCACACGGGGCTTCCAAGCACACGGACGAGATGAGGAACCCACAAGCATGGGCTCGACGTGATGCCTTTCTGGACGTTGGTCGTGAGTGCCGGCACTGACCCCATGAAGCCACACTGTTCTCCGTCTGCCTGCGGCCCCTACTACAGATGTCACCTGATGTGGAAAGACTAGAACACCTCGGATGGGCAGCCAGGACCTGCCGGAGGGAGGTTTCTGCTCTGGGAACTGGGTTAGGAGCTGTCCCACGTTGTGGACACTGGGCTTGCGCGTACACGGGGAGCATGGGCCGAACAATACTGGCCTGTCTTCTGCAGGAAAGCGCGGACAACCAAATGCAGCCCGCCCACATTCACTTGAGAGTGAGGACTGGCATCCCACAGATCTCACCCTTAAACGTGCGTCGCTCCCGACTCCCTGGGCCTCTGCGGGGAGGAGCCATGAGCTCTCCATTCCAACCCTGCCAGGCCAGGAGCTCCCACACCACGGCTACACTGGCCAAACCGAGAATCAGCCACTGCCACCGACCAGTGGCCACAAAGCCACCAAGCAACAGTTCCAGAAGAACGGGTGGGGGAGGAGAGGAGAGGGTGGCGCACAGGATGTCAGGGTGAGGGATGGCGAAGCGGATGGCGGAGTTGGTGGAAGCACAGCACCCAGACAGCTGGTGGACGGCAGGGCGCTGCGTCGCCCGCTGCCCACTTACCCGGATGCGTTTGGCTCGGCGCATGTCGTCGGCCGTCAGGGTGCTGGGGGCGGGCAGCACGTTCTCCTCCTGCTGGGGCTGCAGGTGGAGGCTGTGAGCTTCGGGCTCCTGCTCCAGAGCAGCTGGGGTCTCCTGGGGCAGCTGAGGGAGCGGGAGCGCGGGCTGCTCCGGCTGGTCCAGCCCGTTCAGAGAGGCTGGCTCAGGCTCATCAAACTGCTCCTTGGCGGAGAAGTGTAGCAAGTCCTGGAAGAGAAAGGGTGAAGTTGGGCTCCAGCGGAGAGCGAAGGAGCGTCCAGCAGAGAGCGGTACTGCGCGCGCTCAAAGGACGGGGCCCTGATGCCAGAAAGTCTCTTCTGGGTGGTGATGGGAGGGGGAGGGGCAGCTTGGGGCAGCATTCTTGGGAGCAGAATCAGTGACATCCCAGCTGGGGGAAATGGCGGGAATACGGTCCTTGCAATCATTCATACTAACGCCAACAATCTTCAAGATTATAAAATTGAGCTTTTGGGGGGCCCAGAGCAATACCACGGTGAGTAGGCTGACCCGGGTTCATCCCTGGCATCGCCCGGAGCAATTCCAGGAGTAATTCCTGAGTGCAGAGCCAGAAGTGACCCCTAAGTGTCACCAGGTGTGACCCAAAAACAAGCAAAAAACCTCTGAGTTTCTATGGAAATGCTTTTATAAAAAGAAGGGCCAGACCCAGGGGTGCCTGGCTCAACGATGCTAGGGGGTGGTGGGGTCACGGACCGGGTAAAAGTGGGGGTCCTGGGACTGAACCAAAGGGCTTCGCACATGCCAGACATGTGCTCTGTGCCCGCTGAGCTCTCTCCCGCTCTGGACACTCGTTCTGCCTTTCTTCAGTCACCCAGACATGGAAGAACACATCTCAGACGTGTCAGGGCCCCCCGCCCCCACACCGGTCCTCTGAAGAGCACCTAAGAGCAGCTCCCATGTCCCATACCTGGGTCCCATCATCACACTTGTCCCCATTCTCGCTTGCTATTTCCAAGCGGATGAATTTGGGGGGCCGCCCTGGCCGCCGACCTGGGCCAAACCGCCTCTTGCCTCGTCCCCTTCCTCGGCCTCTTGTTCTAGGGATGAGAGACAGGGTCACACACAGTCATGGTCATATCAGAGCCCAGAACAAATATTCCCCCAAATGGCCTCGATGAGAGCCCCCTCCACCCCCAGGCTTGCACTCTCACATTATTCCTTTCTGCTTCCCGCTTGTTTTTTTTGATGCAAGGAAGGGCCTCGATACTCCACACTTGTTCACGCTCTCCTTTCTCACCCTGATCACAGCTCAAAGAGAAGGAAAGAGCTCCGAAAATCCAAAGCACTAGGCGCGCCTTGCAACTGAAAATCCAGACACGCAAAGACAAAGCTGAGACGCTGCAAGGAAAGCAGGCGGGAGGGGGCTGCGGAGAGACGAGGCCACGTGTGGCTGGGCGGGACAGACCAAGAGCCCACGCTCTAGTCCTTCCTCTTCCTGCCTCCAGAAGTGCGGCCAGATTCAAAGAACTTTGCCACACTTGGGGATGTGAAGTTCCTCCTTGTTTTTCTCTTGGCTACTGGAAGGTCCAAACAAATGTCAAGTTCAGCCGTTCCATGACAGGCCTAGCAAACACCCAAAAAATGTTCAATAGGTCCCTGGCAATTCCTTAAGGAAAGGGATTCAGGAAGTAGGCCGGGAATGCCTGTTTGAGAAGATGCATGTATGACAAGTGCATCAACGAATCAGACGATGTTGACTTCCCCCACTCCTCGATTAAACAATTTAACCAAAACGAAGCTTGGAAAAGATTCCTTATGAAAAATTCAGAAGTCAGGCAAATGCAAAGGGTAAGATGAGTCCACTAATACCATTATTTTAATTTCAGTATTTCAGCTGGAACGAAGCTGGCCATCCGCTGAGAAATCCCTACTGCCTCTCCCTGGCTTCACACACACACCCGTCAGCTTACTTGGAATCATTTTACCTGCAATACATGGGTATGAGTCTCGAAAAGAAAAGGACTCACCTACATGGCCAAAAGCCAGTATCATACCTTAAAAACAAAGGAAAAACTGACAGCTGCTTGGTATTATAATATCTGGTCAACTCTTCCTAATTGTCTCTGAGTTCTCGAAGTCAGGCTACTGGGGCTGCAGGTGGAGTTGGCCAACAACACGCAGGCAGCCTCGCTAGCTCTCACCCACTTCCTGCCTCCAGGCTCTGCCACCACCCACGCTGCAAACAGCCCTGGGACACGTACAGCCAGATCCGCACCTCGTCCAGAGGCACTTGCCCTCTGCGGAACCACCTCACTAGGAGAGGTTCCCATGGAATCAGCTTCCCTCTGGTTCCAGAGAACTAGACCACGTCCGCAGCTCTGTCTTGAGTGATGCTGAAACCCAGAGCCTGACAGCACCACACGCCCGGGTCAGAACCTTCTAAAGACTCACACCCAGAATCATTCCAAGTGCTCTACCCTGGCCCCCAAGGCACAACCTGACCTGGCCCAGGCCTACCCCATCCTATACAGTTCTTCTCTTGCATTGCCCCTTTCCCTGTTCTGTTTTTCAACATCGTACAAAGAAACACGGGTTTTAGTTCAATAAAAGCTTGGAAAGAGAAATGTGAGTGATTTCAAAGATGTATGCAACTCAAGAATTCCTATCTCCAAATTTTTAGTCAGGGCAGATGAAACTGGGAGAAAAGGCTCTCCTGACGGGTTCTGGCTACACTGGAAGTGGATTCAGTGGTCAGTGAGGCTCAGCAAGGAAGTTTGGAAACAGCAGAAAAAGAATTTCCCTCAGCAGCGGCCTGGCTGCAGCCTCTGTGCCTGGCCACACGCATCCACACACACAGAGAAACACTCATGGGCTTGACAGGTAATTCAGGAGCAATTTGGAAGTTTGGAAATAATAGGTCTGGGAGACCAGCTCTTCACTCTACCTGCTAAACACGTCGAGTTTCTCATCGTGAGAATTGAGGTGTTGCTGCAGCTGTTCCGAGCTTATAAACCGGCGGTTACATTCGTAGCAGGGCCAGTTCTTCTCCTGCTCTCGGAGAACTACAAGCGTGGGGTAGAAACCAACGGTCAGTGGCCACCAGCACAACCAAGGGGGTCGGTAGTTTCATGGTTCCTGTCACACAGGAGCCAAGGCTCCCAAACATGGGTCTTGCTGCTTACATAGTACATATGAATGTCAAGGCTCAAGTTTGACAAGGAAGTGGTTCACAGGGTCTTATTCTCTAATACAGTCATGTGTGGTATCAAAGGGGAAAAGTGCCTCTATGCTCCCATCTCCCGCCTCCCGACAGATGTGGCCGTGCACAGCATACAGACAGCACTTTCCCCACACTGCAAAAACCAAAAGTGTTCCCATAGGAATCTATGCCGTAGTGATTCAAAACCACGTTTCAGAATTTAAGGGAATATTTCATCACAGTGAGCTTGAAAATCCATGTCCAATGTGACCACACTGGTGAAAGGTTCGGGGGCATCTCTTAAAGCTGACGCAATCATCCCCAAGGACCCAGCAATCCTGCTCTCTCGACCGCTGTGTCAGCTAAGAGCCACGTAGGACGATGTCTGCGGTGGCAACCCTCATGACAGCCCAAACCTGGAAGCAGCCCCTTTGTAGAATCAAGACAAGGCTGGCCCTTGTCCCCAAACTCCTGGAGCTCATCCCTTGATCTCCGGAATGTCCCGATAGAGAGAAGTGTTCTCTTTCTTCACGGTGGTCTTCTGAGATACCTGAATTCATGCTAATGAGTGACTCAGGATGAAGGCAGGCGATGCCAAAAAACGCAGCCCTGTGATTATGGGGCTGAGACTTGGAGCCAGGGAGGGGAGCTGGTGCTGGAGAGCAAGTCACTGGCTAATGATTCCATCAATCAGGCTATTATACCTCAATAAAAACTCTGCAACAAAAGCTCAGGGGAGCTTTATGAGTTGGTAATCATAGTCAATGTGCCAGGAGGTGACACCAGCTGATGACCCGCCCTGAGAGTCTCGAACTCTGGCCGGTCCCCCTGGGCGTGACCATCGGAACAGACCTATAATCATAAGGACTGAACTTTCAAGAGCTCCGGGAGTCACTCCAGTGAGTTATCAAGCCCGGAAGGGGCCATAAAGACTCTCCATACTGCAGCTGATGGATTCGAAGAGCAGGTGGGGTGTGAAGCCCAGAACTAGAAGCTGGTGTCTCGTGTGAGGTGAGCCTGGAGGAAGACCCTGCCCGTGACCTGTGAAATGTGCTCATCTCTGGTAGCCAGTGGCAGACCAGCTCTGACAACCCCACTTCCAGTCCAAGCAAACAGATCACTGACTTGGGCTATTTCTGCAATGAAATACCAAAACAGCCACAAGAAGTTAAAGTGATACCCAGCACAGGGCAGAGTGATAGTACAGGGTAAGGCCCTGCACATGGCTGACCCAGGTGTGATCCCCAGCATTCCACAGGATCCCCAGAGCCCCACCAGGAGTGATCCCTGAGAGCAGAGCCAGGAGGAATCCCCGAGCATCGCCAGGTGTGGTCCAGAAACCAAAAGAAATAAAATGAAATAAAGTGATACACAGAAGTACGGGTGACTAAGGAATCCGAAGCTGAGCAGCAGAGGCGCAGCCACCACCAGAGGACACATCGTGGCATTCATGTCTACACTTGGCCATCACAAGAGGCTCCAGTCTGCACGGCTAGTTAAGCTTGGGAGTGAAGGGGAACTGAAAGAGGCAGAGGCAGCGATAGTCCAGCAGGGAGAACATTTGCCTTGCATGTGGCTGACCTGGGTCCGACCTCTGGTATCCCATATGGTCCCCTGAGCCTTGCCAGTTGTGACAGAACAAGTTCTAGCATCGCTCTGGTGCTGGCTGCCCCCTACATTCACTTCACAATGATGCATCAGCTACTGACTTCTGATTCGTGCGCCCTCCTGTGAGCGGACGATACGTCAGTGACACGGCCAACAACACCAAGGCTGTCGGCTCTATCTCCACAGACAACAGCGAGTTCGGCTAAGGACTGGCCTCTACTCCAGGTTCTGATGGAGGATTTGGAGGTTTGCGTTATAGTAAACCCTATTCTCCAGCACCCGGGGAAACGCCACAGACGGCATTGTCACTTGAGAACTGGACCTAGGCTGAGGTGTGGAACTCGGAAAGGCCTAGGGAAATCGTCCCTTCAACAGAAGGTGAGCAGAAGCTCGGAGGGGACAACTGGAAACGCCTAGAAAATACGCAGCATGAAAAAGCGTGACCACCTTTCCTCTCTTCCTCGGAAATGTCGTGGATTTTCTGGTTCACGAACTCCGCGTAGGATGCCGCATACCAAACCTGCAAGAAGCAAGCAAGCCGTCAGCCCCTTGGCCCCGGAGCCTGCATGCCCAGCCCTCCTCCCGCCCACATACAACAGGTCCTGTCCAGTCCTCGCCCGCTGGCCACCTGCCCCCAAATCACACCATCTCCAGGGCCCCGGTGGTTCAGGACTCTGCAAGCCTGGGAAGCTCATGAGGTAGGACCCTCCACAGGTCTCCCCTCTTCTTTGGGGTTTTGTGAAAGCACTGCACGAATACCAGGGCGGCGCCTTCATAATCTCCAGTTTAGGAATATGTGGAATCAGAAATTTCTCAGCTAGAGCCAAAGCCATAGTACAGCAGGGAGGGCACCTGCCTCGCATGTGGCCGACCTGGGTTCGATCCCTGACATCCCATAGGGTCCCCTGAGCACCACCAGGAGTAATTCCTGAGTCAGAGTCAGGAGGAAGCCCTGAGCACTGCTGTGTGTACCCTCCTCCCCAAAAAAATGATCAGCTATTATGAACCCACTTCAAAGATGTATTTTGGCAGCTGGTGCTACAGGGAATGGAGTGGTTCCTACAGCTGACGAGTTAAGGTTTGCTGTGGTGAGTGTGGTGTCCGTCGCACCCAGAGGTGACTCCAGATTGTGGATGGAGCACAACGGCTTGCTGTGTTTAGAGATCCTCTTGAAAAGCCCATCACTGTGGCGTCACAGCCCACAGCTTTCTAAACACTCCCGGGTCACAATGCTTCATTCATCAAGATATTTATGCTAGGAACAGATTGTTTTAAATAAAAGGGGGCTTTGTGGGGGCAGGAAGTGGCCCAGTGGCACGACATTTGCTGCGCATGTGTGAGGCTCTGGGTTCCATTCCCGGCACCACCGAAAAATCATTCTGTCTTTGCTCTACAGCTTCCCACGAGTGTGCTCCGCTTCTGCTCCCTCTGTCTAAATGAAACAGGCCCTTGTGGATTTGGTGTTTGGTTGTACTTTCCCCCTCTCTCCCTTGTGTTTTTTCAATCAATATTTAAACACAGGTCCTGGCGGAGCTGTAATCAGATAGGCCCCCACACAGTATGGGGCCCCGCAGCCTATGCCCTGGCCCTGCTCTGCTCATTCCTTAGTCCGGCTCCCCCTCCTCGGCCTGGCTTCTGGATACTGGTGGAGATTTTAGGCAGATCGGGGGGCTCCCAGGCAGCATTCTCGGGCCACTCCACTGACTCACTGCCAGGACAGGGGATGGGGGGCTGCTCAGGCCTGGTGCCGGGGACTAGGGCTACACCCAGCAACACTGGGGAGGCAGGGGTGTGGAGTGCCGGGATGGAGCCGGGCTGGGGGCAAGCACGGGCCCCAGCTCCTGTGCTGTCTCCACAGCCCCTAGATGTTGGGGAAATTGATCTTCACCACTTACCCACACAAGGCCTCTCTTCCCTGCGGTGGCTACCCAGCTCCAGGCCAGCCCACTCCCCATCTCCAGCACCATCTCCTCCCTCCCTCCCTCCCTCAATCCCTCTCTCCCTCCTTCTCTCCCCTCCCTCCCTCCAGGCCAGTCCCACTCCCCATCTCCAGCACCATCTCCTCCCTCCCTCCCTCCCTCCCTCCCTCCCTCAATCCCTCTCTCCCTCCTTCTCTCCCCTCCCTCCCTCCAGGCCAGCCCCACTCCCCATCTCCAGCACCATTTCCTCCCTCCCTCCCTCCAGGCCAGCCCCACTCCCCATCTCCAGCACCATCTCCTCCCTCCTTCCCTCCAGGCCAGTCCCACTCCCCATCTCCAGCACCCTCTCCTCCCTCCTTCCCTCCTTCCCTCCCTCCCTCCCTCCCTCCCTCCCTCCCTCCTTCTCTCCAGGCCAGCCCACTCCCCATCTCCAGCACCATCTCCTCCCTCCTTCCCTCCAGGCCAGCCCACTCCCCATCTCCAGCACCATCTCCTCCCTCCTTCCCTCCAGGCCAGCCCACTCCCCATCTCCAGCACCATCTCCTCCCTCCTTCCCTCCAGGCCAGCCCCACTCCCCATCTCCAGCACCATCTCCTCCCTCCCTCCCTCCTTCCCTCCCTCCAGGCCAGCCCCACTCCCCATCTCCAGCACCATCTCCTCCCTCCCTCCCTCCAGACCAGCCCCACTCTCCATCTCCTCCCCCACCCCCCTCCTTCCCTGCAGCCTCTGCTGTTCTCTGCAGCCATCTGGCAAGAGCTACTGGTTGCTCAGATGTTCTCCACCTCCGCTTCTCCCACCTAGGTGTGTGCCAACACAAACTCATGCCTGGACCCGCCCTGGCCCCCCGTGAGCCCCTCTCTCCCACTCTGACACCCACCAGTCCATTGCCACCTGCCATATTTTGTCTCCAACCTGACTATTTTAAATGTTTCTAAAGGAGCCTGAGAAACTCCTGAGCACACCAGGTCTAGTCCCAACTGCCCCAAATAAAATAAATATTTTAAAATGTTAACAGGGCCCACAACCTTATGAAAATAGAATTTTTAAAAAATGTTAACAAGGCCCGAGCCACACAATGGGCTGAGTGCAGCTGTGTGTCCTGAAAGCCGGGGCAATCCCCGCGGTAGCACCCTAAGATCCCCAAAGCAGTGACAGGAGCAGCCCTGGACCACTGCCAGGTGTGACCCCAAAACAAAAACTAACAACAACAACAAACCCAGTAACTCCTGCATGTTTGAAGAGTTTTTAAATGATCAACACTGAAGAGGCTGGAGAAAAAGTACAGCAGGGAAGCCTTGCACACGGCCGACTAAGGTTCGATCCCCAGGACCCGACAGATCTCTGAGCACTGCCAGGGACAGGGCTGATCCCTGAGTGTAGGAGCAAGCCCTGACCACCACCAGATGTGGCCCAACTCAACCCCCACAACCCCCCCAAATGTATCTTGGGGCTGGAGAGAGTACAGTGGGTAGGGCGCTTGCCTTGCAAGTGGCCAACCAGGGTTAGGTCCATGGCACCCCACATGGTTCCCCGAGCCCCACTGGAAGTAACCCCAGCGTGCAGAGCTAGGAGTACGCTGGGTGATACCCAAATACCAAAATAAATAAACAAATAAATTACCAACATTGATGCCACTTTTCAATTTCAATTAGTATCCGATTCCTTTTCCAAATAAAGTCTGTTCCTGGTACTAGGGCACTGGCCTTGCACGTGGTTGGCCTGGGTTCAATCCCTGACATCCCATACGGTCCCCTAAGCCCTGGCAGGAAATGATCCATGAACACAGAGCCAGGAGAAAGCCCTGAGCACAATTGGGTGTGGCTCACAAAAATAAGGGGAGGAGGGGTCAGGGTCAGGGACAAGATTCTGTGGCTTTGATCTCTGACACCACCAAATATACATAAATAAGGGAATGTTTATAGAATCAATTTTCTTATGTCATCATATTTACTATGAAGACAAACTCCAACAAACTGTCCACCAGAGGCAGGGTGAAGACTGGTATACTGGGGAGCGGGGGACACTGGTGTGGGAAATGTGCACTGGGAAAAGGGTGGGTGTCCCATCCCTACATGGCTGAATCTCAAACAGGAAAGCTTTGTAACTCTATCTCATGGTGATTAAAAAAAAAAGTAATGTGGAGTTCATGCCCAATTCAATCAGCTTAATCAATGGCTGAACAAGTAGCAGTACTCCTACATTTTAAAAAAAAAGACAAAATGTGTGTTTTGAACTTGAAACCAGGACACCTGGGCAGGCTCGGGCCGGGGCCGGAGCTCGGGCTCCGGCTGAGATTCGACCCGGGTGGC